>NC_140492.1:78610254-79267754 GCF_964271855.1 Acomys minous | reverse complement strand
GACAGTGTCTGACTTCAACGGTTCATCTTTTTCACTTTCACATGGTACTGAGTGATATGTATCCAGTAGAAACTGTACTTCAGACTTAAATCTCTGGCTAGCGATGTTTCATATGGTGCTTGCTGGTCAGCAATGATCCTCAGCTCCCAGGCAGTCCTCATATTGTGAGAATAAAGAGCAGGAGTGCCGCAGCACCGCAGTGTTCAGAGGGCAGCTCTAGTAGAAGCACTGAAGTAACCTAATGACCTAAATGCATGTCTACACACTTGTTCTTTCCTCTTTGACTTCTACAGGATGCCAAAAAAACAAAACAAAACAAAACAAACAAACCCCAGATCACTTACATAAAAGTGTTCTGAAGCACCAAACGATACTTCATATGTATTAATTACATACTCTTAAAATGTAAAGATATTTATAGATATATAGCTGTAGATATAGATCTTTATATTTAATGTTTAATGCCCCTACAATGCTTAAACTCACCAAAGTGATTGTTTTAACTAGTCCTAAAATTCTGTCTTTAAAGGTAAAAGACTGCTTAATGGAAAAAGAGAAAGCATTGAAATTTACTTCTAATGATTTCTTCAGCATCTTGCACTTTGTAATAGCATAAACTGAGAAATCCCAATGGTAAGCAAACTGTAAAGGCACAGGTGAATTCTTCAAAGGTAAGAGGAGACCAAGAAATGTCATAGGAGTTATCACATAGAGAAACTGTATTGACTAAACAATTAAGAATCAATACTCAGTTTTCTAAACAGGGACTGGTGCTAATATAATTGTTTTTCTTTGTTTTTTGTTTTTTGTTTTTTCAAAGACAGTCAAAATTTTAATTCCAGTACTTGGGGCAGAGGGTAAGAAAGAAAGGTTTTTGTGAGTTCTGGGCTAGCCTGGTCTTATAGAGTGAGACTTTGTTTCAAACATACACACACACACACACACACACACACACACACACACACAAACATACACACACACCCATAATAACAACAACAAGACAAAAACTTATAGAAGCTGAGGAAATCCATTTGACCCCTTGCAAAGTCTCCACATGGCTTTGTGGGAGTGAAGGTCCCACCATGGGTGTCCTGTCTGTGTGGCCCCTGCAGGTGCAGCCAGTGGGGTTGTGGCCCCTCCCCCACTGGTGGATGCTTATTGAGCTCAGACAGTTTCTTACTTCCTTTCCTGATTTATTTTAAAAATCAACACCTAGATAAACACATCTGGTAAGCGATGGCACATATGGTACAGAACAAAAGCAGGCAACTCACTCAGTGTGAATACAGAAACATTAAGTTCATATAATAACTTGCATAAATCATGAGAGAGTTCTTCCTGCTCAATCCCCACAGGAGAGATAAAAGTGGCTGGCAGGCTAGGCCCTCCCTGGACTCCTTACACAAGGCCCAAGAGGAGCACCTCAGACTGAGTCTGACTGATTGTGCAAACTACCCTGTTTCCACCTGGCCGCCTCAGAGCTGTGACTTACGCTCTCTCTCGCTCTTCCTGCAAGACTCAGCCATTTATCTCCTGAAGACTTTGTTGAATACCGTGATGGTCTTAAGGAGATTGGCCCCTGTGGGCTCATATAGTCGCATGCTTAGTCCCCAGTTAGTGAAGTGTTTAGGAAGGATTAGGAGCTGTGCCTTTGGTGAGGCGAGACATCATTGGGGCGGGCCCATGCCAACCAAGTGCAGTCCACCCCCAGCCTGCCTCCCCCCCTGCCTCCCCCTCCCTTTCCATGTCTCTGCCTGCTGCCTATGGATCAGGATGCAAAGCTCTCAGCTCCTGCTCCAACCAGCATAGTTCCTACCTGGTTTCCACCACAATACTCATGAACCGGCCCTCTAACACTGTAAGCAAACCTCCAATTACATGCCTTCTTATAAAAGAAGGAGCTGCCTTGGTCATGGTTTCTCTTCACAGCAATAGACAATATAAAAACCTTTGCGGGGATGGCGTTCTTTCAGGTGATGCCTTCCTAATCTTGCACCAGCTTTTCTGATAAAACTTCCCACAAAACAAGTCTATAGGGATGAGTCATCCACAGGCCAGATTCAAGGGAACGTAATCTGACATGTGAGTTCACGCTTGGATACATCTGTGTCAAAGCATATGGGCATTCCCTTCCATTCACAGGTGACAGGAGAATTATATGAACAATCTCTACACGGGCCGTTGGCTATATTCATTGATTGGTGTGTTACTACTGAGCCATATGCACGCTTGCTCTGTGCCAAGCACTGACCTGTAATCCCCAAGGCATGAGAAATATTATCTCCATGTTTTAGGCAGAAAAGGTTAAGTGACATGTTCAAGGTCATAGAGCTAATAAGTGGTGGGCATGAAGTCCAAACCCAGAGCGGATGCCTGTAACCTCCAGGCCAGACCACATCCATAGTGAGATAAGTTACAATGCCTACAGTTGGCAAGAACATATGAAATAGGAGCTAAGTTACTGCGAGATGATAATATTTCAAAAATCTAAAAACTTAATTGTTGGTGTACTTTTAAACAACTTTTTATTTTGGGTTCCTTAAATCTCTTTCTCTCTATGCCACCCCATTCCCTTCCCCCAGGTAGGGGGGGAAAGAATGTTAGTGGGGAGAGGGGGCATAGTTTTCCTTAGCTGCTTCCTTGGGGCAAGTCCAATCTTTGTTTCAGGATATCTCTGACTTCTTCTCACACTGCATCAACAGCAACCAGAAACAGCAGGGGGAGCGTCAGCAACCTTCTTCTTTCTCAGAGGCCCCAGGATCGCTTTGGGTTTGGCTTTTATCCCCAATGACAAAGACCATGCCCCCCCACCCCCACACACACACATGACGTTGGAGCAGCCCCCATGTCCCACACCTGGGATTAAAACAAAAACATATTTACATATAACCCAAAATTTCCACAGCACTTAATATTAATGCTCACAGAGTATCAATGATACTATAATAAAGTTATAATCTAAAATTCTAAATAATTACATACCTGTGGGTATGATTTCACTTTTCATTAAATAACCTCAGTTTTCCAATCAGCTTTTTATTTTGAAGTATATATCTGCTTCTTAATGTACTCAAATTAAAGGAGAATTATATGTAATTTTGTTTTTTAAATTACCATTGTACATCTAAACACTCAATTCCACAAAACTGCAATTACACATTGTACAGAAATATTCCGTATCAGATTATTTCATTTTAAAAGGTATCTAACTGATATTGCCTAGGCTCACTATCTGTGCAGAGTGATAGATTTTATTTCTCAGGGACATCCCATAGGGGAAAAACAGCTTTTCCTCTCAAAATGTATTGGTAAAATGCTGAAAATTTGTGAATCCAAAGGCACCACAACCATCTCAGTCATGATTACAGACAATATAACTATCATTATTTCATGTGGTTATGGAAGACACTCACAGTTTCATGATACATGTGTGTTTTAGGCACACATGGCACTCCAGAGTGTCAGGTGAGTTATAACTCATCAAAGACACATATCAAAAAATCACAAAGCAGATGATGGGACTTAAATTCAGCCATTCTTATGCCTACATTCACCATGATGAAAAACTGCTTATTAATTCAAAGGGAATTTCTCATAGATTTAAGAACCAAAGTGTCCCACAAATGACTGATTTCTAGGAACAGATCTTCATAATGGGAAGTCACTCTACTAAACACATCCACCACTGCACACACTGAATACTGAATAACATTTCATTTCAAATGCTTAGAGAAAAACACACACATCATTACTTTCTCAATTCAGAAAGCATGCCATGACTTCCTTTGACTCCTTCTGTGATGTGGATAAATGACACACATATCAGAACCTGATTCTAGATGACACACACATCAGAACCTGATCCTGGATGACACACACACATCAGAACCTGATCCTGGATCACACACACAGGACCTGATCCTGGATCACACACACATGAGAACCTGATCCTGGATCACATACACATCAGAACCTAGTCATTGATGACACACACATCAGTACCTGATCCTGGATCACACACACATCAGAACCTGATCCTGGAGGGCACACACATGAGAACCTGATCCAGGATGGCACACACACATCAGACCCTGATCCTGGATCACATACATATGAGAAGCTGATCCTGGATCACAAACACACCAGAACCTGATCCTGGATGACACACACACATGAGAACCTGGTCCTGGATGAAACACACACATCAAAACCTGATCCTGGATGACACACACACATCAGACCTGATCCTGGATGGCACACAAATGAGAACTTGATCCTGGATGACACACACATCAGAACCTGATCCTGAATCACAAACACACCAGAACCTTATCCTGGATCACACACACACATCAGAACCTGATCTTGGATGACACACATATGAGAACCTGATCCTGAATCACACACACACACATCATAACTTGATCCTGGATGACACACAGGTCAGAACCTGATCCTGGATGACAAACACATGAGAACCTGATCCTGGATCTCACACACATGAGAACCTGATCCTGGATCACACACACATGAGAACCTGATCCTGGATATCTCCCTCTCTCTCTCTCTCTCTCTCTCTCTCTCTCTCTCTCTCTCTCTCACACACACACACACACACACACACACACACACACACACACAAACACCAGAATCTGATCCTGGATGACACACACACATGAGAATCTGATCCTGGATCACACACACATCACAACCTGATCCTGGATGACACACACTTCAGAACCTGATCCTGGATCACACACACGTGAGAACCTGATCCTGGATGACACACACATCAAAACCTGATCCTGGATCACAAACACACCAGAACCTGATCCTGGATGACACACACATCAGAACCTGATCCTGGATCACAAACACACCAGAACCTGATCCTGGATGACACACACATGAGAACCTGATGCTGGATGACACACACATCAGAACCTGATCCCGGATCATACATACACATCAGAACCTGAACCTGGATGTCACACACATGAGAACCTGACCCTGGATGACACACAAACATCAGAACCTGATCCTGGATCACACACATATATCAGAACCTGATCCTGGATCACACACACATGAGAACCTGATCCTGGATCACACACACACCTCACAACCTGATCCTGGATCACACAACATGAGAACCTGATCCTGGATCACACACACATCAGAACCTGATCCTGGATAACACTCACATCAGAACCTGATTCTGGATGACACACACACATCAGAACCTGATCCTGGATCACACACACATCAGAACCTGATCCTGGAGGGCACACACACATCAGACTTGATCCTGAATCACACACACACATCAGAACCTAATCATTGATGGAACACACATCAAAACCTGATCCTGGATGACACACATGAGAACCTGATCCTGGATCACAGACACATGAGAACCTGATCCTGGGTCACAGACACACATCAGAACCTGATCCTGGATCACACACACACATCAGAACCTGATCCTGGATCACACACATATGAGACCCTGATCCTGGATCACACACACACATATTAGAACCTGACCATGAATCACACACACATCAGACCTGATGCTGGATGGCACACAAATGAGAACCTGATCCTGGATCACACACACATGAGAACCTGATCCTGGATCACACACACATGAGAACCTGATCATGGATAACACACACATGAGAACCTGATCATGGATGGCAGCAAAGAATGTTACAGTCTTCTTCTAGAAATAACAACTGAACCTGAAAATTAAACCAGTCAGTTACAGAGCTTATAAAAAGAAAAAATATCTTTGTTTCTCAGATAAGTATACAAAAATAGCAGACTGGTGTCTCATTCCTGTGGAATAATGAGTTCTTACATGCTATGTTTCCTCTGCCTTCTCTGTGGACTCAGCCTACTATTAATAGCACTGACAATCTACCTATTGGCTACTATTTTAAAGCCCTTTGAATGCATCACAGTCACCAGATCATTCATTGGCTGCACTCAGCGTCAGCGGAGTAGGTAGAGATGTTGGATAGTGAGCTCATCCATTTTTCCCCACACTTGACACCATCTGTGAAACTTTAAGGTACCAGCTCCAAACACGGTGAGCGGCCCACAGTGATGCAAACCATCCCATAGCTAGGAGCAAGAGCTTCAGAAGCCATCACATGCCTATCTGCACGTGTATGTATGTTTGGATTCAAATTGCCCTGAACTGTCAGTTATCGATCTCCTAAGAAGTGGCACATGTCCCAAGCTCAAGCAAGAAAGAACATGGTTCCTTCTGTCTTCTCGCTAGATTCCATAGGTACCGGTGCTGGCCACTGCCTTCTCAATCCCCTTCCTTTGTTCAGAGGTTGAGGTGGTGGGCCAGCTTTCTCTTCATTGGCTAATTTACAGTCTGGTCACTTAGCTTTTCCTCCCCTCTCTGTTTCCTGCCCTTCAAGTCTCTGACCTGACCATCATCTAGATTCTAGGCATGTTCATTGATAAACATCTTGCTCTTATTATTGTTGTTTTAATATTCCATATTTTTTTTCAAATCAGGTATCACAGCTATGTTGTCTAAATAAAAATTTAATTGATAAAAGCAACCCTTTCTTTTTTGTGTCATATCTTCTTTTCTTAGACAAGCATTGCTTTGAAGTAACACCAAAGAATATCTCGTGGGCTATGAGACTGGCAAAACTAACATGAAGCGATGATTTGTATGACACATGTAGATTTTTTTTTTATTTATTGGAGTGAAAGTCAGCCAGCAGCCATGCATCTGCCATAGACGTTTTCTACAGTCCTGTAAACTGGCTCCCTCCTCACTTTACCACTCCTGTAGAAACATTGTTTTTCTTTCTTTAAAAATATGCTATAGAAAAATAAGCAATAAATTACTGGGTTCCATTGTCTACTGTCCATGGTTTTTAATAACTTTCATACGTTGGGGGTCTTCTTTTTCTTTTGTGAAAATATTTACTTTTAAATAAAAGATGTAATTTTAAAAAAAAACAGAATTCTAATCTAATATCATGATTTTATATAGTGGTTCCTGTTCACAATATTCTGCTATCAATATGAGACTGAAACAAAAGAAAATTTAATTTTATGTCATTTTCTGACCTGAAGACAAAAAGAACATTCCATTTTCCATGGCAAATGACAAAACAGTTATGAATGTTCAGATAAACAGCAGACTAAAAAATGTAATGAGGTTTCAGGCCACTCACGGATAAAGTTAGCAAATTCAGGGGAGAAGGGATAGATTAGGTGGTATCTTAGACACTTCCTGTCTGTGTCTTCCTGTACCTACCTGTCTATGCCTGCCTCCCTGCGTCTATGACTACCTACTTGTGCCTGCCTTCTTGCCTACCCGCCTCCCATGCAAAAACACTGACCCCACTGATCAGTTTCGCATTATCCATAGGTAGTGGTGCTGACCACTGCCTTCTAAATTCCCTTCCTTGGATCACTTCATATCTTAATAAGCTATTAGGTTTAATCTCAGAAAACCGGATTCTGCCTATTTTCAAGTGGAAATTCTACTTTATTGGATACCACTGGATTTTTTCTCCTTCTCCTCAGCCCTTTTGTTTCTGTCTTACCTGCAAACCTGTAAAATAGAAGGGAATCAGTGGCTTGTTAACATAACAGCACCTTGAAGTTATATCCTGAAAAACTTTTCATAAAAGAAAAAGCAAAGCTTAATTGATATGAGGTAGATGGTCTAGCCTGATATAAATAGAGAGCCAAAGGAATAATAGATATTGAAAGAGCCATTCATAGTGCTATCTAGATGTAAGCCAGGACAAAGTTCAGAGAATATTTGAATATCTTTGGGGAGAAAATAGGAGCTGCCAAGAGGAGAGTGGAGTCCCATTTGATACAGACATGTATTAGCATGAGAACAACCTGCTGGGCATAAGAGGAGAGTGGAGTCCCATTTGATACAGACATGTATTAGCATGAGAACAACCTGCTGGGCATCACACCAAATAGTTGATGTCATCGGCTAAGTAATGCACACCTACAGATGTCTTTTGAAAACGCTATTTCTTTTCCAGTAATGAACTATGTGTCTAGTGGAAGGAAATATACCATGCAAGGTTACTATCGTATATTGACACAATCAAATAGCAAATCTTTGTTTCAACAAATGGGATGTAAAGGACTTAATTAAACTG
The DNA here is from genome assembly GCF_964271855.1 of Acomys minous. Classification (NCBI taxonomy): domain Eukaryota; kingdom Metazoa; phylum Chordata; class Mammalia; order Rodentia; family Muridae; genus Acomys; species Acomys minous. The sequence continues at coordinate 79,259,589 of NC_140492.1, read as the reverse complement.
CAAAAATGCAAGAAGTATAAAGTATAAAATTACTCTTTCAAATGCATACTTAAAGCATTGCACATAAGATACCATGGAGATACGGGATCCAAGATGGCGGCACCAATCACATACCACTTCTGATCAACAGGACAACCAGGATTACACAGTGATCTAAAGATCAAACTACAAAACACCAGTGCTACTGATTCCCAGGTGAGAGGGATCCACATTGTGTGGAGCATGGGTGGGTCCGACCACTGGTGACCCAGTTAACCCACAGAAAAGTCCCAAGGGACAACACTCATTAGCCGCCATCTTGCGAAAGACTATGAGATACCCATGCAGCTTTGGGCTCTCTCTGCTATTTGCTGCTTACCAGATCTGGGACATAGAGCAGACAGGCAGAGCTGAGTCTGGGCCCTGTTACTTGCCATCCTGTGAGCAGCTTTGGGCTTAGATCTCTCTCTCTCTCTCTCTCTCTCTCTCTCTCTCTCTCTCTCTCTCTCTCTCTCCCCCTCCCTCCCTCCCTGCTGCCTCCCTGCCTAGCCCATCTGGGCCACAGAGCAGATAGGCAGAGCCCTGTCATCTCAAAAAGGCCTGTGGAGCATAAGAGGAGCTTTGGGCTCCGATCTCTCTCAGGCCCCCAACCTCCTACCAGCCTTGCCCATCTGTGACACAGACCAGATAGGCAGAACAGAGACCTGAAGGGGCCACACTCCACATTAGCTGCCATTCCCTGAGCAGTTTTAAGCTTGGATTTCTTTCTGGTCACCAGCTGCTAACCGGCCTAGCACATCTGGGACACAGAGCAGATAAGCCCTGTCATCGCAACAAGGCCTATGGAGCAACCCCACCAGCTTTGGGCTCAGATCCCCCTCAACCTTCCAGCTGCCTACCAGTCTGGCCCATCTGGAACACAGAGCTGAAGGACAGAGCTGAGTCTGGCATGGGCCACCACTCACATTTGCTGCCATCCCGGGAAGGTCTGTGGGGTACCTATGTACTTTGGGCTCAGATCTCTCCCAGCCTCTTAGCTGTTTACTGCCTTAACCCATCTGTACCACAGAGCATATAGGCATAGCCATACCATCTTAAAAAGGACCGTAGGGCATCTGAACAGCTTTGGACTTAAAACTCTATCAGCCTACTCCTCTCCTGCCTGACCCAGCAGGGATACAGACAGGGAACCCACCTAAGCTGAGCTGGGTGCGGGCTCCAACACCCATTATCCACCATCCTGAGGAGGTCTCTGGGGAGCCCTAGCAAACAACATTTGGCCTGGAACTCTATCTGCTTCCTCTCAACTTGCCTGGCCCACATGGGACACAGAAAACAACCTCATTGGAGGAACCTCTAGGCCTGCTAACCCCAGAGACAACCAAATGCCTAGAGTACAGTGCAAAAAGACAAGCAACAAAACTCAGAGCCATATAACACCACTGGAAACCAGTGCTCCTACTACAGCAAGCCCTGGAGATATAAAGACCCATGAAAGACAAGAAGAAGACTTTAAATCTGAGGTGGTGAAAATGATAGGAGCCTTGAAAGAGGAAAATAAATCACTCAAAGAAATTCAGGAAAATGCATTCAGATGAAGGAATTTAATAAATCCTATAAAGAATTATAGGAAAATTCAATCAAATAGGAGAAAATAATTAATAAAACTGTTCAAGACCTAAAAAGGTATCTAGAGGCAACAAAGAAAACACAAGCTGAGCCAGTCTTAGAGTTGGAAAACCTAGGGAAGAGGGCAGGAACTGTGGATACAAGTACAACCAAACACAAGACAGGGAAGATAAAATCTCAAGTACTGAAGATATGATTGAAGTTATCGATACATCAATCAAAGAAAACATTAAAACTAAAAAGTTCCTGACACAAAACACCCAAGAAATCTGAGATACTATAAAAAGACCAAATCTAAGAGTAATAGGAATAGAAGAAGAAGAAGACTCCAAGCTCTAAGGCCCAGAAAATATTTTCAACAAAATCATAGAAGAAAAGTTGGGGACAACCTAAAGAAAGAAATGCCCATAAACATACAAGAAGCCTACGGAACTTCAAATTGATTGGACCAGAAAAGAAGACCCTCCCATCACATAATAACCAAAACATTAAATGTACAAAACCAAGAAAGAATATTAGAAGCTGAAAGAAAAAGTGGTCAAGTCACATATAAAGGCAAACCCATCACAATTACACGTGACTTCTTAACAGAGACTATGAAAGCTAGAAGGGCCTGGACAGATGCCATGCAAACATTAAGAGACCACAGATGCCAACCCAGACTACTATACTCAGTGAAACTTTCAATTATCGTAGATGGAGAAAACAAGATATTCCATCAGAAACAATGAAACTAATAGACATCATGAAGAAAATGGACCTAACTGATATCTACTGAACATTTCACCAAAACACAAAAGAATACACCTTCTTTCCAGCACCTCCCGGACCCTTCTCCAAAATTGACCATATACTTGGTTACAAAGCAAACTTCAACAGATACAAAAAAAATTGAAATAATCTCTTGCATCTTTTCAGATCATCATGGATTAAAGCTGGAACTCAACAACAAAAGAAGCAACAGAAAGCCTACAAACTCATGAAAACTGAACAACTTCCTATTCAATGACCTCTGGGTAAGGGACGAAATGAAAACAGAAATTAAAAACTTCCTAGAATTCAATGAAACCGAAGGCATAACATACCCAAACTTATAGGATACAATGAAAGCACTGTTGAGAGGAAAACTCATAGCACTGAGAGCTTTTATAAAGAAACTGGAGAGATGCCATACTAGCAACTTAGCAGCACATCTGAAAGCTCTAGAACAAAAAGAAGCCGACACACCCAAGAGGAGTAGATGGCTGGAAATCATCAACCTCAGGGCTGAAATCAATGAATTAGAACAAAGAAAGGAATTCAAAGACTCAATGAAAGGCAGAGGGAGAGAATTCAAATCAACAAAATCAGAAATGAAAAGGGAGACATAATGACAGACACCAAGGAAATCGAAAGAATCATCAGGTCTTATTTCAAAAGCCTATATGCCACAAAATTTGAAAACCTAAATGAAATGGACAATTTTCTTGATAGCTACCAATTACCAAAATTGAATCAAAATCAGGTAAGCAAATTGGATAGTCCTATAACACCTCAGGAAATAGAGGCAGTCATCAAAAGTCTCCCAAGCAAAAAAATCCCAAGACCAGATGGATTCAGCACAGAATTCTACCAGGCCTTCAGAGAAGAGCTAATACCAATTATTTTCAAACTACCCCATGAAATAGATACAGAAAGAACATTACCAAACTCATTCCATGAGGCCACAGTCACCTTAATACTTAAACCACAGAAAGACTAAACAACGAAAGAGAATGTCAAACAAATTTCTCTTATGAACATTGATGCAAAAATACTCAGTAAAATGCTTGCAAACCAAATTCAAGAACACATAAAAATATCATTATCCATGAACAAGTAGGCTTAACCCCAGGCATGCATGGGTGGTTTAATATATGGAAATCCACCAGCGTAATTTAAACAAACAAAGAAAAAACACATGATCATCTCCTTAGATGCCAAAGAAGCATTTGACAAAATCCAACACCCATTCATGTTAAAAGTCTTGGAGAGAGTAGGGATATAAGGTACATACCTAAACATAATAAAGGCAATATACAACAAGCCAATAGCCAACATCAAACTAAACAGAGAGAAACTTAAATCAATTCCACTAAAATCAGGGACAAGACAAGGCTATCCACTCTCTCCAAATCTCTTCAATATAGTATTTGAAGTCCTAGATAGACCAATAAGGCAATGAAAGGAAATCAAGGGGATACAAATTGGAAAGGACAGCATGCATAAAACCCATGCACACTCAAGCCAAACATAATGCCAGCATGGAAGGCAAAGATAAGCATGGAGTCCCACCCCTATATGAGGAGCTATTGATAGTTGCTAGAAGATGAGAGCCCATCCTGTCTAAGAGTGTAGCTCCTGGTGGGTTGCCCATGCACTACTAGAAGGCCCTACTTCAAAGAGCAAATGGTCAGCTTCAGTTGTACTTACTGGGGGCATGAAAATGACCAAAGTTGGATGAGGAGGGAAGCAAGAAGTTGGGGGAGTGGGGATAATACAATCATAATATATTATATGAAATTCGCAAGAAGAAACTAAGAAAAAAAGAAAATTAAAATAATGTTGATCTAGATTTTTTTGAACAATAGAAAGATTTAAGCATAATTTTAAGAAAAGATGTGCCCAGTGGAACATCTAAAAGAACAACAACAACAAAAAGATAGTAAGTACTTAGGAAAGAAATAGCTTGGCTTATTTAGTCACATAGGACATTTGTGCCCAGCAGAATTCTGTATGGTAACAACTGAGGAGTTTCTAAAAGTATAGCCAATATCAGATAGAAATAGAGATTTAATCTGAGAGTCAATCTGAGAGAAAATACAGCAGAACTTGATAGGAAAGATAAGGAAACAAGGTTTGGACCCAAACCTTAGAAAACCCTTCACTGAGCCAAAGGGAGAAAAAAAAGTGAGCTAGTTATTGGGTTAGCTGAAGAAACAAACCTCAACGTGAGTGTTAGAGAGAATAGAACAGACAGTGATAAAACACACATCCAGCTCGGGGCTCTATTGTGCTTCAAGTAAATGGAAGTCAAGAGTCCCAGGAAATGGAGAGAATCCCAGAATCTGACCAAAAAACGAGGCAGGCAAATTTTTGTGACACGAGCAAAGAGAAAGACTTACAAAGCTGTAACTACCCCAGTGTAGAGATCTTTGGATCTCACTTGGAGTCTAGGTTTGGTCTTCATGGCTGTAACATAGTCTTGAAAGTGAAGTGATGTCAGAGTTTCAGAGCCAATCACATTTCCAGAACACCAACAAATCACACACTCTATATGATGGTACCATTTGATTAATTTTCAACTAAAATGCTGGACAGGATATCTGCAATCACACCTCTGACCCACACTGCAAATTATGTTGCAAGTACTTCTGCTATCTGTTTCTCTCGGTCTTATTCTGCCTCACTCACAAGACATAAAGTTGGCTAAAGTTCCAAAGTGGGAGAGAGCTGACGGGTGGCACTTCAGAAAGTCTGTGTGGGGAGGTACTTGAGAGCCTGTCTGCAGGCTGAGGCTGAGTGAGACAGCACCTGGACAGTCTCGCTTCCCTAGATGGAAAGGCCTAGAGAAGTAGATTCCAGATACCCTTCTCTGTCTCTCCAATACTCAACTCTGTTCACCACCTCGCTAGTCACTGTATCCACATTATAAAAGGGAAAGGAAGCCAAGCGGGGTAGCGCACGCCTATAATCCTAGCACTCAGGGAGGTAGAGATAGGAGGATCACTGAGTTTGAGGCCAGCCTGGTCTACAAAGTGAGTCCAGGACATCCAAGGCTACACAGAGAAACTTTGTCTCAAAAAACCAAAGGGGGGTGTGTGTGGAGGAAGAACAGTACCTCCAGATGTGAGCCACATGCTCCAACACTGCTGACAGAAGAGACAATCCCACGACTTTACCAACAGCTTATAGACAGGCAGAGGCCTTTTTAAAATTTACCAAACACTTATGTAGAACTTTCCACATTACAAGCACTGCTCAGCATGTGTGAGAATGTGCATGTGTGTGAATAACACTTAACTCCCTTGATTATCCAACACACCAACCATGTCTTTTCTATAGAGCTCACTTCACAGATGAAGGAAGGAAACTAGAGCTTGCCCAAGGTCTGTCGGTTTCAGGGCTGAGAAGAAACCAGGCGTCTTTACCCCAGAGCCTCTCCTTTCAGCTACTGCATTGTACTGAATGAACCATTACTCACATTCGTTTTTTGTTCCTTGGAAGTCTATCTTAGTCGCTGCTCTGTTGCTATGAAGAGACACCATGACGAAAGCAACTTTTATAAAAGAAAACACCTAATTGGGGCCTGGCTTGGTTTCAGAGGGTTCGTGCGTCGTCATCGCGGTGCGTACGAATCATGGCGGCAGGCAGGAGTCGGGCTGGAGAGGGAGCCGAGACCTGCATCCTGATCTACATGCAGAGGCAGACACTGAGCCTGGCATTGCCTTCTGAATCCTCAAAGCCCAGCCCCAGCAGCACAGCTCCTCCAACAAGGCCACAATCTAAGGAAGCCTATGGGAGCCAATTGCGTTCCAGCTACCACAGAGCCCTGAGTTAAGAGGGTGGGGCAAGAAGAAGGTGGACTCACATGACAAGAGTTCCTAGATGCCCTGGTTATAAAGGCACCCAAGTACCACTCCTAATCAGCATACGCATAAAAAAATAGTTCCTGAAAAACTTAAATCTTACTTAAGGAGTGAAGTTGATGCAAACTGACACTGTCAGCTGCAAGAACCCCCACACAACCCTTGTTCTAAGCTGAAATTCTATATTTAATCTTCATAATTTCTCATTGACATATGATGAAAAAAATATTACCATAGCTTAGATTTAATGTCACTTGGAAATGCTGTTCTTAATAGAAGCAAACTTTCAGAATGTTGTGGCGAAGGAAATTGGTGCAGGGAAGAGACAATGTCTGGCTTCTAAAGGAATTTAACCAATAAAAAAAGATGTCCTCTCAGTAATTTTATACATCTTTGCACATACATATAGTAGGCACTCACACATTTTCTAAGTGTCATTTAAAGACAAAAAAAATAAACATAATTTAAAATAGAAGTAGGGCTGAGTGTATAACCCACGAATAGAGAGTTTGATTAGCATGCATAAAAACCGGCCTGATTAATAAATACTGCACAAACATCTCTGGAGAGTGGTGTTTGCATGGTGAGCAAGCTCCCGTTCAAGTCTGTACCCAGTATAGCTTAAAATTAAATAAATCCTAAGAGTGTGATCACAAAAATGGAAGCAGTAGACTTTACTTCTGACCGTATGAGTCTCAAAGCGTGAGAGGTTGTGCCCATTTATGACCTTTTGAATATAGTTCTTAGATAATTCCATAGCAGTGTCCTTTCCAGTACAATGAAGGAAAACCTGAAGGTCATCTAGCTTACCTTCTGGCAAGGCTAAATTTCCTCCCACCTCCCTCCCCTCCCCATGTAAACTCATTTACCCTCAGGTCTTTAGGGAACTCATGTATAACGTGTCACTAAAAAGATCCGCGCTCAATACCACGATCTTGACTGCACATTACGAAAGCCATTCTAAATTCCTTTTCATGTGATTTAAGCTGAGTTTCTCTTCTCAGGTCTAAGAAAATATAATTACCAGCTAAGCACCTTCCTGGGTTTCTGTTCTCGGATCTTGGAAAATATAATTATCAGTGAAGCCCCTTATGCTCTGCTTTGTCACTTACATCCTTCAAGGACAGCTGGCAGTGAAGTGCTTAGCCCCAAGAGGTCAACTGTAGTGGTCTACAGAGACATGGCTTCATTGTCTGTTAATAACTGAATAAAAGGAAGGTGTGCAGTTTAGTTATGACCAAAACCTCCTAAGGTGAAGGCTGCTGATCAAGCACAAAAAGGACTTCCTTCCTCAGTAAAAAGAGAAATATATAAAGCTGCCATTTATCTCCTTCCTAAGACACACACACACACACACACACACACACACACACGCTACTATTTATCTCCCTCCCAAAAGTTACACTCACAAAATTGATGCGGCATTCATTTCAGAAATCCTTCGTTCAATCCATGCTTCACCATCAGCCTTAAAGATACCAGCCCCAACACACACAACACACACAGCAATGTCAGCGTTACCCTGTGACTACAGCGCAGACTGCATTGATGTCTCCATGATGGAAAGCGAAATGTAAGCAGGCCTGGGTCTTTGAAGACTCTCTTCTTTTTAAAAAATGTTTATTTATTTATGTATTTGTTTATTTATTTATTTACTTTATATCCCAATTGTAGCCTCCCCTCTTCTCCTCCCAATCCCACCCTCCCTCCCTCTTCCTCTACCCCCCCTCCCCTACCCCTCAGAAATGAGAAGTCCCCACCCCCAGCTACCCACCCTAGTATCTCAGGCTGCGTCAGGACTGAGTGCTTCCTCTTCCAGGATAGCCTGGCAAGGAAGTGATCAAAAAGGATGCAACAGAGTCCATGTCAGAGACAGCCTCTGCTCCCCTTACTAGGGGATTCACATAAGACCAAGCTGCCCGTGTAGGGTGGCTAGGTCCAGTCCATACATGGTCCTTGGTTGATGCTTCAGTCTTCACAAGCCCCTCTAGGTCCAGGTTAGTTGGCATTGTTGGTCTCCTTATGGACCTCCTGCCCCCTGGTCCTTCTATAGCACCCTCCCACACCACTGCCTCCACCAAGCTCCCTGCACTCTGCCCAAGGTTTGTCTGTGAGTCTCAGCATCTGTTTTCATCTGCTGGGTGGAGCCTCTCAGAGGACAGCTATGCTAGGGGATGTCTAATCGGGTAGGCTTTGGGGAGGAAATGGGATGACTCTAGCTGAGACCCATAGTAGCGGGGACATGGAGCCTGAAGAAGACACCCTCTAACCAGACAGGACTCCTAGTGGAGGGTGAGGAACACCAACCCATCCACAAACACTTTAACCCAAAATTTACCCTGCCTACGAGATGTGCAGGGATAAAGACAAAGCAGGGAGTGAGGGAATGTCTAACCAATGCCTGGCCACACCACGGGAGAGAGCCAACCCCTGACGCTATTAATGACGCTCTGTTATTCTTGCAGACTGGAGACTCTCTTACTTAACCACATTGACCCTGCCACATTCTTACTTCAGAGTCCTCACTAGGTGTTCCAGAAAACCCCAAAACCAGGTATGAGAAGTCCGCTTAAAAGTTGTTAGTCAGAGAACTCCAAAAGACTCCCAAAACATTAGAGACTACTGCTGTTTCCCTTGGTTCCTTCTCAGAGGTTGACAGTAAGTCCCTGTTGCTGGAGACACTGTGTGCCTCAGACACAGGACATAGAGGATCTGAGCTGGATATGAACCAAAAAGCCTTCTCCCTGAACACTAATGTCCATGGTATCCAAAACTGCAACCAATCCCAGTAGGTACGTGGATTCAAATTTTACTGATAACAAGCCAAAAAATGTATTCTAAAACAATTATTTGATATACATAGTTTTACCATTGATTAAAGACAAAAGTGAATTTGCATGCTAATGAGGCAGATACGGTTTTTTTTTCATTAAAAAGTTAAATCTTGGCTGAGTATTTGATACTGTAGAATGTAGAGTATCTTCAACATTTTTCAGAGTTTACTCACACTTTATAAAATATGGTTATAACCATCCATCGCTGAGAACATCACTTCCCATGAATGTGTAGCACTAACTGAACGAAGTATGATTAGGGCCATTTTAAAAAATTGTGGAAATTTTATCCCAGTACACCAAGCCAAAATTCACTTAACAGCTTTGTATGAAATTCAGGGCAGCAACTCAGTCATTTTTAAAATCAAGTATTGTAACACAATACAATCCTAAACTATACTAATTATGTATTTACATGTGGAGCAATGATTGAAAGAAAAAAATTTTTTTAATCTTGGCTTTCCACAATTAAATCATTATGTTTCTATATTTTGTATGTTCATTAAAAATTCCGATTCATATTCTCAAATCTGAACTGAGGAGTTCCAGTTAGGCTTTCTTGGCACTGTGGAGCAATCTGCAAGTGTGTGTGTGTGTGTGTGTATGTGTGTGTGTGTGTGTGTGTGTTATGTGTGCATAACACGGCAACAGTGAATATGCATAATCCTACAACTCTATCACTGTGAAAACCACCTTGTACCCTTTATGTATTCTGTGGTACCTCATTCATTTAGCTTATCCCTTGAGCCAGAATCGCCAAAGAGTCTCTCAGCATTAACAAAATAACATCCGATCAGACTGAAAATCAAGATTCCATAAACATCCATGGCACAGACTGTCAGCCATTTCTCAGTCCCCAACATTTCCCCAGAACCAGCAAACACCATAACAAAGGTTAGACTAACAGGCTCCATGAACATCTGCTGAGAGTAGGGACGTGGCATGGATTCGAACTACCCAGGAGCTTACCCAGAAGATAACAACTAAGGTCAGAAAACCTCAATGTAGCCAGAAGGAATTGATCCTGCTCCTCTGGACACAACTGAGGTAGGGAACCCCATGGCTAGGCTCCCCTCTGCCTGGTCTCTGACTCCTTGGAAAGCATTTACTGAAAGTTGTGGCTGTTTTTCAATAGCAAGAAACCATCTCTGAAGAGGGAGACGTGTTCCATTTTATTTGTTGTCAAATCGAGGTAGAAATCAAGAGAGAAAGCATTAAATGTGAAGGTCATAAAAAATGTTCACTAGCTTCTTTGACTCATTAATACACTATTCTGGGAAGATTACAACACTCAGTATCACCCTTTGAAAAGTACAGTTTGCTAGTCCCAGGCTTTCTTCTGTTTTGCTCTAGGAAATTATGGCTGGGAGGAAGGTTTACAATGGGCCACATCACTGGACAGGCTTACAGAAAGACAGCAGGTAGCCTACAAATACAGAACTTGACCTGAGAAATTCACCCCGGGGGCCAAAGCCTTGTTCTCCAACTGCTGGTTCCGAGGCTTAACCTATCCCATTTGGTGATGCTGCACTCATCGGAAAGCTACGGTTGACATGTAGATCTGAATGCTCGCATTGGTATTGTGAGTGCATTTCCTTCAGTGAGCAGTATAAGAAAGCACTAATTACAAGCCAAGCATAGCGGAAGAAGCGTGAAATCAAAACAAGAGAAGGAAATCGAGCGGTGAATGGAAATTTCAAGGGTAACAGCATGTATCCCCTATGAGGATCTCACAGGATACTTGTGGAGATTTCTCAGAGAGGCCCTGTGGTGCTTCTTTCTCAGGCTTGATCCTAAGAACGTGTAGGTGTCAATCTGAGCAATCATCTTCTTTCTGACTAGCATGTTATTTATTATGAAAGATGTTGAGCCTTCTGTTAGTTTATACTTACATGCACTAAGTCATAAACCAAATGAAGCGGATGAACTGATTTGCTGCTACATTCCAAGAGGCACTGTTATAGTTCCATTTCCCTGCTTAATGTTGGTTTCATACTTTTACAACAGAGCCAATGGCATTTCCCCATATGCTTCAGAAACATAACACTTTGATGTTAACCCCTCAGCGATTCCTAAACATTACGGAAGTTAATGCAGGTGAGATAAGTCTGTCACTTATATGTGAATTGCTTTTGCTTAATTGATGCTACCGTACCATCCTTCAAGATTTTGGCCCAAAACACATATAACATGTCCAGGAAAAAGAGTACTATTATATTTTAGAGTAGAGCACACTACTTCTATACTCATTCTTGTTAGTTGTTTTTACATAAGGATGGTAGTTATGGTTCCTTTTGCTGTGATGAAATATCATGAGCAAAGGCAACTAGAGGAGGAAAGGGTTGATTTCACTCACAGGTGCATATAACAAAGGAAGTCAGGACAGAAACCCAAGCAGGGCAGGAACTGGAAACAGGCACTGGTGCAGAGGCCATGGAGGGGTGCTGCTTACTGGCTTGCTCCTCATGGCTTGCTCAGCCTGATTTCTTTATTTTATTTTATTTTTGGTTTTTCGAGACAGGGTTTCTCTGTGTAGTCTTGGCTATCCTGAACTCACTTTGTAGACTAGGCTGGCCTCAAACTCACAGCGATCCACCTGCCTCTGCCTCCCGAGTGCTGGGATTAAAGGTGTGCGCCACCACGCCGGGCGATTTCTTATAAAACCCAGGACCACCAGCCCAAGGATGGCACCACCCACAATGGGCTGGATCTTTCTCCCATGAATCATTAATTAAGAAATTCCTTACAGGCTTAGCTGCAGTCCTATCTTAGGGAGGCATTTTCTCAATTAAGGCTTCTTCCTCCATGACAACTCTAGCTTGTGTCGAGATGACATAAAAATCAGCCAGTACAGTGAGTATCATAAAATAACTGAGATAATTAACTTGAAAAGGCAGAAGGTTTGTTTTGGCTCATAGTTCTGAAACTTCTGAACCATGACCGATTGGCCATGGCTTTGGACCTGAGGAAAGATAGTTATCATGGAAAGAGAACACGGCGAAGAATAACCATTTCCATCATTAAAGAGCAAAAGTAAAACAGCAAGCTTTCACATTAATTAAATATGATTAATAACCTTACTTAGGAAGTATTAGGTTACATGGGGATAAGAAAACATAATAAGAAACTGCCCCTTAGCTAAGACCACAGAGTAAAACTGATTCATTGATTTTTAGTTTTGTATACCTGCTTGTCCCCCACCCCACCCCCTTCTTCTGAAAGCCATATATCTGTTCTCCCTTGGGAAGTGGCCACCACCAATATCAAATTAGACAACAGGTCTTTTAAAACTGTCTTAATAGAATCCCGTAAATGCCAACATCTTTAAAATATGAGTAGCTCTGGGAAAAACCTCCTTTGGGGCAGAGTTAAAAAGACCAGCCTAAGACCACCATCACAAGATCATGACAATTACTAGTGCTACCTAAACCATGAAATATTTCTGGCCAGGCCTGAGCCTCTTTTGTTGAGCTGCCTGCAGGCTGTGCAGCATGCTCCAGGTTCCTAGATTTCTGAGCAGTCTCCATGCTGGGGTGGGCTTTGGCATTGCAGTTGTCTTTTCTGCTCCTGTAAGTTACCTCTCATCCAAAGCTTGTAAGTGTAAGTAACCCCAATAAAACTCATTGCTTTACCAAGTTGGACTTTGATCCGTACTTTGATCTGTCATTGGTTGCCTATCTGGGTTGAGTAGGTGTTTGCTCGGAGCTCCCCAAGAATATTGTCACATAATTCCAACTACCTTAACCACACCCTGGGCTATTTCAGATCTCTCAACCCTGGTTAGTGAACTGTTCTACCATACTATTACCAGAAGGCACACACATTCCAGCACATATAGGCACGTCACATCAGAGGGAAAGCTTTGATCATCAGCCATAATCCCTTTGTATTCTCAGGGAGAAAAGCACTGCTGTAGGTGACTTCAGTTAACATGCATCAGTGACAGAAGGTGACATCTTTGAGGGATTCAGGAATAGGGCTGTGTCGCTGGTAACCATTCTCCTGTGCATCTCAACATAGCCTCACACAGGTTTCTCAAAAGGGGAAAATCTTAGTCTCAGAGTGCCACGACTGTATAAATGTAAAACTTGGTCCTGAAAAGAGACATTTGAAAGCCCATTGAGCCCTCCAGTGGTAAAATTATGAAAATGTTATGATGAATATCCGGGCACCCTGGAGAGCTAAAAACAGATGGAAACTAGAAAATCTTCTCGCACTTACTCACTGTTCTTTAAGGACCATTTATTTTTCACATTCATAGATTTTTAACATGGAGTTTAGCTAAATGCAGTACCCTAAGACTTGACTGGTGACTACAGATCTGAGTGTGTACGTAATAGGAATTGTGAGGAACAAACATTAAAAACAGTAGACCTTTCCAGACGTCTGCAGTAAAGACTGGACCATCATCCAGAGTCTAGCAGTTGGGTTTAAATTGTTCTATGATTCTTCTTCTTACGTTCTGCCTTCTTCAAGTAAGATTTCCTGACAGTATTGTCTCATACCTTCACAGGGAGGTACAAGGAAGGAAAACCATCGGAGCCTTGAAAATTCATAAGAGTGAGGAGGTAATGGAAGCTGAAAAGTGATCAGGAAAGACCTGTTTTGTAGAGAATGTGGTGTTTGTGACAGATCTGAAAATGGAGGAACTATCTAGGAAGGGGCACATGGGAAGGAAGGGCACAGCACAGTTCGGCCTACATTGGATTGAGCTGATATGAAGCCACTTGCGTCATAAGCTCGTGACTAGCAGGAAAGAAGGCTGGAAGCTCCTGAACTGCCGAACACTCTTCATTGGGTCTGTTGCTTACATCATTGTCCCATCCCCAGGCAAATTCCAGCACAGAAGCCAGAGTGGTACCAGTACAATCTGCCATTCCTTTGCCCTAGCTCAGATTAATATGGTCTCTCTGACCTTGCACCCTATTCTCTGTACACCCCCACACTCACTGCAGGTCCCCCAGCCTCCTCAAAGCACATCTCTAGCTGCCAGGCCCATTGTGCTGCCTCTTCCTGTGCCACAAACAGCTCTTTAGACACCAGAAAAGGCCAGTCTTCGTGCCTTTGTCCCTGTGTTTAAATTCCTTTGTTTTCAAGAAGCCCAGCTGTCCATGGACCGCTGTAGATGTTGGTGAGGACTTCGTGTTAAAGGGAGAGTTCTGAGCATATTAAAATGCACACGTCATGAACTTGCTTCCTGTCTGACGTGAGAATGCTGTATTTTTTATATGCTCTAGAATGTTGCCTTGGGATTATCCTCAGAGGGTTGGAGAGCAGGCTGGATAGGGAGAGATCACCTAGACTCATGTTTAAAGCTTCCTACAGCTTAAAATCCTTCCCCTAGCATTCTCATGTTCCTTAGCATGCTTTCCCCCCCCCCCATGCCACCTCCCCCAAAGCATGCTCACCTCCTAACTCTGTGACAGTTCTCCGCCATTTCCCCCAGCCCCATCATTTTATCTATGTCTATCTCCCCCAGGGTTGCCTGAGCACTCCTGACATAGGTTCAGCTCACTCACTGGCTACATGCTCCTAGCCCAATCCCTTTGAAAACTCAGTAGCACAAAGCTGAACATCATCTCACTTTACCACAAGCCCTCTTGCATCTAATTGCCCCTCAGTTCACTCCAGGAACCTTAGCGATGACTTGCACTCCTTTTCTCACTTGGAGTCCAATCATTATCAATATTACTAACTTTGAAACAGTTCCAATCTCCTTGTTTCTTCACTATTCCTGTAGCTTCTGGACACTCTACTGTTTTATGTGACATCTACCCTGCTGCCACCCAGATCACCACCAAATGATGCAGGCTGAGCCACCACACCTCAGTAAATCTCCTCAGAAGAGAGGCCTAACCATGACCCAGCTCCTCGGCAGTTTCCTCACCTGAAGTCCCAGCTACATCCTGTACCACTCTGCACCATCTGAAGTTGACCCTCTTCTCTGTCACCACATCTTCTTTACTGCCGAAGTTCCGTTCATCTTCCAAGATGAAAGAAAACTTTCCCAAAACCCAAAGAGAGTTCGGATCTATGATGGATAACTGCCAACTTGATACCGTCTAGAATCAACTGTAAAAGGAGCCCCAGTGAGAAACTATCCGGATTAGGCTGGTCTACAGGTGTGCCCATGCGAACTATCTAGAGCACCTTAATTGATGTGGGAAGACCCAGGCTGCAAGTGAGTGGTACCATTCCAGGAGTTGAGCCCAGAAATTAAGTAAGAGTAGAGAAAGCTAGCACACTATACATGCACGCATTTATTTCTCTCTTGACTGCAGGTGTGACATGATTTGCTGCCTGTGGTTCCTGCTCTGAGGTGCCCGCAGTGAAGGACTGAAGCAACCCTTTCTCACCTACACTGACTTTGGTCAGGGGGTTTTATCACAGCCACAGAAACACCACGACAAGAGCCCTCCTTCACACGCCCGGCAGAGCCTTTGCTCCCCTCCGTGTTGGTGTGGCGGAACCAAGATCTAAAATGTGCATGAAACCAAGCTATGGCTGAGCTTGACTTTTGCCACAGCAAGCAGCTTAGTGGACTGTAAAAATAACCTTGAATCTTTGTCATCTGTGTTCATGTAAACTCTTTGGCCTCTTTCCCTTTAAGAACGACCGTAAATATTTTCCCCACATTTTCCTGTGGCAGGCATGCTGCAAGGATGCTCGGCTCAGGTCTGCTACTGCTGTCAGGTTGGCTCAACTGAGGGGAGTGTTCGTTGGTAATTTTACTACTGGGCATTGTTCCAAGGAGGTTCTATCCGCTGAGGCTTTTATCGTCTCAGCTGTTGCCTTCCTGTACAGTGTACATTTCTTTCTCTGTAACTTTTATAACTTTGTAATCATGCTTGTCGAGAGCATATGATGCTCTTCAGAAAGTTGCTGCTGAAAATATCATCTCCAAGATGTGTCCTACTTGTCCAGCTATTCCTCTTTTGCTTAAACTTTTTGGAATTCGACATTCAAATTTTATGTATAGCATTTACCTACATGTACCAGTAACATTCAAGGTCTGGGGATGGAACACAATGGTTTGACACCTACCTAGCATGTGCAAAGGCCTGGATTCAATACCAACAGCATACAAAAAGGTGGACACCTAGACAATTATAAAATGTAAAATGTGGGATAATTGTAAATGTAATAGCATCCCCCTCCAGTTTTTACCTTACCTATTCTGGTAAACATCATTAAGTTTGTATTAATATAGCCTGCTGTTCCGTGCACTAGCAGGAATCATGACATCTGGTTCTAACAGTAATCGAAACTTCTTTTAATTAGCCAACTATCTTCTATTTATTACCAGCCTTCAAATTTAGTAAGCACTGTGACTACGGAAAATGTGCCCAAAGTGTTGGCATCAGCCTTGCCATGCCAGGGAGAAAGGCTCCCCGCTGCAGAACGGTGGTGTTCGCAACCCAGCCTTTCTGTCTTGGTCTCCAAACTGAGGATAAATAGTGTTATTTTTAGAGCATCAAGAAGCCTGCAGAGGCAGATAACTGTGCGACTCACTTCCTCGTTTCCCGACACTACAGCAGTCTGAGGAACACAGAGGACTAGAGAGTTCTATGAAAGCAACAAGGCAGGAAGTTTTAAACATGAATCTGGGTGATCTCTCCTACCCGGCCTGCTCTCCAACCCTCTGAGAATAACTCCAAGGCAATATTCTAGAGCATATCAAAAATACAGCATTCTCACATCAGACAAGAAGCAAATTCATGACGTGGGCATTGTAATGTGCTCAGAACTCTCCCTTTAACATGAAGTCCTCACCAACACCTACTATTCTCCCTCAATTTAAATTCTGGAGAAAATGGAAATCCTTCTGTTTTCATAGCTATACAGTTCCACTTAGACAGCACATTAGAGTCTGTGCCTCCCTGGCAGCAACAGCCATCACACACCCACATGCTACCATATAGAAATGAATCACATCCCTTTCTGGGAAGGCTTAAAGTGCATCTCTACAAACCAAAGCGATCTGAAAGGCTAGGAAGTTGCATCCTTACCAAAAAAGGAAACTCTCAACCACTGTCTCTCGCCGAGTGAAAATAGGCAGAGAAAATAAAAATACAAACTGAGTATCAGATGTAATGAGCACAGACACCTCCATGAATCAAACCGCCTACACAAAGGCTGCAAGGGAGAAAGTGGTCCCCAGAGACAAACTATCCTCATTTGATTCAAATGCAGCTGCCCTGGCACATTTAAATTTCACAAACCTGAGGCAAATGAGACCAAAGCAATGAACACATCCATCCTCTAACCCTAAAAGCTTATTTTTCCTGATTTATTATGTTATTCTTCACTCTTTTTTTTTTTCATTGCCATTCCCCACATATTTCAGGTGAGGCATTACATAAAAGAGCAAAGAGAAACAAGACCCAGCAAGCTCCAGGCTTGGGGATGTAGCTAGAATCTTGTGAGTTGCAGTGGTGCCCTTATGTCCAGGAGATGCTGTGTTCCCTGGTCCTGACCTCAGGCTCTTGTCTGTTTGTCCCCTCTTCTGAGATGCTCCCTGGGCCTTGACAGGGGGTGATGGGTGAATACTTCCTTTTAAAAAACATTTAGTGCAACATTATTGTCACGTGATAACTTTCACACCTTTTGTCAAATGGTAACTTTCATGCCTTTTGTCACATGGTAACTTTCACGCCTTCTAAAGCTGCATAGCTGTTGGGTTTCAAACAGTACATCCCTGCAAAGTCATCCACCCACCAAGACAACAGCTCTTCAGTGGCCCAGTTCCCTTGTCCCCTTTTTTATTCTCTCACCAGCTCCAGCCCCTTTCCTGGGCTGACCTGGTTTTTTGTCATCATTGGTTTGGTTTCTGCATGAGTGTATACGGTTTATGGAGGAGTCAGTAAAATGATTTCAAGATCCATTCATAGTAGCGGTTCCTTTGTATTGGTGATCAGTGCTCGGTTATCCTTCAACTCATTCATCAATTTATCTTGTGACGGGTGTTGTGCTATTTCAACTTTTATGTTATTACAGACAGGACCACGATTATAAGTCTTACTCCTTCTAACAAAACACTCCCTTTTTGCTTCTTGCAATTTAGTTATTTAGAGACTCATGTTAAGAAAGCAGCTTTTAAAAGATGCTAACCACTACAAAACTCCCAGGATCCTAGCTAAAACCCCAAATTGGAGTTTGCATGATACCTTTTCTCATTGACAAAACACCTATGCAGTAATAAAATAATCTGACTTCCCATAAAATGTGACCTCCACAGGGCTAGAGAGATTGCTTCGTAGGTAGGTAAGAGCAGTTGCTATTCTTCCAGACTTAATCTTAATTTCCAGCACTTACATCATATGGCTGTATAACTCCTGGTCCAGGTATAAATCTATTTCTGGTCTCTGTAGGCACACACACACACACACACACACACACACACACACACACACACACACACACACTAAAATTAATAGACCCTAAATAAAGCTGTCTCCATGAGGAAGGTTTTTGATTCCCTGTCAAAGTTATAATTTCTATTAAATATGTGTGAATAAGCAAATAATACAATATAGATAAAGTATCGAGACTTTGACCTTTCCTTTTGTTGTAAGATCAGGGGAAATCTTGCTGTGCAAGGCATCTGTCTCTAGTGAAACATAGCGTAACGAATGGATAAGTCACATTCACACACACACATACACACACACACACACACACACACACACACACACACAAAAAAAAAAAAATATATATATATATATATATATATATATATATATATATATATATATATAAGAAAGGATGAGATGAACTGTGTACTGAGCAAGGGGAAAACAACAATAAAAATGAGATGTAAAGACAGGAACTGAAGGAGGGCAGGAACCCAAGCAGGAACCCAAGCAGGAGCCATGAAGAAATGTTTTTCATTGGCTTGCCCTTCATGACTTGCTTGCCTTGCCTTCTTATTGTACCCAGGACCACCAGCCAGGCATGACACCTCCCGCAGTGAGTTGAACTCTCGCACATCAATCATTAATCAAGAAAATGAGTCACAGGCTTGCTCACAAGCCAGTTTGGCAGGGATATTTTTCCTTATCGAGTTGCCCTCTTCTAGAAGGACTGTAGTATGTGTTGTCAACAGAAAGCTAGAAGCAAAAATGTATTCATGTTTGGCAGTTAAGTGTTTCATATTTCTGGTCATTTTTGTTTGAGTTTTGTCTCAGAGGTAAAATTGGCTTAATCTGTGAAGCAACCTGCCAGTGGTTTAATTTATGCTTGAAAATAAAACAAAATGTAAGTGTTTAAAAAAAAATGAGATGTAAGTTGATACTGTTTTCAGCACCAGGACACTAGACAACCTACATCTCTGATTCAGGAAGAAGGAATCCATATGAAGTGAGTTCAGGACTCAGATCTTCTGGTGGCAGCATTACCAGAAGTGCAGGAAGCCAAGGAGACTGTTTGAACACAGGCCAGAGTGTCTGCGTGAGGAAACAAGCATGCCACTTGTCACTATGAAGTGACCGCAGGCCTGTAGCTGCAATGCCAACGTGAAGCTCACGGAGATCATCTGCTGAGGGATGAACCATGGCCATAAAGGTTGTCAGTCAACTGGAAGAGGGAATTCTGTGCAAAGCAAAGAAATCTTGCTGTAAATATGTGTTTGCTCCAAGCTCCAAGCCAGCTGAGGTCTGAGCATCCACAGCTGGGCCTCCATCCATCGGTCCATGTTCAGGCTTTTGCTTGATGGAAACTTCATTCCTCTTTTCTCCACACATGCAATCACATTCATAATTCTCATGGTTTTCTACATTTATTTTTTACAAATAATAAATAAATGGGAGAAGCTAGCTACAATCATAAATGTGTCATCTCACACTGTCAGCAGGGCTAATCTAACTTTGAGGAGTAAGTACTGTGGGAAACATAGCTCAGTTCTGTTGATAACTTGGTAAGCTATTAAATGGCACGAGAGTGACCTGTGCAGAACAGATAAATAAGAATGCTTTATGTACATTCCAAGTCATTTTGAAAAATAGTCTGTGACCTGGAACCGATGCTGACTAATGTATAAATCTTTCAGGGAAAGGATTCCTGGCCCAAGTTGCAAGAGGAAAGCCTGCAGCTTTTATTCTAAGTGTGGAAGATGACAGAGGAGACAGCAGAGCACGCCTGAAGCCAAAGCAGAGAACAGATGGTACCACTTTTCTGAATTGTGTGTTATGCCAATAACTGACCTTTGGACACACAAAACTTTATTTCTAAAATATTCATCTTTATTCGTACACTGAATAACAACTTTATCCATAAGCTTCTAAGAATATTACCAGAAAAGAGAAACTACTTGCTATAATTTGGAGCCCTTCTGGTTACAAGAATAATCCAGTACAAGGTCAAATAATAGAAAATTACCTTGGTGCAGTTAAGCAATACTCTGAAAATTCAAGCACTGTACATGTATCCTTAGTACTTTGGCCTTGGAGAATAATTTTCTGCCTTTTCACATTTAAAGCCTTTGCAAAGTGTTGCTAATTGAGCAAGAAATGGAAATGTAATCCCTATCACAATAGGACATAGCATTAAAATAAAATAAAGGCACCATACTAAGAAAATAAGCATGTGAATCCATTTGAACGTGAAAAGACTATTAGCTGTTCTGCAAAGGGACAGTTTTGCCTTAGTGTATATGAAAATCGTGATGAGTGGGCGTCGGGGCTCAGAGGGCGTGTGACACTTGCTAGTCATAAAAGCACAACTCAACATGTTAGTAGCAGATAGTCAACTTTGAAGTTTGCATGGCTTTATATACAATTTATTTTCTTATTTTATTTTATGCGCTTTGGTGTTTTGCCTGCATATATGTCTGTATAAAAGTGTCAGATGGCCTGGCACTGGAGTTAGAGACAGCTGAGAGCTGTCTTATAGGTGCTCAGAATTGAGCATGGGTCTTCTGGAATAGCAGGCAGCTCTTAACCGCTGAGCCATCTCTTTTCGGCTCCACGTTTGAGGTTTTATGACAGCTAAATATACTGTTGTCTGGGCCACAAAATAACTATCATGATTTTTTTTTCATTGAATCAGCAATAAATTCCTAGATTCTAAAAATGCAATTCAGGTGAGTTTACTACTCCTGCTGGAAAAGCCTCGTTCAATAATTTAGTACTCCAAACCACAAACACCAAAGCGTTTCATTCATTACCAACTACAAAGCTCCAAATTGCTCCCTTCTTTTCTGTGTGGTTATCAAGACCACGTCTACAGTTCTTCAGTCTCCACTGATGTTTCTTCATCAGCTAGGTACGGAGTTCACCAGAAGTGAAGAAGATGATGCTGACGGCAATAATCACGGCGTATTTACTGAGGACCTACTGTACAGCACCACTTCTCTTAGTGCTTTCCATGCATCTCATCCTCAAAATGACCTGGTGAGATAACTACATAATTATCTCATTTTCCAAATAAGAAACAGAGGAATGCAGAGATTGAACACCTACCTAAGATTACACACCAAATAAGTAGTAAATCAGAATGCTAGCCCACAGTGACTGGCTCATAAACTATACCTACAAGTTTAATAACCAATAAAGCCTCTCCTCTCCTCTGACCATCCACAAGTGGTGCCTTCCTGCACTTTGTGTCAACTAAATTAACAGTGACTCTCATCTGTATAAATCATTAATTAAGCTGCATGGGGCTATAGCGAAATGTGAACATATACACCGTGCTAGGATGTTCAAAATATGAGAGAAAACAGGTAAAACTTTTAATAAGGAACAAAGACAGTAAAATGCAGTTTTTAATTATTTTTTATAAAGACCACAGCACCATTAAGTGCCAAATGAGTGATCTTTGTGTTGGTATAGTCCTCCCCAAGGCAGGAGGGAGGTGATCTGCTGTGGGCTCCAATGCACTTATCAGTTCTGTGATGTTTCCCCATTATTTCTTTTATTTTTGAGATTATGAAATAAGTACATCATTTCACCCTTCCTATTCCTCCCTCCAAGCCATCCCATATACCTTCTTTTATCTCTTTGAAATTCATGTCTCCTTTTTTAAATTAATTGTTGTTACATATATATATATATATATATATATATATATATATATATATATATATATATATTCCTAAGCATAAACTACTCAGTCTGTATACTGTCACACATACATATGCTTTCATGGATGACCATTTGGAATTGGATAGCTACTTAATGTGCTCTTCCCTAGGGAAGACTATTTCTCTGACTCTTGACATTCCTCAATTACCTGGAGTTTTTTGTGTAGGGTTGAGGCCTGGTGGGCTTTCCCGCTCCATTTTAACATGTCTACTGTTGTTGTCCTAAGGATACATTATTGGCACACATACCTTGGTGGTAATGAACAGCTCCCTAATTGGATTTAAGACCTATTCAGCTAGAAGGAAATTATGCCTCTTGTACTGCAAAAGTAACCACCTACTCAGAGATATTAAAGTCATGCATCTTGGAGGAGAACCTATAGCTGCCACTTTATTAAACAAGCATGATCCCTAACTACACTAAACATTTGCCTTCACACTCACAGATAAGTGTAGTCCTTTCCTCTCATCAAGAAAACTTTTCTTTGCAATAGACAGAGATGACCACAGAAAACTACAACCAGACAAAAGGCAGAGTTGTGCAGCCCACTCTCAGTTCTGTGACTTAGCCAAGCTACTTGCGTCTGAGCACTGTGGCACTAACTTGTACACAATTACAACATCATCAATAATTTTGTTCATTGTGGGCTATAATCCGTTAGAGTATCATGAAGGTTTTTTTTTTTTAATCTGCTGCAACTAAAAGATAGAATGGAAATCATCAGTAGATATTATCATAATAAGTGTCTCAAAACTTTCGGATTTTTTTAAGTATGTGCAGGTATAAATTTGAGTATGAAATCTGGCATTAAAACATTTTCTAATAGGCATATTGAACAATAAAAATGTGAACACCATTGTTCTTGCAAATTAATAGGGTGGTAGATTAATAGATAAGTTAGAAGATCTTGTAATTGTAAGTATTTACCAAAAGGTGAATGAGTTACCTTCTCTATACAGTAAATTCAAGATAAGCAAGCACACTGTAATAGCATCTGCAACTGTGTACAAACCGAATGCCTGAGCCACAGCCGGTCTTCAGTAAGTAATTAATGTAAGGGAAAGAAAGGAAGCAGACACAGAAAAGGGCAAGAGAATTTACCTAAATTTGAAAGAATTAGTAGGACTTGAGAGATTTTGAAAGAGTAAGCAGGATTATTAGAATTTATTTTTCAATTTCTTGTCCATAAAAAAAAATAGCTTGAAAGAAAGAAAACATAAACCTTTCTATTTAGACGGAAATGAGAAAATGAGTGACATTGGAAATCCAGATGCCCCCATGTTCACTGACCTCACTACTACTTATGTGACTCTTGAGGTCATGGGTCTTACGTCTGAGGCTAGAAAAGTACACTGAACAAGCTAAATTGTGCTGATGAGGGGGTCTTTGCGACCACCATGGCCACAGTAACAGTCCGAGGGAAACAAGAAGGTAGCTTGGCCTAACACAACTAAGTAGCTGGCGTTGGTTCAAACTATAGGCATCTGACCTCAAGTACTCTAGTTTAGATATACTTAAGCTTAGCACAATTTGATGAAAATTTTTCTAGGTAATAATTAACTCCATCCCATGTGCACAATAAAGCTTCAGCCATGACTACATTGAAACCCTTTGTAAAGCTCATGTGACATCGTCCATAAAGATAGGCTCTATAAATTGACAAGCCCAGTTAGGGTCTGGGGAAGGATCAGGTGTTATCTCGGCCACAGAGATAGCACAAAGGTTGCCAGGCTACTAACCACACACCCTCCTGGCCTTCTGGATAAAAATCAGGTTATATGCGTCTCCCTTTGAGGAAACAACAGTGTGTGTTTTAACATTGTTGGTTCTCCTAGTGCTCAGCTATGAGCATGAGGACATTTGTGTGTCCCACATACTGAGGTCATCTTTTTCTTACAAAACACAAAATTGGGAATTGTGGTCCATGCTTTGTATTTCAAACAAACTTTACTTAAAATGGAGGATCGACGGGACTGGAAATTAAAGGACAAAGTTAATCTCCAGTCAATCTTCTGGGTGTCTGAACGTCTTAGGAATTCCTCTAGGCAGGCACTCAGTTAAAAGCCAGGACAGGGAAAACTGGTTCACCTAGAACCTAGATCCCTGCTGTCCACTCAAGAGCAAAGATGCTCTTAAAGGGCCAGATAACACTTGGATCTCTGATGCTAAGAAATGTCCACAAAGGCCATTTGGACAGGACATGCTCTCATCATTTTAAATCCTTCCTCCTCTGCTCTCTTCCATGAAAATTCTTGAAAAAGAAAAAAATAAGGAGAAAATACAGGGAATAAAATTAAGTGACTGTTTCTTTCCTGACAAGTGTTTAGTATCTCCATATGTTGTTCTCTGTCTGGTGGGAGCTCAGGTTTTGTTGGTGCTCTCACAAGAACCTCAACCCCATCAAGCATGAAACTGGAAGTGCACGCTCTGCTCCAGGGTGGTGTAAGGGCAAAACTAATGCCATATCCTACATGTAATTTATATTCTGCATTTAGTACCATGTTCTGTATGAGAACTTGTCCTCCAGGTGACTTTCACTTCTTCCTGCATTCTGGGAAAGACCACACACTGCCATAAACTAGACCTGGCAGCAGTTTCCAGAGACTCCACAGGAGTGATTAGATAGAATTAGCTCCCAATATTCCTCTGAGATAAAAAAAGAAAATTTCCCTTCCAGACTCAGCCTTCACCCAACCTGCCTGAAGGTCGACATTCCTGTGACCCACAGCTTTCCCTTGGGATCCAGCCTCCACCCAATCTGAACCCACCAATGAGTTGCTTTAGACTACTGTTACCAAAATCTGCCCAGCCTACGAATATTAAAAACCCTAAGAGTCTTGTGTTTGGGGCCGCCTCTCCCCAAAGTGTAGGTCGACCCCAGTGCACTGGATCAATAAACCTCTTGCTTTTGCATCGAGCGGGTCTCTGACTCTGGTTTGGGGTCTCCCAGGAAGTGAAATTCAGATTGCATGCCGGAGTCTTACATTTGGTGCATTGGCTGGGAATCGAGGCCCCCTTCTGAGAGAAGGAGACTGTGGATCAGAGGAACAGCCCAAGCTCAGAAACCAGGTACCACGGCTGTCTGTGTCTGTGTCTTTCTGTTTTACTTTCAGTTTTCTCACGAGCACCAGGGAAAGGTTGAGGCCTCCAGTAAGGGGGTTCAAGTCCCTCATCAGGAGACAGGGTTTGAGGCCCCGCCAGGGTAGTCTATACAGTGGGCAGACATGCTAACAACGCCAAGAACACAGGGAGTCTGGAAGATGCTCCAACTGCCCCGGAGGGAGTCGAGAGGACGCCATTCCTTTTTGAGGTTGAACAAAGTCCGGGTAGCAGACGGCCCAGTGAGAGTTTTCAGTGGTTAACTCACCAGTGGCAGTGGTGAATTATTTGTCTCAGTGTTGTGTGTCTTTTCGCTTGTGGACTTGGACTGACGATATTTTTGGGTGTAATGTTGATTGAGACTGATGGACAGAAGGAAGAGACAGACAACCTCAAATTTAGGAGACAAAGTGAGTCGCTCCCACAGCACGGCAGTTGCTAATGTCTCAATACCTGTATGCATCAGGAAATGTGATTTTCTTCGTTAGTGCTTTGTTTCGTTTCTTTTCTTTCTTTCTTTCTTTCTTTCTTTCTTTCTTTTTTTTTTTTTTTTCTGTCTTTGTGTGACTCTTGTGACTAAGAATGTTTTGTAGAATTTCCAGACTTGTTTTTTGTGATTCAGGCAGAGCCCAGTTACAGGATAGGCTGCTTTGAGTTTGGTTTCTGGCAAAATGTAACAGAGCCCTCTGGCTCTCAGGACAATAGCCATTCTGAATTTTGGTTCTTTTCTCTTGCCACACCAGTACATTTCTATGTGTCGTTGTTTTGTGTTTCTGATTGCTTGTAACATTCGTTTTTGTGTTTCTGTTTGCTTGTAAACATCTCAGTTCTAGAAACATCTCAGGTCTCAAGCATGGCAGCTTGAATCTAGTGGCTCCCACCTCCCACTTGAATACTCAGCTGCTGCTGAGTCCTTGGTAGAGAGGCCTGCCCCAAGCAGGACCCCTGAGGCTATTGTATCCTTGCTGTTTCAAAACACGTGAATCCTCAGCCAGCAGCAGCACGCCCTGCTCCCCACGCACTTGTGCTCTCTGACTTGAATGTGCATCATTAGGAGAGAGGTGGAAACAGGATTGCTAGGGTCTGCCACCACTTGTGCTAAACAAGCACCAAGATGTCACAGGAAATGCAGGGCTTTGGGGGGCGGCTGCTGTTTGGCATTGGTGAAAGCTTTTTTCAGCTTGCAGTTTGCTTGAAAGCCTGCTCTTCTCCCCGCCCCCCAATATGGTACAGTGACCACCTGACCTAGGACCCCATGGTTTCCGATGGGGAAAGCCCCAGCTCTTGCCTGTATCGATTGGGTTCAACAGGTGACAAAGGTACTTTTCCTTGAAATTACATCTAGAGAAAGTTTTGTCGGCCTATCTTAAAATGTATTAATGTATGTGGCCATTATATGTTTGGTTTTAAATGTATAAATTTATTATGTTCTGTACACCTTGCTTATAAATGACTGGTTATTGAATATGGCTAACAAAAAAATTTTTAACATCTGTAACAAAGGTAAACTTGTAAGGTAGAGTTGGAGCCACTCTAAGCAGCAAGGGGCATAAGCCAACAGGTTTCTAAAGGCACTTTTTTTTCCTTTATTAATTTATTCTTGTTACATCTCAATGGTTATCCCATCCCTTGTATCCTCCCCTTCTTCCCTCCCTCACATTTTCCCCTCCCCTATGACTGTTCCTGAGGGGGATTACCTCCCCCTGTACATGTTCATAGGGTATCAAGTCTCTTCTTGGTAACCTGCTGTCCTTCCTCTGAGTGCCACCAGGTCTCTCCCTCCAGGGGATATGGTCAAAGGTGAGGCACTAGAGTATGTGAGAAA
Organism: Acomys minous; assembly: GCF_964271855.1. NCBI lineage: Eukaryota > Metazoa > Chordata > Mammalia > Rodentia > Muridae > Acomys > Acomys minous. The sequence continues at coordinate 79,232,537 of NC_140492.1, read as the reverse complement.
GTAATATCCCACTCTCCACTCTACTGTGGAGAGTGTTCTGTCCATTGGCTAGATCTGGGTAGGGGTTTAAGGTTTACCACCTGTATTGTCCTTGGCTGGTGCCTTAGTTTGAGCGGGACCCCTGAGCCCAAATCTGCCTATCATAATGTTCGACTTTTTTTTTTTTTTTTTTTTTTTTTTTTTTAGTTTTTCGAGACAGGGTTTCTCTATGTAGCCTTGGCTGTCCTGGACTCTCTTTGTAGACCAGGCTGGCCTCGAACTATCTGCCTGCCTCTGCCTCCCGAGTGCTGGGATTAAAGGCGTGCACCACCACACCCGGCTCTCTAAAGGCACTTTTAAATTAAGGTTTTCATGTAATTAATTATTGTCCCATACTTAAAACTAGACTTATAAAGGATAGGATTTAAAACAATGTTTCTTTAATGAGGTATTAAAGCTTCACCTCTAGGTTATATAGCTTAAGAGTATACTGTGAACTCTTATCTAAAGATTTGAATTTGTTTATATGGTTTGATTATTAAAATTCAGTTTCAAATGCTTGTTTAGAACATATATGTGTATATGTGTTTGTAACACAGATGTTTCTAGATAGCAACCATGTGGACCACATAATCTGTAGCCTGCCATGTGACTCCACCATCTCGAGATAGCTCATGGTATATGGCAGTAATTTTACAGCCTCTTGGTCCTAATGAGCTCTGCTTGTTATAAAGTTCAATTCAGATTAACAGACTGCAGTATTGCAAACTTGGGAAATAGGTAATTCTAAAAGATACTTTTAAGCTAAAGACATCAGGCCTCTTTCAGAAGCCAGCAACCTTATTGCAATAGACCCTGAGAAGAGCAGTTTAGCTGAAGAACACGGTATGGACTTCAAAATAGCATTTATGATTATGTTCAAGGACCTCAAAGGGGATATGAAAAAAATACCTTAATGAAGACTGTAAAAACACAAACTATTGAATAAAATAAAGAAAATAGTTCAATACATTAAGTAAATTTAAAAAAGAAATAGAATCACTAAAAAATGCCAAACTAATATAAAACTAGATGAAAGTGTTAGTATGTCAAACAAAAACCTAAGACAAACAGAGTCAAAGACAGGGCAGAGACAAATTGGAATATTGAAGACAAGGCATAAGAAATGGATATCTCAGTCAAAATTAAAGCAAAAACCAAACACAAACAAACAAACTCCAGGCACAAAAACATCAGAAAATCTGGGGCACTATGGAAAAAGCAAACCTGTGACTTAATAGGCATTCAGGAAGAAGCACCCAGGTCAAAGGCCCAAAAGATACTTTAGAGAGCTATAGCAGAAACATTCTCCAAAATAAGGAAAGTGAACGTCTATCAAAGTAAAAGAAATATACAGAGCACCAAAAAGATGGGACCAAAAAAGAAACTCCCCATAACATGTAATAGTCAAATGTTAAATGTACAGAGCAAAGAAATCTACTAAAAGCTACAAGGGAAAAAGATCAAGGCACACAGGGCCATTAGGATACCACCTGTCTTTGTCATCTGAAAACCAAAAGGCCCTGAGCAGATGTCCCACGTGTTCAGAGAGATGACAGACACTAGCCCAGAAAACCTAGCAAAATTATCAGTCACGTCAATGGAAAAAACTATGTCATGGTAAAATCAAATTTTAACAATGTTTAGCTACCAACTCAGCTCTACAGAATAGAAGGAAAACTTCAGTCTAAAGAGGTTAGCCCCCTTCCCAAGCTTACAAGGAATAAATAATTCCAGAACAGCAAATGAAAAGAGGTGGGAAAATACCCATACCATTAGAACAAAATAAAAGGTATCAATAAGCACTGCTAATAAAGTACTCTTAATGCTAGTTGGCTCAATTCTCCACTTAAAAAAGGCAGACTAACAGAATGGATTTGAAAATAGGATCCATTGCTCTGCTGCATCCAAGAAACAGCATTCTCAACCTGTGGGTCGAGACCCCTTGGGGGTCAAACAACCGTTTCACAGGGGTTGCCTTAGACCATAGGAAAACACGTATTTGAGAATTGCACTTCTGTATCCAAGCAGGTCTGCCATGTAGCTGCATGCAGGTGTGATAACATCACCATGCCAACCCCATCACATACACCCTGAACAAATACAGGTGTATGTGGCAGGGTTAGCATCATAAAGTGCATAGTTAGAGAGGAGCATTATTGGCTGTAAAATAACACTTCATGAATTATAATTACTGGATAATGTGAAGTCTACTGCATATATATATATATATATATATATATATATATATATAAAACGTAGATACTGTGATTGATGTAAATACTGCCCCCTTGTGATAATAACAGGTATGTTTAGAATGGTAAATCATGGGAAACTTTAATGAACTGTATTGACTGAACTATGCTATTATTACATATTATTTTCACTAGGAAATCACCCCATGACAATGTATTGTGTAGATAAGAACATTAGGAAAAGAAAACACAGTGGCAATATTTTTACAGCATGGTTTTACCTCAATAGTTACAGCAGGAATTAAGAAACCACAACATGTTATTTGTTGTTGTGAAGACCTATCAAGAGAAACAACCTATGAAGCCAAAATAAAATGCCATGTTGACAGCGAGCATCTGAGCTTTGCTGGCAAGGAGACCAACTATTTTAGAAGCAAAGCTGATGGTGGCAGGTACCACCAACAAAACATAGCAGCCATGGAAGCTTCAGACACAGAACAACCAGAGCTATGAAACCTCACACCACTGCTGAGGATTTACTGTTGTCAGCAGCCAAAGTTATGATCAGAGATGAATTTGTTATGCAGTTGAGTACAGATTCCTTATCTAGTGACATGACACCGTCCACAGAAAAATGGACGACAAGTCTTCTGATAGCCCTGTTCAGGTAACCCAGGAAAGTAAATCTGCCCCACTTCCAATATTTAGTGTCTGGCTTGACGAATGCACAGATGTTGCTAACTGTTCACAGTTACTGGTTTGCATGAGGTATACTAATGATGGCAACTTTAAAGATGAGTTTTTTTTTCTGCAAACCTCTTGAAACACCAACTACTTCACATTATGTATCTGACATAGTTGGCTCATTTTCTGAAAGAAAATAAGATCTCTTGGGATAAGGTTCATGATGTTTGCACAGATGTTGCTGTTCCAGCTGTGTTAGGATTTCAATGTTTGGTACTGAATGAGTCACTGAAACCATCAGAACCCACTGCATGATTCATTGGTAAATATAGCAACGAAGATGCAGCCACAAGAGTTACAAGAAGTAATGAAAAGCGCCATAAGGTCTTTCCATTTTATTTGTTCATTTGTTTTGTTTTTCCAGACGAGGGTTTTGTTTTTTTGTGGTCCTGGATGTACTGGAACTAGCTCTGTAGACCAGACTGACTCCCAGAGATCAGCCTGCCTCTGTTGAAATTAAAAGTGTCAATGCTGTAAGATGAACACTTTCAGCAGTCAACTGTTTTCACAACTGTGCAACAAGTTGGATGTGCCAAAGAAAGTTCTGCTATTTCACACGGAAGAGATATGGTTGTCAAGAGGAAAACACGTGGTTTTGAGCTTCATTACCAAGAAAAGTTTTTTTAAATCAGAAAGCAAGACCCTAGTTTGAAACACTTCTGAGTGAGAAAACTGAATTGAGGAAAATAACTTACTTGGTTGACATCTGTGCCATCTTGAATAAGCTAAATTTATCACTGCAAGGACCAAATGATCTGAAAAGATCCGATCATTCCAAATGGAACTTCAGCTTTGGAAAAAAGTGAAGAAAGGAAGAAGGAAAGATAGAAAAAGGAAAGGAATGAAGGCAAGAAGAAAGAAAAGAATGTATCAAAATACAATTTATATATTGCCCACCTCATCTGTTTTCTTTGAGGAACACGACACTGAGCCAGACCAAGGGACTACAATGACAACTTCAGCAAAAGAACACATGAATTTTATCATATTTTCCAAATCTGGCTGACACCCCGTTAGCACTCTCTGGATCCTTACCCTAGTCAAAGCTGAAGATATTCCTGAGACAGCACAAGAGGAGTTCCCTGAGCTCACTAACAACGAAAAAGTGAGATCTGATTTCTCCACAATGCCAGCTAAAAACTTCCGGAGCAAGTGTTTGCAGTCATACCCTGCTCTGTCTAAGGCTGTGTTGTACCTTCTTCTTCCATCTCCAACAACATATCTTTGTGAAACAGGGTTTTCCAGCTTGTTGGTTGGTTATCAAGTCTACATACAGAAGTAGACTCGTTGAAGAAGATGATCTTTGTTGTGGTCTTGCAAAGACTGCTCCCACAAACTTCTGATCTTCTGAGGAAGAAGCAATCTCAACCTTCTCAATAACTTTGGCTTTTTACTCATACTTTCACAAAATGTAGCAATGCTGTTTACTGTTGTTATATTAAGACTATTTATTACCCATGCTACACCATGCTTCAAGGCAAATATTCATTTATTTGTAATTGTAAATAAGTATTTTTACAATATATAATTATATATTGTTTTGTGATCAGTCACTATTCCTTAATTATGCCCAATTTGTAACAAAGAAAATACATCCCCATATCTACATTACATGACAGTAGCAAAATTCCAGTTATGAAATAGCAACAAAAATAATTTTATGGTTGGGGTCACCATATAACATGAGGAACATCTACTCCAACAAGGCCACATCTCCTAATCTTTCCCAGCTGTTCTCCAAATCGGAACCATGTATTCAAATATATGAGCCTATAGGGTTGCTTTGTCCAGCCTTAATATGAGGGCAGAGACTGAGATACTTTGGAGCACTCAGTCCTAAATAGGATGTCTTCATGGAATCTCTCCTGTCGAGGGATGGTCTTGGGTACTGTGTATTCATATGCTGATTTCTATGCCCTGAGATCTGGTTGCAGTCTGGATGTGGGCATTGGCACTTCTATGAAGAATCTCTTCTATCAATATTGTATTAAGAATGTTCCCTAATTATCCCTGACTTTGAAATTTGCAGGCAAATGATAGAAATAGAAATGATCATCCTGAGTGAGGTAACCCAGGCCCAGAGAGACATGCATGGTATATAATCACTTTATAAGTGGATACAAGTAAAGGAATAATAATCTGAGTAAATTATAATTTTTAAAAACTGCTCAACACCCAATAACTGGGCAGAGGAGATAGGAAAGCTGGACTTTAGATCCCAGTGAGGGGTACAGAGTGGGAGTCAAGAGGCATGAGGTCACCTTGAGGAGGTAACCATGAGGAGGACACCATGAGGATAAAGATGAAACAGGAGTGGCCATGGTGAAACTACATGGCAGGTAAAAAGACATACGGCTAGAAAGTGGTCCAGACCAGCATAGACATTTCAGAAATAATATGTTTTTAGTACCTGTTATAGATCCCAAATAATTGACAAGGAGACATAATTATTCAACAAACTTTAAGCACTATAGCTGGGCAGATATTGACCTAGTTTAGCCCATCTATACTAGTCTGGTTATTTCCCAGCCACGTGCCCCATGCTACTTGCCATCTGTTGGCATACTTTTAACCAACTATTTTTATTCTGGGCTTCCTTAAATCTCTTTCTCCCTACTCTACCCCAATCCTTTCCAACACCCCAACACCAGGTAGGGGAGAAAGAAGGTTAGTGGGGAGAGGGGGGCATAGTTTCCCTTAGCTACTTCCTGCTATTTAGGGTCATCGGGTTGCTTGGAGCAAGTCCAATCTTCGTTTCAGGATAACTCCAACCTCTTATAGTCAAAGGGCATCAACAGAAACCACTAGCAGCAGGGAGAAGCACCAGCAGCTTCTTCTTTCTCAGAGCCCTCCGTCTCCATGTGGATCTGGCTTTTATCGACACTGACAAAGACCACGCCCCTGAACGAGGTAATTCACAGATGACAAACATCACATGCCCTCTAAGGAGGCAGCTATCAGCTGTAGACAAAACTGAAGCAGCCTCCAAATCCCATACCTGGGATTAAAACAAACAAAAAAAAAAACCATGTTTACATATAAACCAGAACTTCCACAACAGCTATCTTTGTCTCCCCTTGACTGTTTCTGCTCTATTTTTGTTCTTATGGTGAACTCCTCATGGCTACCTCTCTCCTTTTTAATTTTTTTTAAGATTTGAATTCAGGGTTGTATGTGGAAGGAAAAAATGGTCCAAAGATCATAAAACCGATTCTTCAAGACTGTGGAAATTTGAGTAAGAATGTTGCCCCCACAGATTCATATATCTGAATGCTTGGCCCACAGTTAGTGGAACTGCTTTGTAAAGAGTAGGCGGTGTGGCCATGTAGGGTAGGTGTGTCCCTGGGTGGGGCGTGAGGTTTCGAAAGCCATGACAGGCCCAGGCACACTCACTGTCTGTCCCTCCCTCTCACTCGCTCCCTCTTCCTCTTTCTCTGTCTTTCTGCCCGTTGCCTGGGGGTCAGGATGCAAAGCTCTCAGCTACTCCTTTAGCATCGCGCCTTTCTGCTTCCAGACATGTTGATCATGAACTAAACCTTCAAAACTGTAAGCAAGACCCCAATGAAATGCTTTCTTTTATATGTGTTGCCTTGGTCATGGTGTCTCATCACAGTAATAGAAGAGTAAATAAGAACTAGATGTAACAGGGTTGGTGTGCTCATGAGTTCACAGAGCAGGTGGCAGTGCTCACAAGACCTGCACAGGTACAAGGCAGTTGTGTGACATGAGAAAAAGGACATGGGGTACCACTCCTAAGCAGGAAACTATGCCATTGCTATATGAGAGCAAAGGGAAAACCATTTTCTCCAGTGGGCTCTAACTGGGTAGGTCGACTACACTCCAGGGTAGGTTCCATGGCCAGGAATGTTGGCCAGCACATAAGGAACTTCATGTGAACACTGTGTTTCTTTTTCTTTTAAAACTGCTTTTGTGTTTTACTGGCGTTTGCCTGTGTGTGTGTGTGTGTGTGTGTGTGTGTGTGTGTGTGTGTGTTTCTTTTTTTGTTATTGTGGCAATTTTCTGTTGTTTTTCTTTTTAATAGAGATAGAACATTCAGTTAGATGGGTGTGTAAACAGGATCTGGGAGAAATTAGAGAGGAAAAAAAATTAAGCTCTATGCTTTAAAAGTGTGGCATAACTGGAAGGACCATGAAAAAGCATGATAAAGCCACTGGAGACACAGGGTCCAGAACCATCCGGAACATCTAGGCCATATTGGTCAGTGACCTTTAAAGGAGACCAACATTCACTTTATTTTATAACCTTAGTAATATTGTTCAGTAAGAGTACATTTTATATTTGCATATAGTTTCCTGAAATATGTATTTAATTTTTTATAAGTCAAATTACAGAAAAACCATTAAACAAATCTCATATATGATGAGGGAGATATAGTCAAAATTATGAAAGCTGAAATTTAGGAAACTCTGGCATATCACATAATAATGTTCAATAGCGAACAGGGGTTCTCCTTTCTCATATCCTCTCTGGCATTTTTGGAGAAAATACAAAGTGGGATAGCCACTTTAAAAATCAGTGTAAAGATTTCTTAAGAAGATATAAATAGATCCACCTTATGACCCAGCTATACCACTCCTGGTCATAAATCCAACAGTCTCTATATCTTACTACACATATTCATCCCTACTCTATTGACAATAGCTAGGATATGGAAACAAGCTATATTTCCATCAACTGAGCATGAGTAATGGAAGTTTGGTTCGAATACACCATGGAATTTTATTCATCGGTAAAGAAAAATGAAGTAGCTGGGTGCAGTGGCCCACATCCGCAATCCTAGGCAGAACTCTGGGGAGGAGGGGGAGGCAGAGGCAGATTTGAAACCAGCCTGGTCTACACAGTGAGTACAGCACATTCAGGGCTACACAGAGACACCCTGTCTCAAAACAAAAACAAACAACAACAAAAAAGGAAAGGAAGAAGGAAGGAAGGAAGGAAGGAAGGAAGGAAGGAAGGAAGGAAGGAAGGAAATAGACATAACAAGGTTGGTGTGCACATGAGTTCACAGAGCTGGTGGCAGCGCTCACAAGACGTGCACAGGTGCAAGGCAGTTGTGTGACATGAGAATAAGGACATGGGGTACCACTCCTAAGCAGGAAACTATTTGCCATTGCTATATGACAGCAAAGGGAGAACAGTGACTAACACAATTTTCTTAGTTCATAGAATTCTTATATTTGATACCTAACGGCTGTTTCCTGATCTTTGCTGGGGCAAATATATGAGGAACTATCGGGAGCTAGTTACTTCAGGTGCTTTGATTGTTGTTTTCTGCAGCCTTGAGTCTCCAGCCACATTGTGATCTCATGGCTGGAAGAAAAGAGAATACCCCTCACTTTAGTGTTTGGTGGCTTTTAATGCTAGTTGTTTAAAAAAAAATTAATTTTTCATGATTTTTTTTCTTTTGGTAGTATTGTCAATCTCCATTTGGCTTCACCGTACTCTGGTGCCACCTAATGCTCAACGTCTCTGTCATATCTGTTCTTCTTTATCCTCCGTGAATATTATTTTAAGCCTGGGTGTAACCCTGCAACGAAACTTCCCCTGATTGTTTCAAAATGTCCATCTGCCACCAAGCCCTTCAGAACTGTCGCCACTGTTTCCATGACATTTAAATTGTTTCTTCCCAAAACTTACAGATCACTGCAAGAAATTCAGCAACAGTGTCAGCCAGAGCTCCTTGCCAATACGGAGTATGGTATAAGCTGTGTGTAGACACGGTACTGAAATCCCCCCAGAGACATGGGAAGTCCTGGAGGTGAAACTGCAGCTGCCCCAAACTGAAGATGGCAATTGGGCCTTTATAAACCTGTCACACAGTTATTGGCCCTTGGCTGAACACAGCTATGTTGAGGCTATTCCCTGAGGGAGGCCAAAGGCAGGTGGTTTCTTGTGGCCAATGGCAATTCCCTGTGGAAGTATATCTGTGAAGCCATCATGGCCCACAACGAACAGCAACACAAGGGGATGTGAACAGAGCATCACACTCGTGAGTGAAGGTCACGTGAGTGAAGCTCTCATTAAGGCTCTGCCTTCACAAGTTCGTCTTAGATGAGAGAAATGCCACCCTTAAAAATGAGGTCTAACATCCAGTCTCCTGGAGCACATAATTCACTGTGGGTCCAGAGTGGCTAGTGGAAGTAAGTGTCGGGCAGTCTCAGCTCTAGCTTTCTATAATGCAGGCATTCTGCAAAAAGTTTAAAAGATGCCCAAAGCAAGCTAAGCACCGTGACAGACATTTGTAGTCCTGGCCCTTGGTAAGTGGAGGCAGGAGAACAAGAAGTTCAAAGCATCAGCTACGCATCAAGTTCAGGGGCCCTCGGGCTACATAAGAAGACCTTGTCTCAAAGCAAACAGTCCAATAAAAAAAGATACCCAAGGCACTGAAATGTTCAATGATTGCACCTGTTTGTACAAAGTGGGAAGAAATGAAACATAAAGATTTTCACAATCTTAAGTGACTAGTAACTCATAAGGACCCCTAAGTCAGTACTCAACACAGAAATCCAGGGAAGGACAGTGGGAATGGCTGATAGCTGGAAATTGCCATAAATTGAGCAGTTTAGTCTTTCTGTTTAAAGCATGAAAGATAACATTCCTGTAAAATATAGGTACCAATGGGAGAAATGCTCAAGCCGACAAGATATTTAAGGCTACAGTTGTATTAGCTCCCTAGTATATCCTTTGTAACAAAATGAAATAGTAAAGCTTCACAATAAATATGTAAAATTAAGTATGGAATGGCTTATAGCATGTCATCCTGCCTTACCTAATAGTTTGAAAAGTAGAATTTTTTTTCCTCATACGAGAAAGTTGTATAGGACTCAATTCAATTTGACACTCATAAGGTCATCTACCATTTACAAGGCACAAACAAAGCAGAGGAAAGAACCACCAGTGACTCTCCCGAGACCTTCCACTTGAAGACGTGACACAGAGAAGTGGTGCGACGGACTTATCTAGGAAGCCCAGGCAGCTGCTGACTTCCTGAACTGGGGAGGGTCCAGGAGCAAGTTAGAACATTATCTTCTCACAGTTTCACTTGCCCGAGGAAGCAACACCAAACGGAACAGTCTACCTGCGAAAGAGGATGCCTAGTGAAGAACTAGGGAAGGAAGGAATTGGGGAGACAAAGACAGAGAGGCTTGGACCCACTCCCCTGGCCTTTCCAGACAGGAGCCAACACTGCCCTCCCATGATGACTGGAGCTCTGTTAGGAAGAGACTGACCCATTCCTGAGACCTGGGCTCTAATGGAGACTTCTCGAATGTCCCCATCATCACGTAGAAACACAGTGTGCTTCCGTCATCCCTGAGCCTCACTCATCCTGCTGGCAGGACACACGCAGCCAATCCCTGTCGCAGGTCAGTCAGCTGGCTCTGGCATACCAAAAGCATCCTTCTGCAGGGAATGTCTCACGCCACCTGGCCTCTACTCAAGTCCTTCTCCTATGTCGCTACCCCAAGCAGAGACTCGGGCTTCAAGTAAGGCCCGGCCAAGGCTGGGCTTAGTTCACTTATTTTAAAGAAGCAATTACATTTCCATTCATCAGCACCCAGAACACGAATGCTCAGATCCACATCCCACTAAATCATCTATCTCTCGGGTTTAGAAACTCTTCATTTTCACTGGTGCCCTTTTCTCACAAACGTAAGCTTCCATATTTCCTAGCATATTTACTTCTAAGAAGGCTATGAAATAGTAATGGGCAGAGAGCTCTATGAGGACAAATTCACACTACAGGTAGACAAACCAGAGGAGCTGGGCCAGCATTGAAAATAGAGGTAATTAAGTCTCTGAATTTATCCCCCCGAGAAAAGGAACTTTTCTGGTTTTATTATCAGCAGGGCGTCTATGCTGTGTCTAAGATGAGCAATCTCTGGATCGCAGGAGACCGGAGTCTCCAGAAATGACATGTTTCTGTTCCCTGTGTGTGGCTGGTACTCAGCAAATGCTGTTGCCTGGCAAGGCTTGGTAACAAGGCCCTTTCTACTGGCTGTCTCGTCCTCTGATGAAGGAATCTCACTTGTCTCACTCTCAGACCCCAAGAAACAGTCACTATGTAAAAATGTCTAAGAAGGAATCAAGAATCACCTTCTACAAAACAAAACGTTAATTAAAAAGAAACTCCAATTGGGGGTCAAATTAGGGCTCCACCTGTACCTCTGTCTCTTCCATAAATAGTACGGTCGGCAGCTGCCTTCCGCTTCGTGGGCACATTGCAGCTCTCCTTCAGAGGCTAGTTTCCATGTTGCTGTCAGGATCAGTCCATCCGGAGTGGGCGATGGATGACTGATGCTTTAATCATTAATTAAGAACTAATTAAGTTACTTTACTTTGTGGTGCTGGTGGTTAAACTTAAGGCTCCAAACCTGCTAGGCAAGGGCACAAGTTCTCCTACTTTTTAGGAGGTATGGTTTTGTTAAGTTGCCCAAAGAGGCCTTGAATCCCAGGAACCTTCAGCCTTAACCTCTGGAGAAACTGGGTTACAGGACTGAGCCATCGGGTGGGTTAGGTTTAAGCCTTGTATGTTAATGAAGGTATCTTTTTTTTCTGTTCACTTACTCTTCTCTGTTATAATACATGCTGACCCCTACACAGCCTCCCCTCCCTCCACCCCTCCCAGCCCCTCTTACCTCCTAGCTCCCCAGGTCCACCACTCCTCTGTTTCCCTTCAGAGAAGAGCAGAGCTCCCAATGATATCAACCAAACATAGCATAACAAGATTCAGTGAGACATAGTAGTAGGAAAGGTGTCCCCCGAGCAAGTGAAAGAGTCAGAGACACCCCACTTTTTTGTAATGGAGCTCTCTTAATTTCGTGAGAAACACCACTTATGTCCTTTCAACACTGAGGTACCAACAGAGGGTTCTGGACTCCATGGGGTGGAAGTCAGGATCTTCCTTCAGTGAAAGAATGATATACAATTTAATTTCATATGCATTTTTGTTTCTTAGGGAGGATGTATGTGTGTGTGTGTGTGTGTGTGTGTGTGTGTGTGTGTGTGTGTATATATATATATATATATATATATATATATATATATTCATTAACTTAGGAAAAGGGTGCTTGTAACCAGAGAGAATTACTACTATATCTATTCCCTGTTTCAAAAGTAAAGTGCTGTAACTCAAGAAAAATGGTAAAAACAAACAAACAAACAAACAAACAAAAAACAAATTCTATCTCCCACTATGAGCTAAACATAGGTAAGTTATATAAATTATTAGTGCCCTATTAATTTGGGCAGGGCTTCTGCCACTGGGTGGCTTCTACTAGGTGTCACCTCCCACTCCAGATGGCAGTCATGCCTGGGCATTAGGAAGCCTATGCTGCCCGACTGTTGGTCATCAGTGCAGCTGGCTGAGAAGGCCATAGCACAGAGCGGCAGGCTGGGCACAGCTGATACGGTATCTGAGTAGTGAGTTACAGGACCGGCTGGAATGCAGCCCCTGAGCACTTGTACGGTGGTGGGCAGGCTGGCTCATGTTGCCACTTACAATCTTAGTTGGTTTTCAAACTGTAGTGTCTGTGAGAAATGTTGCTGTTCCCTCCTTTCCATGGTGTGGCCCTGTTGAATAACTGTGATAGTGTGCTCCTGTACTTCAAGGTTTCTTTTTCTAGTTGAAAGCACTCCTGAAAATCAGCTTCATAAATGAGAATATAAGCCATACATGAAAATGTAAGTGTAAAACCTTATGTTTGAGAAAACAGACAGATTATAAAACCTCTGTCTCCTTCACTGTGCTTTAGAGCAGTTCAACAAACATTCTACCTAATCACTCCAAAGTTATATTGATAACACTCATTTTTCCTTTATTGAAAACATTTTTTCTCATATAATATATCCTGATTACAGTTTTTCCCTCCATCTTCTCCTTCCAGCTCCTCCACACCTCCCCTCCCATCTGGATCTACTCTCTTTCTGTCTCATTAAAAACAAACAAACAAACAAACAGGCTTTTATGGGATAATAATAAAATAAAACTTAAAAAGATAAAACTAAATTGGAACTGGACAACAAACAAACAGAAGGGAAAGAGCCTGAGAGAGGGCACATGAAACAGTCAGGAATTGCATAAAAACAGTAAACTGGAAGCCATAATACATACACAAAAAAATCTGTAGGGCAAAATGAGAGAAGAATGTGTGTGTGCACATATATGTTCTTTAAAATATATTTAAATATATTTTTAAAAATAGGACAAAATTAATTTAAAAAATAAAAAGAGCCTGGTATGACATTATGAAACAAGAAACCTCTGAAGATGCCAGGCAGCAGTGATCTTAAAGGATAAAGCTCCTTACAAAATCCATTTCCAAAGTTCTTCATTTCCCTCTATGCTAACTTCAGGAGGAAAGCTGAAACCACATTTAAAAAAAAAGTTTTCATAGCTCTAACACTCAGATCACTGAGCTAAGCCTGATTCCCAATTCTCCCACCCCTGGGCTCTGAAATGTGTGTCAGAGAGAATCTGTCCCCTGGCCACTGGTAACAGGACATCGGATTGCCTCCTCTGCATCCCTCTGACGTCCAGAAAGATGCTTTCCAGGTGGAGAGAGATTTGCATCTACTTAGGTTTCTAGTTCTGTTATGCTAGTTCTAAATATCAGACTCTAATTGAGAAAGGAGCCCCAGGCTACTTCTCTACAGGACAATCCTACATGGACAACATGACTCTATACACAGCAGTGAACAGGACACCCTGCTAAAACCAGAGTCATGAGCTTTCCTGAACCCCAGCCCAAATATCTGGGCTTGAATACTTGTAGAAGTCTGAAATCTCCCCACAACTGAAAAAGCGCTGGTCTCTGCCAGGAGCTGTCCACCTACCGATCAATACATGGTCACCAAATTCCAGCTGCTCAGGCAATCCCTAAGTGCCTTCTGCCGTAACCACCGTTCCTTGACCCAGAACCTTCTGCTACATCGCTCTTTCTACTCTTGCCCTGCATCGGGCCAATTCATACTCACACTCTGCATTTTGCTCAAGAATCTCACTTCTCCAAAACATTCCTCATTTGGGAAAGCCTTCTTCTCTCGAGATTATGCTAGGACCTCTCACAATACGTCAGTATAGTTTTTGCCTTCGGAATGAGTTATCACAACTGTAACTTGTGATGATTTTTATAGTAATTTGTGATATAGGAGATGCTTCTTCTACTACATCATAAGCTCAATAAGAGCAGAAACTAGTCCGTACGTTACTTTAGCAAAGTATTTCCAAGATGCGATACCTGCCATAGGTTAGACAGCTCATAAATATTTGTGGAAGGGGATGAGATGAGTTGCTAAAACCATTGTTTTTGGATCGGATGATCTTCCAGCTATACATATTTGTATCTGGGACTAATTCATAGTATGAAAAAATTAACTAGATTGTTTTTTCATTTCCAAGACATCAAGAAAGTAGTTGTTACATGATAACACTCAAGAGCAGGCTGAGCAGTTATTCAGTGCTGAGACAAGCTTTATAATATAACTGGGCTCCTGAGTTTTAGCACCAGACACATAGGTACACATAGGCCCTGAGAAGCTGGAATAACTCGGGGAACTTCTTCTCCACTGACTCGTATGAAATGAAGCTAGAACTCCTACACAATGCATTGTGGAGGAATGCTAAGTGAATGCAACAACCATCAATAAAGCGCTGTTTAGCCAATCAGCTGGGCAGAAGGACAGGAAGTGGAAGGCGGGACTTCCTGGAGGAGAGGAGAAAAGTTTGACGGTTGGAGCGGGCGGGGTTTGGACGGTTGGAGGAGGACAGTGGGAACAGGACTTGGACTGGCCCAGGGGTCATAGTGGCAAGTGTTTGGAATATATGTATGTTATAAGGTTTAGAGTAGTTTGTTTAGTTTACGAGTGGATTAGAATCAGGTCAGACTCTGCCCGGCAAAGTGCTGGCAGCTTTAAAGTACGTTTTAGTCTCTCTGTGTCTGTTATTTGCTTTGTAGGCCAAACGGATACAAAATACTGTAACAATGCCTTCTCAATGAATTAGACATCTTCAGGGAATAACTAGATGCTCAGAAAACTAATTATTTTCTGTCCAGAGATAGAAACCACTACACTAATGATAGCTTCATCCTCACAGAGTGTAATAACAAAATCTGAACTCAGAAGAATTATTTAAGAAATCCCTTTGTGAGCTTTGAATCAACCCTAAAAAGAAATAAATCTTCCAAGTGGGGTCAGAATATCAGCCCGCAAACCAGCTCCCAGCTACGCCCGGCACTACGGCTGCCACCCGAGAAGTTGAACCCGGTATCGCCAGCATCCTAGAGTCTTCCTCAGGTGTGACAGAGGTGAGAATAATAGAAAAGCTGCCTGCTGGGAGTCATAGGATTTCTTCATGAGAACAGGAAAACAATCGTGTGATGCCTGAGGACGTGAGGAACTTGTACTAGATGACCAATGGTTTTCCCGTGACCTGGACTGGGGAGCTGGATGAGCGTGTCTCTCCACTGGGAAGCGTGGTGACTGACGGCATTTCAGAACTGACCCAGCTCATTCAGTCGGCCGTGCACTCACTTCCTAACGCACCAACTCAGGCTCACCTGGAGGATGATACAAGAACGCAATGAAGACCAGCCCCAGAGAAGCCGCCCTTTGACTGTCACAGTGAGATATCTGAGCTGGACTTGAGCAATGGACATGGGAAAGTTTGCCTTGGAACCTGGATTAGGTCATGACATTGAAAGCTGGTTCCCGGACAGAGAGCACTATACTGGCATTTTCTCACAGATACCTTTACCGCCTACTACTGCTTGCTCACCACCCTGCTCGCCTGCCCCGGTGGCAGTATGCCTTCCCCAGCTATGGCATTAGCCCACAAGCCAAGCAGTGGCTCAACACGCACAAACCCATCACCTACCACAACCACACAAACCTGCTCACAGACAAGGCTGATTCATTTGTGAGCAAGCAGGACCCCAGCAGAGTGTTCAAGAGCAAGAACAAGATCCTAATCCCCCAAAATGAAAGGGCCTGTGCAGCCAGTGTCCAGAAAGGGACCGGGCCCTTAGATCCTCCTACCTTCCTCCGGCTCAGACAAATCCATTAACCTTAAAGCAATAGTAACAACACACAGATACCCTGGGGTGCCCCCACCTATAAACACTGTGACTATAGGCATTCTCCTGAGTGACCAAAACCTTAGGCCTTTAATCCCACTGTCAGTAGCTAGGAGTTAGGAGGACCACACTCAATTCTGCCCAAGAATCTTTTCCTCCATAGGTTGTGCCAACACCATCCCCAAAACCAGCTAAGACTTTCAGATGAACCTAGCTTTCTTATGTATGTACCCAGACCTTAACTTCTTAGCAGTGATTACAGAAGTCCCCCCGCCCCAAATAAACCTGTGGCTCTACTCATGAAATATCACTAACGACCAGTCATGTGACCACTTTGGTCATAAAAATTTCACACTCTCAGTTGCATTAGCCACATTCTGAGTATGCACATGACGGTAGATTCCATACTGGACTGCACAGAGAAGGGAGCACTTCTGTCATACAAGTGTTGTGGCCAGAATTCATGCAAATATTTTCATACTCTTCTTCAGATGAGATACTGTTGATGCCTTAGCTTCATGGGCTTTGAGAAAACTCTCTCAAAGACAGTCTTATGCTAATGACCTATATCACAAACACATCTCACTTGAGTCACTTTTTAGTTCCCTATAAAATACCATGTTCCTGATCAGTTTCCTATAAGGAGCTTTGTTTCCAGCTTTGTACTGGTATTTCCACATTTGCCAGAATCCTCTTTAAAAGGGATTGACGCCTGCTTTATCTTATCTGTGAAATCCCCGGGCATTCGCTTACAGGCACAGCCAGTCTGCTCTTAAGAATCCCCAGCTACTTTGCTTATTCACAGTTGAGAGCTGCCTCTCCCAGCTTCCTCTGGCCTAAGCAGTAGGCTGCCTAGAGCAGTGTAGCAGGCCAAGAGGTCTTTGTAGTTTAGTGTCCTGTTAAAAAGGCATTTTTATCATAGAAACACGATGCTAGTAGACACTGAGTCACCCAACATATATGTCTTGTGTCAAATACTAGGCATGTAACAGAATTTCTATGAAGAAAGGCACGACTCTGGTTTTCAGTTAAGAATATCTGGTCCCTCTGCCGTCCTGGCAGTGGGCAGGAGTCACCTATCCAATCGTTCAACGTCCTTCATGGCTGCTACTTTTGTACTGATATTCCTGAGGTAGAATAAAGAGTTCTGAAGAGGGGCAGACTGAAACTCTGTTTGAAAAAAAAAAGGAAAAAGAGAAAAGGAAATAAGATCTACGTTCGTTATTTATTTTTCTCTAACAAACAATTGCCCCTTCTCCAAACTGTGTCTCCAAAAAAAAAAAATGTGGGGAGACTTGGAACTATTGGCTCTGCTGTTGTTACACAAGACCAGGATCTACCATGAGCAATATATTCAGAGCAGTGATGCAGTCTCACTGATCATAGCACAGTGGTATCCCTGGAGCGAATGGCCTTGGTAGTTATGAAATATTTAGTAATGCCAAAGCACTGTGCTTATCATCTCCCAATCATACTTCATCCTCAAGGGAAGTTAAGCCAGGAACTACAGGCAGGAACTGCAGGCAGGACTCTTCAGGCAGGAACTACAGGCAGGAACTGCAGGCAGGAACTACAGGCAGGAACTGCAGGCAGGACTCTTCAGGCAGGCACTACAGGCAGGAAATATAGGTAGGACCTAGAGCAAAGTCTATGAAGGAATAATGCTCAGTGGCTTCCTTTCCATGGCTTGCTCAGAACCACCTGCCCATGGATGTACTGCCCACAGTGCACTGAGCCTTCCCATATTGGTCATTAACTAAGATGTTCATATGCAAAATTAGTTAATGCAAAAATGTCTAATGCAAATGGAAACAATACTTGTCATTATGGTGGAAATTCATATTAGACATATAGTCCTTTTTTAAAAAGTAATTTTAAATACAAAATGTAGATTTATAAATATGTCACTTTCACATAATTAAGAGGACAAATAAAAGAGTAAAATTGTATGAAAAATACCTTGAAAACTGAGTCACTGAATGGCACTAGCATGGCAGTATTAACTGAAGACAAAACCTTCTGTGGTCACCACCACGGAATAAGGTTCTGCTGTGCCTGACCACTTGCTCCTAACTCCACACATCACTGGCCCTCACTGTCAGTTCTGAAGGACAAGCCTCCCTTAATTATAAGAGTGCTTCTTTTTAATCCTAAAGGTATTAGCTTTCCTTTAATTAAATATCAATAGAGGGGTTCAGAGAAATACATCACTTTTTATCTGTATATATATATATATATATAATTTTTCTGAGGGTAAAGCTATGTCAAGCTTTAAAATAATATTGGGAAATATTAGTAACTGTGGCATCTGAGTTTGAAAGAATTGGAGAATAAGTCAACGAGCTCTCCTTCACGATGGTGCACACATCCTTGAAGGAGAACAATCACACTACAGAGGAAATCCTTTTATAAACTGATGTGTATGAGCTTATAGTGAGAACATGAGTGCCCATTTTCTCTGTGAAAAACAATCCCTATAAATTGAAAGTGCATTTTTTCTCTTTAAATATATCAATCATTGTGGTTCTACTCAGAGTATAGAAAGCATTTAAATGTAGTACTTTGCAGTTGTAGAGGAAGATCAACTCTAGAAGGAAATAACATGGTGTCCTTGCTGTCATAGCTACCACATGTGAAAGACACTGTGAATTAAGGTGACATGAAATGAAAGCAGGTACAGCACACACCCTTCCTGGTAGAGGCATGTCTGTATGTGCATGAATGTGCACATGTGTGTGCAAAGCATTTGTCACAGAAGCATAAAATATCAGAGGAACAAACTATTTAACTTGACATGAAAAGACAGAAAAACAGACTCACTGCTTTGAATTACTTTCCCTGTCTATTTTTCAAGTGAAAAAGGAGAAGTGAAAGAGCTGACAGGAAAGAAAGAGAAGGAAGAAAAAGAAAGAAACGCTGGCAACCTCACAGTTCTCCCTTCCACAGAATTCAGTAGGCTAAGCCTGGAGGGACATCCAGGACACACACAGAGGCTCCTTCATAGGAAGCTCCACATAGCTCTTCCTCATTCCTGACAGATGCTTATGAGGAAGCACTTGGAGGCTGACTGAAAATGGCAGGTAGGGGAGGAGGAGTTCAAAAGGCTTTACAAAACCCTATCTCCCTTGAAAAACCCTGGACATGGGACTGGGGAGACTGCCAACTTCTGGTCCCTTCCCATCTCTGCCCATTCTCCTAAGTCTTGCTCAACTTATTTCCACAAAGGAAGCGAGGAAATCAGAAAGAAAAAAAAAACCACCAACTTGGCATGTATGTGAAGCAGGACAGAATTGGACCAATCAAAACCACAGCAGGATCTATCACAACGTGTGTGACTTACCATGGAGTATTGCTCAGTCACAAAAAGAAAGGTCATTTATACTGAAAAACAGATGGCCTATGGGACACTGCAGCACACCTGCACAGGACATGCCCACAACGACTGGCAAGCAAAGGCAAACTGCTTCAGATCTCACTCATATGTTGAATCTAAAGAGGTAACTCAAAGGAGAGATCAAGCCTCATTCCTAAACTAATAGAGGCAATATACAGCAAGCCAATAGCCAACATCAAATAAATGGAGAGAAACTTAAAGTAGTTCCCCTAAAAAGCAGGGACTAGACAAGGCTGCCCACTCTCTCCATAGCTCTTCAATATAGTACTTGAAGTTAAGGGGATACAAATGAGAAAAGAAGCAGTCAAAGCATCACTGTTCACAGATGATATGATAGTATCATATCCTATCATAGTAGACATCTGAAGTAGATGGAGGGGAGGAAACTGGGTAAGTTAGGAGGTGAGAAGGGGAATGGAAGTGGGAAACAGGTATAGGGGGAGTAGGAGTGTTGGGGGGAGAGGGCTGGAAAAGAGAATACAAATCATGGAGTGGACATCTCTGGGAAGGGGGAATCTCTTGGAAGTCTATGGCGGTGACCTTAGCTGAGACTTCTAGCGGCTGGGAATATGGAGCCGGGAGTGGCCACCCCATGTAGCCAGGCAGACTTTCCAGTCAAGTTAGGGGGACACCAAACCACCTACAAAACCTTCAGGCCAAAATCTGTCTTACCTACAAGAAATGTAAGGGAAGAGATGTATCAGAGATTGAGTGGATGGGCAGCCAATGACTGTCCCAACTTGAGACCCACCCCCCATGGAAAAGCGCCGACCACTGACACTATTCGTAATCCTCTGGTATGCTGACAAACAGGAGCCTAGCATAACTGTCTTCTGAGAGGCTTCATCCAGCGGCTGATGGAAATAGATGCAGAAATCCACAGGCAAACAATAGGCAGAGCTCAGGGTGTCTTGTGGAAGAATGGGAGGAAGGACTGGAAGGATCAAAAACTCCATGAGAAGATCCACATGGGAAACTTACCTAAGCCCCTGGGGGCTGACAGACACTGAACCACCAACCAACGAGTATGCACGGGCTGGACTAGCACCCCTATGTACATGTAGCAGATGTGCAACTTGGTCTTCATGTGCATCCCCTCACAAATGGAGCAAGGGATGTCTTTGACTATTGCTTGCCTTTGGATCCCTTCCCCAGAGCCAGGCTGCCTTGTGTGGCTTCAGTGGGAGAGGATGTGCTCAGTCTTGATGCAACTGGATGTGCCATGGTGGGTTAGTATCCTTCTATGAGAAGAAGTGGGGGAGGGGGAGGGGGAAGGGAGGGTGTGACTGGAAGGAGAGAAAGGAGGAGTCTCCAATCAGGCTATAGAGTGATTAAATAAATAAATTAAAGAGGAAAAATAAAAAATACTTTAGGGCATCAAAAAAAATTAACTCCTAGAAATTGAGAGTAGAATGGTGGTAAAAAAGAAATGTGAGGGACAAGGGAGGAAGAGGTAAACTGGCTAATGGGTACAAAATGACAATTTTATGTAGGCATTCTAATGTTCTTTAGTTCAATAGGGCCACTGATTATGCTTAGAATAACTTCTTGCACATTTCAAAATAGTTGTGTTCCCAACACAAAGCCATGATCAATATTTCAAAGTGCTAACTGCTTTGCTTTGACCATTACTCATTGTTGGCGCATTTCCACGTTTCACTTATGTATTTTTGAGCATGTGTGTAGGTACACATACACCACAGTATGTATGTGGAGATCAGAGGACAACGTGCAGGATATGAGTTTAGGGATGGAATTCAGGTGATCAGGCTTGGCAGCAGGTACCTGTCCTTAGGCTGAACCATCTCACTATCTGTGATCACCATCCACTCTATACGCCCATTAATTTATCACTGTGCCACATAAACGTGTATTATTGTTATATATTGTATCAACTCAATTTTAAGTAAGAAATACTTATAATTAGGAAGGTGAAGCAAATGTTTAAATGTAAGAAGCAGCAAAGCAGCAGGAGTGAGCTGCAGCCCACACCTGCTCTCAGCCGTGCTGATGCAGAGGGCTCATGGCCTGGCAAAGGCTCTGTGGTGACACACAACTCATCTCCAAGATCTATTCCAATCCCCAAAGATATTTTGGAGAAGAGTCAGGATTCTAATTTGGTGCATTGAAAACACTATTCAAGGGAACTATGAAAATGCTGAATTATTATTTAATCAAAAGCTATTTTACATCTCCATAAAGGAACAAGAGCCAAGTAAGGCCTGAGGGTCTAGAAAAATATTATTGCTGTGTCTTAGAAATTGGACATTTGTCTTTTACTTAAGATGATATTTTGGCATGCTCTAAGCACATCTCTTAACCAAGAAAAAAAATTTTTCAAGCGAGCCTTTACATTCTAAACCTTTTCATTATGACTATTTTTGCAAATACTTTGCCAACCTGACCTTGAAGCACCTTAAAAATTCAAGTGACTGGACTATTTACAAAATTTTCTTATTTTGCCAGATTTTGTAAACAACACATACTTTCTCCTTTCTTGGGTCCACTGATGCTTAGCACTCTTATTACCTAATAATTTAAAGAGAATGATAATTATTCCATTCCAAAGATTCCAGGCACGGTGGAAATGACTATAGTCTCTGAAGCAAGTTCTGGGTTCACACTAGCTATGTGGCAAGACTGTCTTAGAAAACAAAGCAGGAAAACAAAAAGAATACGTAAATAGACAAAAAGAATACGTAAATAGACGGCAGGCTCCTTGGTGCTGGGGGGAAGGGCTTCCTCAGCCACTCTGTGTAAATACATACTCAAAACTCCTTCTGAACCCCACACCCAAAGACCTTTCAATACAAGAATTTCTGAAGAGAAAAAGGAAAAACAAAATTATAAGTAAAGGGGGAATATGCTGGCATGTTAACCCTTTCTGCCCTGAAAGCTCAAACAAACCGTCTGCTGTCTCAGATCCTTCCAACCTTCTAGTCATCAGGGAAGCAACTCCAGGCGCCCACAACTGAAGCCTCCACAAGGTTTCCCGCCTCCACTTCCGCCAGCGTCATTTCTCGTCTTGACCCCACCCTTGACCCCCCAGGATTCCCTATGTTGCTGTAGAACCCGCTCCCCCAACCCCACGTCTAGCCGCCCTTCATGCTCACCTGCTTCCCACACCTCAGGCTCTGGCTCTCCTGCGGCTCTAGTTCCGGTATACAAACCACAACACGTAAGAACCCCTGCGCCTCTACAGACAATACTTTCATCATCTCCTTGTGTCCGAACCCTAATCACACTGCAAGACAAGGCAATGCGAACCTCCAAGCAAAGCATTTGCAAACTGCTGCCGCCCAAACCTATAGGCTTTCTGCACCCATACGGTCTCCGTCCACTTGAATGGAAGATGGATACCTCTTCCGGTTTGTTGCTAAATGAGGTTACTACTAGTGTGTGAAAACCACACCAAACCACACCCTTAGGTGCCTTATGCCATCAGTTATAGCCACCTTGTCCAATATTTTCAACCTCTGCCTCTCCACAGGCTCTGCCTTATCAACCCAAACAAGTGATGTCTATTAAACAGCTACACTTTTCCAATGACAAGGTCTTCCGACACCATTTTTTTTGGTACCTCAACTATCACTTTATTTTACCTTTTGCATGGGACTACATTTATTTTATAGTTTACTATTCTGCATGTGACCACATCCCCTTTGTCATATGCACTTCAGCCTACTGAATTCTGACTTTCATTCCAACACTCGGATCTCCTGGCTGGTACATTCCAGGAAACTCCTGGTAAGGTTGAAGCACTAATTTTTAAAAATGTATTTAGACATACCCTGTTCCAGATAGTTTTTGCCATGTACTGGTGTGGTATCAGGGGATGGGAGAAGTGAGCTATGAGCTGTAAACATAGCTCATAGCTTCTGGTCTTGCCAGAAGTTAAAATTGATAGGCCAGATATATAATTTATTTGGCCTGTGATACTTTAGAAAATATACTAACAGTCAAAAAAACTCAGGAATCTGGAAACTTAACATAAAACCCTGAACTTTTTATTCTTTCTAGGAAATGTGCAAACTGTCACTTCTGTCCTGAGCAGCAATGACAGCTGAAGCTGAGAAGCATCTGGCCCTCCAGGAAACACGAACTCCCTGGCTCACTGTGGCCTGGCCAGACTCTTTTTGTACACTATAGCCCTGCTTCTATATCTTTGTGGACATAAGAGTTAGGGGTGTGGGATTCCTGCTCTAAAACAGTGTTGTCCAATATAAATACAAACCTGAAAGGACAAGAGAAATTAACTTTAATATCGTACTTAACTTAACCCAAGTATCACAAACTCATTGCAATGTACAATCAACAAAAAAACACTTAGTGATGATACATTTCACACTCTTTTCTTTGCAGTAAGCTCTTACGATTCATTATGCACATTGTTGTATTCATTCTGAGTGAACTGATGTGAAGGAAGGAAAAGTCATTAAGCATTAAATGCTGTTTTCTGAAGGGGTGCTTTGTTGTGTTGTAATTAGGCCCCCCAACACGTAGGGGTCACTGTGAGCATCAACGAGCCAATTACCTGACTTCCACTTCATGTCTCAGGGCATCCAGTCGTTATAAAAGGCGGCAGAACAGGCTGGTGAGGAAGGCTCTGATGGTCAAATCGAAGACGTTACTGAGTTGTGATTGGTAAAGACATTGCTTATGGGAGATGGTTTCCCAGTGGGAAGTGTGGGATGGATACAGGAGCGGGTGTTAAGCACAGACAGGAAGCCCAGGAGAGGACTGAGGAAGAATAAAGAGAAGCAAGCAGAAGGTCTGAGCAGAACTTTCTCTTCAGAGCATCGTGGAAGGCTGAACAGCAACAATCAGGAACACAGATGTGAGGGAGCAGTGCCAGAGGCACCAAGCAGACACCCCAAGTTAGTGACAAGACCAGGAAATATACCCTGAGCCACATCATGGCCTCCCTCACACCTGAAGGCAAGAACCGGAACTAGCATCTAAACTGAGGCAAAGCAGAGCCACCATCTGAAGAAGAAAGAGAGGAGTGTTTGCCATGTTTGCCATGTTTAAAAGGATTTGGCACTCCATTACACAACAAAGTGATTCTGACTCTTTTCCAGAGACCTAATCACTGAGGAGCTCCAGTCTGACCACTAATCCCTTCATTCAGAAAACTTTTCCCCTGGACTACTGCATAACATCCATCCATAGGCAGCTGTAAGTATTATGGGCTGCTAAAGTCTCCTGTGTGGGGCTAGTGAGGTGATGGCTGGGAGTTGAGGCTTCAGCAAACTAAAATCAGATTGTTCCTAATGAAGGGGGCTATGAGCAACACAAGTGACAGTAGGAAGATGTAACGGCCTTTAAAACATCCTCTTGCCTATCATAATAGTTTACATTTACTAGAGTCCACAGGAATGAGAAACAAAACTAGTATAAAATATCTCAAAATATACTTAACAATTTTTTAAAAGTTCTCCATAAAAGAAAGTGCAGGACACCTTCTAATGTCCTTTTATTGGAAGTACAGTTTTTCTTCCTATATTTAAAATAAGATTAAAGACAAATTCTTGGAAACCTTAAGAAAATTATAACCTGATATTTTCAAAAAACAAAATGTATAGGTTTTAGGCAGATAGGTCATTGGGAAAACATACATTTGGACCTCCCCCCCCCCCTGCCCCAGAACACATGTGAAACCAGAAGCTAATCCCAGCACTCCGGTCGTGAGGTGGGAGGTGGAGACAGGGTAATCTCTGAAAGTTCTCTGGGCAGCTAGCCTGGGCGTGTGAACAAGAGACCTTGTTATAAAAAAGGTAGAAATAGGGGACTGACACCTATGACTGTCCTCCGCCCTCCATATACATGCTGTGGCACAGGTACCCTGCACACACACATGCACACACACACCCACACCCACATGCACACACTTATACACACTTCCAGAAAAGTCTTCATGAAAACAAACTGAGAAGAACATCTTTGAGTAGGAATTTAATTTATTGAAGCAAAGTAATAACTCTCCACACTAGATTTATGAAAAGCGATATGTGTTCGAAGAAAAGATTAGCGGTGGCAAGCAAATTTAAGTGGCACATGAAGCTAATGATGCAGGAAAATAGATGGTATTTTCAATGGTACCAACAACAAAAAAAAGTAGACAGTTAACAATATTTGCAAAGTAAGCAATGGCATGAGAAAAAGAAAAATATTTCTTTTAAAGAAACTTTAACATTTAAAAGATAGCTTCAAAGAAATGTAAATGCACCTTACATACATATAGTTTATTGTAATTTTATGAAGATAAGCTTCTCTAAAGTAAGTTTGACAAAACCCCAAAACAGTATCCAAGTGGGAATCCTCAGTTACCAAGGAAATTCTTTCTTCACATATTTGGTTTATGTGGATATTTGGTTGATGAAGAAAAGGAAATATGCCTCAGTAGTCAATTAAAAGGCCCAAACACTAGGTTTCTGATTTCAACAGTATAGGTTTTGCTTATCTAAAGCTACTGTTGAATCTGAACTGAGGGGTCCCAGGCGCTGCCCACTGGTGCTGGGTGGCACAAAGGCTTGCTCAGAACTAAGTGCTTTTTTTTATTTAAACACATTTTTAATTGAAAAATAAAATAATTCATATTACATATCATTTGCTATATCCCATCCCGTGCACCCTCCCATTCCTCCCTCCCTCCCGCTTTCACCCCATTCCCTTTCCCTATGACTGTGACTGAGGGGGACCTCCTCCCCCTGAATATGATGCTAGGGTTTCAAGTCTCTTCTTGGTAGACCGCTATCCTTCCTCTGAGTGCCATCGGGCCTCCCCATCAAGGGGATATGGCCAAACACGGGGCACCAGAGTTCATGTGAAAGTCAGTCCCCAGTCTCCACTTAACTGTGGAGAATGTTCTGTCCCTTGGCTAGATCTGGGTAGGGGTTTGATGATGACTGCACATATTGTCCTTGGTGGGTGCCATAGATTAAGCAGAGCCCCTGGGCCCAAATCCGCCCATCATAGTGTTCTTCTTGTAGGTTTCTAGGACCCTCTGGATCCATCTCTTTCCCTATCTCCTATATTTTATCACCTAGAGTCCCAATAGGATGTCCTCACCTCTATCCCACTTTACTACTCAGCTATTAAAAACAAGGAATTTCCAAAATTTGTGGACAAATAGATTGAACTAGAAATGATCATAATGAGTGAGCTAACCCAAAAGCAGAGATACTCAAATGGTATCTAGCCCAAACTGGACACTAGCCCAAGGGGCGGGTCTCATCAAAGTCTTCAGCACTAAGTACTTAAACTGAGTGAGAAGGCAGCAAGCTGGAGCGGTCCCGCAATGCCACATGGACAGTTGCTACCAAGAACACCTCCGAACCATAATGCATTTCATTTTGGCCAGTGCGTGTTTTATTCTTCATGAAATTTCCACGAGCCTCACATTCAGTTACACAACCATACTGGGGTCATGGCCCACAGTTCAATACATTGGAACTTAGACATACTAACTATTCTTCATTAATTTAGGGTTTGTGAAAACTCTCATCACTATCAGTAAAGAAGCCACATTACATGTTCTCTTGGGTGGCAAAGACACTGGGGACTTTCCTGTGCACAATCATCCACTGTTTTATTCTTCTCCAAAAGAAAAGAAGGGCATGTCTTATTTTTAAATTAATATTTTAGTTCTGTTTTCTTCCTTTGAGTGCTCCTTTATGCTTCTATGATAATGACTACACACTTGCTAAAAGTTATGCACATTTTTATTACTGAAATTGTGGTATCATCAGTACTGCCTCAGGTATCCTGACTATTTTTTTTTTCACAACTGCAAGTAAGATATTTTCCATAACAAACTAAATGAGAACAATGGGCAAAGATGCCATTCATTTGTTTTCTTTCTTTTTTCTTTTTTAAAAAAAGTTTTATTTATTTATTTATTTATTTATTTATTAAGTATACAATATTTTGCCTGCATTTACACCAGAATAGGGCACCAGATCGCATTATAGATGGTTGTGAGCCACCATGTGGTTGCTGGGACTTGAACTCAGGACCTCTGGAAGAGCAGCCAGTGTTCTCAACCTCTGAGCCATCTTCATTAATTCGCAATGGCAGTAGAAACACGCCTCAGTCTGCTCACAATTACTAACAGCCTTGGCTTGGCTGCTGCATGTCAGACCAGTCTCTCACATGGAAATACTATGACTTCCTTTGTAGGTTCCCAGGCCCACAACTTGCCGGATGTGTAGCTTAGCCACACATGGTTAGACGGTTCCTCTTGCTGCTTCCTTTTTCTCCTTTTGAAATAAACTTCTAGTCCCTGTAGTTGAGGAATGGCACTGACCTCAGACTTCAGCCCAGGGAACTCCAAACTGTACCTCCCTTCCTCTGACTGAAAAATACAGGTTGGGAAGCCAGGCCATATCCCACCTGGACTTTCTTCTTAAAATTAAACTAGTAAAGTTTGCTTTTACAGGACCGATTTTGACATTATTAGATTTATCAGTGGGGTTGGTCATTTACACTAGGAATTATCATTTTAAATCTGCACCTTCCCTGAGATTAAGTTATGTTTTTTGAAGTAATATTTAAAATACCTGACAAAACATGAATCCAAATAATACTTTAATATACGCTATTAAAAAGCCAGATGTGGGCCGGGTGGTGGTGGCTCATGCTTTTAATCCCAGCACTCAGGAGGCATTGGCAGGTGGATCACTGTGAGTTTGAGGCCAGCCTGGTCTACAAAGTGGGTCCAGAACAGCCAAGGCTACACAGAGAAAGCCTGTCTCAAAAGAAGAAGAAGGAGGAGGAGGAGGAGGAGGAGAGAGAAGAGAAGGGAAGGGAAGGGAAGGGAAGAGAAGAGAAGAGAAGAGAAGAGAAGAGAAGAGAAGAGAAGAGAAGAGAAGAGAAGAGAAGAGAAAAAGAAAAAAGGCAAAAAGCCAGATGTGTTTTCCACGTAGACTGGATAAAGTTCTCTTACATTTTGCTTTACATGTGTTGGGAATTCACCTAAAGGCACGGGCACTTCTCTTCCTGTGTTTCAAAGCATCTCTGCCACACACTGAATAGTTTACCTACCTCTCCTTAGAATCATTCTCTCCTCTGGGAGAGCAATTTAAATGAAACCTTCCTTTAAGAAGAAAAAAAAAAAGTAGTGAAGGTTTAACATTTATAAACACTACATGCTTTCACTGAGACACTAGAAATTGAAACATACTCATTCCTCACTCAGTTTTTCTCAAAATACTGACTTTCTCATTCTAGCCAAATATAATTTTAGTAGCTCATCAAGGCAGAATACATAAAATTGGCATATTTTTGATGGGCACACAAATTGAGGAGGCATCTTTTCCAAGTGTGTTATAGAAAATGGAATGCATCTGGTATAACAATATGGCCCAAAATGTGAACAAGAACCAGCAGGAAGAAAGGGTCCTGCTCTCCCTGCCACCCCCCGTCCCCCGTCCCGTCTCTCTCTCCCTCTCCTCCCCCTTTCTCTCTCTTCCTCTCCTTCTCTCCCTCTCTCTCCCTCTCCCTCTCTCTCTCCCTCTCTCTCCCTCCTCTTTCCTCTTATTTTCAAATCAGAATATTTGAAATAAAATACAAAGAGGCGTGGTTAAGTCCGTTAGTGTTTTTCAAACGCGATTAATGGAGAGATGGCATGAGGAGAAGGCTGCTCGGGGCGCGGACAGCCGCAGTTTGTTCACTGTAATCGGTGTACTTGTGATTCCCAATCTTTCCCTCAGCAGTCCAAATGGATTTCTTACTTTTGTTTAACATCTCTACCTAGTGTCAGAATGTAGGCACATATGTTGTTGGGACCTCATGCTGGGCTGGGGGCGGAGAAGTGGGGAGTGTGTTGGAGAACACGGCTGCTGCCAGGAACAAGCAGAAAATAGGACGGATTTTCAAGAATTTGCCCCATTTTACAATGAATTGTGCAATGGTAATCTGGGTGCTGTAAAACATGCTTTCACTGTGTTATCTTCTGTGCCTGCCCTTCTGTGCTGGCGACTAGTAAACAAAGCTTCAAGCGCTGTGTCCTATGCATGCCCAGGTGCCCTGGAGATGAGACGCTGAGAGGCAAGGAAAGGCGTGATGCTACAAGCAGAACCCTGCCTCTAGGCACCTGGATGAATTCAATTCCGGGTTTCAACTCCCTTCCTTCTCTTCCCTATCAGGAGGTGGGTTCAGCTCCTTTTAGTTGAAAGGCTAAGTCTGTCTATGTTAGTCAGGGTATTTATGAATCATACTTGTAAGCCATTTCAGAGGATACACACTGCTCAGAGTACAAGGCCCCATGAACAGCAGAGACTGGGGACATATCTGTACCTGGCCACCCTTTTAGAGCTTACTGTTTGTTCTGCCTACCCTCCACTGTTCACCTATTACTTTTTTAGCTTTACTTTCACATTTTAAAGCATTCCTCTAATGTCTACACTGAAATCCTGGTTCCTGATAGTGAAAACCTTCTTTGGAAATACAAAATGATTAGTGTGTGACTTTTAAATGTAAGAAAATGTGCAACAAGACACCAGGGACCATATTAGAAACTAATATACATGGTCTGTAATAGAACTGTGGAAGGGATGGGAGGGGGTGGATTTTACATTACATGCGAACTTGTATGCCTGTAGTATTAAACAGATGGGAGTCGTCGCCCAAGTTAAGATCCGGCCCTTCACAGAAGTGGTGGGAGCCGTGGGAAAGGATTCTGAAGACTCATGGACACACAGCTCTCTGTGTTGCTCACCAAGAACACATCATGCTGGAAAAGCCACATTGCTGCTTTGGGCATTCACTCCTAATCCACAAACTGACGAAAAGATGAAAACTTATATAACACTGCAGTGAGTATTAAATAATGCAATGCTATTATGGTGTGCCCAGTATATGATGAAGTCACACACGCAAAAATATTATTACAGTATACTCTCCACCACAGCTTAGAAAGTTTAAAAATATTTTGGTTTTAAAAGGTGGAGGGGTCACAAAGATGAATTCTGCACTCTGTTTTTCCTTTGAAGCTACCTTAATTCTATGGAATGCAAAATAACTTTATAAATTAACTTTCACCAGAATTTTTAGGCACTTCCAAAATAATTCTATTATTATGCATTGCTCTAAAAGTTTGGAAAGATAGAATATCAAAACAATCTCCCAACATTAAAATAAGTGTGTATTAGTACTATATAGAAACTCAAAAGCATTTCTTTGCCTCATAGTGTTTGCACACTATTCCTGGTTGTCAGCTTGACTACATGTGGAATTAACTACAACCCAAATGACAGCTGGGAGTGATCTTTTCTTAATTAAATCCTTGGAAGTGGGAAGACCCACTTCTAATCCAAGTCTTTGATATGGGGAAGATCCACCTTTAATCTGAACCACGCCTTCTGCTGCCAGCCATGTGAGGACATGGAAGAAGGAACCTGGCTCTTCGATTGCCTGCTTGCTCTCGCTCTTGCTAGCAAGTCCGACCCTTCACTGGCATTAGAGCCTACTTCTTTGGGATTCTGGCATATACTGTAGACCAGCTGAGACATCCAGCGTCATGAACTGAGCATCTACTGGATTCTTGGACCTTCCGTTAACAGGAAGCCATTGTTGGACTAGCTAGACCAGAGCCATTGAATCCCCATTATTCATTCTATAAATTGTGTTCCTCTAGAGAGCCCTGACTAATACATACACTTGATTTTTAATCACTTTATAAAACACTTTCATTTGCTTTTGAATTTTTAAAAAAGAAAGAGTTCTATTCAGGTCTGTTTCAAGACAATAAAAGGTGAAGTTGTTTAGTCTTTCTCTGCCAATGGTCTCTATCTAATCTGATATAAGCTTTTGATAGAACATAACATCAAACATTTGCTAGACAGAAAAATGAATGAATTGACTGATTTTTATCCCTTTTTTTCAGACACCACACTAGGAAAATAGTAAATAAGCTATACAGCTCTTCTTGTGTCTCATAATCGATGGGTAAATTTCAGCAAATGGTCCAATGATCTTTCTAGCTAGCTATTTTTCTCTTAAAGTTTTAATGAGGTATCATTCGCTTAACATGATCAGAATGAAAGTAATGACAGTTCAATAAGCTAAGATGTACTTGGAGTAAACAATAACCTTAAGTCCCTCATAGAATCGAATATTTGAAACATTTTCTATCATGAACATGAGTTGATAGACATGTATAAAAAGAAAAGTTTCTCTCTGAGAAGTAGGAGTGAGCACAGCCCCTGATGACTTAAATTTTCTATTAAAAGATACGAACAACTCTTGTATGAGTAGTCAACTATGGTGTGTCAAGTAGCATGTTTCAGAAGCACGTGTTTCTGGCAACTACTAAGCTTTAGAGCCATAAGATCATATCTACTTGACTAAGGCAGATACTGTTGTCTCCCTGTGGGACAGTGATCCACCGGCTGCAGAAACGTTCAAGAAGAGAATACCAAAAGGTTAGCAAACTTAATTAGTCCTAATATAAGCCACAACTCCTCCTTTTGGCATTCCTATGCCCAATGCCCACTACTAGCCATTTGCTTCATGTAGCGCCCCTGAAAACGCTTAGTTGAGCCTGTTGAGGCAAGCACCCCCAAGGAAGCACCCATGCTACCTTTTAGCTTTTCTTCAGCTATTCATTAAGTTACCCAAACTGCTTTGGCGACAGGTGTCATTCTTACCAAAGTCACGTCAATATACAAGTCTGAATTCTGTCACTACTAAATCGGAGCGAAATGTTCTGCACACACACACACACACACACACACACACACACACACACACACACACACACACACACACACACGCCCCTCTCCCAGCGAAGGGCGGCCTGAAGCTGGAGGCGTGGCCCGAAAGCTTGCCAGGTGGCTGCTGACACTCACCTGGCTGCAGCCGCTCTCTTCGCCCTTCTGCAGAGACTTGGTCTCCCCGGGACCCCGTGCGGGTTCTGCGGAAGCTGGCGTCGGTTCCAGCAACTGCTCCAGGCACGCGGTTCCCGGCAGAGAAGAGCTCTTTTGGTGGCACAGGTGTACCCCAGGGCCTCCACGCCGTGCGCCTTCATCTCGGACGCGGTCCCCCCTCGGGGGCGGTTGAGGAGAAGAGGACAGGGAGGATGAGGCGGAAGAAGAAGGGGCTGAGTCCGGAGAGCGTCCACCAGGAGGCGTCACTCCGGCTGTCCCTGCGGCTGTCGCGGACCCCTTAGCCACAGGCAGCAGATGTTCGCGTATGCGGCGGCGCAGCGTGGACCCCTGCTCGGCTCTGCCTGCTCCGCCTGGCTCCAGGGGCTCCGGTGAGGAGCAACACAGGTTGGGCTGCGAGGAGGAGAACACTCTGTCTAGCACTTGCTTCCGCTTTTTGAAGCCGCTCCACCTGCTGCCGGTACTCCCCACGCCGGCCAGGGCGTCCTGCGTGGCCCTAGGGGGCGGCGGGGATGGGGTCGGAGTGGCCGCAGTGCGGCGCTCCTGGCCCCCGGTGCGTCCGCCCCCGCCACCCTTGCCCTTGCCCACCCCCAGCTGCAGGTTTTTCCACAGCCGGGCCTGGAAGGATGGGGAGGAGGCCGGCTCCGGCTCCCCAGCTGCTGCAGCCCGGGGCTCCATCCTCCACCCTAGGCGGGTACTCTCTTCTCCAATTGCTTCTCCTCTTCCCTCTCCCGCTGTGTGAAGGCAGCGGCGGCGGCAGCCGGTGCAGCAGCACAAGCCGGGAGCGCCCAGAGGCTTCAGGCCAGCTCGGAGTAAAGCCGCTGCGGCCGAGGCCCTCCCGGCGCGGGGCGCCGCCGCCTCTGCCCGTCGCACCTGCGGGGCTGGGCTGGCGCCTTCACCCAGCGCCCGCGGCGCCCGCAAAGTTTCTAGCACCGAACTCCGTTGCTCCAGTCCACTGAGTGCCCCCAGGCCGCGCCCTGGCTCCCTCTCCGCGCCGGCTGCAAGCGCCGGGCGTAGGCTAAGAGTGGCACTGGGGACCACACCCGCGCCCTCAGGCCAGCACCTGTCTGTGGCAGAGACGCTGTCTCCAAACTGGGCGCGCACGCGGCTCACACGACAGGGCGCGTCCTGTCGTAGACGTCGGGGGCCAGCAAACAGCCCTGGCTAAGCCTCCGGGGACCACCCTCTGGCTCCTAGGTGGGAGGACAGGCAAGAGCCGGAAGGAGCTGCATAGGGCCAGGAGCGGGCTTGACCTGAGTGTGGATGGATTTACAGACGCACATACAGCTCGCTTTAGGAGGAACCCTGCTTAAGTGCATCTGAGTGGAGTGCATCTACGCGCCCCTGGTGGGTACCTTAGGGAGCTGAGCATACATGCTGCGTGCAGTAAACCTCTCCAAATGCTGAGGCCAAGCACAGGCTGCCGCCCAGGCATCCCGGGCTCAGGAGGAGAGTTTGATTTCTTCTGTTTTGACTTCACCACCATCCACCCTCCAGGCTCTTTGTTTGCCTGTGCGGTGACTTTCTTCATAATCAGGATGCAACAATTCTCATAACCCGACAATAAAGCTAACCCTTAAAAGTGGCAAGGTGCTCCTCCCGGACAGAGATGAGAAGATGCCCACCGCCTGTGTCCCTATTTAGAGCTCAAACTTGTTCTTCGCTCCGATTTTTATTTAGTTACTTCTTTCAGTTTGTTGGAAGACTGATCAAAAACGGTCGTCTAGCTTTTTGCTTCTCCCCAAATCTATGCATCCAGGGTCTTCTGAGGCCACTAAATCTCTTCTGAAAGGCAGGTAACAAGGTAAAGCCTTGGCCCTCCCTCCTCCACTGGACCTTCCTTAGAAGTACAGTACTGTTTAATTACTTAAAACAGGCATTCTCTCTCCTTCCTATCCAGCAATTTTCCCTGGAGGTGTGGTCAGTCTGGTTGTACTTTTCTTACCCTTCTTGAGCATGTACTATGTATGTACCATGCACTGTGAACAATCAGCGTTGACAGTCGGGAATATGTAGGGAGCGCTTGAGTTGGGTCTAGGAGAGCAAAAGAATAAACAGAATTTTTAACAGTGAACAATAATAAAATAAGAATAGCATTATAACTAGGCTGCTGTAATATAGGACTTCCCATTAAATTTGAGCTTCAGACAAAGCACAATAAATTTTAGTTGGGGGCTGGAGAGATGGCTCAGTGGTTAAGAGCACTGACTTCTCTTCCAGAGGTCCTGAGTTCAATTCCCAGCAACCACATGGTGGCTCACAACCATCTATAATGTAATCTGATCACACTGTATACATAATAAATAAAATCTTTTTTAAAAATAAAATAAATAAATTTTAGTCATATGTCCATCCCAAGTTTTACAAGGAAGAAAGACCAAAAGATTGTACTTGTTGTTTATCCAAAGTCTTCTTTTTCTTGGTATCTTGTAATTTTGCAGAATCTAACAAGCCCGCGTTTAGTGTATAAAATAAAATTAAAAAAAAAAAGTCTCTCTGAAAAGATTAAGTTTGAGATGATACTAAAAAGGGACGAAGAGGCAGCCACTGAAAATCTGAATACAGTGTTCTAGACAGAAAAACAGCAGAGGTCAAAGCCCTAACACAGGAAGCAGCTTAACCATCTGGGCTAGCCTCCCACCATGCGCATGTGGGTAGCCCTGCATGCTCCAGTGCTAGCCTCCCACCATGCACATGTGGGTAGCCCTGCATGCTCCAGTGCTAGCCTCCCACCATGCGCATGTGGGTAGCCCTGCATGCTCCAGTGCTAGCCCCACACCATGCACCTGTGGGTAGCCCTGCATGCTCCAGTGCTAGCCTCCCACCATGCGCATGTGGGTAGCCCTGCATGCTCCAGTGCTAGCCCCACACCATGCGCATGTGGGTAGCCCTGCATGCTCCAGTGCTAGGCCCACACCATGCACATGTGGGTAGCCCTGCATGCTCCAGTGCTAGCCCCACACCATGCGCATGTGGGTAGCCCTGCATGCTCCAGTGCTAGCCCCACACCATGCACATGTGGGTAGCCCTGCATGCTCCAGTGCTAGCCTCCCACCATGCACATGTGGGTAGCCCTGCATGCTCCATTGCTAGCCCCACACCATGCGCATGTAGGTAGTCCTGCATGCTCCATTGCTAGCCCCACACCATGCGCATGTGGGTAGCCCTGCATGCTCCAGTGCTAGCCCCACACCATGCGCATGAGGGTAGCCCTGCATGCTCCATTGCTAGCCCCACACCATGCGCATGTGGGTAGCCCTGCATGCTCCAGTGCTAGCCCCACACCATGCGCATGTGGGTAGCCCTGCATGCTCCAGTGCTAGCCCCACACCATGCGCATGAGGGTAGCCCTGCATGCTCCAGTGCTAGCCCCACACCATGCGCATGAGGGTAGCCCTGCATGCTCCAGTGCTAGCCCCACACCATGCGCATGTGGGTAGCCCTGCATGCTCCATTGCTAGCCCCACACCATGCGCATGTGGGTAGCCCTGCATGCTCCATTGCTAGCCCCACACCATGCGCATGTGGGTAGCCCTGCATGCTCCAGTGCTAGGCCCACACCATGCGCATGTGGGTAGCCCTGCATGCTCCAGTGCTAGGCCCACACCATGCACATGAGGGTAGCCCTGCATGCTCCAGTGCTAGCCCCACACCATGCACATGTGGGTAGCCCTGCATGCTCCAGTGCTAGCCCCACACCATGCACATGTGGGTAGCCCTGCATGCTCCAGTGCTAGCCCCACACCATGCACATGTGGGTAGCCCCACGCCTGTGTACATGGAGTAGCACTAATTGAGCTTAGGGAGTTATTAGTAACAGCTCTTTAAGAACATAAAATTGAGATAAAGATGTGGTGAGAGGCACCAGGGAGAGCCCTAGGGAGGTAATAGTAGATGAATATGATTAAAATACATTATATTAATATACGGAATTTCCAAACCACGAATTTAAAGTTCATTTAAAGATACTCCAAAGCTGAATTCTGAAATATATGCTATCAAATCACATTCATCTACCGATATAAATTCTGTCACATGGTTTGAAGTACCTGACTATAAAAGGCAGTCGTCCTGCAGCCTGAACATCGTAAAAGATGACCAGATGTGATTTCTGCTGTCAAATGTCTCATTATATTGAGGAGACTATACTAGAATATATTCTATAACATCAATAGAAGATGAGGGGTTCATCATATAGCATGCTTGCTGAACAAGCATGAATACCTGGATTCAAATCCCCAGAACTCACATGAAAAGCCTGGTGTGGCAACACGTGCCTGAACAGAGCAGGAAGGCAAAGACTGGACTGGGAAGCACACTGGCCAGTCAGTCTTGCCCATCAGTTCTGGTTCAGTGACAGACGGTCTCCAGAAGGTGGAGAGCAATAGAGGAGGTCACTTAAAGTCAATCGCTGGCTTGCACATGGACATTCTCAGCTACACACACACACACACACACACACACACACACACACGTGTACATATATACATATACAACAAACAAACAAATAGAAAATAAATGGTATAAACTGGCCCATTGATGAAATGCAGAAGAGTGAGAAGAAGAGAATCACTCTCGAATACTCAATGAAGATTTCTGATATATTACCTGAGATAGCATCTAAGCTAAGATCTGTTGCAGGTTATAGAGTATAGAGTACAAAGGGAATAGACTTTCCTCAGGAGGGTAGAAAACACCAAAATACAAGCTATTTACAAAGTCTTCAGTGACTATTTACTATTGTTTTTATTATTACCACTTAGGAGCTGATAGGACATTTGATCTGCAGTATTGTTTAGTGAGCACCTGCATCGAACAGGGCCATATGGAAGACTTGGGATGCAGAGACAAGATTACTCTTGAAGAAAAGAGCCAAGTACAGACTCTAAGACCACTTTTCCTAGGAAGAGGGAATATTAACTGCAAAGAGGTTGAGGAAGAAGCTTTAGAAAGAAGATAGTGCAGAAAGGGCTCAGGGTTGCACTGATATAGGAGCCTAGGCAGCACTGAGGGCTTTAGACTGTGGTGAAATAGGAAGCCATCATAGAGTGTTGAGTAGAGTTTCTCTCCAAGCCAACTGCATTCAAGATGCTCATTGTAGCATCTGTACTGATGGTGGAGTTGAGACTTAGGGCAAGAGCAGAATTTAGAAGGGCAACGTCACTATGAGACAATGATGTCTTCAAATGAGGCAGAAGGGAAGAAGTTGCGAACACAGTTATGGCCTATATCAGTATTCTCAACTTGGGGGTCAAACAACCTTTTCAAGTCACCTGAGACCATGGGAGGGCACATATTTACATTACAGTTTATTACAGTAACAAACTTATAGTTATGAAGTCACAGTGAAAATAATTTTGTGGTTGGGCATGAGGATCTGAGAACCTCTTTTCTAGGTGCATATTTAGAAGCATCTGGTAAGGTTTTCCAGTTTAGACTTGGGGTATTCAAGCAAAATGATGAGCATTTTGCATCACTTACCATCTATAATTTTTTAAGCAACACCATCTTATAGATAAAGAATAGAAGTCTGGGTCTATCACAGGGCCTGTTAGGTTACTCTGAGCAATTACCAGATTCAACTATAGAAAGCCACAGGCTCATGGGATTCTTAAGCCACATGGCTTGCTGAACTTTATTTTTTTCTTTCCCAAGAGAATCATTAATTTTTTTAATTAATTTATTCAGATTACATCTCACTTGTTATCCCCTTGCTTGTCTCCTCCCGTTCCTCCCTCCCTCCCTCCCTCCTTCTTTCACCCTATTCCCCTCCTAGGTCTGTGACAGGAGGGGACCTCCTCCCTAAGGCTTGGTGAACTCTAAACTGCTTGTATATATGAAAAAAAACCTGAGAGGAGGCTCAAAAGTTAAACTGACTCATGACCTTGTCCTAGGAAAGCAGCAAGGCCACCTTGGACAGAATCACATTTTTACTCAGTAAGATCCCAGACATAAATCCACGCATAGAAACAGCACTTTGGAGGCTAATTGAGTTGAGGACATTTTTAAATGGCACTCAAGGGATCCTCTCATCAGAGGATCCCTGGCTGTTGTCCCAGCTGCCACCACTGGGCACACACTTTCAAGCCTGCATCAGCTCCCAGTCTCTAGCCTTCCACTCAGCATCTCCTGAGGCCCCAATTCACATGGAACCATAAGCATCAGTTTTGATGCTTTGGATGTGAGCCTTTGCCTTTGGTGGCTGAGCTATACCTCCAGTCCACAGGCAGCATTCTGGATGGGCAAAGCCCCACTTAAAGAAACACATGATAACCACACAAGCAAGAAAGGCTGACAGGCTGTTAGCTCTGTTTCTCATGGCGAAACCTGCCTTGTGGAAGGAAGCATGTTCAACCTTTCAAAAGCAATAACTCAAACAGCACAACTTGGCACTTTAAGGTGGCTGACAACTATACAATATCTCAACAAAATGATCGCAAGTCCCAATATAAACTTGTTTCTGCCTTTTCCTTCCATTGAAATTTTCTCAGTAGAACTCTCAAAGGTAGTTGGATGTCTAACCTCAGAGGAATGATCTCTACATTCTCTACTTAACCTAAACCAGCTCATACTTTCTTCTTATCAACATGATTTTAAAAATAATTTCTAGAATCTTATGCATGGTGAACACTGGAATTTTACATAGGCAGTACCTTGGAATGTCCTCATGATTAGAAGTAGGGGGAACTTGAAATTGTATTTTCATAACTTTAAAAAAAAATTAATTGTTCACTTCTAAGGAGAAACAGAAGATTAACTGAAAACTAGCCCATCTCCACTCTCAACCTGACTTCTATGTGAACTCAAATAACATAGATGTCTGCCTTGGCATTGCTTCCAAGTGCCCTGTAACTACCGGAAATTCTTGGAGGCCTCTCAGTTTTTAATTCATAAAAAAAAAGTCACTATCTACCTTTGTTGGGAGACTTTTCCTGGGGAGATGTACAACTGGGACACAGAGAAGTGGTCATTTGAGGGGTGCTTTATTCAGAAAGAAGAAGAAGAAGGAAGAAGAAGAAGAAGAAGAAGAAGAAGAAGAAGAAGAAGAAGAAGAAGAAGAAGAAGAAGAAGAAGAAGAAGAAGAAGGAGAAGAAGAAGAAGAAGGAGAAGAAGAAGAAGGAGAAGAAGAGGAAGAAGAGGAAGAAGGAGAAGGAGAAGGAGGAGAAGAAGGAGAAAGAGAAGGAGAAGAAGAAGGTGGTCTTTTCCCTTTGTCTACATATTTCAGTGTTCAGTGAAATGCCTGGGTCTCTGGCAGCCATCTTGATTGTGGGACTAGAGATGAAGCCAATATCACAGGATGAGGAGAGAGATGGAAATAATGTCAGTTCTCAGTGCTATCACAATTCTACAGAATCAGTCAGCTTGGAGGCTTTCCTTAACAATGTTTGTCTACTGTCAATTAAAAATTAATCTATAATGATTTTAAACCAGATTTAATTGTGTTAATTGTGTTTTGTTTTAATTTCTGTTGATGCCTTAAGGTATTCCCACAAACTTAGCCACCCTTAACAGTACCCTGAACAAAGGACTTACTGTGTTTGGTATTATAATCACAGAAACATGTCATTCTACAATGTCTGAGCTCCTAGCATGTATACCAGG
This sequence comes from Acomys minous, assembly GCF_964271855.1. Lineage (NCBI taxonomy): Eukaryota > Metazoa > Chordata > Mammalia > Rodentia > Muridae > Acomys > Acomys minous. Next base: position 79,192,603 of record NC_140492.1, on the reverse strand, counting down.
AGCAAATGCTAGTGTAAACCACTGGCTGAATAATAGTCATGTGTGGGTTCATGAATTATAGTAGACATAGTTCACAATCATGGGGGAGCTGTGCATTAGGGCAAAGGGAGCATACAGGATTCTTCTGTGACTTTCTTTCACTCCAGGTTTTTGATTGTTTTGTTTAGTTTAAAACCACTTCAAAAATTTTTAAAAATGTACAGTTATTAGCTCACAGTGTCTGTGAGTCAGAAGTCTGGGTACAGGATTCCTTCCTCAGCTTCAGGCTCCAGAAGACAGAAACCAAAGTGCTGACAGGATTGTGCTGCTTCCAGCAAGTGTAGAAGAGTCTGGTCCCAAGATCACTCCTACTATTGAGTTGTGTGGTCATCATCTCCACTCCCTGCTCCGTTCCTAACCCCCCTAGACTACCTGCAGCTTTTGGTTCATAGTCTCCACTTCCTTTCTCCAAAGCCAATAACAGTAGAGTAGATGAAATCCCTCTCGCACGTCCAGTCTTTCAGACTGCCCTCCCTTCTGCTTATATTTCAGTGACCTTGGATGACACAGGATAATGTCCATATATTTAGAAGCTCATTCATACCGAGGTACATCCTTCACAGCTGTGCAATGCTGACATGTGGCTGAGTAAGCAGAGAGAAAGAAGCTTCACAGTTGCCATGAACTGCCATCTTGTGAGCAGAGCAGCTGTGATGAGCCAGGAGAACCTCACCTGAGATTCCAACCATCTCACTACCTCCTGCCCTCCCCTGCTTCACAGAGTCCTGGCCCACGTGCATGTGTTCTTAGAAAGGGTGCTAGATACACGGGAAATTGAAGAATGGCTAAGATGGCCGACTCTAGTGACCTTCCACGAGTCATCTGCCATTCCTCTGGGGTGGGATATTTCAGTGAAGAAGCTGCTCAGGGGTCGCACGGACTCCTGCAAGAAACTTCAGGAGTCTGTGGGACCCTTGAGCAGCTTCTTGCACATACTCCTGTAAGACACTTAAGGAGCCGGATGGTGGTGGCAGACGCCTTTAATCCCCAGACTTGGGAGGCAAAGGCAGGTGGATCCCTGTGAGTTCAAGGCCAGCCTGGTCTACAATGCAAGTCCAGGACAGCCAAGGATACACAGAGAAACACTGTCTCAAATGCGCCCCCCTCAAAAAATGAAAGAAAAGAAATGAAACTTCAGGAAACCCTGTGTTCTTTGGCCCTTTTGCTTTATCAGATGCAAATAGGCAGGAATACAGCCCACAACAGGACATCTTCTGAACTAGGTTTTCACAAGGATCTTATCTTCCAAAAAATCCTGACTGAGACATGCTGGCAGAGGTAAAGGGAGGGATGCGCCTCAATGCACCTCCCTGTGGGATATAGAAGCTGGTGGAGTGGGCTCAGAGTGACATGGTAACAGTATTAAGACAGGCCCTTATTAGTTGGGAATAAGGACATTGAGAGATCGACCTAAGAATCCATGTGAACCTTTCTTGTTTGCTGATGTTTTGAATCTGTGCATTTGCTACTTAAAATTACTCTGCTCCCTTATTTTCTCCTAAAGCTATAGCTTTTGAAAACCTCAACTATAACCATCTTCTGGTTAGTTCATACCCAACACCACAATCATATGCCTGTCTCTAATGTGGCAAATTATTGTTTTAAAAAGCATACCTATAGTACTGACATTAGCTGCCTTCTAGCAAGCCCTGTTTTTAAAGTTCCTAACTAGGAAATGCACAGAGGGGAAGTCACTGCTGTAGAGCTTTGCTCTCAGATGCTCTTCCCACTCATCTTAGGGAGCACATCAGAAATGGAAGTTAAAGCAGAGTAATGAGATATAGGTAAGCCATCTTGAGAACTTCGGGAAATAAAACCGGTCAAAATGTATTTATGCAAAAAACGACTTTCTGTAAAACTCGCTCCGCCCCGATATGTTTCTCAGAGCTCAGGATCCTGTAAGCCCATCTGCCAGGTGTGTTTTCAATTCCCACACACAGTTCAACCTCTGGTACCTGGTCATGCAGCTGTGAGGAGGTGCCCAGCTTTGCTCACCACCTTTGACTAAGAAGCAAAAGAATGAGGGGACCTACATCAAATGTCAAGCCAGCAGGAGCATTGTTTAGAGGACTCGGGCTTTGCTGACCTCTTTCCTATCACTCCCAGTGTTTACAGGTCTGTTTTTCATTCAGGTCTGTGACTGAATAGATTTGATCCAATAACAATATAACCAAGATGGATAAATTATCGCTGAAATAGTGCAGAGGACAACAGTGTGGTCCAAACATTAGGTCCATTAAATCTGGAGTCATCCAATTTGGCTCACGGGGACAGCAGCCCCCAAGCACTCTCTGTTGGGGTAAGAAACCAGTTTAAGGCAGTAAAATTGACACCAAAAGAAGCAAAACTGTATTTACAATTTACTTGTACCATCATCTATAGACAAGACCTCTAACCATGAAAAAGATTGGATAAATGTCAAGAGATCTGATGACCAATAGGGCCAACGTCATATTGCAAATATGAGTGTACTAGGTTCAGAGATTAGTGCACATATACAGCAGAAATAATTGCTTTTGTGTTTTCTGCAATTAATATGGTTTTCCTTTAAGTTAACTCCACTTAACCAGTAGATAGTGTTAAAAAAAATTAGTGAGGTAGCCAATTTAATTTTGAATGCCTATGCCTATGTTTCTCTTAGGTCAACTGTCCTTTAATTAGGCTTCTTTTCCCAGGGAGGCAACAGAATAAAAGGAGACAAATAGGCTTAGAGTCAAGAAAGAATCAGTGACAGGACAGTGGCATCTGTCTCTGCTAGTCTTGGAGATATGTCGCTTGCCTGCCAATAGTCGAAAGAATGGCTTTCAGGTTGGTCTCTCTCACCCTCACCTTTATCAGAGTTCGGCTGCTTCGGGATGCTGCATCCTCTGCCTGGCTCCTGCTTGCTCCAGACTCCTAACAACATTATGTCTCTTTTCTTACCTTGGGCCAGTTTCCCTTACTAAGCATCTCCTACAAGATCATGTAAGCTCATTGAGCCTCTCAACTCCAGATATATGACACAAGAAATAAAATACAATTGGAAAAGATAAGTGCATGGGCCTCTTCCTGCCAGCCATAGGGCACCAGGTTTTGGTTACGGTGGCTGCATCCTAAGTTGCTTGGCACCTGAGGACAGATCATTGGTCTCTCTCCCTTCGCTCCCTTCCTCTCCTATATTCCTCCCCATTCCCTCCCTATAAACTACAAAACTTTCCCTAGCCATTCAAAAAAGGGTAGATTAATTAGCCAGAGTCACCTGAAGAAACATATTTCAGATAAGAAGCATTGATAGGGTTTTCTAAAGGTATGACAACGGTTAGAGCAGAGGTTCTTGGTGTGTGTTCTAGGTATCTGAAGTGATCCTTAGCATGTGTTCTGGATACCTGAGGTCCTTTCAGGGTCTGTAAGGTTGTATTAATTCAATGTGCCTAAATATATTGAAATACCTGCGGTTGAATACATTTGTAAAGACGTTTGACTCGTTTCTGGCTATCCGAAATCAGGAAGCTTCCTCTGATGAGTTTATATTTTGCTGGCACAGTTCCAAGGTGGCATCGGGCATCGCAGCAGGACGGAGCAAGCATATGTGTAATGTCTCTTTCTTATAAAGCCTCCAGAGCTCCACTCTAACGGCCTCCCCTCACTTCTCAATCACCTCCAAGAGCCCTCTAAACATCATAGTTGAAATAAGTTTTCTCCCTATAAATCCTTCATAGTGGAAGCATTGTAATTAAATTCCAGCACACAAGTCCTTAGTGTCATCTCGAAACCGGCACAAAGGTAAAGCTATTTTGCCAGGCATTGTTTTAGTTCCAGAGAGTACAAGCATAATATTATAGTGGATTGAATGAAGCCCCTTCAGATTCAGTTTTTGACATTTTGAAGAAGGAGATGACAATTTTCATAAAATCTTAAATTACTGAGCTAGGAAGGCAATTTTTCCCTTACGGAACCCTCTTTTGATACCAGTTTCTAAACACCCCCTTGTGGAGGAATGCTAAGTGAATGTATCAACCGTCAATAAAGTGCTGTTTAGCCAATCAGCTGGGCAGGAAGTGGACAGGAAATGGAAGGCGGGTCTTCCTGGAGAGGAGGAAAAATGTTTGACTGTTGGAGAGAGACAAGAGTTTTTTGACAGTTGGAGGAGGATGGTGTGGGAACTTGACACAGATCAGCCCAGAGGTCATAGTAGCAAGTGCTTGGAATATATATGTGCTATAAGGTTTAGAGTAGTTAGTTTAGTTTATGAGTAGATTAGAATTAGTTCAGACTCTGCCTGGTACAGTATTGGCAACTTTAAAGTACATTTCAGTCTCCCAGTGTCAGTTATTTGATTTGTAGGCCGAACAGATACAAAATACTGTAAGACCCCCCCCCTTGGTCTTCCCTCACTCTCTCATTTCTTCAGTAGCAACGGCCTGCACGGACTCCATCAACCACAGGCCGTGGTGCCATATTCGTGAAGGCAAAGGAGAAACATCAAGTTATATATTTGAAACCACTGCCACAATCACTTTCAACTTGAAAATACAAACTCCTCATAGTACATTTTAACTGTACAACTAAAACGGCATTTTCGTGAATATAATACACTTTGACCACATCTCCTCTGTATCCTTCTCTTATGCCTTCTGCCCCTTTCTCTTCCACGTTCCAATCGTAACCCTTTTATTTATGTCTTCATTTCTCCCTATTACTCATATATGAGAGACAACATGAGACGCTTATCTTTGTGAGACCGGCTTGTTTCGCTTAACATGATAACATCCAGTTCCACACATTTCCCTTCAAGCGACACTACTTTCATTTCTTTTGAAGACTAAACAAAGCTTCATTGTGTGTCACAGTGTTTACACATTCATCTGCAGATGGGAATCTAGGCTGATTTCAAAGCCTGTTCCTGTGAGTAGTGTAATAAAAATGGCTATGCAAGTGTCTCTCCGGCTGGCTGACTTTGAGTCTTTTGGATATCTGGCCAGAAGTGCTGTAACTGCCGGACACGGTAGCTCGAGCTCAGACCCTGCAGACTGCCTCCTATAGCAGCTCATGGACTTTGCATTCTGACTGGCAGTGAGTGTGGTCCCCTCTCCTCCAGCATCTTACCAATACTTGCACTTGCTTCTGTGATGATACTCACTTAGACTGGGCCAGTCTGTGATGCCACTGTAGTTCTTGATTTGCATTGCCTTGATAGCTCAAGATAGTCAATGGTTTTTCCTGTATTTATTGGCCGTTTGTGCTTCTCCATTGGGAAAAAAAATGTTGACCAATTAATTTGTCGTCTTGTGATCAAATTATTTACTCTTTATCTCTTTTTAAAAATTCTTTATATACGCTAGATATTAATCCCACTTCAGGTATGAAGGTGCAAAAGATTTTCTGCTAGTGCCTCATATTTGACCAAGTCCCCTGAATGGGGAGACCTGGTGGCACTCAGAGGAAGGATAGCAGGCTACCAAGAAGAGACTTGATACCCTATGAGCATATACAGGGGGAGGAAATCCCCCTCAGTCACAGTCATAGGGGAGGGGAGTAAGGAGAAAATGGGAAGGAGGGAGGAATGGGAGGATACCAGGGATGGGATAACCATTGAGATGTAATATGAATAAATTAATAAAATTTTAAAAAAGATTTTGCTGCTATTCTGTTGCTTGTATATACACTCTGCTAATCCTATCATTTGCTGCACAGAAGTCTTTTGCTTTGGTTTGGTTGTTTTGTCTTGCTTTGCTTTGCTGTGTTTTGTTTTTGTTTTGTTTTGTTTTGTTTTTTAAGACATATTTTCTTTGTGTAGCCTTGGCTGGCCTGGAACTCAGAGATCTGCCTGCCTCTGCCCCCCAAGTGCGGATACTGAAAGGCTTGTGCCACCATTGCCAGGCTAGAACTGATTTTTAAATCCAATTTCATTTCTCAGTTCTTGCTATCATATCCTGAGGTAGTAGTAGATGCCACACAAGTCTAGCTCTTGAAGTATTTCTTCTATGCTTCTGTCTAGTAGTCTCAAGGGTTCGGGTCTTATAGTAAGGACTTCAGCCTGGTTTAAATGTCTTTTTAATGGATTTTCAGCACAGATTTTACAGTGATCTTCAGGTTTTCACATGAAACTATGGTTTTTCCATTTCAGTTTAATTTTTTTTAGATAATTCAAACTTATAATAGAGCTTGTTTTCCTAAGCTGGAAGACCCTGGTTTGGATCTTGCATTGATTGCTTTCTGCATTTATACCACCTAGAACCAAACACAGGTCCTCACACAAAATAGCCAAATGCTCTTCCACCAAGCTACCTCCTTGGCACCTGCATTAATTCTTTTGGTGGTTATTGATTTTTTGAGATTGTTAATACATTTCGCCCTTCCCGTCACACACTCCCCATGCTCCTTCAATTTTGTGGCTTCTTTGTCCCTCAGGGTTACTGTATGCATTCGTGGGTGTGTGCGTGCCTGCGCATGTGATTCGTACATACAAATACATTCCAGAATATGACCTGTTGAGTCCATAAAATGTTACTTAGATGTATGTTTTCTAGGTGTGACAGTTTAGCACCTGGCAACCGATTGGTGTGCTCTTCCCTGGAGAGGGCCACGTCTCCTGCTCCCAGCTCTACTGCCCCCTGTAGTTTTTTTTTTTTGTGTGTGTAGACTGAGGTCTCGTGGGGTTTTCTCCATGCCCTTTAACATGTCTATTGGTGTCACCCTTGTTCAGCTCACCTTTGGATGGCTATGCTAGTGAGACTTTGTGCATTTAGCTTCTCATGTTACCTGGAGACACAAATCTCACAGTAAGCTCCCTGGTCTTCTGGCTCTTACAATCTTTCTGCCTTCTTTTCCCCGGTGTTCCCCGAGCCTTAAGTGTGGGAGTGTTTCACAGATGTACCCACTGTCACTACGTTCCACAACCCTGCGTTTTGATTGGTTGTGACTCTCTGTGGTGATCTCCATCTGTTGCGAAGAGAGCTTTCCTTGTTGAGAAGGGTAAGACTACACTTTTCTGTGGGTGTAAGAACAAATGTTTATAGATTGCTGTCAGGGGTTGTGCTGGTTTAGTAAAACGGTGGTTGTGGATTCTCCTCCAATAGCCGTGCCTTCATTAGCACTGACTGGCTATGTAGGTTTCCGGCACCAGGCATGGAATCCCTCGTGTTGCGTAGGTCTTATGGGTGCTGCTCACTGTGCTGAGTAGGCATCATAGCTCTCGGGAACTGTTGGCATGGTGCCTCTAGTACCATGAAAGCTAGTCCTCGGGGAGGGGGCATTCAAACCAGTCCAGTTCAGGGCCTTTGGACCCTGTTTCCAAAGTGTGTGGGGTCTTCAGCAGCAAGGACTTACCTTTCACCTCTAGGAGGTATCCAAGGGCAACAGTAATAGGATGATGTATATTTTGAGGGTCTCCTAGGCAGCCCTGCACAACAACCCAAAAGATGTCTTCTCCTGTTTAGTACTCCCTTTTTATTAGGCAGTCTTTGGCTTTTGGATGAAGCATCGTCACTTCAGCTTCCTTAAGAGCCCCCTTTCACATTTCTCTTATTACATCACCTGTGCCCTGCTATTCTCCTCTCTGTTGCTCCTTGACTCCCCTGTCCTGCCAATAGCCCCACTTTGCATTACTGCTTTCTGAAGTTACTATGGCTGCGTACTCACATCTGAGGATTTTGAGGTAGGAGCTTCCAATAAGAGAGAATCTCTCTCTCTCTCTCTCTCTCTCTCTCTCTCTCTCTATATATATATATATATATATATATATATATGTGTGTGTGTGTGTGTGTGTGTGTGTGTGTGTGTGTTTGGATTTGGGGTATTTCGTTCAATATCTAGTTCCATCCATTTACCTGCAAAGATCATGATTCATTTTTCCTTAGAGATGAATAGCATTCTATAGTATGTACATTCCATATCTCATTATCCATTCATTATGTGAAGGACATATAGACCGTGTGTCTATGTCCTTGCTACTGTAAATACAGCAGCAATGACATAGATGAGCAAGTTATCTAGGGAGTATGATGTGGAGGCCTTTGGGAATATGCCAGCGAATGGTACATACGCTAGATTTATTTTAGCATTTTTGAGAAATCTCCACATTGAAGTCCTTAGTGGCTGTACTAGCTTGCAGTTTCACCAACAATGAATGATGGTTTGCTCCCTCACTCCCACCCCACCCCACCCTGCCCTGCATCCCCTCCAGCCGTTTGTTGTTTGTTGTTCAACGATCTTTGTCATTCTGCCTGGGATAAAATGAAATCTCAAAAGTTGTTTTCATTGCGTTTCCCTAATTGCCAAGGATGATGGCCTTTTTTTTTTTTTTTTTTTTTGCTATTTCTTCGCCATTCTCTTTTCTTCAATTGAGAATGTCCTATTTAGGTCTCAGTTTTTGAATAGGTCATTTGGGTTTTTTTATTTTTTTTAAAAGTTCTTTGTGTAGTCTGGATATTAAACCTCTGTCAGGTTTGCTAGCAAAGATTCTCTCCCACTCTGTGGGCTTCCTCTTCACCTAGCTGATTGTTTCTTTAGTTGTGCAGAAGCTTTGTAGTTTCATGTGGTCACACTCATCAACTGTTGGCCTTAATTCTTGGACAAATGGAGTCTTTTTCAAGAAGTCTTATTTGGAAGAAAAAGTTTCTTTCAAGTATAATTTACCATAATCTAGTTAAAGACTTTGAAATGAAATTGTCATGGGTTACCTAGTGTGTGCACCTTGAATCCATTAACAAATGTCTTCATGAGTGAGCGTGAGGAGATGAGGATTTTGGTAGACAACTCAATAATGAAAAAAAAAGAGAGAGAGACTGAAGCAATAGAGTCACAGGTCAAGAAATGCTTGTAAGCCATCAGCTGCCGGAAGATGTGACAGATTTTTCCTTAAGAGCCTTTAGAGGGAGTGTGGCTTTGCTGGCATCCCTCTTTTATGAACCATGAGCCAGTTTATTACTCTTGTTTAAGGCACTCACTTTATGATCATTTATCATAACAGCCAAAGAAAGCTAATATAAGCAGCGGTAGATTCAACAACCATGACAAATTCTTGCCTGGTATACATAAAAGAATCCAAATAGATGACAGGACAAAGAATATAAGCAAAAGCTACTGCATTTTTTGGATTCTTGTGATGTTTTTGAAGGTTTAATAAAGGAAAGTGAAGTTGTATGTTTTGATAATAGATTGCCCAAGAGTAAGATACAAATAGCTGGCATAGCTAATAATGGGAGTACAAAATGTAAAACTATCAGCAATGTGGGAGACTGTCTTTCATATATATCACTTGTAGAGCTGTCCTGGCAAATTATTCTTCAAACATTATATATTCATTCATGTAAATATTATTTATTTGAGCATATAATTGCAATACTCTAAAAACAAAAGGCTAGGTATAATACAAAAGTACATAAACAATGATAAGAATAGACAAAATATGCTGCATTCATTGGTAATCTATATGCAGCAATTTGAAAAAATAAAGTTAATCAGGCACAGTACATGGTTTTAATTCCAGCACTGAGGAGGCAGAGGCAGGTGAATCTCTGTGAGACCAGGCTGGTCCCATATTTATAGCTAGTTACAGGATAGCCAAAGATAGGGAAAGAATATGATCAAAATATATTGTATAAAAATTAAATAAAAATAAATTAAATACATAATTAAAACACAAAAATTTTATAGTGTGGCATACAACAGGTTTTGAATGAATGGGAAATGCCTGGGTGGGAGATTCACCATTCAGTCAATGCCATTTATACTTAAATGAATTCATTAACTCAGTGTGAGCCCAGTCAAAACACCAGATATTAAAAAGCTTGCTGTCTTAGCAATTCTGTTCTCTGAAGAGGCATGAGGAGTATACAAGGTATATCACACCCCTCACACCTTGAGAATCTGGAAGGAAATACACCTGCTAGAGACTGATTCTAGTTAAGGGGCTCTAGTGGCTTTTTATGTCAGATATTTGTAACAACCATTTGTTAATTTTTTTAAATTTTTTTATTAATTTATTCTTGTTACATCTCAATGGTTATCCCATCCCTTGTATCCCCCCATTCTTCCCTCCCTCCCATTATCCCCTTATTCCCCTCCCCTATGACTGTTCCTGCGGGGGACTTCCTCCCCCTGTATATGCTCATAGGGTATCAAGTCTCTTCTTGGTATCCTGCTATTCTTCCTCTGATTGCCACCAGGTCTCCCCCTCCGGGGGACATGGTCAAATATGAGGCACCAGAGTATGTATGAAAGTTATACCCCACTCTCCACTCAACTGTGGAGAATGTTCTGTCCATTGGCTAGATCTGGATAGGGGTTTAAGGTTTACCGCCTGTATTGTCCTCGGTTGGTGCCTTAGTTTGAGCAGGACCCCTGGGCCCAAATCTGCCTATCATAATGTTCTACTTGTAGGTTTCTAGGACCCTCTGGATCCTTCTACTTTGCCATTCTCCCATGCTTCTCTCATCTAGAGTCCCAACAGGATGCCCTCCCCTCTGTCCCAGTTTCCTGGTAAGTGAAGGCTTTCGTGGGACATGCCCCTTGAGCTAGTATGCAGATATAAGTGAGCATATACCATTTGAATCTTTCTGCTTCTGGGTTAACTCATTCATTATGATCATTTCTAGCTCAATCCATTTGTCCACAAATTTCAGGAATTCCTTGTTTTTAATAGCTGAGTAGTATTCCATAGTGTATATGTACCACAGTTTCTTTATCCATTCTACTGATGGACACTTAGGCTGTTTCCATGTTCTGGCCATTATGAATAAGGCTGCTATGAACATGGTTGAGCAAATTTTCTTGTTGAGTGCTGGAGCATCTTCTGGGTATATTCCAAGGAGTGGAATAGCTAGGTCTTGAGAAAGCCCTATTCCCAGTTTTCTGAGATAGCACCAGATAGATTTCCAAAGTGGTTGTACTAGTTTGCATTCCCACCAGCAATGAAGGAGTGTTCCTCTCTCTCCACATCCTTGCCAGCATGTGGTGTCGCTTGAATTTTTTATCTTAGCCATTCTGATGGGTGTAAGATGGAATCTCAGAGTTGTTTTGATTTGCATTTCCCTGATGACTAAGGAGGTTGAGCATTTCTTTAAGTGTTTCTCAGCCATTTGATATTCCTCTGTTGAGAATTCTCTGTTTAGTTCCAAGCCCCATTTCTCAATTGGGTTATTTGGTTTGGTGGTATTTAATTTCTTGAGTTCTTTATATATTTGTTCTAGTTAAAACTATAAGTGAATGTGCAAAAAAAGCTTTAGTATCTCAAGCAACAAAGAAGGAATTTGGTGTAGGACAGAATAGGGAAAACTACAAGAGAATGAGGAAACTATTTCTCCTCAGGAAAAAGTACACTAATTAGCAAGTGGCCAGCCCTGAAAACCTATATACAAGTAACAGTATACAAACTGACTAGGTAGTACTTATGTATTTTTGTATTATATATAATATCCAAAAGCCTATATATAATCACATGTCCATAGGTACTTATATACATATTTATATTTATATACAAGTCATATTATATATTCTTCAAAAATCATATATGTATGTACTTACCAGCAATTAATGAAAAAGAAGCCATGCATTCCAAAGAGAGCAAGGAAGAGTATATGGGAGGGTTTGGAGGGAGGAAGAGGACAGGAGAGATTATAAAATTGTATTATAATCTTGAAAAATAGAAGAAATTTTGAAAGAGCGTTGTTAGAAGTCAGCACTCCCTTTTGTCTTTTCCCTGTGTCCACACTGACAGTAATGCAAGCATCTAACCACTGCTTCCTAGAACCTAGCTGTGAGTGAGGTGGAACAGACACGCCCCTTAGCACGTCCACCTGCTGAGCCATCTTACTCTGCCCCGTGTGGCTTCTTGGTTGATCTAATTTGCCCTCCCATGTGGGTGCCCTGATTTATGCTTTGTATTTTTCCAGTTGGTGCTTTTTGTTAATCACTGCATTGCACTGTAGTTACCATGAATAATACTCTGGCTTTCTTTTGTCACTTTTTAAATGTTTTTTCAAGATAGAAATTTCTCTGTGTAGCCTTGGCTGTCCTAGACTCTCTTTATAGACCAGACTGGCCTCAAACTCATGGAGATCTGCCTGCCCCTGCCTCTGCCTCCCAGAGTGCTGGGATTACAGGCGGCATGTGTTATCACAACCGACTCTCAGCACCACTTTCTTACATGAGGCTAAAAAGTAAAATTTCAAAATAATGTGATTAGCATATAAAGGATTTGAGAATTTTCAGTCTTCTGCTCTAATTTCAGAGAAAAACTGAAAAACATAAAGGCTTATGTGCAAACGTGGTCCCCAGTCGGCGGCATCGTTTGGGGCAGTTGTGAAACCTTTAAGAGGTGGCACTTTCTTGAAGGGAATGTGTTACTGGACGTGGGCTTTGAGGCTCTATTGGTTTTTTTTTTATTGGAAATAGACATATTTTAATGCAGTATATTTTGATTGTAGTTTGCCCTCCCCCAACTTCCAGATCCTGTCTCCTCTCCAACCCAAATCTACGCCATTTCTTTCTCTCTCTTTAGAAAACAGTTATTGAAAATTTAATAATAAAAGAAAAGAAAAGCAAGCAAACCAGAATAAGCCAAAACAAACAGAAAAGAACCAAGGAAAAAGCAGAAGAGACAAATATAGACACAAAAATACACATATTCACACACAGAGAAATCCCATAAAAACACAAAACCGAAACCATAATATATAAGAAAGAGATATATAAGGGTTTTTTTTTAAGATAGGGTAGATAAAGCATATTTCAAAGACTCTCTGAAAATGCCACTTTGTTTGTTTTTTGTTGCCCACCTACTGCTGGGAGTGGTGCCTGCACTTAGAGGGGTTTATATAACCAATGAGACTCCATGGGGGAAAACTAATTGTTCCTTACTTAGTGAATGGTTATCAACTGGAGATAGGGTGTGGGTTATGGATGGGGGCATGTGTCCACTTCCTGTCTTGGCGCTGGGACCACATCTGCCCTAGAACCCTGAAGGCCCTGTGCATGCTGCCACGGTCCTGCTACTTAGAAGACCTTGTTTCCTTGGGTACTACATCTCTTCTGGCTCTTACAATCTCTCTACCTCCTCTTTTACTGGGTTCCCTAAGCCTTGAGGGGAGGGATTTGATGGAGACATCTTTTTTTTTTAGGGCTGATTGTTTCAAAGTCTCTAACTCTCTACACATTGTCTAGTTGCTTCTTTAATGGTGGCTGAAGACAACGCTGATCTACGATTATAGCAGAATTGTCACTAGGAGTCATTTGCTGTCTTCCTTCAGCAGAATGGTAGTATTTGGTTTTCTCCTCGGTGCCTGGCCTGTCTAGTTTCAGGGTCTTGGTCACCTGAGCAGTATCCAGGATGGGTTCCAACTTCATAGAGTGGGACTTAAATCCAATCAGATAGCAGTTGGTTATCCCATAAGCTTTGTGCCACCATTGCACCAGTGTATCTTGTAGGCAGGTTACCATTGTAGGTCACCGGGTTTATAGCTGAGTTACCCTTCTCCTCTGATAGTATATAGAGAACTTTCTAGTACCCTGAACCCTGTTCAGTAGGAGTGAAGGCTTTAGGTGGGTACTAATTTCATCTTCTCCCTGTTCAATGAGTTGTGCAGGTGCTGTCTTCAGCACCAGGGCCCTATCATCAATTTGTGGAGAGTAACCAATAGACTTGGTAATAGCCTGGGTTGTTTTGGGGTTTCCATGGGGCCCCTTTGACCAACAATTCATATAGATGCAACCCATTCCTGGAACCGGATGTTTCATTTGCTGAGGAGGGATGTATAGTTGGAGATTTATCTCCTCAAATCTACATGGCTTTTGGTAAGACGGTCATTTTTGCAATATTAATCCTACTAATCCATGAGCATGGGAGATCTTTCCATCTTCCTATATCTTCTCCAGTTTCTTACTTCAATGTCTTAAACTTTTTATCATACAGGGTTTTAATTTTCTTGGTTTGAGTTATCTCAAGATATGTTCTATTATTTGAGGCTACTGTGAAAGGTATTGTTCCCCTTACTTCTTTCTCCGTTCATTTATCATTTGTTTGTAGCAATGTTACTGATTTTTAGCATTAATTTTGTATCCTGCGACTTTGCTGAAAGTGTTTATCAGCTGTAGCAGTTTCCTGGCATATAGTTATGTATACTACCGTAACATCTGTAAATAAAGAAACTTTTACTTTGTCCTTTCCAATTTGTACCCCCTTGGGCTTCTTCAGTTGTCTTCTTGCTCTAGCTAAGTTTTTATGTAATATATATTGAATAGATATGGAGAGCGTGGACAACCTTGTCTTGTTCATGATTTTAATGGAAATTCCTTGAATCCCCCTCCCTTTAGTTTGACACTGGCTCTTGGATGGCCGTAAATCTCCTTTATTATGCTGAGGTATGCCCCTCCTATCCCTAGTCTCAAGGACTTGATTTACATTTGTTGAGAAATCCCTGCTTCTTTGGAATAAAGCTTATTTGACCGTGGTGGAGGATCTTTTTTATGTGTTCTTGGATTCAGTTTGTAAATATTTTATTGAACATTTTTGCATCTATGTTCATAAGGAAACTTGGCCTGTAATTCTCTTTCATTGTTGAGGAGTTATGTGGTTTAGGTATCAGGGTAACTTGTGGCCCCATAAAACAAACTGGGCAATGTTCTTTCTGTTTCTATTTTATGGAATAATTTGAGGAGTATTGCCATAACTCTTCTTTGAAAGTCTAGTACAATTCTTTATTAAAACTGTCTGATCCTGAACTTTTTTTTTTCCTGAGAATCTTTTACTCACTGCTTATATTTCACAAGGGGTTACAGATATGTTTAAATTGCTTATCTGATCTTGACTCAACTTTTAGGTGGTATATATAAAGAAAGTTATCCATTTCCTTTAGATTTTCCAGATTGCCTAAGTACAGGCACATTCTTACTTTCTGGATTTTCTCGGTGTCTGTTGTTATATACCCATTTTGATCTCTAATTTTGGTAACTTAGATCGTCTCTCTCTGCCTTTTAGTTAAGATGGTTAAAGGTTTGCCAATTTTATGAATTTTACTAAAAGAACCAACTCATTGATTATTTGTACTTTTGGTTTTATTGTTTCTACTTTATTGATTTCAGCTCTGAATCTGAATATATCTTTCTATACATTCTTTTAGGCTGTTATTTCTTCTTTTCTCTAGAGCTTTCATGTATGCGCCAATATTTTTTTGTAGGCACTTGTGCTATGAACTTACCTCTTAAAACCACCTTCATTATGTCCCATTAGTTTGGGTATGCTATGTTTTCATTTGCATTCAACTCTAAACAAAGTCTTTCATTTTTTTCCTAATTTCTCTTGACCTATTTTTTTTATTAGGTAGACAGTTGTTCAACTTCCCTGAGTTTGTAAGGTTTCTGTTGTTCCTCTTGTTGTTTATATTCAGCTTTAATCCATGGTGGTCATATAGGATGAATATTATCTCAATTTTATTGTATCTGTTGAAATTTTCTTTGTGTCCAAGTATGTGGTCAGTTTTGGAGAAAGTACCACAAGTTACTGAGAAGAAGGTATATTCTTTTGTGTTTAGTGAAATGTTCTGTTAATATCATTTAGGTCCATTTAGTTTGTGACATTATTTAGCTCCGACATTTCTCTGTTTGGTGATGCCCACCGCCTCCTTCTTTAGGTTGGAGAATTTTTCTTCTATGAGTTTTTAAAAAATATTTTCTGTTAATTTGACCTGGGTTTCTTCTCCTTCCTCTATTCCTATTATGTGTAGACTTGGTCTTTTCAGTGTCTCAGATTCCTGGATGTTTTGTACCTTGATTTTTTTAAATATTTAACATTATCTTTGACTCCAATGTTCATGTCTTCTATCTTGTCTTCAGGGCCTGGGATTCTCTCTTCCTTCTCTTAAATTCTGTTGGTGAGGCTTACTTTTGTTTTACTTCCTAAATTTTTATTTCAGTTTTACTTCAGTTTGTGTTTTCTTTAGTGATTCTATTACTACTTTCATGTCTCAAACACTCAAACAGTTTTCTTCATTTCATTCCATGATTTACGTTTTGTAGATTTAATCGATTTATTCATATTCTTTTTAAAGCCCTTGAGCATATTCATAATAGCTATTTTGAAGTTCCTGTCTTGTGCTTTATCTATATTGCATTTCTCAGGGCCTGTGGTAGTGAGGTTGCTAGGTTTTACTGCAGATGTTATCAAGGGTGTTAATGATTTTGTTTTTATACTGGTGTCTTGGCATCTGGGTTTGGGATGATTATAATTCTAGGTGTTGGTATCTGGCATGGTCTGTGTTAGTTTAGTGTTTCATTTCCTGGTTTCTCTTGCCCTCCTTGCATCTTAGAACAGTGTGGTGGCTGTTGGGTTGCCTGGCTGGTACTTAGTAGGCAGTGTTTATGAGACCCTGCCAGGTCTGGACATAGACAGTACTGGTGAAAATATGTTTCTAGGTATTGAAAGCTGACGGGAAAAAATGGTGATGGGCTGTGGGGATGTGGCTGAGAATGTCCACAGACAGTAGGAAAGATGGTTCTTCCATGAGGATCTGCAGGGTCTCTGGAGACTAGAGACAGAGAGGAAGATAGGCCCTTGCAGGAGGTCTGCCGCGGGGCTAAGGATAAACGTGAGAAATTTGAAATAGAGACCAGGCAGGAGAACAGATTGCCTACCTGATTTTCAGGGTCAGTGTAACCAGCAGGCTTCCAGACACAGAGTGCCTCTGGGTCTTGTTGGCTGATTCCCTGGCCAGCATGGCCAATGGGTTTCCAGATATGGAGTCAGATTTTAGGTTTTTTTAGCCTCCTCGTACTTCCTTTTTTCTATCTCTTTTTCCTGTGTGAGAACAAAAATGTGATGAGATAGTTTCCTGATTTTTGCCACCACACTTTGCCTGCCTATCCTTATGCCTTCCCCACCATGGCAGATTCTATCACTCTGGAACCATGAGCCAAAATAAACCCTTTCTTTCATAATTTGCTTTTTGCCAGGCAATTTTTCTCAGAAAATGAACTAAGACAAGGACTTTCAGTGACTACCTCCCGGGACAATCAAACAAGTTAACAAACATAAAAGTCACACGCTTTACCCAGCATAGTGAACACTTATGAAACATTTCCTGAATGTGACGTTTTTGCACCCAAAATTGGCTTCACTAGCCCAGGTTTTGGTAAAAGTAGAGAGAACAGATGTGCCTTTAGTTGGAAAATGAATGGTGGATCGATAGATATCAGTGCTCATCTCATTACCTTGGAAGAAGATGCTCCCTTCTCGTAGCTGTTAGAATTCATCAATGAATTTGAGAGAAATCTTCTGAACAAGAGCACATTTTTGTAAATCAAACTAGCAAGCTCTTAGAGGTTTTTTTTTTTCTGGATTTGTTCATTTTTGCCTCCTCACTTTCTACAATTTTCAGCTTAAATTTGCAAATGGATAGCAGAATTGAGAGTAAATAATTTTGTTAAAAACATTTACTAATGTAATCTGAGTTTTAAATTACTTGTTATAATTGTATCTTGACAATCCTTAATACTTTTTCTAATAATTCTCAACAACCATCTTTCATTTATTTGCTCTACTAACTTTAGATGATAGTGAAGAAATGAAATCCACAGAGAGAGAAGGGAGAAGAGAAGCTATATAGTTGTTCCAGTAAACCTATTTACAGTAGTAATAACAAATGATTTCTTGCCAGCATAATTCTTAAATCTAATGGCTGAAAGTATCAAATTTACAAATCACTTGATCAAATGCTTTTGGGGATGAAACGGAAGTTTTACTGCTTGACTTGGGAAATTAAGATTGCATTTAATTCAATACATTTACACTATGGAATACTATTCAGCTATTTAAAAAAAGGAATTTCCAAAATTTGTGGACAAATGATTGAACTAGAAATGATCATAATGAGTGAGTTTACCCAGAAGCAGAAAGACTCAAATGGTATATACTAACTTATAACTAGACACTAGCCCAAGGGACATGTCCCATGAAAGTCTTCAGCTACCAGGAAAGTGGGACAGAAGGGAAGAAATCTTATTGGGACTCTAGGTGAGAGAAGTATGAGAGAATGGGGAAATAGAAGGGTCCAGAGGGTCCTAGAAACCTACAAGTAGAACATTATGATGGGTGGATCTGGGCCCAGGGGGTTCTGCTCAAACTCTGGCACCAGCCAAGGACAATCCGTGCAGTAAACTTCAAACCCCAACCCAGATCTATCCAATGGAGAGGACATTCTTCACAGTTGAGTGGAGAGTGGTGTATGACTTTCACAAGAACTCTGATGCCCCATATTTGACCACATCCCCTGGATGGGGAGGCCTGGCGGCACTCAGAGGAAGGATAGCAGGCTACCAAGAAGAGACATGATACCCTATGAGCATATACAGTGGGAGGACATCCCCCTCAGTCACAGTCATAAGGGAGGGGAGTAAGAGGAAAATGGGAGGGAGGGAGGAATGGGAGGATACAAGGGATGGGATAACAATTTAGATGTAATATGAATACACTAATAAAATATATTTTTAAAAAGTAATTTTAAGTGATTTTTTTACTCATCTTGTGGTTTAGTCTCTATAGCATCAAATGAGGACCTAGAAAGACCAAGTGACAAGAGTAACCAATAAAGCAGTACATTCACTGTTACAGCCAAAGCTACAAGGAAAAGAACACATGAGTCAATTTGGTGTTCTCATTATGAGCTCTCCCAAAATGTAAAGATCTATCCTAGGTGCCAAATGGACACAGAAATGAGTAATGACTGACGCTCGCTTTCACAGAGCATGTAGCCTAGAGATGAAATGATGGCGCACACACAAATAACTATGGATCAAAGGATATGTCGAATAATAGAAGGTACGTGTCTTTCAACAAACACAGAAATTTTTTTTTTATTCCAGAGGGAGAAAGGAAGAGATTGTTGCTTCAAGTTCTTACATGCCCACAATGTGAAATTATGAACTCCAACAGCCTTGCCTTAGCTACAGTCTTCCCAATCTCAACTGATGGCAAGGCATCCTCCCAATAACTCAGGCACTAAGCAAGCCTAATGGTTCTATTTTCAAGTTATGTCTGGAAGTCATCCACCTTTCAGCAACTTTACCACTCCCATTGTGTTTCATAGTCCTATCATAACTCATTAGGATTACTATAATATCTGCCCACTTAGGCTCCCTGGTTATCTTAACATTCAGAACTAGAATACTTCAGAGGCATAGAAACAGCACACTATTTATATGTGGGGATATGAGTATGTATAGAGCTAAAAAAAAAAAAAAGGGAGATTCATTAGGAAAACTGCCTTGCATAGAAGCTGAAGAGTTCTTTGGGCTACTGTCTTCAGCTGAAGACTATGGGATGTTAGTCCAAATGTAGAACACTGAGACACAGGAGAGCTGATAATGTAGTTCTCAGTCTGAGGCTAAATTGTAAAATTCTAGGGGTAGCTATATTTTTCAGGTCTTGGAGCCCAAAGTCTATAGGTCCTGCAGTTTTTATAGCCAATAGAAAGGAGTGTATTCTAGTTCCAAGATAAAGACAACTCAATATTTTCTGTAATTTCTCTATATCTGGGACCCCAGCCAACTGGATAATGTCCATCTACAGTAAGGGCACGTCCTCCTGGCTCAATTTCTACCTCACAAGCTAATCTTTGCTGGAAGCAGCCTTATAGGCATACTCAGAAGCAATGCTTTACCTGGGTAGTCCTTAGTTCAATCACATTAAAATTTATCATTATACACCATACGGCTGATTCAAAGCAGAGTATCCAAATGATCTTTTTACCATGTAAAATATGTCATGTCATCCCTATGCTCATAGCTCTCCAACACCTTTAAAAAGACTGACAGGGGCCCTGTATAAATGACTTCTTGGTTCTTCTCTGAGTCACTCCTATCGCATTTCTGTGCCTATGTGACGTGTCTATGAGATAAGCAGGACCCATAATGGCAAGTACCATGTGTGAGTCTAAGAGTTAATATCATAGAGACAAAGTATGGAGTGGTTTCTAGGGGCTGAGAGAAGAGTAAATTGGGATGATAATGTCAAAGGATGCAAACTTTCAGCAATAGGGAAGAATGTGTTCAAGAGAACTATTGGTTGATATGATCATCTCCTCTCAAGTGTACCCCTTGCTGTATCTTGGCCTTTTGATTATATAGGATGCCAGGCATCTCTGCTCAAAGGGAGGTAATCATCTACACCTTTCCTGTAGCCAAGAGCTGCGTTGGCAATGACTGCTATTTTCAGCCACCAAATATCACCTATGTACCCTGGGGGGATATTATATTTTCAAGTATAAGGTAGTCCTTTCCCCATAATTTAATATGGCACAGGTTTACAGATCTACACAGCAATGCAATAAAATGTCGACAGATACTAAGATAAAAATAACTGATGAGACAAAGCTACCTGCAGTTCACAAAGATGCATAAATCCTTGTCCTGAATTATTCTTTAGTAATAAAAGTTTCCGAATAGTTTCATCTCCCCTGAAGGCCTTCCCTTGTGCCACAGATCATCATGAACTTCAAGTGAATTTCAGAGAAAACAAACAAGTTACTCTGCTCTCCCACAGGTATAAATTCCAAGGATTTCACTGAAAGAGCTTCAAGTTCCCCCTTCAGTGTTGCATGTGATGGTTTCCTTCTGAGAAATGGTTCCAAGAGCTTTTCTATACTCAAATTCTTCACTTCATTCTGTGACCATTCCAGTTTAAAGCAACACCTAGTAGCATCCTATTTTCTCTTGAAAGTCATCTATATAAAATGGCTCTACATTAGAGGAGGTAGCATAGAAAAATTGTCTCGTAGATAATTCAAAGTAAGAACACAGCATAAAATGTTTTCAATGATGTTTGTCAGGTTTTTTTTGCCAAGTCTGCATACCATGTGTGTGTTTTAACATGGGATGGAGGAAGGAATAAACAGCTAATAATATATAAACTACTGAAACACAGCAACTTCATCAGGATAGAAGCTATGATAACATTGTTTGTGGATATATGCATACATAATGATGTTCATTTAAAACTTCAAAATACTGCATGAAACCTTTAAAATGTTCTTCAAAAACAGTAGCCATTTACAATGACATATACATGCTTTTAATCTCAAACAATGAAGGTAAAGTTATTTCGTAGAAAGAGGGACCCGGGCCAGGGGCTCATAGCAACCATTGCTGTGTTGAGGAGACCCACCTCAGGAATGAAATGCAGTTAGAATTTAGAGAGAAATAGAAAATAGCTCCCAGCAAAGAGAGTTTTGAAAGTGCAGTTTCTGCTGGCAGGAATATTGACCCCAGTCCAGGAGACTCTCCTCTTTTCAGGGGACTTAGTTCTCAGGCCTATGTAGCACTTGTCACACAGACTCCACTGTTTATTTGAGTGGCAAAAAAAGTGACAAGTGAGAGAAGATTTGACAGACTAGGATATGCCCAACTCTCAGAAGAAAAAAGAGGAAAGGTTAGCTACGTAAAGGAGCAACACAGAGAAAGTGAGGAGAGGAGATAGTTTTACTGTGGCAGTAATTAGAGACAGGTTGCAAGGAGAGAATTCAGGTGAAGATAGAGCAAGCCAGAGAATGAGAAGGAGCCAGAAGATTAGAGCAGATTGCTGAGTTAGTTTGCAGCCAAGCAGAGCAATTCAGGGGTCAAGAGAGAAGCCAAATTGAATAAGTTAGCTGGGAAAGGAGGTGTAGCCAGAACAGTTGCGTTGAACCAGCTAGCTTTGAGCTCAGAAAGAACAAAAATGGATGAGCTTATTAAGCAGTAAGTCTCAGAGACTGAAAGCATCATAGGCCTACATTAGATTGTATGGAGGTTAGAAGCTTCCAGAACTAGGGCTATGCCTACGGTTAGTAGACAGAGGCAATAATCCTCTGAGACAATAATTGAAACAGGCATATGAAAATTTTCATATATGTAAGTGGATGAAGGTCGAAAGCCAATTTATTATAAAGTTTTGTGTAATATGAGTTTATTCTGTAAAGTCAAGCACATGCTAAAATAATGTTCAGCCACAGTTTTGTGAAAATGAAATGAACTATGCTCAAAGACTCTTCATGATGGAAGTCATCTCTGAGACTGAAGGTGTGCTCTTAGCTTGTAAGATTGGGGTTCCTGGGGAATACAATTGGGATATCAGAAGACTGAGGATACTTATGTCAGCTTAATTCTTTGGATTGTGGTCCTTTTGTTTGGAATGTAAATTCCATCAATCTGAATCAACAAATGTGGGTACCCATCTTACTCAGGCTGCTCCCTCTCCCTCACTGTCTCCCTAACACCTTTAGTAATGATCAGTGCCTCCATTTCACTTGGAGGACAATTATTCTTCCTCTGCTCTTCCTGGCAAAGCACTGCACAGTTCAAGGTAAATTCCAATTGTCTGAGCAAATAGCATTAAGTGCTAAATTTATCTAAATAATCTAAGGCAGCTAAAAAGAAAATACGTGTTCTTAAGCTCTTAAAAGCTAGGCTCTCTAGACCTCAGCAAAGCATTTTCACCCAGTGAAAAGGGTCCACAGAAGCAACAACACGATATTTATCACCACAGCCTTGGCATTTATTCCATACTAATATAATTTTACTTCAATTAAGTGTGAAATGAAAACAAGTCAAACCTAATATATTAGACTCAATCACTGAATGCCCTGGAGTTTGCTTCTTACCTATAACAAAGTAACATTGTGTTCCTTTCAATGGGCCAGGTTGGCTACAAGGAGGCCTGAGGAGAGTATCGGGTCTTCAAGACAGAGCCACAGTGTCCGGTTCTTCACATAGCAGTGGGCAATCTAAGAAGCAGACAGGGCCCGGTCAGGCAGAAGTCATCTGTCCTCCTTCAGGGTGCTCGCATCTGCCTAACACTGTAACCAGAGCCAGCTTCCTTCTTTTCCTTCCTGACCCCGGAGGAGAGTCAACTCACTAATGCTGTCTTGGAGATCCCTTGCATGGCCACATGTTGACTCTTGGGCCTCATAGGCTTCTTGGTTTTTTTGTTTTGTTTTGTTATTATTTGTTTGTTTGTTTTCTGGGTATGGTTGTTTTTGTCTCTATGTATGTCTGTGCATGGTGATTGACTATCGGGGCCAGAAGAGGGCTTCAGATCTCCTGAAACTGGACTTACAGATAGTTGTGAGCTGCAACGTGGGTGCTGGGAATCAAATCCAGGACCTCTGGAAGAGTAGTAGCCAGTGCTCCAAACACTGAGCCATCTCTCCAGCCCCATCCTGGGTTGTTAATTAGAAACAACTAATATTTTCCCTTTGGTTTTTGAGTCAATGTGTTTTGCCTTTGACGTAGGGGTTCACACTCTACTTCCCATGAAACCTGAAGAGAAAAAAATGTGCAAAATTTGTAGAAATATATGTGGTGTGAAACAATTCTTATGACACTTGTGGTTCAATTTCATGTCTGTGTCTTAAAAGGGAAAGTCAGTATTAGGCAAATCTTAATGTTTACAATTTAAAACAGACTTTAAGGTCAAAGGGCAGGGCCCTGTGTATTTTTATTTCAAGTATATATGGCTTACTTAGCAGCAAGCTAATAGGATAGTGACTAGACACTCAGAGCCCAGAGTCAAGCTTGGTTGAAGGCTAACTACACGAGTATGTGCTGTGTAATCTTCGGTCAAGTCAAGGAACATTATGGGGCTCTGCTTCCTCAATAACAAATTAGGGAGGCACTGATATTAGTCTCTGTCTCAAAGTATTGTTAGAAAGGTTGACTGACCTTTTATTACACTGACAGTGATAATGTAAAATGAATGCTTGAGGCATGTGTTAAGTATTTAACACATTAGCAACTAAGTATTTTAAAGGGTTTGGATCAATTACTTCATCTTCTTTGCAAATGAACTGGGCTGATATTGGAGCTATACCTTAGAGCACGCTCACTGACTAATTGCATCTCCAAATCTTCTCTAGATTCATCTTTGGCAAGTGTGGTCTGATTCCTTTTTCCCCTCTTTGCATTGCATTTAATAGTTAAAGTGCCAAGGTGACCTACTCTCGCCTGCTAGCAATTTTCTGTGATACATATGTGTCAGAAAATAATTTTAGATAAGCAACATGGAACCATGAACTCTTTATTCTGAGTCATTCCTATCTTAGTGGTATATTAACTTTTACAAAATTTTTTTTAACTTTTGAATAAAACTAAATTCTCATGTTGAGATTTTAAAGCCTTTTAGGGAGATTATCCTTTTTTAAAAAATTAGTTCACTTCAATTTTTTCTTTACTAATTCTAGCCTTAAGTGCTTACTCCTTGCTCCAGTGCCTACGTCATCCACTTTTTCCATTATTGTTATTTTCTGACTTTAAAAAAGATTTTCTAAGTTGCTTAAACTTTTACAGCTTGAAGAGACAATCTTAACTATATTTCTCAACATACAATAAAACTAAAGGACTTTCCTGAGGGAGATTCAAACCTGACTAAGTTGTTGCCATTAAATTAGGTCTTAGGGTGTTATTTTCCTTTATTTTACATTTTCCTGTTATTAGTTTTCACATATATATGAAATGTATATACATAATGCATATATACACATATGCATACATTTACATTCTTCTTTATATATTTTTAGCATAGAGCTAAAATACAAAACTTACAAATCAATTTAAATAGTTCTTAGTTTTGATCCTTTGGAAATAAAAATAGTAGGAACAAAGGGGACTCGATGCTTACTGTAGGCACAAATCTCATGAATGCCTAGCTTACACTCTGCAAACCTGGACTCTGCTCAGCTGTGCCCGGCTCACTTCAGTGCTGGCATGAAAGTCTAACCCTTGTGGACCTTGGATTTTATTGGTTTTTTGTAAGAATTAGTTAGATATGTGCGCTCTGAGTCTTCCCACAGCTGCACAGCTTGCATTGTACTGAACACATACCTAAAAATATCACCATTCATATTTTGGAGTTATCTATTTTTAAGAAACAGAATATTCTTACATCCTTGATTTTTCTGTTTAATAATAAAAGGTTGAGAACTGTACCTCCCTACAGAAAAATTCCCCTGGCTTAAGACCAAATAATCACTTAAATGTCCTCTTTTACATGGTTGCTATTTTAGGAGTTAATAAAAGTCTTATACTTTAATGACATTTTTTAAGTCTCTTAACGAGGACACAACATTTATAATATATTAAATTTCAACCCAGTGCCTGTGTTTTCTCAGACGACAAATGAAAAATTCATTGTGGCAAACCTTCTTAGTTGTGTTTTGCCCTCCTCGGAACTGCTCCCTGTCACTGCTGAGTGCTGCCATTGTCCCATCTGCTCACACCTGTGAAGAAGAATCCCTGAGTGACAGAACAGCTCTCTCATGCCCAGGAGTGCTGTGGGGTTTGTTCCCACAGCGGTCAACTGTGCAGCCACCTTGCTCCCTCAGTGCCCTGCCAGCACTGACTGCAGCAGGAGTCTCCCTTTCACCTGAAGTGGGGAAAAAGCTGCCTGCTCAATTCGGAAAAGAACGGTTTTTAAAACTTAAGAATCTCTGTTATAAGGGAGGAACTTCATAAGGAACATCCTTCCACTGTCTTGTTTGAACATGAAACTTTTGTACTTCATTACAGCATTATAGACATTTTAAAACTATAAGCAAGTTATATTTCCACTTCCATCACCCCAAAGCGGCTTCAGGAAAATGATCAGTCGTCCCTCATAAACAGCACAGGCTCCATTTTTAGCATCTGGTCCTCTACTTGTAGCTCTAGGGACAGCTCGGCAGTTTAGAACACTGGATGCTCTTCCAGAAGACCTAGGCACAGTTAACAGCAACCGCATGGTGGGTCACATCTGTAACTCAAGTTTCCATTTGAAAACACACAGTGTACAGACATAACATGCATGCAAAACACCTATGTACATAAAAATAAACTTAAGAAAAAGATAGTTGTCTCCCTTTGGGTTTTCAAACTAAAGATAGAAGAGAATTGTCCCAAGAAATCTGAGGACTTACGATGAGGATGATGATGATGATGATGATCTTTTAAATCCCACTTGTACTAGAGTGATGAGACTTTCCCTAGGAATATGGTATGCAATTAAAAGCAAACTTTCTTTGTGCATTTGTCACTGCACACTGCACAGTGCAGAGAATAAGTGTCAATTGACAGCTCAGGCATAAATGGTACATCTATAGCATTGCCTCCCCACCAGGACTATGGATCATGACAGGGAGAGATATAAGAGGCAGAGGTTGGAAGGATTGGGCTCAAACAGTATCTTCTAGACATATGGGTCAGGAACTTTGTTCTCACCAATGCACAGCAGCTGTGGGTGCTGCTCAAGGTCTGCACAAGATCAAGCCAGTTAACGCTCTAGCACAGAGGGGAAAGGGTTTCATGAGACACCACCTCCAACTGAGAATCTAAGGACAGATGGCTTCTGGGAAAGGGAGAGTAAGTTTTATTTAAGGATGTGACCCCTGGTGGGTCCACCATGCTGCAGGAGTACATGGGAAGCACAGATTTGAGTCAATGTTTATTTTAAAGAAAGGAAAAAGGAGGACACAACATTGTAGAGGTGGCTCTGGATGGAGTTAGGGGAGAGTATGGTCAAAATACGTAGGATGAACATTTCAAAGAACTAATAACCATATATGTTAGGAATGTCACTATGAGGTCATGACCACTCACCTCCCTCTAAATCAGTGGTTCTCAACCCTCCTAACGCTGTGACCCTTTAATACAGATCCTCATGTTGTGGTGACCCCTGGCCATAGAATTATTTTGTTGCTACTTCATAGCTGTAATCTTTCTACTATTATGAATCTAAATGTAATTATCTGGTATGTGACCCACAAAGGGACCACGACCCTCAGGTTGAGAATCACTGTTCTATAGACACTGTGGTACATCCTCCAGTTTTAGAATGTTTTTTGTGAACAGGCCAGGGGACCGTGTAGTGTCCTAGCTATCAGAATTTCCCAGGATCCCTGTTGAAACATTGTTGAGCCCCTCTGCCACAGTTTCAGTCCTATGAGGAATCCTGAATTTCTGAATTTCTAAATTCACAAGTGATCCTGGAATGGCTGTTTCAGGAGCTACACTTTGAGAAGCACTGTCCTGTGTTTAGTGGTAACATCAGAAAACTGTTCTTTTCCTCACATTCTTTTTCTTTTTCCTTCCTTCTTTCTTTCTTTCTCTCTTCCATTGGTGTGTATGTGTGTGTGTGTGCTGGTGCTCATCTGCACAAAAGACAACCTCCACTTTCTTTTTTAATACAAGCTCTCTAATTGGTCTTGCATTCGCCAAGCAGGATAAGCTAATTAGCCAGTGAACTCCAGGGATGCAGCTCTCCCCTCCTGTCCTCACACTGAGATTACAAATGCATGCTACTATGCCCAGCTTTTTTTTAACATTAACGCTCAAAATTGAACCCATGCCCTCATGTTTGCAAGGTAAGCACTTTGTCAAGCTGAGCCATCTCCTTAGCATCACGCTTGATTCCTTTCAAGTGCTGAGAATTCAGCACAGGGCCCTGCACATGAACCATTTTAGAGAGCTACGTCTTCAACCCACTCTTTCTCCACTCTTGAGTCTGAACTTTTTAGTCCTTTGTTACCAGGCTTCCAGTTGCCCCTTCTCCTCCTACCAATTCCAAGATGTTTTTTTAGGTAAACAAATAACTACATGAAATGAACAATCTTATGATACAAATGTCTTTAATTCCTTCTAAATTCATCTAATCATCTGTGACTAGAAAATATGACTATCTAAGATTATTATAACCACATTTAAAATCAACTGACTTTTATTTCTTCATGTTTTCATTCAACCAACATATCAGTGTCTTCCTGTGGGCTGACAACCAAAGGTCTGAGTTATATCCTTTGACAAATCAGCTGCTTTGCTAGCTTTGTCTCCTGCCTCCCAGCTGTGCTTTAAAACGACAGATGTGAGAAGCAAGAAATTACCCAGATAGTCACATAGAGAATGTGTAGTCTAAGACCCAACTATAAAATTAAATAAATTATTAGAATGTCGTCACCATGGAGATAGTGATATGTAAGAGACATTATTAGAAAAATGAAGAAAAGGCATTAATTAATAAATCTCAACCTATTTGTCATACAAGTTATTTTTATGAAACAATGTATTATCCATGATTTGCTCATCTGTAACGCCATCTCCATCCTCTGGTTCACTCACTCTATTCTGTGCAGCATCATTTCCTATCTAACTAAGATAGAGGCTCCTGCTAGAAATAAGGAGTGATAGGCTCAGCTGAAAGGTAGTAGATTTTCCTTACTCACTAAATCTGCCATTGGCTAATAAACCTACTTTCAATTATCTGAAAGCTGTGTGATTGTTAATGCCTGTCTTATCTATGGTTTCTATTGCTATGATAAAACATCATGACCAAAAGCAACTTGGGGAGTGATTACACTTCCTTATGATAGCCTATCATTCTGGGAAGTAAGGGCAGAAATTCAAGGCAGGAAAAGACACAGGAGCTGGTGAGGAGGTCATGGAGAAACACTGCTTACTGGCTTGGTCCTCATGGCATGCTCAATCTGCTTGGGCTCCCCAAGACCACCAGCCCAGGGGAGGTTCTGGCCACAGTGAGCTGAGCACTCTCACACAAATCATCAATTAAGAAAATGCACCACAAGTTTGCCTATGGGCTAATTTGAGGGAGGCATTTTTCTCAACTGAGGGTCTCTCTTCCAAAATGACTCCAGCTTGTGTCCAGTTGACAGATAAACTAGTTGGCACAATTGACCCTTTGTTAACTTGGCCCCAAAACATATTACTGTTAAGTCACCACCTTTCCTTTCTGGGTCATCCTCCAAGATTTCATGTTAATATTAATATCACAACAAAAATCATTCCAATCTTTTAAAGTGCTATAGCCTTTATGAATTCAAATACTTTAAAAAGTTTAATCTGAAAATGTTGGGGGTTAGTTGATGTGTCCTCCCTCTATTAAGAGTCTGTCCATCCACAAAAAAACCTTGATCCAAAATTTACCCTGCCTACAAGATGTGCAGAGATAAAGATAGATCAGAGATTGAGGGACTGTCCAACCAATGCCTAGCCCAGCCTAAAAACCACCCATGAGAGAGAGGCACCCCCTGAGACTACTAATGATACTTTGCTCTGCTTTCAGATGGGAGTCTAGCATAGCTGTCCTCTAAATAGATCCACTCAACAGTAGATTGAAACAGATGTTGAGATTCAGAGCCAATCATGGGGCCTAGAGCAGTGAATCTTGTGGAAGAGCGGGCAGGGGGTGCGGGGATACGGAGAGAATAGAAGGAAGAAGGATCTGGAGGAGACAGGAGCTCCACAAGAAGTCCACCAAAGCCAACTAACCTGGACCCAGTGGGACTTGCGGAGACTGATGTACCAACCAAGGTACATGGAATCAACCTAGGCCCTATACACATACATAGCCAACAAGCATCTTGGTCTCCATACGGGTCCCCTAGAAATCACAGAGGGAGCTGTCTCTGACATGGACTCTGTTGCCTGCTTTTTGATCACTTCCTCCTGGCAGAGCTGCCTCATCAGACCACAGGGGAAGACGATGTGCTCAGTCCTGATGTGACTTGATGAGGTGGTGTGGTACTCCCTTTTCTTAGGAGTAGGAAAGAGGGGAGAGGGAGGAGAGAGAAGGAGGGTGGGACTGGGAGGAGAGGACAGAGGGGGCTATGACTGGGATGTAAAGTGAATGAATATACAAATTAAATTTTTTAAGTTTAGTCTCTTTAGAACACTTAAAAGCTCCTTCAAGTTTCAGAGTTTGTCTAAAATATCCAGTCTCTATGAAATATAGTGTCTCTTCAATGCCTCTCAACTCTGAGCTGTTGTAAGATCCAAATAAGTTAAATACTTCCTTTCTCCAAGAAGGAAAAACATGGGCACAGTCACACTCGAAACAAAACAAAACCCCAACAGTGTCTGGGACTGCCTTAGTCACTGTTAAGTCACTTAGTCACTCCACAGTTTCTGTGAAGAGACACCATGAGCAAGGCAACTTTTATAAAATGAAAGATTTAATTGGCGGCTTCTTGCAGTTTCAGGTCTTTAGTTCATTTTAACATGTTAGGAAGCATGGAAGCAGGCATGGCAGGCATGTTGCTATAGAAGCCACATCTTTTTTTTTTAAACAAAATAAACTATAATTAGGTAAAAATAAAACCACCATGATGAAATTGGACAAGCCAAGCCAACAGAACAATAAAAGAGCCCTGTGGTGGGAAGGCATAAGAATCAGAGACCTGCTCATTGACACATTCAGAGTCTCATAAAAGCACTAACAGAAAGCTATAGTATATAGGCAGAGGATCCAGTGGAGACTTGCCACTTTAGGGAGAGCTACACCCCCTCATTTGCAGACAGAGAGGGAGACGCTGGCCTTGGTATGAGCTTTTGAAACCTCATAGCCCACCCACCCCCCAGCTCCAGTAACACACTGCCTCCAACAAACCCATATCTTCTGATCCTTTCAGATAGTGTCATTTCCTGGTGACTAAGCATACAAACATATGAGCATATGTGGACCACCACAGGGACTCACTCAGGATCCTTTGGGCTCCAAGGGGTCTTGAACACTCATGTTTCTCTGATTCTGTCATCAACAGCACATACAGTTTATCTCATAAGATCAGGCTGACTCCACCCAACAGCTGTTCTTGATGGCCACCTCATTGTATTGGCATCTCTAAAAGGCTGTTGTCTCCACCTCTACTGGGTTGCACCTTCACCAGTAGACTGTCATAGGTTCTCTTCGTGGACTCTGACCATATCACATGGTGACAAGTCTGTCTCTCTCTATGACCCTTTCAATCCTCAGGTATTCACTGCTAGTAAAGTTTCACCTTCACCAGTGACCTGACCTAGCTTCTCATGGTGCCAAGACTCAGCTGTTCCCTATGACCCTTTTATGCCTTCAAATCCAGTACCACCTGAGAGACTCTCTTACCAGCTAGTTTGGCTGACAGCATGAGATGCAGCCCCAGTCACCTCGGGAGCACGGCTTCTGTGTGCTGACCCCGAGGAAGCGCTTTCCAGATATATTGATTTGTCCCAACACAATAAAGTTCTCGTTTTCATGGTTCTGGTCTCTTCCAATTAATTCTTCAGTTCCGACTGAACAGCACCATGGGTTCTTAATTCAAGATATAATATAAACATCTCTGATGGAGTCACTTGCCCCTCTGAAACTTCACAGGCCTGGCCTCCATCTCAGGCAATGCTCAGAATTTTGTCTTCCAAGCTCCCACGGAACACCCCACTTTAGTTCTAAGCACTCAACAGCTTTTCCAGCCCAAAGCTCAAGTATTACCACAGTCTTCTAAAAAGAAAAATATGTAGTTGATTTATTAGAACAATAACCCACTCTTGTTACCAATTTCTGTCTTAGTTAGGGTTTCTAGTGCTATGATAAAACACATGACCAAAAGGAACTTGTGGGAGAAAAGGATTTATTTCACCTTATACTTCTAGGTAACAAAAACAGTCCCTCATCCAGGAAAAGCAAGAACCTGGAGGCAGAAATTCACTCAGAGGCTGTGGAGAAATGCTGCCCCTCACCTCTTGCTTTCTTATGGCACCCAGGGCCACCAGTCCAGAAATGGCACTGGCCAGAGTGAGATGGGCACCCCCACATAAATCATCAAGAAAAAAAATGCACCACAGGCTTACTTAGGTGCCAATCTTGTGAGTGCTTTTTCTCAGTTGAGGTTCCCTCTTCCAACATGACTCTAGCTTGTGTCAAATTGACGTGAAACTAAGCAGCACAATGTCTAATTTTTTTTTCAGTTTTCCCTATTATCTGATAAAAAAAAAAAAAGTCCTGTGCCACCAGGAAGTTACCCTAGAGAATGCTGACACTGGAAGGTTGACACAAGAACAAGAGTAAGTACATGCTGTGAGGGAGAAGACGATGCCCAGGGTTAAGTACATTCTGCCTGGTAAAACAAGACCAGGTGGACAGCACAGCCAAGCTGCCTGCACTGCAGCACGACCTCTACTCTCTATTACCTCCGAGAACTTAGAGGGAGAAATTGCCAACTGTCCTACTTCTTGCTTTGAGTACTTGTTCTTCCTTGACTCCCAAGTGTTACACATAACTTCTGCTGCTTTTTCTTCTACTCATTTTACCCCCCAAACACAGTGCTATCAACACAGCATCCTCAGACAAAACGTAACACTGTTGTCCTGTAATAAAGAGCAACCATCCATCCCTGGACCATTTCCTGGGAAGGGCGATTTTTTCCTCAGGCTCTGGTCTTACCACCAGGTGGCCTTCCTACTCAGTCTCTGAAAGTCTCCATTTTATTCTGATTTCCAGAACTCCTATCTTCTTCCCCTCATGTCACTAGCAAGCAACCTAGAAATATCTGTGATTTTTTTTATTCAAGGGAATTTAGTCATCAAAGTCTCCTGTGAGCTCCTTTACGTAATCATGAATAGGCTTTCTTTCCCAGAAATTGATAATATTGTTGTTTGGAAGATTAATGAGATGACAGTATCCATCCTTTTGAGTGAATCAAGGGAATGTGTGCAAACCCATTAATTTCTCTGAGCCTCACCCTTCTCACCTCCCTTACATGGTGGTTTTGAAGATTATGTGTGAAACACTCGCCAAATGGTAGCTGCTACTGTTATTAATCAGAGATCATTGGTATCAGAAAGGAAATTAACGAGGGCAACACTAAGCAATGTTAGCCAATGTCTACAGCCAGAAGCTGACTCACCAGGCTGATGGGAGGGTACTGTACTCTAGCATTCTTTTCTTGATTCTGCCGGGTGCCACATATTCCGGCCAATACAATGTAGAAATATTAAGCAAATCGTCACATTTTACAGCTAAAAATATTCTTTCCACCCCCTCCATCCCTCCAGTAACAGTTAGAGATGGCATTTTCTATCTCACCCATGTTGTTTACTTCGTTCTTGCTGAGAGAACAGAGCTGGCCAGGAGCCCAGCGATGTGCTACACGCTTCTGCGATACATCGCCTGCCATATTTCTGCTCCCAGAATAAACTGCAGTCAGTTTTACAAGGATCTTAATTTCCCAGTGAAGCAAAGGTAGGTCTATAGATAATCTGAAATCGCTTCAGCTGACAGATGAATAAATATTAATGAAATATCTTTTTCCTAAGTGCCAATGCTAGGGTAAATACCACAAGGTGGACTTGAATCAGATTCCACAGATTGCCCTCTGCTTGCCCCCAGGTTATTCCTCACAGCAAAGGGAACCCTGGATTTTTCTGGACAAAACCTGCCCTCCCTTCTCTTCTTCTCTTGCCTCCACTTCTCCCCTCCCTCCCTCCCTCCCTCCTCCCACCGTCTGTTCTGCACTATCCTTTTCTTTTGCGTGTCATTTTCCCATGTTACAAGATTATTCACGTCCTTAAAAACCAGGTGACCTAAGATTACTTCAATTTTGTGCCAACTGCTACATGCCTTGTGTGCCTAACCTCAGTTATTCTCTCCCAAACACAATGAGACAGACATTATGCCTTCTTAGAAAACACAGCATTGATGTTCAGAGCAATTCATGCCCTTAAAGATGGCCATACAATTAGTGATTAAAAAATAAAAAAGGCAAAAATAAAATCTAGGTATGTTCTTTATTGAGTCATAGATTTCTAACCACAAAATATCTTCTTCCTGTATGTGCCTGTCAGCTCAAAAGGTCACCACATTTAGGCATGTTCAGTGTGAAATTACAGACACTCTGAAATACCTAAAACTGAACATTTTCCCAATAAACTGAGAACACTGAAGCATCTCTATTGAACATAACAGTGGTTGGTCATTTTCACAAATTTAATAACTTATAGAGGGTTATACGGCAACATATGAGCAATTAAATATTTGTAATGCCCATTACAATGTTTCTTTCTCTGCAAACTCTACCTTCTACCCTCTTTTATGTCAACATCTCTGTTTAGTATTTGAGGTCCTGAGCAATCTTGCTTTAGGTCAATATTTCAGGTTCATTTTCTACTGTGTTCTCACAACTAACTTGCCCTTTAGCCAAGTGAAACCAAAGCATCCCTTATATAGCATTAGGATTTCTTAATTCATAGTAAAAGAACAAAGTAAATGTTTTTGCAGTAAAAAGGACAAAACTGACCTCCATGTGCTAACACTTTACTCAAACTAGGAGGTTTATCATTTTGAAAAATGAAAAATAATCAAGTATGGACAAAGATATAGAGAATTTGGAACTCTGGGGCTTTGCTACTGAGAATATGAAATGGCACAGCCACTGAGAAAAACAATTTGACAGTTTCTCAGAAGTTGAATATGGAAGTAGCACATGTTTGTTTGTTTGTTTTTATTCTAAGCACAGGTGATGGTAGCACATGCCTTTAATTCCAGAACTAAGAAGGCGGAGCAGGCAGATCTCTGTGAGTTGGAGGCCAGCCTGGTCTACAAAGTGAGTTCTAGGACATACAGGCCTACACAGAGGAACCCTGTCTCAAAGACTGATTCTAAATGCCTTCTTTTTTTGTTTTGTTTTGTTTTTTACAAAGGTATTTATTTTATTAGAAGACAAAACATAATGTGACGTTCAGCAAGTGAATGTTCAGATAACTGCCATTTCTGGTACTAGAAGGAGTTGCTTTCTTTTTCTTCATTTACTTCTGTGCTACCTTTGACAAGTGGCAATTACACTCCTGTCATAAAAACATATGGAACAAATTATATTGGCATAAGTAAATTAAGGATCATTTTGCTCAGAGTAATGAATTTAACAAACGCATTTATCCCTAGGCCTTGCCTTTCTAGGTCTGTTAACGTGACCATGAAGGGAGTGTCTTAGGTGTTATCCTACAAGAATGGAAGGAAACACAGAAAAACGTCACACACACACACACACACACACACACACACACACACACACACACACACTCAGAAGGTGGGAAACCTGCATGACTGCTAACAGACTTTGCCTAAAAAAAAAAAAAAACAAAAAAAACTGAATCCTAATCATACGCTGAAGAGCTGGTTGACATCACAGCAGCTGCCAAAGTGTCAAGAATAAAGAGCAGCGGGCATCACTGGCACAAAAGAAGTCACTCAAACAACAGGAGGGATATGGGAAAGAGTGTTGAAGAAGTCAGGGCCCTGATCCTAAGTCCCGATTCTGCAAGGGCCAGCGACTGTCCCTCCCCATACTAGCGGAAGACTTCAGGTTAAATCTTTGAACTCAAGACTTTGAACTGAGGGACACAAAGCACAGTGAAAACTAAGACCATATGTGGACAAACAGTAAAGAAACAGTGTGAATGTGCTGAAAATTTAGGACCCAAGCCCAGTGGATAAAGCATGGCAGTCAAAAGATCAGAGAATTTTCTAATGACTCAGCCAACCAGAAGAGAGACCCGGAGCTCCCTTTCTTGTCCCCTTTCTCAAGCCCTGTGGCTGATTGCCAGGAAGCACCACCTACTCCTGCGTCCCGCCCCTCACGCTGGCTTGGGACTCACGCGATCCCAGTCCACTTCCCACCAGGAGCTCTCTAGTGACCACACATGACTCAGAGCCTTACAGCTGCCTGCCTAGAACCACACAGTAGCCCTGTCCATCCCTGAGACACGAAAGCCATCTGTACTGCTGAGGGAAACTTGTTTCAAACACCCAGAGGGTCACTAACCATCCAGCCTAATTAGTAAGCCCCAAGTCCCGGTGAGAGACTGTCTCACAGAACAGTGTGAAGGGCTACGGAGATGCAGCAATATACAGTGTTTGCCCTATATGCACGCGCAAGACCTAGAGTTTGGGTTCCCAGAACACATGTAAAAGCCAGGCAGGTGTAGTAGCCACTTGGACTCCCAGGTGTCCAAGCAGGTGGAGGGCAGAGATCGGGGAGGATGCCTGGGGCAAGCTAGACAGCTAGGCAAGTCATTATCAGTGAAAGACCCTGCCTCAACAAATAAAGTGGTGAGTCATCGAGGAAAACACCTAAAGTTAATTTTGGACCTCTATATACATCTGCACACACATGCACACACATATGTGATAATATACACATATCACAGCATATTATACAAAAAATTAAAATGATACATAAGGTAAGCAGCGTGTGAGGAAGGATACTGACAGTTAACCTCTGACCTTCACACACATGCACATGCATGTGACCCCCCCTCCCCCCCCCCCCCCCCCGTGCACGCACGCACACACACACACACACACACACACACACACACACACACACACACACACACACACAGAGGGATGGTGGGGAGACAATTAGGAGTACTTAGGTTTGAGTTAATTATTGTGGAAGTTTTGATGTATATGTAAACATGTTTTGGGTCCAATCCCAGGTGTCAGATATAGGGGCTGCTCCAGTTTGTCCACAGCTGATAACTGCCTCATGAGAGGGCATATGATATTTGTCAGCTGGGAACGGCTTCATGTGGGGGTGGGGGGGCATGATCTTTGCCAGTGGGAGTAAATGCCAGAGAGAGACTGGAGGCTCCGAGAAGGAAGAAGGCTGTTGTTGCCTCCTCTGCTGCTCCTGGTTGCTGTTGGTCAGTGTGACGAGAAGTTGGAGATACCTTGAAATGAGGATTGGACTTGATCCCGGAACCTGACAAACCTAAACAGCAGGAAGCAGCTAAGGAAAACTATGCCCCCTCTCCCCACTAACCTTTTTTCTCTCCTACCTGGTGTTGGGGTGTTAAAGGGATTGAGGCGGAGAAGGGAGAAAGAGATATAAGAAACTTAAAATAAAAATAGATTTTAAAATATGCCTACAGTTAACAGAAAGCCAACCAAGTGAATGATATAAAAAACATAATTAACTTTAGAGAAATTTAAGGGAAATGTAACCAAATTATATCCCATGGTTTATCTGTAAACAGCACTGACTTCGTCACGGTAACATTAACACTGGACAATGGAGTAAAAAAGAAAAACACTGGACAATGATCTAACTAGAACAAGAGAAATGTGTGTAGAGTGTGACATTTTTGAGAAGGGGCAGCTGAACTAGAACTGATCCATGGTCTTTTATAGTAGTGAAAACTTAGCAAATAAGTTGTTTAAAAATTATACGGTAACTTAAAGCAACCAGGTAGAAAGATGCGGCCCTGGTGACAACTGGCAATAGAATGGATGGAGGTAAGATGCGATGGGGGGGTTCCTGACAGTTCCTGGGACACCTGCTGACAGCTTGTAGTGTGTCTGTATATAATTTTGATTTCTAAAACATCAAAACAATTTAAAATAAAATGATTTTTAAAAGCCTTATGAATGCCTATTTACTACTAGGTATCACCTAAATGTTATCACCTTAGCTACCATTTTGCCGAACCCCGCGACTTACTTACAAGAACACTGACTAGGAGTTTAAATCAAGGCTGGCCTAAATGGAACCCACAGGCTCTTGTCTACTTGGGGCATATCCTTATACAGGCCTATACATTTATTCAATGAATGTCTAAAGGCCAACACATAATTGCTGAGAAATTAATGTAACTCATTATCGTAAATATATACTAGTTTTTAATGATCTGTTTGCACTCTCTGATTGTCTTTCATCCCACTAGATTAAAATACGCGCACATGCACACACACGTACGTATACACACCATCTACACAGCCTTCTCACTGTGGCCAACAGGTTGACATTGTGAATGAATAGGACACATGATTCATCTCTGGTATTTCTTAAATCAATGCTGAGAAAAGAGCTCCGACTTCTTTTCAGACTCCAACCCCACCAAGCAACTTCTCCTTAGTCTTCGTAACAATCCAAACAATTATCACTTTCTAGTGAGTAAGTTGATACCCAAGCAGATTAGATAACCTAACCACGAACATACGACTAGCACACAATGGCTTCAAGCATTCCTGATTCCTGTCTCCCTGTTGTGGTCACCTCACTGTAATTGGAGCCATTTGTACAGTGTTTTACATCCTATGCATTCATTTCCGCTTGAGCAGTTGTAGTACCCTAGAGCTAGGGACACAGATCCCCTGCACCACTCTCAGTCTATATGGCCTTGGATGGCTCTATACCATGTGACCCAGACCTGGCAAACCAAAGCACAGCCTCACCCTTTGCTTGTAACTGTCCACGGACAACCCGTGACTTGTGCTTTGCCTCCCAGTGACGCAGGAACTTCTCTAGGGCTATTGGAAAACGTCTTGTTCTTCCTGCCTAGGCTGTATCTGCAGGAGTGTGAGAGGGTGGCTCTTGTAGTCAGCTTCTCAGCCAGTATGACAATTCCCATGCAAAAGCCTCAGCAGAGGAAAACAATTAGGGAATCAAACTCCCTTGATATGGTGAAAGATGGCGCCTTCATCTCAGTGACACTAGACTGAGCCGTAGGTCCCAAAACACGACCGGGTTTACTGACAAGCCTGTGTATCCCGTAGGCACTAACAATGATATAAACGTGGGATGTATTTAGTAAGTTTCTACTGAAAATGTCAGTCAAGCCCTGGATACAGAATTATCCCTCAGAGTTGTGACGACGTGGACTGGTAGGTTTCTCATCTCAGCGAAGGCACTTAAAGTCTGTCACTAGCAATTAGGGTCCTACCTGAGGAGCCACCCCCCCTCTAAGGAAACCCACCCTTCCCATGACTCACCAAATAGTTAAACCCCTTCCTAGAGAAACTATACCCCATTAACTAACACAGTATCCCACCTTTTAAAAATATCACTGTGCATTTGGCTGACTTGATTCAAAAGAACAGTATTCCCCTTCACCAGTTGCTGTGGACAAGTAACCCAGTCATAGCTCATGTCCACAGCAGGAGTTACACATCCTCTGGAGACTGCTGGAGATGTAGGTATCAGAAGATAGGACTGCTCAACAGTTTATGTCATTTAGACGACTGACAGCAACAGAAGAGAAAGCATAGAGCAAGGTAGGCAGCTACCTGTGATGAGGGCGGGGCAAAGGATTAAAACTGACCTCACTCTAAGGCATAGCAAAATTCCTCAGGTCTTCCTGACTAAAGCCAATTTTGCAAACTGGTGCCGAGGCCCCAGGAAGTTAGACTGCTGCCCTCAAGAACACATAGGAACCCAGATCTTGAGAAAAGCAACCCAGGACTGTAAAGCAAGCAAAGGGCTTTAAGGAAAATTTAGATCTCATGGATACTACAGGAAACTTGCCATTACAGGGCTCTAAAGTAAAGACTCTAGGGCGGTGGTTTCCAATCTACTGCTGCGACGGCCCATCACTACAGCTCCTCATCTTGTGGTGAACCCCAAACATAACATTCTTTGGTTGCTGCTTCATAACTGTAATTTTGCTACTGTTATGAGTCATAATGTAAATATCAAATAAGTAGGATAAGTGATATCTGAACCCCAAAGGGGTTAAAAAAAAAAGCCCTGATTTAAGCAAAGGAATGTCAGGCCCTTAATCCAAAAGCATCTGTAAAGATCATACAGATTTGCCCTGGTAGTGGCATCTCTTCGAAGCAATAGAACAAAACAAAAGTAAACTACTCTGCTTGCTACTTTCAACTGATAGCATTGTTATTTTTCTTTAACTGTCAAATAAATAATACCATTTTTTTTTCTAATTGGAAAATCAGTAATGCTTTTAGATTAACCAGATCTTTCCTTTGGGTTTCCTATCAGAATACTGAGTATCAATGTAATAACCCAGACAGTTTACATACACTACCAAAAAAAGCCTACTCAAAAGTGTTCACTAGCTCACGTTTAGAGGAAAGAATTTTTTTTTCTGTCTAAAAATGTTTTTCTTTATGTTGAATTTTTCTGAAGGAAAGTTAAAGCATCTGCACTGTTATAGAGGAAGAAAAGGAGAAAGGCACTAAAGTCAGGACAGTGGAGGATAAAGAGAGACACAGATGAGAGATTCAGTTAGTCAAAGCATAGTATTGTTCTTCCACATCTCTTTTTTGTGTGTGTGTGGTTTTTTGAGACAGGGTTTCTCTGTGTAGCCTTGGCTGTCCTGGACTCATTTTGTAGACCAGGCTGGCCTTGAACTCACAGCGATCCACCTGCCTCTGCTTCCCGAGTGCTGGGATTAAAGGCGTGCGCCACCACGCCCAGCTTTCTTCCACATCTCTTTCCCCAAAACTCAATCCTCCTGTTGCACTTCACCAAAGCCATCAACTTTCACTCTTGTCCTGTGCGCTCAGCCCTCTTTAACAGATTCCTCAATCACTTCCTTGACCTTATTCTTTTGTTTTGCTATTGCTCTTTGAGAATTTCATACAATGCACTTCGTTCATATTCACCCTTTCTCTTCCAGCCGCTCCCAGATCCTCCCATTCTCTTCGTGCCCAATTTTGTATCCTCTTTTAAAAAGGAAGTCCAACTTGTGCTGCCCATATATTCTTGGATGTGTGTCCTTCCATTTGAATACGGTAGACTTACCAGGAGCTATACTCTTGGAGAAAACTGATCAGTTGCCAATAGCTTTTCAGTTAGAGGTGGGGCTTCCTACCCATCACCCATCTCCACACCAGGCTTTGGTGTGGCTTGACCTTGCACAGGTTTTGTGTGTGCTGTCTTAACTGTTGTAAGTTCGCATGTTCAGCTGCCCTGTTGTATCCCCCATCACTTCTTTCTGTTACGCTCTTTCCAGACCCTTTTCTTCAAAAATTCCTGAGCCTTGGAAGAGGGTATTTGATGCAGATGTCTCACATAGGGATGAGTATCCTGAAGCCTCTTATTCTCACTTGGTCAAATGTAGGTATTTATTAATCACCATCTACTGTAAACTGAAGTTTCTCTGATGAATTTAAGAGATTCAGTAATCTTTGGATATGATAAGTCATTAGAAGTTTGCTTAATACAATGTCCATTTAGTGAAATAATAGTATCAGGTTACCCCCTACAGTCTATGACCTGTCTAGCCATAGGTTCTTGGCTTGATAATGGTACCAGATATAGAATTAATTTTAAGAAGCAGGACTTAAATTAAATTAGAA
Organism: Acomys minous; assembly: GCF_964271855.1. NCBI lineage: Eukaryota > Metazoa > Chordata > Mammalia > Rodentia > Muridae > Acomys > Acomys minous. The sequence goes on along the minus strand of NC_140492.1, from coordinate 79,151,730 downwards.
AATAGATGGCTATTCTCACGATGTTTGTCCCACTATTACCTCAATGAAAATGTCTTTTGAGGCCAGTCCTCATTGCAGTTTGCAGGGGTCACAGCTAGGTATGACTGATGATTGCTTTTCTTTTCTGAATGTATTCACAGAACCTTCTACCACTATGAAAGCTACCCAGTAGGGAGGAAGCTTGTAGGTTCATCACCAGCTTCATTTCTCTATGTTTTATGACGCAAGCATGTGCTATGTATCTTTAATAATAGGATTTTACCATCAAGTTCTAGGAGCTGGGAAGGAAAGGACATTAATGGCACCGTGATTTCAGTTCTGTACACTTCACCCAAAACTTTTTATTCTCTGGAACTGCAAAATAATAAATGAGCGTTTTTGTAAGCTACTGAGATTTTGTTAATTTATTACATCAGAGGTAATGAATTCGATTTCCATCTTCAGATGACTCCTCCATGTGTGCTAGGAAGACTTCACACAAAACAATTAGTTCCTTGTCATTTTGCATGTGCATAAGACTGTACTTCCATAAGTGGGCTGTATTTATTGTTCCTTAGTTCTGGAGGGGGCCGCATTGCTTTCTTTAACTAATACAACAAGAACGTGGTACTGCTCCAATTCTGGACCTGGCAGTTAGGAAGCTTCTGCTTCCTCCCTCCTTAAAGCCGGCTACTGTGCATACACTATGACTCCTCTCAGAGCACTACTCTATAAAGGAGCCCATCTGAGCAGAGAGTACGTGTCAAGGTCATAAATAATAAATAATATGCTGCTTTCTTTAGCAACTGAGTCTTGGGTGCTTTGTTGTCAAGCAGTGGGTAACTATAACAAAAGTACTTCCTACTTGCCACTATTCAGTTTCTCCTCTCCTTCCTTTACCTATTTATAGATGATCTTAACTTTTACTTCAAAAAAGAAAAATATGATCCCCACATTTTTCTCTTGACAGTGTGAAGATGTCATCTAGCAGAGGAACTTTAAAGTTGTGGACATGGATGTTATCCTGAATCACATATGAGGACGATTCGGTTTTGTGAATCCTTAGGAGAAAAACTAATAAACAAGAGAAACAACAGAGAACAGAATGATGCTGTGGGAAGGTCTTGGTTCATTGTCACTCACTTTGAGGCTGGGAGGAGCTTCCGAACAGAAGAGATTGGTGGCCTACGCTTTCAGACTAAGCAAAGGAACAGGTTTCTCCCCTATAGCCTCCAGAAAAGGTGCAGCTTGCCAGATCTTTATTTCTACTCAGTGAGGCTTGTGCCAGCCAAATTTATGCTCCACAGAAATATAAAATATTTGGAATAAGCTGACAGCATGTGAAGGCAGTAAAAGAAGACTAATACAGCTGCACCCAGGTGTGCTGGAGGAAGAGCCACAAGAAAATCAATCCAGGGTCAGCCTGGGCAGCATAGCAAGACCCTTCATCAAAAAAGACACTACAGCAAGATAAATGGGAAGAGAGTGAGGGAGGGAGGGAGGGCAGAGAGATAAACAAGAGGAGTAATGGAGAGCGAGGGAGGAATGAATGAAGATTACAAGGTTTAAGTCTTGGCCATCCTATAGGTCTTTGGGAAAATGACCCTCTCTGTTCCTGTTTCTTATTATGCAAAATGAAAATAGTAACATGATCAAAACGAGCATTAAATGGGATAAAACCCATTATACAGGGAGATCCAAGATGGCAGAGCTGAACATACACCTTGTTTGATCACCAGGGTAACAGTGACTGTACAGTGACCTAAGGACCAAAATGAGAACTACAAAACACCAGTTCTGGTGATACCCAGGTGAGAGGGGTCCGTAGTGTGTGGCACACAGGTAAGTCTGGCCTCAGCCTAACCATCTAAGCCACAGAAAATCCCCTAGGTCCCTGCAGGCACAGGCTCGTACTCCAAGGACTAGCCACATGCCTGGTGGACACCCAGCTTCTGATCTCTGGGGCTCAGTGAGAGCTGTAGCTGAAAAAAAACAGCATCAGGAGCTTCTATCCCAGAGGAGACCCCACAGCATGGAACACAAGTGGATCTTATCACAAGTCACCCTGCAGAAAGTTCCCAGGTTCATGTAGACATGGAGTACACTCCAAGGACTAGCAGCCTTGCTCCTGGCAGATGCACAGCTTCTGACATCCCAGGTTCAGAGGGAGCTGTGGGCTACAAAATACCAGCACTAGCCATTGTCCTCTGCCCTAAAGAAGCAAGTGGGCACACTGAAGCAGCTCTTTGCTCAGATATCTTTCAGCCTGTTCCCTAGCTGCCTGGCATAGCTGCAGCACAAACAAGAAGCAGAAACAGTGAATTCAACAGAGGTGAGTTGGAATGGGCATGGAAAAAAAAGTCCCATTGCCCTCCACCCAGAGGAACCAAGCAAGCCCACTGGAGAAGCTCTCTTCTCAGATATCTTTCCACCTTATCCCCCCAGCTGCCTGACCTACCTGGGTCATAAACTGGGTGCCTGGCCTACCTGGGTCATAAACTGGGAGCCAACAAAGACAGTGAACTCAGCAGAAGTGAGTAGGTCACAGGACTGAAGGCCTATTCTCTATACTTACACCCAAACTCTGTGACCACCAGAGATCGCCAAACCTGCTAGCACTAGAGACAGCACAATGGGAAGAAGGCATCATAATAACACAAGCAACAATTCCCAGGGCCATTTGATACGACCAGATGCCAGCACTCCCACTACCACAACAAGCCCTGGAGATACTGTCACACCCAACACACAAAAGAAAGATTTCAAACTCGAGGTTATGAAAATGACAGAGGCCTTAAATGAGGAAAATAAATCCCTCAAACTAGAATAAGAACACACAAAGAAAGGGATGAAAGAATTGAACAAATCACTTAAATGAGTGAAACACAGGACACTACAATCAAACAGGAGAAGGAAATGAATAAAAGGTTTCAAGACCTAAAATAGAAACTAGTGAAGGAGAGGACACCACGATCAAACAGGAGAAGGAAATAAATAAAAGGTTTCAAGACTTAAAAATGGAGATAGAAACAATGAAGAAAACATAATCTGAGACCATCCTGAAAATGGGGAAACCTAGGGAGGAGGACAGGAACTGCAGACATGAGCATCAACAACAGAATACAAGAAATGAAAGACAGACTCTCTGGGGTAGAAGGTATGACTGAAGAGATGCGTACAACAGTCAAAGAAAATCTTAAATCTAAAAAGCTCCTGACACAGAACATCCCAAAAATCTGGGACACTACGAAAAGAGCAAACCTAAGAATAATAGGAATAGAAGAAAAAGAAGACTCCCAGCTCCAAGGCCCAGAAAATATTTTCAACAAATAATAGAAGAAAACTTCCCTAACCTAAAGAAAGAAGTGCCCCAAAATATACACGAAGCCTACAGAACTCTAAAGAGATTGGGCCAAAAAAGAAAATACTCCCTCCATATAATAATCAAAACACTAAACGTACAGAACAAAGAAAGAATATTAAAAGGTACAAAAGAAAAATGCTAAGTCACATATAAAGTCAAACCCATCAGGATTACACTTGATTTCTTAGCAGAGACTATAAAAGCCATAAGGGCATGGAAGGATATCATGCAGACACCAACAGACTATAGATGTTAACCCAGACTACTATACCCAGCAAAACTTTAAATCACCATAGATGGAGAAAACAAGATATTCCACAACAAAACCAAGCTTAAACAGTACATAGTCACAAATCCAGCCCTACAGAAGATACTAGAAGGAAAACTCCCACCCAAAGAGGCTAACTTTACCCAGGAAATAAATAATCCCATATCCACAAAACCAAAAGAAAATAAACACACACACACACACACACACACACACACACACACACACACACACACACACACTGTCTACCATCACCAAAATAAAAAAAAGAACCAATAACCACTGGACATTAGTATATCTCAACATCAATGGCCTCAGTTCCCCAATAAAACAACACAGGTGAACAGAATGGATGTGAAAACAGGCTTCATCATTACACTGCATACAAAAAACACACTTCAGCAATAAAGACAGACATTACCTCACAGTAAAGGGTTGGAAAACTGTATTCCAAGCAAACAGATCCAAGGAACATTCTGGAATAGCCATTTTAGTATATAATGAAATAGACTTTCTACCAAAAGTAATCAAAAGAGATGAGGAAGGACATTTCATACTCATCATAGGAAAAATACACCAAGATGTTCAATTCTGAACATCTATGCCCCAAATGCAAGAGCATCTACATTCATAAAAGAAATGCTACTAAAGCTTACATCACACATAGAACCCCACACATTAATAGTTGGAGACTTCAACACCACACTCTCATCGATAGACAGATCATCAAAACAGAAATTAAACGGATAAACAATGAAACTAATAGATATCATGAATCAAATGACCTAACTGATATCTACAGAATATTTTACCCAAACACAAAAGAATACACATTTTCTCAGAAGTTCATGGAACCGTCTCCAAAATTGACCATATACTTGGTCACAAAGCAAACCTCAACAGATACAAGAAAATTGAAATAAACCTTTATATGTTATTAGACCACTATGGATTAAAGCTGGAACTGAACAACAACAGAAACAACAGAAAGCCTATAAACTCAATGGAAACTGAACAACTCCCTACTCAATGACCTCTGGGCAAGGGAAGAAATTAAAAAGTAATTTTAAATGTCCTAGATTTCAGTGAAAATGAAGGCATAACATACCCCAACTTTTGGGACACAATTAAAATCAGTGCTAAAAGGAAAGTTCATAGCACTAAGTGTCTTTATAAAGAAATTTGGGGAATCCCATACTAGCAACTTAACAACATACCTGAAAGCTCTAGAACAAAAAGAAAAAGACACACTAAAGAGTAGATGGCTGTAAATAATCAAACTCAGGGCTGAAATCAATATATTAGAAATAAAGAGAACAATTCAAAGAATCAAAAAAAAAAAAAAAAAACGGAGTTGGTTCTTTGAGAAAATCAACAATATAGATAAACCCTTACCCAAACTAATTAAAAGGCAGAGGAAGAATATTCAAATCAACAAAATCAGAAATAAAAAGTGAGACATGATGACCAAGGAAATCCAAAGAATCAAAAGCCTATATACTACATATTTGAAAATTAAGTGAAATGGATAGTTTTCTTGATAGCTCCCAATTACCAAAATTGAATCAAGATCATGTAAACAAATTAAAGAGTTCTATATCTCCAAAGGAAATAGAGACAATCATCAAAAGTCTCCCAACCAAAAGTAGCCCAGGCCACATGGTTTCAGTGCTGAATTCTACCAGACCTTCAGAGAAGAGCTAATATGAGTTATTTTCAAAGTACTCCATGCAATAGAATTGGAAAAAATATTACCAAACTCATTGTATGAGGCTACAGTCACCTTGATACCTAAACAACAGAAAGACTCAACCAAGAAAGGGAATTTCAGACCAATTTCTTTTACGAACATTGATGTAAAAATACTCAATGTAACTACTTGCAAAATGAATCCAAGAACACTAAAATATATCATTCACCACGATCAAGCAGGTTTCATTCCAGGCATGGAGGAGTGGTTCAATATAGGGAAATCCATCAATGTAATCCATTATATAAACAAACTGAAAGGAAAAACAATCACATGATCATCTCCTTAGATGCCAAAAAAGCATTGGCAAAAGCCAACATCATTCATGTTTAAAGTCTTGGAGTGATGAGGGATACAAGGCACATACCTAAACAAAATAAAAGCAATATACAGCAAGCTGATAGCCAACATCAAACTAAATGGAGAGAAACTTAAATCAACTCCACTGAAATCAGGGACAAGACTGTTCATTCTCTCCATATCTCTGCAATGTTCTAGTTAGACCTATAAGACAACAAAAGGAAATCACACAAATTGGAAAGGAAGAAATCAAATTATCACTATTCACAGATGATATGATAGTGTACATAACTGATCCCAAAATTTCTACCAAGGAATGCCTGCAACTGATAAACACCTTCAGCAAAGTGGCTGGATACAAAATCAACTTTAAAAAAATCAGTAGCCCTCCTGTATATAAATGACAAAATTGATGAGAAAGAAATTGGGAGAACTACACCCTTCACAATATCCACAAATAATATAAAATATCTTGGTGTAACTCTAGCCAAGCAAATGAAAGACTTGTGTGAAAAAATTTCAAGTCTCTGAAGAAAGAAACTGAAGAAGATATCAAAAGATGGAAAGATCTCCCACGTTTGTGGATAAGGTGAATAAACATAGTAAACATGGCCATCTTACCAAAAGCAATCTACAGATTCAAAGCAATTCCCATCAAAATTCCTATACAATTCTTTACAGATCATGACAGAAGAGTTCTCAACTTCATATGGAAAAACAAAAAACCAGAATAGCTAAAACAATCCCGTACAATAAAATAATGTCTGGAGGAGTTCCATCCTGGATCTCAAGCTATACTATAGAGCAGCAGTAATAAAAATAGCATGGTACTGGCACAGAAATAGGCTTACTGATCAATGCAATGGAACTCAAGACACAGAAATAAACCTACATACCTATAGACACTTGATTTTTGACAAAGAAGCCAAACCATACAATGGAAAAATAAAGCATCTTCAACAAATGATGCTGATTCAACTGGAGGTCCATACGTAGAAAAATGCAAATAGATCCATATTTATCACCCTGTACAAAACTAAAGTCCAAGTGGATTTAAAAACCTCAACATAATATCAGACACACTAAATTTGCTAGAAGAAAAAGTGAGAAGAGACTTGAACTCATTGACACAGGAGACAACTTTTTGAACAGAAGCTCTAAGGTCAACAATTAATAAATGGGACCTCAAAAGCTTCTGTAAGGCAAAGGGTACTGTCAACAGAGCAAAATGAAAGCCTACAGACTGGAAAAAGATCTTCAGCAATCCTACATGCAACCAAGGCATAATATCCAAAATTCAAGAAATTAAACACAACCAAACCAAATAACCCAATTTTTAAAATGGGGTGCAGAGCTAAACAGAGAATTCTCAACAGAGGAACACTGAATACCTCAGAAACACTTAAAGAAATGCTCAATGTCCTTAGTCATCAGAAATGCAAATCAAAACGACTCTGAGATTCCATCTTACACCTATCAGAATGGCTAAGATCGGCAGATTTGGGCCCAGGGGTCCTGCTCAAACTAAGGCACCAGCCAAGGACAATACAGGCGGTAAACCTTAAGCCCCTACCCAGATCTAGCCAATGGACAGAACACTCCCCATAGTAGAGTGGAGAGTGGGATATGACTCTCTCACATACTCTGGTGCCTCACCTTTGACCATGTCCCCTGGACGGGGAGACCTGGTGGCAATCAGAGGAAGGACAGCAAGTTACCAAGAAGAGACTTGATACCCTATGAGCATATAGAGGGGGAGGTAATCCCCCTCAGGAACAGTCATAGGGGAGGGGAATAAGGGGAAATTGGGAGGGAGGGAAGAATGGGAGGATTCAAGGGATGGGATAACCATTGAGATGTAACAAGAATAAATTAATAAAGGAGGAAAAAAAAAGAGAAAAAATAAAAATAAAAATAAAAATAAAAAAAGAATGGCTAAGATCAAAAACTCAAGTGACAGCCCATGCTGACAAGGATGTGCAGAAATAGGCACATTCCTTCATTGCTGGTGGGAGTGCAGACTTATACAATCACTTTGGAAATCAATCTGGTGCCTTCTTAGAAAACTGGGAATAGTGGCACCTCAATACATAGCTATACCACTCCTGGGCATATACCTGAAAAATGTTCCACCATACAACAAGGACATTTCCTCAACAATGTTCATAGCAGCTTCATTTGTAATAGCCAGAACCTGGAAACAACCTTGATTTCCCTCAACCAAAGAATGGATGAGGAAACTATGGTACATTTACACAATGGAATACTACTCAGCTATCAAAAAACAAGGAAATCTTGAAATTTGCAGGCAAATGGATGGAACTAGAAACAATCATCCTGACCCAGGTAATCCAGGCCCAGAAAGACAGGCATGTTATATACTCACTTATAAATGGACATTAGCCCAACATAGATGTCTTCTGAGAGACACCTAGCATTGGATCGGGACAAATTCTGGCACTTGAAGATGGACTCTGGGGCTAACTGCTGAGAGTTACATGGAAGAGTTGTGGGATGGACAGACAGAGGTGGGATAGGGCTTGTCAGGAGCTCCACAAAGAGACTCTCAAGGCTGGCAAATCTGGACCCCGGGGGTCCTGCATAAACTGGTGCCTGAACAAGGACATTGCAAGCAGAGAACCTAGACCCACCTATTCAGATATAGCTGATAGATATCTCATTCTCTGTGTTGGGAAGGGGAAGCAAACTCTGGTGCCTGTGATTTTTATCATGCCACTTGGCAGAGAGGCTCTATGGAAACACAGAGGAAGGGGATGCAGGCTACCTACATGAGATCTGATAGTCTGTGGTCAGACTGTGGGAAAAGAGGACCTCACCTGTCAGAAGTCTAGGGGAAGGGAATAGGGTGGAAGAGGGAGGGAGGGAGGCTGGGGACAGAAACATAAGAGTGAGGGGATTACAGTTGGGTTGTAATGGGAACAAATTATAATTTAAAAATAGAAAAAAATCATTATACTTAAAATAACAGCAGCTATACAATAAGTGTTCAATTGATGTCTTGACACCATTGTTGGTATTTATTAATTTTATCTTTGATTTTTATCAGGATTTTTTTTTACCTGAAAACCACATCTGTCCTTCTTCTTGACCCAAGAAAAATGCCTACTGAACCTGCTTAACATCTTGTTGCTGCACCGCCTTTCTAGGCTGCTGTGTCTTTCACCTTGAATAGCTAACTAACTCTTCTTGCTTGTTTCTAACTTTCTAGAACAAGCTGTACTAACAGGATTCTTAAAGAGAATTTTCTTACTTCTTGACGACTTAATTATAGTGCTGCTGGCTGGTGACTTTGCGTTTGAAACCAAGACCTCAAAATAAATACAGTTATTTCAGAGTGAAAGTTAGTTCTCTGATAAACTTGTCTTGAAGGCTGATGTGCATCCTATAACAATGGGACACACAGAGCCCGACTGGCAGTGGCCAGGGATCCATTACAGATCTTGGCAGTTCCTTAGCTTTTAATTCTGTTCGAAGTATATTGTGTTTGGCATATTGAGTATGCTTACAATACGTCTGGCTATTTTTTTTAAAGGAATATAAATGTCTTGCAATATTTGATTATTGTAAAGAATTCTACTTCTTTTTTTAAGAAATATGTCAGTGAAAAAGGGTTTTAATGCATAAAAATTTTTTTTAAATCCCTTTATTTTTAGTTTGGGGATCCTCCCACAGACCACAATCTCCTGACTTCATGTCTGTGGAGTGTGGTAAGGAACCAGTCTTGCACTAGTCTGAACAATCCCACCCTCATGCCATTGGTGGCTGTTAATAGGAAGAATCTCTTTTCTTCTCTTAACAGCAATGGTCATAATTATACTGTGGATGAGGGCTAATGAAAACAGAGCTTGTAGTAATGCTCTACGACTTTGTTAGTTTCAACAGCGGGTAGAAGACAGAGTGGGTTAAGCATCCTTGCTTACCATTCATTCTTTTCTTTCTTTTCTTTCTTCACAATCCCACTTAGTCCTTGCCATGCCCTGGGGGAAGAGAGGAGATGAGTTCTGACTCTTGGATGTGAGGCAGTCATCCCCCTGCAGACTTCCTGTCTAACACAGTGTAAAATGTTCCAAATGTAAGATCACAGACCCAGCTCCACCACTCACTCACTATATGATCCTATGAACGTAACCAAATACTCTTTCTTTCAAAACACGTGTGTCAAAATGTTCACATATCATCCATCTCCCTGGGCCTTTTTTGTGTCTGATACTTTCAAATATGAAATCAGTTTGAAAAGGTAGGCGCTGAACTAAAGTTGGATATCACCAGAGGCTTTCAAACTAATTACAAGTATTTACATTTTACAACAAACATTTATAAAGGAATGTGTGCCTATAATTCAACAAAAACAATACAGAAATGGCCTGGTTGGAATAAACAGTGTAGATGGTTATACACACAAGCCTGGGTTCAAGTTTGGGCTCAGTTTGTTATTATGTTGCTTTCTTTGGTCCTCAGTTTATTAATCTATAAAGGGACTAACACTCACTGTCCTCAATTGGTTGTTAAAAAGATTAAGTTACTATATCAGGGCCAAAAAGAACTCTTTGCTAATAAGAATGGAAATGGGTATAGGAATTAGAAAAAGCTATACGGTCACACCTATCCCATGAAATGAACATACTTTAAACAATCAACTGCACTACAAGGAATTCATCACACTGAGAGTCTCACATATTAAGAAACTACAGCATGTGGATGCTTTTCCATTACAAACTTAATAGAGGCTTAGAAGTGATTTTAAGAAAATGGTAAACTATTTTTTAAAATTATATTTGTGCAATCAAATGGTATGATGCTGTATTATATGGTGAGCAGGTTGTTATATACATATGTGGAACAATCCTTAAGGTCAACATTCAGCAAAAAGCAAGACAGCATGCACGTCATCAGTTTCAGTGTGCATTGGCATTCTATAAGCGAGAATCAATGCACTATCACTTTGATGATCTCTATAGAGGGACTGGTGTGGGGGTGGGAGACACCCTGTGAGGACACACTCTGGACCTCTCACCCTGCTGTGCACATATGTCTTTCCCAGGCATTTTAAATATTCACTTTTTATAATTGAAATAAGATAAATGGGACATTTTATGCTGATTTTTTAGATCCATATTTCCTGTTGCCACCAGTGAATAAAATATCTCAGTAGATTATGGGCTTCAAAACAACGCTTGATTTCAAGTCCTAAGTGAATTAGAGAACACAAGAGAACAGGCCTGGCTCACCCTTGTGCCCCTCAACAGGGAAAAAAAGCTGGAATTTCTCCCTGCAGGCCTATGGCTGGCACCCTTTGGTTTCAGCCTCCTCACTCTCCCTGACTGCCACAGTCACCTTGGAGAAGCAAAAAGAAATTCCCTATTGCAGTGCCAACAGAAAACCATTTCCGGGAAGGGGAGAGGCCATAACAACGTGGCACAGATGAGTGGCTTAAGTGACAAAATGCATTGTCTCACCTTTCTGGAGGAGAGATGTCTGTAATCAGTGTCCCGGGGCTAATCCCTTCCGAAGGTTATGAGGAGCAATCTTCTCTGTGATGCTCTCCCAGCTCCTCCCCAACCATCCTGCCATTCTCTCTGTCCCTCACCACCCTCTTTCAATATGCAGCTGCCACTATCCAGACTCCCTCTTCTGATGGGGCAGTGGTCACATCGGGTTAGTGCCCGTCCTACTCATCCTTATTTCAACTTGGTTACCCTTGTCCACCCTGTTTCTAAAGAAGATCCCGTTCTGAGATACTTGAAGGGTTTAAAAACATGGAGGAAACACATCCAGGAATAAGAAAAGAACTAGATGAATGACCAATTTTTCCCATTACACAGGCGTTGAGAAGCTTTCTGTCCTGGCCCCCAGTTCATTTAAGTAGAAACACGCCACTTTATAGTTTTGCTGCCTTGAGCATGTCATGTTCCCTGCTATAATTAAGCTTTTGTATTCATAAATGAATAGATATGTTCATGTAGATAAGCAGTTATGAATTATTTTCACTTTGTGGACTATTATTTTTTTCAAAGAACAAAAGGAGTTAAAACAGAAGGCTTGAAAGTTAATTTTGCCAAATGTGGGTGGGACCAGCTAATCTGTTGCCAGTCCTCCCTCTCCTGGGCACACGGCTATGCTGTATTTCCAGCCTCACGTGCTGTCATTGGCCACATGGTGAGCTCTAGCAGTAGAACAGGAATAGAAAGAAATTAATACCCGCTTCCAGCCCTGTCCAAGAAAAACCTCCTTCCTGCAAGCTTCTTTTTCCTATGGTTAACTCCTTAATGGAAACGATTTCAGGATTTAAGTGAGCACCGAGCCTAAGTATCAGATCCAGTATGGGTCCCCACAGAACACAGGGGGGGCACTGTCAATATTCAGATTCTACTAGAGGAATACATAAATGTATTGGGTTAAACCATCTGAGGTGTGGGTATTATGGCAGCTGGTACTTCTTGATATACTCTAATATAGACATTAAAAAATTGCCATCTAATATCACAAAGGACAGAGAACTTAATATCCAAAATCTGCAAACTATTACAGTTGTAGAGACAGGAGCAGGGCTTCCATTTGAATAGCTAACTTAAGGTACACACGCTGCACACTCTTACCTTCATCTGCTAACTTATTTGCTTCCTCACAAGTGATTATGAATGAAACATTGAGCCTCAGCAGTGGATGCATTCTCACTCAGGTCAGTGGCAGATCACATTCTTGTGCTCAGACAGGATTTTCAGGCCTCTCCCCTGCTTATGACTAGATCCCTTCTGTATTGCTTTATTTCAGCCAGCTCATGGTGGCAACATTTCTCCAATAAGCTTATAGCTCCACGTCCAGGAAGCAGGAGAAAAGGTCACTCTTATTTCTCCTGAAAAATTTTCAGAGTGAGATCTGACCAGATCAACTTGAGTCATATGCCTATATCCAATAGAATATTACAGGCACGAGAAGAGTGGAGGGCAGGTCAGGAAGAGAGGCTACAGGCACACCCAGAGGCAGTTTCACCAAGGAATTGTCCATGCTCTGTTATCCAGAAATAAAGAGCTGTGATCCATAGCCAAAATGGCAGAGACCTGTGACGTAAGTATCTTTGTTGGTACAATGAAGCTGCAGGAAATGGAGCAAGCATTCTGCCTAGCCTCGCAATGGCATTTATAACAAGGCACAAGAGAATTGGTGCGCAGTGAAGCAGTTTGAAGTTGAAGACAAGCGAATGATAATCAGGCATACAACATATCTCAAATAAATGAGTTTTCATTTGTATGCAGATGTCAAATCCTGAGAGTTCAGCAGGCTTATAAGCTTAAAATGTGTGCCCTCTTTATTAATGGGAAAATAAGATAAATCTGGCGTACTTAAATGTTTGATTTTTTTTTCATCTTTTATATTTTGTGCACTATTAACATCATCCAATCTATGAGAAAATGCTTCAAGAGAGTCAGTACTTAGTATTGTCAGAGCTAAGATCTTCCCCTTCTGCAATCTAGTGGCCTTTCTCCGTCTTAAAGCTCAAATAGTGAAACATACAGATAAGTACGCTACCTCACACTTTCAATCTGACTCCTGTAGAATTCCATGTTTATCTAGATCCCTCAAAAGACTTGTACTGTCAGACTTTTGGCTCCTTTGTTCTAATTATAGCAGCATGCCAGGTTTACTTTCCCATCTCCGACAATCTAGTTAAAGTTGAATAAGATGGAACCCAGCTCATATCTTTTCAGAAATAATTGGACAATGAAAAATTTTCAGGCCTGGGTCTCATACAAGCCACAACACCACTCTCGGCTCCCTGGCCTTTGCAGGCTATTTTTATTTTTATTGCTGCTGCAGTCATTAAGTCAGCCTAGTGCTTCAGGGTGGCTTCTCAGTGCCTTCATGGATTAAGCTTGCTTCTGGACTACCTGTCATCACTTTTCCCTCTTAGGCAAATCTGAGGATCAGCCAACACCTTTATAGATCTAATGCGCTCTTTGTCCTAAATCTCCCTGTAGCAGTATACTGTCATTTTCCCTTCAAGGGAGAAAAAAAAAATCCACACTCCTACACATGCAGTTACTGGCTGGGATGCTTTGTAATATGCATGTCAAACTTCTACTAGGGAGTGCCCGTGTTTGCAGTTATTAGGAGGAAGATTAATTGGAAAGAAAAAAAAGTAAGGTGGTTTTTTTTTCTTTCCTAAAGAAAGTTAACACTTTAGGTTATTGTCAAATATCAAAAACTTCAGTCGTTAATTCTTTTTAACAAGCACTAAGTTCCTAAATCTCAGGCATGACCATCTAGGTACGGAATTATTTAGCCTTCTGCCATTATGACATGACACAGTGATCTACCCAGAATTCAAGGGCCAGAGTGGCCCACAGACCACAGGATGGACACCCCTGATCGTAGCCTGGGATGTGACCCTGAGACAAACAGACTGGATCTTTCTCTTACAGAAGAGCAGTGTAGGGGATGAAAATATATAGACTACCAAAAGGAATGTGATGGCATGGAAAATGCTGTCAGTGGAATCAACTGAGTAAAAGGAGAGAGTAACAGACAGCCCCACAGAAGATGCTTCCTGAGGGTGCAACAGCTGCGCTGAGAGCAACAGGATGAACACACCATCAGGTTGGGCTGCAAAGTCATGCTAAGCAGAAAAAAACACATATGCACAAGTTCGGCGGCAACACGATACAATGCTCATCCAAGCTGCGAAGAGGATACCAGTGTGGCTAGACCATTGTTTTCACTCATCTCAGCATCACAGCTAAACCCAATTTAGAGGCTTAATATCTTGGACCCAATGTCTTGAATCTAATGTGCCATTTTAGCTTATTTGGATAATAAACTATTGAACAACTTTCATATTGGCTGTTTGGTTGGTTTTGTTGTTGTTGACATGTTTGGGCAATTGTTAGTTCTCAAAGATGATCATTAACTCCAGGAAACTCTGCAGATTCATTTTGACACTTAACATATTGAAAGTATCAGCTACCACTCCCATGATGAGAAAGAGTTAATACACTTCCCTAAACTCCCATTTTCTTGCCAAGAAATCCGTTATGCCTGAGAGAATTTGGCTGGATATTTGTAGCCATCTGCTATTTAAAGTAAAACCCATTGTGAAGAACTGGCCGCAATTTTTTAAAACACAGAAACCAATCTTGATTTAAACATAACAAGTCTCATGTCCATTTAAGCTGCGCTGGTCTTTGCTTTTTTGGCAATTGGTTTTAGTAATATTTTAAACTGTCTAACAAAATGCCCTCAGAAAAGACCAATGAAACAGCACTAGACTGTGTCTTCTGAGCTCGGCAGGATGCTAGTGTGGGCTCCATCTGCTTCCTGAAAGCATGAGGCCAATGGGAATAAGCCAGCCTGAAGAGGACAAAATGTTGACTGTTGTTTCAGTTATGATCCAGCTCTATGGCAAAAAAGAGGGGCTTCCTCCCTGAGGGACACAGTTTTAATTGTAGGGAGGGTCTCCAACTTCAGAAAGACTGATGTGCAAGCTCCAGGGTCCCACCCACAGTCTCAGACCTCAGTCTTTTGCTAGTGATCTAAGAAATTTTTCCTGCTTCGCCTTAGCAAGGGTAAAAGAAGGGATAACTACTTACTTGTTTTAAGCATTAAGGAAAAGAATAAACATAAAGTTAATGGGACGCTGTGAGTGTTCCATAATTGCAGTTTTCACTTTCGTTATTCATTTTAATTAAAACAATCCACACAGGGGCTGGAGAGATGGCTCAGTGGTTAAGAGCACTTCCAGAGGTCCTGAGTTCAAATTCCCAACAGCCATGTGGTGGCTCACAAGCATCTGAAATAGAATCTGATTCCCTCTTCTTGTGTGCATTAAAACAGAGCATTCACATACATAAAATAAATAAATGATTTTTTTAAAAAATCTACACAAGTACCTGCAAGATAACTCCATATCCTTAAGGTGATCTGGGAGATACGGTGGATGGACAAGGCCAATAACCCATGTCTTCTACCAGTCCCACCCCAACAACCACCCTGTGTCTGCCGTGTAAGATCAGGGTAGAAAGAAAGCCAGCCCTGATGTCCTGATTTGTGAAACCTCTGGAGTTTTAGAGCAACTTGAAGACACTTAATAGAGACTAACTTGACCTTCTTACTGCTGTGTCTTCTCGCCTAGATTCTTACATAGGAAATAAAACTGGTCACAATTTTCTTTCCCTTAAATTCAAATAGATCTCCATCGTGTTTCTGTTCCTGACATGGCAGCCTCAAGCTCTGAGAGACATAAAAGGTAGCTGCCCTCCCTTCACATAGTAGAGAAGGCAGAGGATATCCTGCCCTAAGTCACAGTGGAAGAAGAGTCTTCAAAAATCACAAATGATTTCAGATACTCACCACCTGATGGCGCTATTTCCTATTCATAACAACAACATCCAACAAACTTTACCATTGACTCTTCACTTTATATTATAATTTTTGTTATTATTCATTCATATTACACCTCAATTGTTATCCCATCCCGTGTAACCTCCCATTCTTCCCTCCCTCCCGCTTTCACCCTATTCTCCGCTATGACTGTGACTGAGGGGGACCTCCTCCCTGACCGTAAAAACAAACTGAAAGAAAAAAAAACACATGATCATCTCCTTAGATGCAGAAAAAGCATTTGTCAAAATCCAACACCCTTTCATGTTTAAAGTTTTGGAGAGATCAGGAATACAAGGCACATACCTAAACATAATAAAGGCTATATACAGCAAGCCAACAGCCAACATCAAATTAAATGGAGAGATACTCAAGGAAATTCCTCTAAAATTGGGGACCAGGCAAGGCTGCCCACTTTCTCCATATCTCTTCAATATAGTTCTTGAAGTTCTAGCCCAAGCAATACGACAACAAAAGGAGATCAAAGGGATCCAAATGCGAAAGGAGGAAGTCAAATTATCCCTATTTGCTGATAATATGATAATATGATAGTGTACATAAGTACAAAATTCCACCAGAAGACTCTTCACTTTAAATGCCAGATTTTCTTCAAAAAAGGAGCATGAACCTTGAGGCATTACTTTAAAGCATCAGTATGAAAGAATAAGACTAAGGTAATTGTAGAGTCCTCTTATTGGTGTGTGCAATTTTCTGGACCTTTCATAAAGAGCCTCTAGACAAGAATCATGTCAGCACTGGTCCCAGGTCTCTGTCTCTACTGTGAGGACCATCTGTTCCCTAGCAACATCAACAGGAGGCCTGGAGTCAGCTTCTGGTCTTCCAAGTGCTTCATATCTTTTCTTGGCTTGGCCCAAGGCTTTGTCATTGATTTATTGATGACTATCAGAAAGTCCTTCCCAGAGAATCTGTCCAAGAATTTGTCTTATGTCAAAGGAATCATCAGAGTGTATGGAAATATCAGAGAGCTACTCCCATGTGTGCAAAAGGCTCTGCTTCTCTGGTCTCACCTCTTATCAATCTACTCCTTGCTCTTTGATCTCTCCTTCCTTGACTGTCCTTCAATTCCTCACATACAGCATATCTTTCCCAAGCTCCTGGGTACCCGCTGTTATTTCTTCTTGGAATACCTTTACCGGGGACTGGCTACATACATTATAAAGATTGAAGCAAATTAAGATGCAGGTGTTCTTGTTCAAAAGGAAAGATGCAAGAGCCAGAAGACCAGGACGCCTGCTGCATGATTGTGTCTTCTAGCCATGACAGGGAGGCTTCATCCACTTCAATGATACAGTTGCCTAGACAACTCCTGACTAATGATAACATCAGCCAACACAGCCAACATGCCAATGTGGGTGGGGGACATTTCAGAAGGTCCAGCCTCTAGATGGAGCAATCAAGGAAGGGCTGCTCTGGGCACAAGACCCCTATATCTTATCCAATTCCAAATGCTGAGTTGTGCATAAAGGCAAAACTAAGTGGACTCAACAGATCACACATGCATGCATGAATGTGTGTGTATGCATGCACTCATGTGTGTATGTGTGTGACAACAGTAACTAAAGAAGTTGTAAATTTATGAGGTAGTTGAGAGGGAGTGGAATGAGTAGAAATGTTGTATATAAAGTGCTGATGTAGCCGGGCATGGTGGCGCACGCCTTTAATCCCAGCACTCAGGAGGCAGAGGCAGGTAGATCACTGTGAGTTTGAGGCCAGCCTGGTCTACAAAGTGAATCCAGGACAACCAAAGCTACACAGAGAAGTCCTGTCTTGAAAAACCAAAATAATAAATAAATAAGTAAATAAATAAAAAGTGCTGATGTGTGAAATTCTAAAAATAAAAAGATTTCCAAAATAAGGACCTCTGGGCATTACACAAAGCAGAGGACCCTACTGAGCCCAGGGCTCTGAGCATGCCCAGGTCTCATCAGCAAGATAGCTGGCCCCTGCTTTTGTTTCTGCCCTTCAGTGCCCTTTTAACTATCATTTTAAATATCATCTTACTTATCTGCTTACCCTTCAAAAGTTTAACTTCCCATTCAGCCCTTTAGAAAGCTTCCTGTGTAAACTGTTTAAGAGGAGGGGGGGAGCCCATGTTTTTCTTGGTCACTGGGGCCTTGGAGGCTCAAACTGTCTGTACAGACAACCAGTAAGTGTGGTGCACGATGGATTAATTTGTTCCTTTGCTTTCAGCCTAATGTTACTTGTAATCTGAAACTTTGGTGCATAAAGAAATACTTGTAGGCTTCAACTTTTCCAAACCTACTTTATTTGGGGTCCTTTAAATGCTTATACCTCCCTTCCAACCCACCTATCCTAGAAAGGAGAAAAAGGAGGTTTATAGAACAGGAGATGTAGACCTTGTTGGATTCAGTTCCTGGGAACCATTCCCCTGGCGTACTCAACAGGATTTCAGCAGACCAGCAATTCCACCAAAGTTGCTGCTGGAACCTGGAGAAACTTGAACCTGGAGCCTCAGCCAGAGCCCAAAGCCACGAAGCCTTCATTGGAATGGTTCTCTCTAGGAGCATCTCAAAAGGGAGTGATGAACAGCCAAACAATACCATGACCCAGAAAGCCCCGCTCCTGTTTTGGGCTTATATATATGTCCTCTCAGAATCTGTACTAGGATGTTTTTCAGCTAGCAAAAACCAAGCTCCCACATGAGGTGGTTCAACCTCTAAGTGGGTAAACATCTCCTGTTCTCTCACAAGTCTGTTACCCATCCCACACTTGGGATCAAAACAAAAACATGTTTATATCCACTACATATACTATTTGACTCAGAAAAAGAAAAAAGAAAGAAAGAAAGAACACAAACAAACACAAGCAGAAACCTGTAAGAATAGTGAATGTTTGAGTTCAGTCAGTTATTCTCCTTTGAGGAACTTCCTCTTTGTTCCCCAGGTAAGGCTTGCTTTTTTGTTTGTTTGTTTGTTTGTTTTTCAAGACAGGGTTTCTCTGTGTCGCCTGGCTCTCCTGGAACTCTCTTGATAGACCAGGCTGGCTTTGAACTCACAGAGATCCACCTGCCTCTACCTCCTGAGTGCTGGGATCGAAGGCATGTACCAACATGCCCAGCAGATAAGGCTTGTCTTATAGAATCACTTAATGGCTTTTAAAAATATATTTTATTAATTTATTCATATTACATCTCAATTGTTATCCCATCCTCTGTACCATCCCATTTCCCCCTTACTCTCCTCTCCTATGACTGTGACTGAGGGGGACCTCCTCCCCCTGTATATGCTCATAGGGTATCAAGTCTCTTCTTTGCAGCCTGCTGTCCTTCCTCTGAGTGCCACCAGGCCTCCCCATCCAGGAAACATGGTCAAATATGGGGCACCAGAGTTCGTGTGATAGTCAGACCCCACTCTCCACTCAACTGTGGAGAATGTCCTGTCCATTGACTAGATCTGTGTAGGGGTTTGAAGTTTACTGCACGTATTGTCCTTGGCTGGTGCCGTAGTTTGAGCAGGACCTTTGGGCCCAGATCTGCCCATCATAATGGGTTTTAAACTAGTCAAGCATTCATACTTTTCTTGTATAAAGGGACAGCCCAGACACTCTATGAGCTATATTTAGAAAACAGTTTTTTTTTTTTTTACGATGGTCTCTTGGATGTCTCTGAGGTAGACTGCATAGTATTCTGACTCTAGATACTACACAATATGGTCTGACAAGAGTCCCCAGACTTAGAGTGGATCCCACAAGTGGCAGAGGAAAACCCCCAAAGATTGCTTTTACTTCTGATAGCAGCTATTTGGTTACCTGAAGATTTGACAGGAAAATTAGAAAAGACATTTTCTCTTTTACTTAAATGTATTTTATTAATAATAACATTGTGCCTCTGAGTCCTCCACAGATTATCTCTGGGCTTTTCATAGAGTTATGTCTTAAAGTAACATTCTGGCCAGCCAAAGTTCTCTGTGGTGTCAAATCTCTTTACTCTCTTTTCCCTTCCATGACTTGCTTAAATGTCCAGCATCCTGAACTTATTTACATTGAATGGAGATACTGTGAGGAACCCAAGTGATTTCTTAAAGGAACCATGTTTTCTTTCTGCCAAAAACATAATTGTGAGTAAAATTTAAGCATGGAGTTTTTCTATTTAAAAAAAAAAAAAGACATCTAAGCTAGTCACAGTGGGGCACACCTTTAATCCCAGCATTCGGGAGGCAGAGGCAGGTGGATCGCTGTGAGCTTGAGGCCAGTCTGGTCTACAAAGCGAGTCCAGAACAGCCAAGGCTACACAGAAAGACCCTGTCTTAAAACACCAAAAAAAAAATCTAAACTGTTTTAAAACTGTGTAGAATTCATGTTAGCATACAGGTGATTCTGCTGGCCAATCATCAGGGACCTAGTAGCTACTTACACCATCAGTCACCACTGCAGCAAGATGCACCAAGTGTGTGTGTGTGTGTGTGGCAATAAAGGGACTCCCAGTCATCCCAGATCTCTTCCTGTTTTTCCCTGTCCTTCGTGTCACCCTCTCCTCCTCTGCCTCCCCTTCTCTGCCCTCATGGCTTCACTTTCATCTGTCTGCCTATCTCCACAGCCTCTCACTGCCTCTACCCCTTCTCCAGGTCCTCACTCTTCTCCCCAGTAAACCTCCTTTACACAAGGTGCCTTGCACTGTGTTATTACTCAGGGGCACACCTTAGCATGGGCTGGCCAAAGGTACGCCCCTTGCTGCATTATATGTCATAACAGCAATTCTTTGTGTACAATCAGTGGTTTTCTATATAGATCATCCCATAAAGAAATATTGTAAGCCAGTTCTCAATTCTATCAGTTTTCAAGTCTCTCCAAACCCCTAAGACAGAGAGAGAGAGAGAGAGAGAGAGAGAGAGAGAGAGAGAGAGAGAGAGACACGGACGGACGGACGGACGGACAGACAGACGGACAGACACAGAGAGACAGAGACAGAGAGAGACAGACAGAGAGAAAGACAGACAGACAGCGAGAGACAGAGAGACAGAGACAGAGAGAGACAGAGAGACAGAGAGAGAGAGAGACAGAGAGAGAGAGACAGAGAGAGAGAGAGAGAGAGAGAGAGAATGAGAGTTGTATTCTTTTATTGGTCACATTTCTAACTCACAATCATGTTCCATTTGTGCTCCTTCAGAGTCATTCCATCATCAAGCCAATACATCTATTTCAAACTTTTAAAGTGGCTTGGGTCTGCCAGGCGGTCTACCCTTGCTCCCCTGCAGTGACCCTGAGAACTCCTTCCTCCTGCTGCCAGCCCGCCACCACTGCCAGTGATTCTCAATGTATTGCCAGCACATTGCAACTAGTTGACAACGTTTTTGTCTGACTTCTTCTAAAATTAACCCCACTTGGAATACAGACTTTCTGTTTCATCAGTATAATTACTGGCCTAGAGTGCCTTCCTGAAGATGTTGTTTATCATGATTCATGCAGCAGAAAATACACAACTTGGGTTTGGAGAGCCAAGAAATGACAATTCAATACTGCAATAGAGGAAAAAAAAATCAGTATTAACAACTCAATAGCACCAGAGACTCTTTCATCCTTAAGGAAACGACTGCCTCGGTGAAGGATACACACACACACCTGCATGCTGACACATCTCCTTTTTCTAAAACCCAGAGGACATTTGTGTGATAACTGCTCACGTTGGCCAGGCTAACTACAGTATGGATAAACAATATGCAACGGCTAAATGAGGGGCTGCTGCAGATATTGTCTCAGCAATGACAGTCAGTCAGGTCCCAGGGCTTTTCTGGATGCTTTCTTTCCTGCTAAGTGGCTAGAATGTCACAGTTAGCGCCTTGTTCCTCAAGCTTACAAGTCTCTAGTTGATATGCTGCATTGAATAAAATCCCAATTTTAAAACATCTGAAGGGAATTCTCCAGGGACGATAACTTAAAATTCACCTTCCTCCGTGTGGCAGATGGACAGTTTCTTTGCAGCATCAAGCCTAGCTTGCGACAACCATCTTAACCCACTTACATATTAGAATTCATATAATATGAATGCTTCATCCAGGCATAAGTGCTAGTACTTCTTATTAAATGCCAGTGTGTCGTGTATCTTGGGGTCAAGTTGCAGGGCTACAGGGCTCAAGTTTGTGGGTGAAATGATGAAGAAAAAGGACTATAGTGAGAGGACACAGTTGTGAACACTGGCAAACTCCACTAAGGAAAGGGACATAAAGAATAGCCACACATGACAATGCTCTCTAGCTGTGATAGAGACATGAAACACTCTCTCCCTGTGCACTGTGACAAAAGCTACCTGGGCCACAGTCTCTCTTCATTTTGGCAAAGAAAGACATTTCCCTAGTCTTGTTAACCTGGAGTATGGAATATCTCTGAGGCAGTGGTTGCTTGGCATGGACCCAAACAGGCCTATCCTAACCAACCGTCATCAGTGCCAAATCTTCTAACAGACTTTGGAAAAGAACATTCTTGACACTGAGATTACAAAGTTTTTAAGATGAAAACTTCAGCAGCTCATGACCATCAATTTTAATCTGTTGCTATGAGAAAAACACCGAGGGCTGAGTACTTTATAAAGAAAGACGGTTTCTTTGGGCCATACCTGTGGGGATGTAGGAGCATAGCACCAGCATCTGCCTAGCTCTGGTGAAAGCCTCATTGCAGATTCCATCTCAGGGTAGGAACACACAGAACCCATTATGTTGTGAATCACAAAGCCTGAGAGATTCATGGGCCAGGATTTCTCATTTTTTTTAAGAACTTGCTTTCAAGTTCAAGGAATTCCCCATGGCCTCATATGAACTCCACTAATCAATCTCCACCACACTGCTTGCTCATGGTGATGTAATTGCCTCATTTCAGGCCTCACCTCCTGAAGATTCTCCCACCTCACAGCACCCCTGGAGTTAGCCTACCATGTCTGATAGATCTCAGTTGTGGGGACTAAGGTCTTTGCCTTGAGTGACTTTGAGCAATGTTATCTATAACTACAACAACAACTCTGAATAGCAGATGAGTAGACAGGCCAGGATAAATCAAGGAAACTCTGGTTTCAAGGTCAGAAGCATCACCGTACACTTACCCATTAAATAAAGACAAAGTTTAATATAAACTACAGGAAGTAAGCTGAAATCCTCCAAGTGTTCCAAAGTTAATATGTTAGACTATTTTAAGTGCCAGTAAAATTACAGGAGTTGTGTATTTTAATGATGTTCCTAATTTAAAAATATCTACCGGGTGTTCTTTTCCTAATTGAATTAATTTGAGCTAGATTAATGACACTATTACTGAATTTAGCCTCAACACCTAACTTCCTAAGAGACCAGAATGCAGAAGTACAGTGTAAGTAAAAACATAGTTTTCTACAAAAACTCACTCCAATAAATTGCATTTGTGTCTATACTGTGCTCTAGTGAGAAAATATAAATAACATTCCTTGAAACTTATATGCTGAGTTCAGCATACCAATAACTTTAAAACTCTGGCTCTATTCCATAGCAAACAGAAACAAATATTCAATGCTATGATGACAGGCTACAGAATAAGTTTAATTTAAATTTTATAATAACTATTATGAAAATATGTATCACCTTAGCCATATCTATCAAACATACAATAGCTGATTCAAGTCTTGTCGGCGCCGCACAATCCAGCGGAAATAAGACACCAACAACCAGACTTCTTCTCGAGATCTTTACTCAGGATTAAGCTCAGTGGGAATGGCGCCGAAGAAGGGAAGGGCCAAGCTTAAGTACAACTCAAGGGCCAATCAGCTCATGCCAGGTGCCACCTCCTCATAGGTCCGCGTCAGAGCAGGACTGCTTGTCATCAGATCACCAGTTAGCCTTGCACAGCCTTTTGCCATATAAGGACTTGTTTATCTTCGAGAGCACTCGCCGTCGGGATGGCGGAAGGTGGAAGCCTGCGCCATGTTAAGGCGCGGCACCTCGCAGCTCTCCACAAAGTCTCATTTATTGGTTTAACTTGTCCTTTAAGAATCGCATACATTTGTTTACTCTCACATCCATTTTTCTCATTTTCTCCCCACCATGTCACCCACTCTTCCTTAAGCCCCCTTTCCCACATCAGTGTCTTTTTGGTTGTTTTGTGTTGCTTTGATTTTACCTGTGTCTTTGTGGCCACTACTTTGGAACTATCCATTCGAGCCTGGTGGGCTCACTGTTTGGTATGCAACTGGAAGCAATGTACCGGCACGTAGATTATCTGTGACTTCCACCTCCTTCCATGATTGACTGCCACTAGTCTTGTACAGGACAGCAAAGGCAACCACATCTTCTATAAGCTAGTATTAGCAATGCCTCTTTTATAACCTGAAGGAAACATTTCACATCTTTTCTCTATCTTCTAACTCCTACATTCATTCTGTTCTATTTTCTGCAATATACTGAGCTTTAGAGGGTATCTTAGTTAGGGTTACTATTGCTGTGGTGAAACACCAAGACCAAAAACATGAATTGGAAAGGAAAGGTTATTTGTCTTACACTTCCATATCACTGTTCATCAATGAAGGAAGTGGGAGGGAGGATGAACATTCAGCGGGCAGATGGACCTTCCATCTTAGACCATGGCCACAAATTCCTAACATCATAGAGAAGGATCCAACACTGGTAGTAACTGCTGTCATGACTTACTCGAAGCCCCATTGGCCACATTTTGGCAGTATCCCAAGGTTGAGCTGGTTCCCCCCAACCCCTGCTGAAATCCCTACATGAAATCCCTATTCAGAGCATGAAAAAAAAAAAACAATTCAAAGTACTAAAACTAGTAGTTTCAAACAGCTTACCATCAAAGAAGCTGTTCTGAATGGCTTGGTGGCCACTGATGTGTGGATGTGGTTTTATATTGGAGAGATCATAGGCAAACATGGCACTTTTGGCTATGATGTTTGAAAACCAGTTTTTAACATCTGATTTTGAGTTCTTTCTTGAGTGCTCTTGGACCACGTGTAATGGGACTGCTATCTCAATAAAGTACTAGCTGTGAAAAATAAAATAAAAACATAAAAATAAATAAAGGAAGCCAGGACAGAATCCCAAACAGGGCAGGAACATGGAGGCAGGAGCTTGTGCAGAAGCCATGAAGGGTGCTGCTTGCTGGGCTTGCTCCCAAGGGCTTGCTCAGCCTGCTTTCTTATAGAACCCAGGACCACCACCTCAGGGATGTCCCTGCCCCCACAATAGGCTGAGTCCTCCTATACCAATCACTAAGAAAATGCTCTACAGGCTTGTCTCCAGCCCAAATCTTTGTTTGTTTGTTTGTTTGTTTGTTGTTTTATTTTGGTTTGGTTTGGTTTGGTTTGGTTTGGTTTGGTTTTTTGAGACAGGATTTTGCTGGGTATCCTTGGCTGTCCTGGACTCACTTTGTAGACCAGGCTGGCCTCGAACTCACAGCGATCCACCTGCCTCTGCCTCCTGAGTGCTGGGATTAAAGGCGTGCACCACCAAGCCCAGCTCTCCAGCCCAAATCTTATACAGGCATTTTTTCAATCTGAGTTCCCTCTCAGATTATGCTACACTGTATCAAGTTGAAATCAAATTAGCCAACACAGAGGGTAAGGGCTTCCAGGCCCAGCAAGACAGAATACCACATATTCCCTCTTATACATGGATACTAGCTTTAAGTTTTTTATTTTATTTTATTTTATTTTATTTTATGGTTTACTATGAAAGAACTATAGAGATCAGGAACCAGAAATGGGCTATTTGTTGAGGGAATGTTTTTAGGGAAGGAAATTAGTAGAATGTAGGCAGTGTGAAAGTAAAGAAAGAGAAAACTAGGAATTGAAATACTGGAAAGAGGGTGGGGTGAGGGTCAAGGGAGATAAGGAGGGGAAATAAAAGAATTAATCAAAGTAAAAGATATATGAAAAAGTCCTATGGAGCCAGGAAGTGGTGGCGCAGGCCTTTAGCCATAGCACTCAGGAGGTAGAGACAGGTAGATCTCTGAGTTTGAGACCAGCCTGGTCTACAGAGTGAGTTCCAGGACAGTCAGGGCTACACAGAGAAAACTTTGTCTTGAAGAAAAAAATGAAGGAATAAAGAATGAATGAATGAATAGAAAGAAGAGGAAAGAAAGAAAAGAAAAGCCATATGTAAACACACTATTTAAAAGTCAATTAAAAATACAAGTTAAAAACAGTCAGAAAAAGAGATATCCTGCACAGATGGATAATGGTGGTCCTAGAAGCCATTGTTGAGCAAGAAAACAAAAACAAAACAAACAAACAAACAATAGTGCCTGTACTAGGTCAAAGAGGCCCCGAGAGATCCACAAATAACAGACCATTTCCCTTCCTATTTGTTGCTCACCAGAACGAAATACTAAAACCATTATTACTCAAAACGCCACACTCTTTGGTCAGTGGATACAAAGAGAGCTAGCTGGCACTGAGTTGGGGGTTTCTTTCCTGCTCTCATCATGGCAGGAGGCACCACGCAGGTTACTGAGTGTTATAAGGCATCCGTACCTTTACCCAATTGTGAGCCCTATGAATTACAAATGCCAACCTGTTAGGCAAGATGGGCCCACTGGTACAATAGTGGTACAACTGATATGGGGTAACCAACTGCTACGAGATTGTATTTGAAACCTGCTTCACAAAAGGGAATACGTGCCTAATATCGTAAACCCATTATGCCCTCCCAAGCTATGATAAGCAAACAAACAAAAAACAAGCCAAAAAAAACCAAAAAACCAAAAAAACAAAAAACAAAAAAAAACCCTAAAAACTAAAACAAACAAACAAAAAAAAAAAAACCCCATAGATTGGAAGGCCTAGAGAAGGCTCTTGTGATATTTTGCTGAAGGATGGATGTGACTGCTTTCTGCTCTTGTCAAAAAAAAAAAAAAATTACCTGAGGGTACATTGAAGGGTTTTGGATTAATTGCTTTGCAGAGAAAAATCTCAAAACAGCCTAGTATCAATTCTGTTGTGTTTTCACTCTTATACAGATATATAATGAAAAGGAGTGAGCTGAGCATGGAAAAATAGAAAATGTACAACTGAGGAGAAAGGTGGCACTAGGAAATGGAATGGAGCTAAATCCCTTGTTCAAGGAAATAAACAGATTAAGAAAAGCTTGATGTTAAATGGAATAAAACGAGTGGTGACCTCAGGGCAAGACCCTACCAAGCTAAGCCTTAAACTTGTGAAAAGGGATTAAAAAACATTTTAGGGGTTCCAAGATGGCAGCGCCTATCACGCGCTGTATCTGATCTACTGCATGGAGACCAGGGACTGGACTGGAAGCCACAGACTGCGAGAACTGGAGAGCAGTAGGTGAGTGGGGTCCCACACAGGGCAGACCACCAGTGGGCCTGGCCCCAGGTCAAACAACAGCCCACGGAGGACCTGAACCCACTTCCGAGACTTTGGAAGAGAACCCACCTGTGGACTGCAGCCAACCTCTATAGCCCAAACACAGTGTGTGGGACGGTGGAACACCAGAGCTCTTTACCTGGGGAAGTATCAGGGAAACAGGTGAATCTGTTCTCAGACACCCCCATCCACGCCACACCAGTCCATGGAGAGCCCTGGAGGCCGTGGGGAAGCCCAGGCTGTGGTGAACACGGTGGCCAGCCACAGTCTGAAGAGGTCCAGGATAGAGCCAGGCAGCCAGCTTCAGCGGACCAAGCCTGCAAGATTGGGCTGATAGAACACAGCCCGGCAAGTCCCCATGGCCAGCAGGGACTCCCACGCATGTGGGAGAAGCTGGACAGCCCTCAAGGGTCTGGACATGGGTCAGAATTGTGGCCACAACTCAGTGGGACTGAACCATAAAAGGGGCACTATCTAGACTGGCCCGGGCAGGAACCTGAGTGTGGGCCACAGCAGTCCAGGCCTGGAAAATTAGGCAGATAAAGCCAATCCCAGACAGTCCCCACAGCCTGGCAGGGACTCCCACACTCATGGGAGAAGCTGGACAGCCCTGAGAGGTCAGGAAGGGGATCTGAATTATGGCCACAACTCAGTGGGACTGAACCCCCAAAGGTGCACTCTCTAGACTGGTCTGCTATCTAGACTGGTCCCAGCAGGAACCTGACTGCAGGCCACAGCAGTTCAGGCCTAGACAATTGGGCAGATAAAGCCCAGCCCGGCCAGTATCCATGGCCCAGCAGGGTCTCCTATGCTCTTGGGAGAGGCTGGACACACCTAATGGGTCTGGATGGGGTCTGAACTGTGACCACAACTCACTGGGACAGAATCCCCACAGTCCTGCTGTCTGAAAAACTCTGGGTGGGAACCTATCTACCCAACACAGCAGTCCGTGCTTCCAGAATTGGGCAGTTAAAAACTGGCCTGGCCTGGCCTGGCCTGGCCAGTCCCCAAGGCCCTGCGGGGGTCTCCCACACACTTGAGAGAGGTTAAACTGCCCTGAGGGGTCAAGACAGAAAATTAAACAACTGCCCCTAACACAGCTGGTCTAAATCCCATCAGTAGCATGAAGAGAATGAGGCAGAAGCCTACCTCTGCTGACCCAGTCAGGAGACGTAAGCAAAGTCTCCTGGAGCAGAAATCAGGTCATCTCCCGGTTCCAGTGAAGAAGTCCCTGATCCCCACAGGCAAAGGCGTGTGACCTATAATCAGTCACCAACCATCTACTCTCAAAGACCAGTGAAAGACACCAGAAGCTACCACCCAACATCAGAAATAGCAAGATGACTAAAGGACAGCTTAAGAATGCAAACAACAAAAACCAAAAAAATTCGGTATCTCTAGATCCCAGCTATCCCAAAGAAAGCAACCCTGAGAATTCAACACAATAGAAATACAAGAAAATGATCTCTAATCCTTAGTAATGAAGATGATAATGGAGGAAATGAATAAAATCCATAATCAAATGCAGGAAGATGCAGTCAAACAGGTGGAAGACATAAAAGAGGCCTATAGAGAGGCACTGGAAATTTTTCAGGAAAATACAACCAGATGAGGGAAATCAATAAAACAGTTCAAGATCTGAAGATGAAAATGGAAACAGTGATAAAGGCACAGACAGAAGAAAAATGGTAATGAGAGACCTTATAGAAGAGAGTCACTTGTCATTATTATCTCTCAACATCAATGGTCTCAATTCTCAAATAAAAAGACACAGACCAACTGAATGGATGCATAAACAAGATCCAACATTGCTTCTTCATTCAAGAAACACATCTCACCCACAAGGACAGACATTACCTCAGAATAAAAGGCTGGAAAATAATATAACAAGCAAATGGTCACAAGAAGCAAGCTGGTGTAGCCATTTTAATATCTAATAAAATATATTTTCAACCAAAATTAATCAAAGGGGATGAGGAAGGACACTTCATAGTCATCAAAGATAAAATCAAGCAAGATGACACCAAAATTCTGAACATCTATGCTCCAAATACAAGGCACCCACATTTGTAAAAGAACTATTTAAAAAGCTTAAACCACACATTGATCCCCATACATTAATAGTGGGAGACTTCAACACCCCACTTTCACTGAAGGATAGGTCATTGAAACAGAAACTAAGCTGAGAAATAACATCATTAACCAATGTCATGAATCAAAGGGACCTAACAGATACAGAACTTTTCACTTAAATACAAAGAATTATACCTTCCTCTCAGCACCCCATGGAACTTTCTCCCAAATTGATCACATGGTAAGTCATAAAGCAAGCCTCAACATATACAAGAAGACTGAAATAACACCTTGTATCCTATCAGATCACCATGGTCTAAGTCTGGACTTCAACAACAACCAAAATAACAAAAAGCATACACACACATGGAAACTAAACAACTCTCTAATTAATGACACCTGGGTCAGGGAAGAAATAGAGAAAGAAATTAAGAACTTCCTGAAATTCAATGAAAATGAAGGAACAACATACCCAAATTTGTGGGACACATTGAAAGCAGTGCTAAGAGGAAAATTCATAGCACTAAGTGCCTTTATAAAGAAAGTGGAAACATCCCACATAAGCAACTTAATGACACAGCTGGAAGCCCTAGAAAGAAAAAAAGAAGAAGAAGCAGAAACACCCAGGGCTGAAATCAATAAATTACAAACAAAGAGAACAATTCAAAGAATCAACAAAACCAGGAGCTGGTTCTTTGAGAAAAATCCAGAAGATAGACAAACCATTAGCCAAATTAGCTAAAAGGCAGAGAGACACTGTCCAAATCAACAAAATCAGAAATGAAAAGGGAGACAAAACAACAGACACTCAGGAAATACAAAGAATCATTAGATCCTACGTTAAATGTATATATGCCACAAAATTTGAAAATCTAAGGGAAGTGGACAATTTTCTTGATCGATTCCACTTGCCAAAATTGAATCAAGATCAGATAAACAAATTAAATAGTCGTATTACTCCTATAGTAATAGAAGCAATCATTGATAGTCTCCCAACCAAAAAAAAAACCAAAAACAAAAACAAAAACAAAAACAAAAAAACAACCCAGGGCCAGATGGTTTCAGTGCAGAATTCTACCAGACCTTCAAAGAAGGGCTAATACTGATACTCTTCAAGTTACTCCAAAAGATAGAAATGAATGGAACAGCAATTAATAAATGGGACCTCATGAAACTTAAAACTGTCAATAAAACATAATGGCAGCCTTCAAATTAGAAAAATAACTTGACCAAACCTATATCTGGACAGAAGGCTAATATCCAAGATATATAAAGAATTCAAGAAATTAAACACCGCCAAACCAAATAATCCAATTTAAAAATGGGGTACAGAGCTAAACAGAGAATTCTCTACACAGGAATCTCTAATGGCTGAAAAGCACTTAAAGAAATGCTCAATGTCTTTAGTCATCAGTCAAATGCAAAGCAAAACAATTCTGAGATTCCATCTTACACCCATCAGAATGGCTAAGATAAAAAACTCAAGTGATAGCACGTGCTGGCAGGATGTGGAGAAAAGAGAATGCTCCTCCATTGCTGGTGAGAGCGCAAACTTGAACAAACCACTTTGGAAATAAATCTGGTGTTTTCTCAGAAAATTGGGAATAGCTTTACTTCAAGACCCAGCTATACCACTCCTGGACATATACCCAAAGGATTCTCCGCCATACCACAATGACACTTGCTCCACTATGTTCATAGCAGATTTATTCACAATAGCCAGAATCTGTAAATAACTGAGATGACCCTCACCTGAGAAGAATGGATAAAGAAACTGTGGTACATTTACATAGTCTAATACTACTTAGCTATTAAATACAAGGAAATCATGAAAACTGCAGCCAAACTAGAAAATATAATCCTGGGTAAGGTAACCCAGACCCAGAAAAGCACACATGGTATGTACTTACTTATACATGGATATTAGCCATATAGTACAGGATAACCATATTATAATCCACAGACCCAAAGAAGCTAAGTTACAAGAAAGACCCAAGGGAGGAGGCTTGAGTCTCACTCAGAAGGGAAATATAATAAACATTGGAAGTGGATGAAGGAAGGGAACTGGGTGGGAGAAGGTGTGGGGAGGGGAAAGAGGGTGGAGATCAGGTGTGATGAGCGCAGGAATGAGAGGGCTAGGAGAGAGAAGTGAAACCGGTGGGTGGGGGCATCTCTGAGACAAGATGGAGACCTTTGACAGGGTAGTCTCCTAGGAGGTGATGAGAGCGACTCTAGCTGAGACTTCTAACAGTGGAGAGCATGGAGATGGAAGTGGCCACCTCCTAGCCTGACAGGACTTCCAGTGGAGAGGGACACCAACCCATAAAACCTTCAACCCAAATTTTACCCTGCCTATAAGATGTTCAGGGATAAAGATGGAATAGAAATTAAAGGAATGGCCAACCAATGACTGGCCCGACCTGAGACCCACCCCATGTGAGAGAGCCAACTCCTGACACTATTAATGATGCTCTGCTATGCTCATAGCCAGAAGCCTAGCATAACTGTCCTCTAAGAGGCTCCACCCACACTAGAATAAAACAGATGCTAAGTCCCACAGCCACTTGCATAGTCTTATAGAAGAGTGGGATAAAGGTTAGAGGGACAAGAGGGAACAAGAGCTCCACAAGAAGACCAACAGAGTCAACTAACCTAGGATCAGAGAGGCTTACAGAGCCCGATGCACCAACCAAGGAGCATGCATCAACTGGACCTGGGCCCCTACACATATGTAGCTGATAGGCAGCTTGGTCTTTATCTGAGGTCCCTGGCAAATGGAGTGTGGTTTTCTCTGACACAGACTCTATTGACTGCTTGTGGATCACTTTCCCCAAGCTGGCCTGCCTTGTCTCTTCTCAGTGAGAGAGGATGTGCATACATAGTCTTGCTGTGAGTTGAGGGGGCAGAGTGAGTTTTAATGCTTAGGGTTCCCCTTCTCTGAGGAGGAAAGGGAGGAATGGGGCTAGGGGAGTGAGGGCAGGACTGGGAGGAAAGGGGGAGGGAGCTGGGATCAGGCTGTAAATGATTAAAAAGTAAAAAAGTAAATCACTCACATCTCACCATGATTAACAATAGATCAACCCCATTTCCACCCCTATTCTTTATATCACTCAAATATGCTTGTTTAAATAGCTGGGTAGATAAATGAAGAGAAATAAACCACACATTCTTTTAAAAACAAAAGTAAAGTTGAATCAAATACATTTGCAGTTCTTTCTAAATACCAAGTACTTGAGGTTGTGTTTTATTCAGTTAAAAGATTTGGACTCTTGTTTTCCCTCTAAAGAAAAGAGGAAATGACCAAGAAGAGACGTGATACCCTATGAGCATATACAGGGGGAGGAGGTCTCCCTCAGGAACAGTCACAGGGGAGGGGAGTAAGGGGGAAATGGGAGGGAGGGAAGAATGGGAGGATACAAGGGATGGGATAACCATTGAGATGTAACAAGAATAAATTAATAAAAAAATTATTTTGAAAAAAAAGTAAAAAATTAAAATAAAATAAAAAAGAAAAGAAAAGAGGAAATGAGAGGGCTGAGGATCTTCCTGGACCAAAGTCCTGTAGAGATTCCTGCACTTCCACAAGAGCATCTGCAGCCGATGGAGCTGAGCGGGGAGCCGAGGCAGAGGGCTGGGAATGCCTGGGTACGCCAGGGAGCTTCAACACAAAGGCAGTGCAGAAGCAACTGATCCCTCACAGGTTGCTTACTGTTGGGGTTTGCTTATCGATCTGTATTTAAAGATAAAAATCTTGTCTGTGAATGTCCATGGCCTGTTTTCAACATCAGTTCCTTGCCAGGTGTTCCATGATGAACTGAAGACACAGAGATGAAGCTAAGTGTACAGGATTCACTTTCAGGAGGAGGCACGCCGTGACTCAGCTAAACAATGAGATTGTGAACTGTGACACCACTTCTAAAGGGCTGTTAGAAAAAAAAAGAGTCCTTCTCCAGAGTCAGTGAATGAAGACAAGGAAAGTGACATGGAAATCATATTCACAGCTGCCTTTTCCGTGGCTGAGTTGGCCAGGTGGGATGTACACCCCTACAGGCTGTGACTAGTTTTATTTTCTAATGTTTTTATTGTAATATAATTACATCATTTCCCCACTTCCCTACAACCTTTCCCATGCAGCTACATTTGTTCTTTAAATTCATGGCTTCTGTTACTTTAGTTATTGTACACACACACACACACACACACACACACACACTCATCTCTGTATGTATGATTTCAAGCAGATCACTTAGTATTGGGTAGCTAATTGAGGGGTTCTTTCCTAGGGAAGACCATTTCTCCTGTTCTAAGCATTCTCCAGCTGCCCACAGTTTTTGTAGGGTGAAGACATCAACAAAACCAATGGTTGTGTTAAGATGGAAGGAGTAATGGCACTAGTTTTATATGGTGGTGTATTCCTTTAATCTCAGCACTTGAGAGACAGAGATGATAGGCAGATCCCTCTGAGTTTCAGGTCTCCTTAGAGGGTTCAAGGCTAGGACTACACAGTGAGACACTGTCTCAAAAGAGAAAGGGAAAAAGGACATGACTGTGAGGGCTTGTCCAGATTCCAGGCAAGTAATTGTAACATTCTGAAACCATCCTGGTTAAACGTGCTTAGGCTGCACATTCACTTTAGAAAGAGCCACCCCATTCTCACGCCTGCTTCATCTGTGTGGATGGCTACATGCAGCAAACTCAACTGACATGACAACTCTCTTCCCTTTCTCAGACTTAGACCTCGGTCTTCAGTCAATTAACCTTAATCTTCATTTGTTCCAATGCAAAGCATACTAAAGAATGATATCTTTTTTATATAATTTATTTCCTAAGTAAAAAAAATATTTTGGTGTATCTTTGAGTAACCTCCAGTACACTTTTCTAAGAATTCTAGAAATAGGGGTAGGATGGGAATTCAAAACATTCACAAATATTGACAATGTTTTCCTCTAATAGGGCTGTTTCCTTTAAATCATTTTTTTTCCTTTTGTAGGTGTGTTCATTTCTACAAAAAAAAAAAAGTCAAGTGATGATAAACCTCTTAAAATCTGTATATATTGCTGGAGGTTGGTCTGGTGTATTTTGATGCTAATTAATAAAAGGCCATTACCCCTGGGCAGGGCAAATGAGATAGGCATGACTAAGGTTCCTGGGGTTGGGGAGACATAGAGAGAATCTTGGGAAGAAGAGAGCAGAGGAGAAGAGAGGAAAAGAAGGCCACCATGGGTTAGGTGTAGGAGAAGCACATGGCTGACGTACATGAAGGATTTACCCCAGATGAAGAACATTAGCAAGTATTTGGAATTACGGATAGGAAGTAGTTTGATAGAAATTATTAGAACCAGATGACATGGCATTGGGGCAGGGATCCCACACCTGCTCCACTATGGGAAGTAGTTTAGGGGATTCATATCTGCTCTGCCCCAGGTTAACTAAGGCTACTTTCTCA
The DNA here is from genome assembly GCF_964271855.1 of Acomys minous. Lineage (NCBI taxonomy): Eukaryota > Metazoa > Chordata > Mammalia > Rodentia > Muridae > Acomys > Acomys minous. The sequence continues at coordinate 79,116,829 of NC_140492.1, read as the reverse complement.
TATAACAGGTGTCTGTGTCTTGATTGATTGCTAGTGGGTTGGAAAATACTGTTGTAATAATCAGTATAGGCCTAATGATAAATGTTTTTAGGTGGTACTGGTAAATTAACTACAACAATATATCACAGAAGAGGCAATTCAATCAATATAGATTTTCAAAAGAATTCTTGAAGAACAATGCACCTGTGTCTAAAAATTCTTACTTAGTGCCGTTTAGTCTGAACAAAACTTCCCTGCTTCCAGTTATCCAAACACAGCTTTCTCAGATGATAAATGATCATGTGAATGCTACCTAACTCAGCTAAAATGTTCTCCAGCTTTAAATATTCATGGAGGAACTATCTGCACTTTGACCTCAACATGTTGGTGATGATAAGGCTAGTGTTCGATGGGAACTTCATTTTACTTTCTTAATTTGACCATGTCCTCAACAGCAATATTTTATTAACAAGCCTTTACTTTATATCATAACCATTTTATTTCATCCCAATTTTAAAAAGAATTCTAACAACTTCCTAGGGTGATAAGTTTCTTGTTTAACTGAAATAGTACTCAGAGCTTGATGCAACCACATCAGTGATCATATTTTCCTTTTTAATTTTTTTTTTTATGTCTACAGCATTTCTCTACAAGATTAGGTTTTGGATTCTACATGTTTGTTAATTTTAAGCAATCATGAAGACTCAGAGAGAGATTCAATAATGCAAGGTGGTGTCACTTCTCTCAAATGATAGACAGCAACAGTAAGCTTGGATTTTAGAAAGAACAATGTTAGGTTGTCACAGACATGCAGATACATCGTAAAGGCCTTGCTTGACAAAGTTCCATAGACTTCCAACTGTCCAGCATGATCTCTAGACATCTAGAACAGCTGTTGAAGATTTGCTTGACAAAGTTCCAAATATCTCTGGCTCATCACCACTACCCTTAAATATTATGTGTGGTCCAGGTGTGATTTTGTTTAGAAATGTGCTATTTCTCTTAAAACTGTTTTTTCTCTTTATTTCTCAGCCCTAAGGAAAATCATACAAGGAAAATATTTTTTTCCACAGAGAATGTTGGAAGAGGGAATCTGGGCAAAAGCTTGAGACAATGATAGAGTTTCTTGCTCTGACTGTGAGTACCCAAGCAGAAACTGCTTGTAAGAAAGTTAAGACCTCAACATAATAGTACCTGGCTAAATACTGTTACCTGTAGAAACATTTCCTTAGAATCTGCTTTGAGAGCAATAGAAGATGGTCTTGGAATGTCATGCTTTACAGATATTTTATAATAGAGGACCCCTTGGCAGTTAGCCTAGTCTTGGATAGCATACCTGTTGGTCTGGGACTGGAAGTAGGTTTTTCTTTAGAGAATGTTTACCTCAAGCTACGTTGCTATGACAATCTTGTAAACACATTGGCTTTAGCCAGGGAAATTTTTGATTAAACTTTCCCTTGTATTGTTTAAAAAATAACAATCAGGTTATGCTGATCATTGCTTGAAAATTGATTTTTGTTGTATGATTTGTTGTAGGTTACAGAATTTTTTGTATCTCCTTGTTATTCTGTCGATTTTTTATTGCCCTAGTGATTGTAAAAGATTAAAAAGAAATTCATGATGTAATCTATAATGAAAAAAAATTGAACTTCATTTCAATAAAATAGTGGGATTGGCCAAAGGAGTATGGGAAAACAAGTAAGAGACATGAAAGAGTAAGGTAGAGTGATATGGGGAACAGTAAGAGAGATAGATAGATGGGGAACAGCAAGCAAGAAGAGAGATGGGAAAATGGGTAACAACAAGCAGAAAGAGAGAAAAATGGGTGACAAAGAGCAAGGAGACAGACAGTAAGTGAGACAGACACAGAGACAGAGACAGATAGAGACAGAAAATAAAGGTCTCCTGGGCCTTAAGACTTCCAGCTTGTACCGCATATTCCTGAGTTTCTGAGCAGTTCTTTTTCCTCCATTCCTCGACATCTCTTCAACAACTAGTTCCTCTAGCTAGTTGTTTAACCAATGACTGGTTTCTCTTAACCAGCCATTCACCACCTGCTCATTTCTTCCTCCCTCGGATCCACCTCTCTTCTCCTCTTCACCATTCCTGGTGCTGGTCTTGGGGAGCAGCATTAGGTGAGCAGTTAGTGTGGATGGTGGCCCTCTACTTCTTATCCCAAAGGAGGATGTAGTTTGAAAGCTCATTGGTGAAGATGCCATTGTACTCTAACAGAATTTAAAGGAAGTTCCTTCCTGAAATCTAAACCATACGCTGGAGTTACTCTAGAGGTAAACCACTAAAACATTTCTGAAAATGCACTCTGTCAATCACTATTTCTTTGAGGTGATTATAATTGTTTCTTAATTTCAAATAAGATTAGCAATTTCTACAAATTTAGGAATACAGAGGCTTAAACAGATTGATGTGATAAAGTACATACAGAAGAAGGCAACAAGGAAAATGTGTCTCTCACCTATTTGATGAACTTCATTTTCAAGTAAAAGGGATTAAGTGAAGAATTTAACAGCACAAAACCAGCACACAAAGAAAATTGCCTTTCTTTTCCTATGTAGCTCTAGAGCCTCAGTTTTTTTCTGTTCCACACTTATTAGCGCAACTTCTTGTCAAGTCTCCATAATTTAAACATTTTTAGTTCTATACCTATGTTTGTACATCAGCAGCTACTGAGCTACAAAACCTTTTCTATACCTTTTTGTAAAATTTTATAATTCTCAAAGCAAAATGTAGCCTCTCCAAAAGGTTAACACTGCCTGATTTCACACATGACATTATCTTACCCTTAGCATGTTCTCTAGCTGCCTTCTCTGTGGACATTTAGTGTGATTTTAAAAATCAATGGAAGGTTTGTCAGATGATTTAATTAATTTATAATTATTTATAACTTTATTTACTCTTGCCGTAATGGAGGAGGGGAGGATTAAAAGAAAGCACCTCTAAAGTCTCAGCTTTGCTTCCACTACTGCAAAACCTAGTCCTGATTCCTGAATCCCTGCCACTGAAGCCAGACTACAGGGCCGTTAGTCTCCTGAAACATTACTCATAGTTACTCATAGTGAGAATTTTGGTTTCTTTAAAGACCTAGTCATGTGAATATGTTTTTGTTTTAATCCCAGATATAGGATATGGGGCTGCTTCAATGGGGCTGCTTCAGATTGTCCATTGTAGGCTCAATTTTCTTAACAATTATATTTTATTATGAACTTATCAAATGAGCTTACCTCCCTTATAACCTGACTAGCATAAACCTAAGGATAAGAAGATTAAAGAACACAAAAGTTAAACCTTCTGGGTACTAGTTCTCAGGAACAACTCTCCTGTCACAGTCAGCAAGATTTCTTCTGCTGGAACCTGGAGCAACTGGAACCCAAATCTCAGGTGGAGCCCGGAGCAGCAACCGGAGCCCAGAGTCCTGAAGCTTTCACTGGAGTGGTTCTCTTGAGGAGCATCTTGAAAGCCAGTGATGAACAGCTGCTCAATCCCAAGTCTCCAAAGACCACACCACCTGTTTTTGGCTCACATTTTTATCTCCTCTCAGAATTTGTTCAAGGATGTTTTTCAGTTGGTAACAGCCAAGTTCTCCGACTAAGTGGTTCAACTTCTAAGAGGATAAACATCACCTGCTCATTCACAAGTATGTTCATCTCTTCTACAGTCCATAGCCACTGAGTATGGTTTGTCTCATGCTTTAGAAGGGGCATGATTTTTGCCAGCTGCAAATAGTGTATGTTTGGAATTCCGGGAACTCTTGAGAGGGTATAAATGCAAGATCCTGAGAAGGCCTATGGAAGTGGATGCTCCCCCTGCTGCTGCTTTTGCTTTTGCTGTTTGCTGGATTGCTGGTTGTTGGTTAGAGATCTCCTGATGACAAAGATTGGACTTGCTCCAAGGAACTCAATACCTCTAATCAGCAGGAAGTAGTTTAAAGAAATCTATGCCCCTTTCCCCTCTAATCGTCTTTCTCAGATACCTAGTGCTGGGGGTTGGAAGGAATTGGGGTGCCCAAAGGTGGTAGATATAAGAATCCAATAATGTAGGCCAAAAGCCCAGCTACCAGTGGGGTTCCAACCCATGACTCTGAGTCTCACGCTCTAATGAATGAGCTAGCTGGGCTAGAAGGTAGATCATAGACATACCCCGTGCAGTGCACTTTTGATTTCAAATCCTCTCAGCCCCTAGATGGACATGGAGCTAGGTATGATGCCAGAAGGAGGGGAAGGCCCATGCAAGGTGAAGAACAACAGCCTGTCTTGAAAAAAATGGTTAATATTTGCAGCACCCGCGCTGCAATTACCCCAACGTATCGAGTGAGGAACTGCAGATTGAAGAATAGTCAAGACAATGGGTCATCCATTCTAAGAGAATGCCATTTAATGAGGAGGGGCCAAGGTCTTTTATATAGTACAGAGGCAGGTGGAAAAATACAAGACGATGTATATGGTAAGTCCCCAGGACAAGAGGAACCATGTAACCAAGGTAAACAGGGTGCAAAACAGGAACTAGTGGTCAGCTCAATGAGGCACAATGTTCACAACAGGAAGCTGCCAGGACAGAATAACAATTGCATACTGGCCAGGGCATGGCCCCAGGGGGCCCAAGACTAACAGTTCCCAACAGGTCCCCCCTTTATATAAATTAAATTAGCTCCTGTCTTAGGTTGCCAGGACATTAGCCCTCTGCCTTAACTGTCCTTGGTATGGCTGTCTCAAAACACAGTCGCCCTGTCTTAGGTTGGCAGGGGCCTCCATGGTCTTACCTGTTACTGGACACTCATTTATCAAGGCTAAACCAAATTTTGGGTAGTGGGTTTATCCAATGCCAGGGATGCAAGGGCCTGTTTGGTGTGGAACTGTTGAATGGCCTGTTGTTCTTTCATGTAGAAGCATTGGTCACCTTAGCTGTGGTAACACAAGCGTGATGATACATAGGATAACAAGTAAGCATATGAACATCCCACAAAATATCACAAAATATCTATTTGCTCTTGTAATAAGGCTGTCTGCTGATTACGATTCTGAACAGTCCATTGAATCATGAAGTTCAATGAATTTTGAGTAGATAGGGCCCTGGCCACCTCCTCAAAATGTTTGTCCAAAGTCTAAATTCTGGGAGATGGCAATTCTAGTAGCTGTTGTAGTGGTGGCAGCTAACACAATGGCTCTGATAATGGCAGCAGTGATGTCAAAGTCTCTCTTCTCTCAAAAGAGGATCAATCTACTCTCTCCTGTATGCTCCACCAGAAATGGAACTACTCCAGGCACTCATACTTGTGATCCTCCTGCCTCTGCCTCCTTCAGCAAATCCTACCAGAGTGCACCACCACAACCAGCATCAAGATCGGGGGATAGTGCCCATACTGTCTCCTGAAGGCTGATGGGCAGACGGATAAGAGACAGGATGCACACAGTGCCCAGGAACCCAAATGGGTACCTCATTGTCCTGTGGGAAAACACAAGCAGAGCCTCGGGCCCAGGCAAAAAGAGGATCCGGACCCTTCCATATACCAGTGGACAGATCCTTCCACTTCACCATTCCTTTATGTCTTGTAGGAGGTCTCCAAATGCCCATCTGCTGCAGAAGCTCCAGAAGCAGCAATAGTTAAAAAAGTTTAAATATATAATATATAGGCTAATTGTGAATGCAGGGTAGTTTTTCCACTATATTCTCCCTTCTTAATCTTATATAAATAAGCTTTAAGTGTACAGTGTGCCCATTCTATAATAGCTTGGCCCTGTGGATTATGGGGAATGCCAGTCTTATGTAAAATATCGTAGGAAGAGAGAAAGGATGCAAGCCCTGCACTAGTGTAGGCTGGTCCATTATCAGTTTTTAATTGTTTGGGAGTCCCCATGTATGAGAAGGCCAGCTTATAACACAAAAAAAGGAAGAATAAAGACCCCCCCCAGAGGCAGACTATATTATGTTCTGTTAACTTTAAGTTTTATTAATGTTAATTTAAAAAGTAACAACCGCAGCTAAGAGACACTAGCTTAAAGAAAAAAATGTGGAATTACATCATCCTATATACTATAAGGATGTGTTAACATCAGAGAGGAAACCTGTAAGACTTTTGAAATGGGGACACGTTTTTGCTTATATTGCTACAGGGAATGGAAGTATATGGCTACTGTCAAACTTACAAAGATTAGAACTAGCAGAAAAGACCTCCTGAAAACCTTGACCTGAAAGGTGTTTAGTTTTAAATGTCTCTGTTTCATTTAATGGCTTAAAAACAGAAAGGGGGAAATGTAGTGAGAATTTTCATTTCTTTAAAAGCCCAACTATGTTACACGAATATGTTTTTGTTTTAATCTTTGGTGGGGATATGGGACTGCTTCAGATTGCCCACAGCCACTAATGATTTTGCTTTAGGAGGGGAATAATTTTTGCCAGCTGCAGATAGTTTACATTTGGCATTCTGGGGACCCTTGTCAGGGTATAAATAATGCAAGCACCCCGAGAGGACCTGTGATGGCTGTTGTCATCCTTGTGGCTCCTGCTTTTGCTTTTGCTTTTGCTTTCTCTTTTGCCATTTGCTGTTCTCTGGATTGCTGGATTTGCCTGCTGGATTGTCTGTTGCTGCTTGGAGGTATCTTGACATTGGACTTGTCCCAAGAAACTCAATGCCCCTAATCATCAGGAAGAAGTCTAAAGAGATCTAAGCCCCCTTTCCTCTCTAACTTTTTGTCTAGACTACCTATTGTTGGGGGATTGGAAGGGATTGGAATGGAGAAGTGTAGTAGATGTAATAACCCAATAAAGTAGCCCAAAAGCCAGACCATACTTATTTGCCCTGTAGAAATTTAAAATGATAACCTGAAACCTCAGAAAAACAACAACAACAACATATTCATTTTCTTTATCTCTCTAAAATTGGGAGAAAGTTAAACCTATTATGGAAATCAAATTTGTCCATTGAATGGTCATGGTCAAAAATATGTATTTATGAACTCACCTTTCTTAAGGTCTCTAGTCACCAATGCCACATATGATTTCTCAGGATAAAGATTTCATTGATCAGTTTCTTGAGCCACTGGCACTAGAGCCAGAAAGTCCTAATCAAATTGAGACTGGTGATCTTGTTCTCAGTCAAACTGTCTTTGGCTATATTATTTCCAAGTAAGACATGGTTGGAATCTGCCTTAACAGAACCTCTTTTTGCATATTTCCTGCTTGAAAATTCTTGTCTTAACAGGACCTACTATAACTAACTGGTTATCATCATTCCTATTACTCTCTAAGACTTCCTCATTCATTTTCCATGTCCATTGACTGTTACTCATAAATACCACATCTTAGCTTATCAGTTCCTCCACTATGCTTTATTCAACTTTCGTTATGATTAAGAAAATGGCCCAGACACAGTAGCCTCTGAAATCTGCACAGAGAGTCATCCCAGTAAAATGCTTTGTAGGGGCTGGCTCACTGCAGTAAGTCCTGGGCTTCCATTATGTACTTGCTTGTGATTAATAGGGTGGGTGAATCTTTCTGGTCTATAGAGTTTATTCTAGAACTACGTGGCTAACTAACAACATCTTGAGCCCACTCTTGCCCATTTATACAAAGAGATATATGCTTTATCATCAAGTGCTTACAGACTAGAGAAAGCAGAATGCACACATGTGAACTTCTATCAATTTTTCTTTCTTTCTTTCTTTCTTTTTTTTTTAAGAAAATCTGTGACACTCACACAAGAACACTGATGTGTTGCAAGGGCAAGGTTCCAAGAATAAAAGACACAATTCTTCAGTAAACAGGGAGGAGAATTTTCAAAGTTTCCAGACGAAAAAAATCCATATAGGTTTAGATGATAACACTGTTTGGAAGTGAGAACGCAGAAAAGACAAGATCAATAGCTTTTCATGCAAAGAAATGATCTTCTAAACTTCCTTTATGATGACCTGCAATATGTTCTTTCCGCCATATATATCAAGATTATATGTCTTCTAATTTTTAAATGGTTCATAATTAAACTGCTACCCTTAAAATTAGAAAGTATTTTCTCTACTTCATAACTCTTTGGTGGCGTCGTGAATAAAATATTTCTATGCCTGAGGCTTTAAAACACTGAGTTATTAGAAAAGCATAAGAAAAAGTAATTACATTTGGGTTTGAGGGAGACCATTCTCCATTTTTTAAATTCCGCAAGTCCTTGAGCAATTATGAATGATTCTAAAATGAATTTGCTTTTGCAAAAAGAAATTTTTAATTTATCTCAGACTAGATTTATTGTGCATTATTATTTTAAACACTATGTGTGCATTACCATTAAAACTGTGGCCATATGAATTGGGACTGAAAGCTAAACATGATGCTATGACAACTTCATTTGTCATACATTTTAAGATTTAAAAATCTTTTCTAGAAATTCTATATCAAATGATTCAATATCTATCTTATACATAAAATACAACTAGGGCAGTGGGCTATTATATAATTTTGATTTTCTTATTTGACTCTTTAAGGCAAACATAAAAATTAATTATACATTTAAGATCTAAATGACATGTTGTAATATGTGCTAATAATTACATAAACAGGATGTTTCTGTAGCAGTAACAGATAATTCTATATAATTTACATAATAAAGGTATATTGTTCCTGAAAGCTTAATATAGGAAAGATTTTAAGGTTTATTTGCTCTAGAGATTTAGCACCCATTGAGAAAACTATCTCATCCTCTTCTTCATTGTCTTTCATGATTTTCACTGTCATTATCCCCTGATAAAAGTTTATTTTCCCCACCAAACTGGATTATGTGAAATCATCAGGGCTTACTTCCCCTGGTCCTCTCAGGAGCCTGTTTCCATCTGTGACTGAAGTCACAGTAATATAATTGTCCTAGTAATACCTCCTTTGCTGTGAATGGCTTATAAAGGCATAATTTGGGAATCAAGAGGGCACAGTTGTCCCTTGTCATGCTTACTTCAACTCTCCTCCAAAACTCCCTGTCCTGGGCCATGCTGGCCCCTAACATTGAACCAGGGAGAAAATAAAATAGTCAAGAGCTAAGACTATTCTAAAAATCAAAAATCAAAAAACAAAACCCAACACTATGCCCACGAAAACAGCTAAAATGTCTACCATTTCCAATAAAGGTTACTGCTGTTTTTCCTACAGTGAAAAAAATGCCTAAAATTTTTTTTAAATATAGAAATTCACTTCTATTGTCAAAATTATAAGAAACAAAAGAGGCAATAAGACAAGTTTGCATCCCGAATGACTGATAAATCATTTGATGTATGTCGGCATCGTTTGAGAACAATTGAATGTGCTCACTCCCACAACAGTGATAACACAAACACCTGGGTCTACATTTCTACCCTTAGCTCAGGTTCCCTATGCCTGTGTGAATATGCGCTACCAATGAGATTCTTTTTAGATTCTCTGTAGATTAGAAACATTTTTCTGTAATTTGAGTGTATGCCTTATATGGAGGCATTTGTTTAAGACTTGTCAGCAACCAGTGGTTTATTTGGAGGTGGTATAACCATTAGGAAGTAGGGCCTAGTGGAATAAAGTCAGGTCATTGGCAAAATGCCCATCCCCCTACTTTCTTTATCCCGTTTCTTCCTATTTGTGCATCCTGATCAACATAAGGTAAGAAGTGTGTATGTACCCCTGTCATGATGTACTGCCTCAGCACAAATCTAGAGCCACCAATCCAGTTGATAATGGACTAAAAATCTCTGAAACAGTGAACTGAAGTAAGCATTACCTCCTTCTAAAAGCAATGTCTTGGTGGAAACAGGAGGCAGAAGCTCACCCATGGCCTGACAAACTTAGCATGCTCCCCCAGATGTTCCTCCTGGATACTGTAATCACCTAACTTGATGATGACTCGTCTCTCTACCCATGCAATACTTGCTTGCAGTTCTTTTAACTTGGCTTGCTGTTGCACTTTGAATGTAAACAGTATACCTCAGGCACACATGCTTGAACACTTGATCTCCAACTAGTAGCACTATTTGCAAAGGTTGTAGATAGAGCCCTGCTGAAGAAATTGAGTTGCCATGAATACTTTGGGATTTTTGTAGGTGAGAACTACTTCCTATTCACTTTCTGAGTACAGATAACCAGCCAGTCTCCTGCTTCTACCACATACCTTCTTCAACTGTTGCCTTGTTTCCCTCCAGGATGCACCACATTCCTCTAAAACTATAAGCCAAAATAAGCCTCTTCGCTATTCAGTTGCTTTTGCTGATGACCTTTAACATAACAACAAGAAAGTAACTAAAATTCTTGCTATATAATTAGTAAACTCACTCATTCAAAACATGCAGCTATCACAGATCATTCCCCACACAGAACAGTCAAACAGCTGTTAATTGTCTCCAGAGACAAACAAATATTGTTTCCCCCAAGTAGTTATGAATCTAAAAATATAGGCATTGGTTTTAAGTAATAAAAAGAATTTAGGAAGTAAAGATTTCAATGGAGGTGGTAGAAAATGTTGGATAGAAGTATCTTTTCCCAGGCTGATCACACACTTTCACTCAGATGCTACCAAACACCCACCCTTGCATTCCTTAAACCAGTTCCCTGTCAAGCACTTTCTGCATCTCCTGAGTTTCTCACCTCCTTGCTTTGCCTGAAGCCAGAATGGGTGCACCTTCTCTATGATTTAGTAACATCAAGTAAAGAATGCACATGATCTAAAACATTGCTGCTTTTACATTAGTTGGAAGGCAGGGTCTCCCTGAAAACATGCAACTTCAAGAACAATTTTAATCATAAGGCCAAATGTGGGTGAGTTGGGCAAAAAAAAAAGTTTGTCTACATTGACAATTTCATAATTTACATTTCACTATTCCAACTAAGAATATTTTAAAGTGAGATGCAATATATAACCATTCCTTGAAGTGTAGTTTACTGTGATAAAAGTAAACTGAATAAAAGATGCAATTAATTTCTGTCCAAGTCTCACTTAAGAGAGACTATTAAAGTTAAAATATTGCTTGTATCAAAATCAGTGTTTTTTATTAGCTTGTAGCAATCTCTCTGCTTGACCTACATTTAATAAAGTAATGAAAGACAGAAAGAAAGAGGGAGACAAAGGGAAAGAGAGAGATAAAATGGGAGGAGAGAGGGAGACAGAGAGACTATACCACCATGACACTTAATCAATAACTGCCTCCTTTCGTGCCTTATGCTAGCACCTTGAAGAGACTTCGTGAGGAGCAAAAAGCCACTTCTGTGGCCAAATGAAGGCACAATTTAAGAGTCTGCCATGCCATGTCCTTGAGTAACATCCTGTGACCTGCAAAGACCTGCAAGACCTAGTGCTTGGTGGGCCCACAAAGTAAATCATTCAAAAGTTAAATGTCCCTTGGAGGAGTGAATACTAGGGTGATGAATAGCAATGCTGTCACTAAATAGAGAAAGAAAGAATGACAGGAAGAAAGAAAGAAAGAAAGAAGCTTAAATATCCAGAATTTAAATCAATAAACTTATAAATCTTAAAAATTTGTCACACAACCATGGATTAAAGCTAAATTTCAATAAGAGAAATTTTACAAACCCATGGAAACTGGACAGCTCTCAATTGAATGACCACTGGGTCAAGGCAGAAATAAGAAAGAAATTAAGGAATTCAATGAAAATGAATACATCACATGCCCAAACTTATGGGAAACAGCAAAAGCAGTGCTAAGAGAAAAGTTCATTGTACTAAGTGCCTTCCTAAAGAAATTGGAGAGTTCTTGTTCTAGCAAATCAACAACACATCTGAAAGCTCTAGAACAAAAAGATGCAAACACATCCAAGAGGAGTAGAATATAGGAAATAATCAAACTGAGGACTGAAATAAATAAAATAGAAACAAAGACAGCAATATAAGGAAACACTGAGACAAAGAGTTGGTTCTTTGAGAAGAGCAATAAGATCAGCAAAACCTTATTCAAATTAACTAAAAGACAGAGAGAGAATATCCAAACTAACAAAACCATAAACAAAAATGAAGATATAACAACAAACATCAAGGACATCCAGAGAATCATAAGGACATAATTTTAAAAGCCTATATTCCACCAAAAAATATAAAAGAAATGGTTAATTTTATTGATGTATACTACTTGCCAAAGTCAAATCAAGATCACATAAGCAATTTGAACAGACCTATAACACCCAGTAAAATAGGAGCAGTCATTTTAAAAAAATCTCCCAATCCAGCCCAAGGCCAGGAGATTTTAGCACAGAGTGTTACCAGATTTTCAAAAAAGAGCCAATACCAATACTCCAAATTATTCCACAAAATAGACACAAAAGGAACATTGCCAAATTAATTTCATGAGGCCAGAGTCACGCTGATACCCAAACCACAGAAAGACTCAATAAAGAAAGAGAATTGCAGACCAATTTCCCTCGTAAACATCGACCCAAAAATACTCAATAAAATATTTGTAAACTGAATCAAAGAACACATCAAAAACATCATCTACAGTGATCAAGTAGGCTTTATCCCAGAGATGTGGGGATGATTCAACATATAGAAATCAATAAGTGTAATCCACAATATAAACAAACTGGGGGGAAAAACACATGATCATCTTATTAGATGCTGAAAAAGCCTTTGACTATATCCAACACCCCTTCATGACTAAAGTCTTGGAGAGATCACAGATACAATACCCATACCTAAACATAGTAAAGGCAATATACAGCAAGCTGATAGTCAACATCAAGTTAATTGGAGAGAAATTCAAAACAATTCACCTAAAACCATGGAACAAATCAAGGTAGTCCATACTCTACATCCTATTTAATGTAGGACTTGAAATTCTAGCTAGAACAGTAAGACAATAAAAGGAGATCAAGGAGATACAAATTGAGAAGAAAGAAGTCAAAGTATTTTTATTTGCAGATGATCTAATAGTACACATACGTGACGCTAAAAATTCTGAGAATTCCTTCAGCTGATAAACATCTTCATCAAAATGGCTGGATACAAGATTAACTAAAAGAAAAGAAAACAAACAAACATACACACCAGTCCCTCTCTTGTATACAAATAATAAACAGGCTGAGAAAGAAATCAGGGAAACACCATCTTTCACTATGGCCACAAATAATATAAAGTATATTGGTGTAACTTTCTTCAAGTCTCCGAAGAAAGAAATTAGAGAAGATATCATTAGATTGAAAGATCTCCCATGCTCATGTATCTGTAGGATTAATATATTAAAATGGCCATCTTACCAAAAGCAGTCTACAGATTCCATGCAATCCCTACCAAAATTCCAACACAATTCTTTACAGATCTTGAAAGAACAATATTTAACTTCATACGGAAAAACACAGGATAGCTAAAACAAGCATGTACAATTAAATTAAATTAAATTAAAAAAAAAACTTTCTTAATGTATCACCATCCCTGATTTCAAGCTTTACTACAGAGACATAGTAATAAAAAACTTCACGATATTGGCATTAAAAAAAAAAACATGTTGATTCATAGAATTAAATCAAAGGCCCATAAATAAACCCACACACCTGTTGACACCTAATTTTTGACAATGAAGCCAAAATTATAAAGGGGGGAGCATATTCAACAAATGGTTCTAGTCTAAATGGATATTTGCATGTAGAACAATGCAAATAGATCCATATCTGTCAGCCTGCACAAAACTCAAGTCCAAGTGGGTCAAAGACCTCAACAAAAAACAAGATACACTGAACTTGGGAGAACAGAAAGTGAGGAATAGCCTTGAACCCATTGGCACTGGAGACAACTTTGTGAACAACTTCTTCAGTGTTCAGGCACCAAGATCAACAATTAATAAGTGGGAGCCAGGTGTGGTGGTGCACGCCTTTAATCTCAGCACTTGGGAGGCAGAGGCAGGCAGATCGCTGTGAGTTCGAGGCCAGCCTGGTCTACAAAGTGAGTCCAGAATGGCCAAGGCTACACAGAGAAACCCTGTCTCGAAAAACCAAAAAACAAAAAACAACAACAACAAAAAAAAACTGAAAACTTTCTGTAAAGCAAAGGACACCATCAATTGGGTAAAACAGCAGTCTGCAGCATTCGTAAGGATTTTTATCAACTCCACATCAGAGGGCCAATATCCAAAATATATAAAGAACTCAAAAAACTAGATATCATCAAACCAAATAATCCAATTAAAAATCGCAGCATATCCAAACAGAAAAAATCTCAACAGAGGAAACACAAGAAACTCACTCTCAAAAATCTGAGAAACACTTAAGAAAAGTTCAACATCCTTAGCCAGCAGGGAAATGCAAATCAGAATGACTCAGAGATTCCATCTTATTCCTGTCAGAATAGCTAAGATCAAAACCACAAGAGGCAGCTCATGCTGGAGAAGATATGGAGCAAGAGGAATACTCCTCCATTGTTGATGAGAGTGCAAACATGTACAGCCACTTTGGAAATCAATATAGCTATATCTCAGAAAATTGGGAATTGGTCTACCTCAATACTACTCCTGAGTATATACCCAAAGGGAGCTTCATCCTACCACAAGGACATTTGCTCAGTTATGTTCATAGGAGCTTCATTCCTAATAGCCAGAAACAGGAAACTACTTACAAGTCCCTCAGCCTAAGAATGGATTTTTAAAATGTGGTACATGTACAAAATGGAGTATTACTCAGCTGTTTAAAAAAAAAAACATAAAATTTGCAGGAAAATGGATGGAATGAGAAAAATTTATCCTGAGTAAGATAACCCAGACCCAGAAAGATGTACATGGAATGTATTCACTTTGGATAAGTGGATAAAGGTCACCATGCTACAATCCACAGACTCAGAAAAGTTAGGTAACAAGGAGGGGAAGGGAGGAGCACATGATTCTTCCTGGGAAGTGGAACTGAATAGATCTCATGGGTGGATTGGGGCGGGGGAGGGGCTGGGGAGGGTGGGGGGGTGGGGCGGGGGTGGGAATAGGAATAGGAGGGAGCAGGTGGGAGCAGATGGAGGGAGAGGATACTGGGAGAGACAACTCGAATTGGAGGAGCATCTCTTGGACAAGCTAGAAGTTTTGTACAATGGAAACTTCCAGGAATATATGAGGGTGACCCTAGCTAAGATCTCTAGAACTGGGAGATATGGAGCCTGAGCTGACCATCTCCTGAAACCAAGCATGACTTCCAGTCCAGCTTGAGACCCATGCCATGATAGGAAGCCCACCCAGGACATTGCCTGAAGGGCCAGGACCAAAGAGGCCTTCTAAGATAGAACCAAAGATGGCTGGTAAAACAACCAAAAGTCAATGAACTGATTCCCAATGATATTCTACTATACTCAAAGGCAGGAGTTTAACATAATCATTTTCAGAGAGGTGTGTTGGGGCATAGTCTGATGTATTTTGATGCTAATTACTGCGTGCTGTCTCTGACCCACCTTTTGCTTAGTAAAATGCTATCCCACCTGGGCAGGGCAGAGGAGATAGGTGGGGCTAGGAGAGGAGGGAATTCTTGGAAGAAAAATGGACTGCCACCAGGAGAAGGAGAGAGACCTGAGGTGAAGAGAGGAAGGCCGCCGTGGCTTAGCTGGAGGAGAAGCACATGGCCTGTAGAGTGGATGGAGAATCCAGCCCAGATGAAGAACGTTAGCAAGTATTTGGGATTATGGATAGGAGGTAACTTGATAGAAGTTATTAGAGGCAGATGGCATGGGATTGAGGCAGGGATCCCATGCTTACTCCACTATGGGAGGAAGTTTAGAGGATTGATATCTGCCCTGCCCCAGGTTAACCAAGGCTATTTTAAAATATAACAAGTGTCTGTGTCTTGATTGATTGATTGATTGATTGATTGATTGATAGCCAGGTCTACAGGCGATACATGTAATTTTAAAACAATAGAGGTTTCATCCAGGAAGTGTTGGAAACAGTTGCAGAGAACCCACAACCAAACATTAAGCAGAGTGCAGAGAATCATGTGGAAGAGAGGGAGGAAGAGTTGTAGGAGCCAGAGAGGCCAAGAATATACAAGAAAAACCCACAGAATCAACTATCTTGGCTCACGGGCCTTCCAAAGACTGAACCAATGACTAGGGACCCTGCATGGGTCTTATTTAGGCTGTCTGCATATAAATTACAGTCGTGTAACTTGGTCTTCTTACAGAACTCATAACAGTGGGAGCAAGGGCTGTCTCTGACTTTTTCCTGCTTTGGGGCCCTTTCCTCCTTCTGGGTTGCTTAGTCTGGTCTTAATATGAGGGGAGGTGCCTAGTCTCATTACAACCTGATGTGTCAAGCTTCCCAGGGAAGCTTGCCCTTTTCTGAAGAGAAATGGAGAAGAGGTGACGGGGGATGGGAGGACGGGGGAAAATGGTAGGGGAGGAGAGAGGGGACACCTCAGTGAGGATAGGTTATATAAGAGAAGAATACATTTTTAAAAACTTAAACTATTGTTCTAAAAACTTATTTGTGTATGATTTACCTACAGTCAAATGCACCCAGTCTAAACAGTTCCAAGGAATTTAATGAATAGCAATATTGATATAAACCTTGTCAGTCAAAATGTAAAATATCCTTTCACTCCAAAAAAAAAAAAATCCCCACTGTGCTCTTTCCTATCATTGCCACAGGAGGATATTCTTAAATATCTTGTTTTTATGAAAGTCTACTCTCTTGTCATAAACAGCATTTAGGTCTTTGAGTCTTCACACACAAGCAGGAACCACTTCCCAAGGATGTGATTAACAAAGACAAGGTACTAATGAGAGTCTGTTGCCACGGAGCTTCCAGTCCAGGCTAGCATTTGAAGCATGACGTGCCCCAGGCGTGTGAGTGGGAAAGGGGCGTTTTAATCTGCCTAGCATATTCTGAAGCTATAAAGGTCTCCTACTAAGGCTAACGGTAGATAATTAACATAGATGAGAGAGCTCAGGGAAAACAGAAACCAAAATAGAAGGAAGTGATCATCACCAAACATCTTATGCCTCTTGTTCATTTGCATAAGATTATATATGCATGTATACATTTACATACAAATTGAATATGCAATTTAAAACATAAAAATATAGGCACCCCATGCTTACAATATTGTAAAAACTCTACTGAATACTCCTTAAAATGTGTTTTGTTTCACATTATATATATTTTTTTCTTCTACCTTAAAAAAAGAAAAACAAATTAAAGTCCACAGCACTATTGACTGAAGGAAATCAAAAGTAATGCTTTCTCCTCCTAAAACATGTGGCCCTGAGGCCTTTCCATGGATCAGTAACAGACACCATGAGGTTTCCCTGCCACTGTTTTCCATGCTGTGAGACTCTGCCGGATAAGGATGAAGCCTGGCTTCTCTGGATAGCCGTTCTGCGCTCAGTCAATGAACGTGGACTCTGATTTCTTGGAGAACTCTGATTCCTTAGTGGGGACTAGGTGGTATGCCTCACTCCACCTGTTCTGACAACCTCTGGTTTTGAGGGGGAATTAACTAGCCCTCGAGGAAGATTATAAGCCAGATCTTTTCCTGATAAAGAACTTGACTAACAACCACTTCCTGGAAGTACCCCACCGTATACTGAGATCTTAGCGTCAGGTAAATGACTTTTAATTGTACCTAGAAGTCACCTCCTCACAGAATAATTAAGTACTGTTTTCTCCCTCTTGTGATGGGACTCCCCAATCCCCAACCCCTCCACCTTATCACTCCCACCCCCACCCTATAAATGAGCTACTGTACCACTGTATGTAGATTAAGTATTCTGGCACCCTTAACCCAAGTGCATCAGACACAGTCACCATCAAAATGCCTCCCCACTGCCCAAGGTTTATAAATAAAGGCTGGCTGTCTTTCGGGAGTTCCTGCTCATGCTTGCTTGCTCTGCTTCTCGCCGTCCCTCCACCATGACTGTCTGAGACTCCATTTATTCTGGGGGTGAGAGAAGAAAGTGCAGAACTGGGAAAGCATGGAGCATGGAAAGAACTAATTAACATCCAAAGGAAGCAGAGCCCAAGAAATTCTATTAACATCTAAGAAGGCACAGGGCCTTTTGAGCTCACGCCGGACAAATGGCTTATCTGAAGTCCACAAAACTCTTTACAATGGATTTAAAAGAGAGCCAAGTTCACAATTACAACCGAGGATAGCATTATCGGATGGCAACTGACCCACCTCCCGGAGATGGGATTCTAAACTCCCCTGAGCAAATGGCGAACAGAAGAGAACAAAGAAAGTTAAACTGTGAGTGGTCTTGGCGCCTTTCCTCTCTGTCGCTTGGACTTTAGACGCCTCCCCCCCCTGCCCTCCCCCACACCCCTTCTAATGACAACTATAATGACAGCTCCTCAAGCTGGCTCCCAGGTCGATCCTGAGACCTTCAGTTTGGGGGATCCAGTGCAACCCAGCCAGGAGCTGAATTAAAAATTCCTCTTGCTCTTACAGCGGTTTCGTGTGTTTTCTGGTTCTTTTGGGGATCAAATCTGGGCGTAGCAGGGGCAACCCCCTCTGGACATCTAG
This sequence comes from Acomys minous, assembly GCF_964271855.1. Taxonomy (NCBI): domain Eukaryota; kingdom Metazoa; phylum Chordata; class Mammalia; order Rodentia; family Muridae; genus Acomys; species Acomys minous. The sequence goes on along the minus strand of NC_140492.1, from coordinate 79,098,403 downwards.
GGCTTGACTGCCAATTAAAGATGTCAAGGCAGCTATGACAGAGATGACTTGGCAGCCACTCTACCATTGGAAGCTGGGCACTGACTGCTGGTGAATCTGGGAACCTGGCCGAGTTACCCAAGCTTCAGGCCTCACTCTAAATTGTGGGAAGGATTGTAAACTTTGTCACAGGTAAAAACAGTCTTGGCCGGCTTTGCCCTTGGACACACCAAGGATAGTCCCTGAGATTAACCTTGAGATAGACTGGGTGGAGCCATCCTGGGCCTGGAACTCAAAAAGCAGACTCCACCTGGATTATTGTGTTTCTAATTGATCCTCAATGGGAGGAGACCAGCCCTTACACTTGAAAGACAGACAGGCAGAGAGGATGAGAGGGTGAGAGGGCTTGGCAGGTTCGAACTGGGCTGGATGGGGAAAGGACCAGCCCACTGCTGGTCACTAAATGACAAATATTAAAAGGAAATGTGGTTTTGACTGTGCTTTCTAATGAAAATGTAAAATTGACACATATTGCATAATGAAATTTGAATTTGAATTTAAACATGGCATCGTTCAAGATATTTGAAAATTGAAATAAAGAAAAAACTGTGTTGTACTTTAAACTTATAAAAATCATTTTATAAAATAGTAAAATTATATATATATATATATATATATATATACTAATAATATACAATAAACTGTTTAGGATGCTTCATATGCTCAGTTTCTACTGAAAGACCAAAAAGAATTAAAAATTTTGTCCCAGAGTCACTGGGACAAAAGTTTTATGAAATGGGCTTGCAGGCCTGAGCATAGCTGTATGGAGGGACAAACCTTGCTGCATTCCTCTCAGCCCACCACAGACATGGTTTCTAAGAAACCAGACCGGAGGGTCTCTAGCTTGTTACTAATGTCATGTAGCCTAGTTGTACTATATAACCCCTAGCAACAGCCAATCAGCACAGAACAGGACATTTCAACTGAAACTTGAGACCAGATGCTCCCTTCCCTGCAAGAGAGAACAAAGGAGGCCAGAGCCATTTGTAATTTTGATGCCTTCTGTATCTTAACCAATAGATGTTTGCCAAGCTGGGACTTCCCCCACCCACCCACCCACCCTGCTTTGGGGGCACTGAAAGTGAAAGGGATCAGTCTAGAGCTTGAGGCTCTCTTCCAAATACCATTGTGTTGGTGATGGTTTGGAGCTGGGCATGGGCAGTGATTAAAGATCCTCATGTGCTTGCATGGGAGTCTCAAGAAATGAGCACAACACCACTTAAATTACAACACATTTTATACCATAAATATTATATCACAATCATTAATGAACAGTTTTAGTAGTTGTCACAGTTAGGCCATGATGAAATAATATTTCATCTCTAGTGTTGGATGCTGAGGTAGTCCCAATTTTTGGTTATCTAAACACTGTGTTTGATACAGTTAAATTTATTTCCCTATAAAAGTGTATTTCCTTATGCATCTTACATGGACAATTACTGAACTTGAGTATAAACATGTTACATCCCTTGGGTATTAAATTGTCTCTTGCTTTAGAAAAATATAATAATCTCTATCAGGCAATATAGCAGTCTGTATCAATATTTTCACAAATATTTCCACCTTATAAAAAACTTAGAAAGCAACCAGATGGCTTTGTGTATGTTCTTGTAGCATTCTTCTTGTCACCCAAAAATTGACCACAGTTCAAATGTTCAAAAATAGAAGAGCAGGGCTATACACAAGTGTAACATTCTTAAGGAATAAATAGTATAATAAAAAGTAGCACATCCTACCAAGAAGAGACTTGATACCCTATAAGCATATACAGGGGGAAGAAGTCCCCCTCAGTCACAGACATAGGGGAGGGGAGTAAGGGGAAAATGGGAGGGAGGGAAGAATAGGAAGATACAAGGGATAGGATAACCATTGAGATGTAATATGAATAAATCAATAAAAAATTTTTTAAAAGTAGCACATCATAAAAAAAAATTCAACGTGTATAGTGCTTATTCCACAGGAAATCACTTCAAAACTCAAAATAACGCAGGGTGTTGCAGCCCCTCTTGGTTGCTCACCACAAGTTAATAGTAAGACCCTATCACTGAATACGTCATTGAATACATCATATATTGGTTCATAGGACATAAAGAAATCAAGCCAGTAATGACTAGCAAGCTCCCTTCTGCTGGCTAACTTTCATAATATCAAAAGGTGTTAGCTGTTGGGAGAGAAAAGTCATCAACAGCTTCACCAAGTTGTGAACCTTGCAAGCTACAGTAATGACTGGACTGGCCAGATATGCCCATGGGTGTGGGGGAGGGGGCGGGGGGGGGGGGGGGGGGAGTCCATCCACTTCCTGATCAGATTTAAGGCTAACTGGACAGGAGGAAACTCACTCCTGGTACTTCAAATCTGTCTGAGAACATGAGATTGAGGAACCCATAGGCCCAAGGGTAAACTCACTGCTATTTTGATAAAAGGACATACTATCAAACTGCCTTCTAAATATGAGTCTGTGTACCCACAGATCAGCACAGCTCTCAGTTCACAACAGAGAACCACATTCGTACAGTGGATCACAGTTCATACAGAGACTTACAACTAGTGAAAGCATGGAGCGGAAGTGTCAGCAGATTTCTCAGCCATGAATTGGATACCTGTACCACACTCATTCCCCAAAGGCTCAGAAATCACTGTGGAATATTGTAGTAGCTGGAGGTTGTGGAGAACTGAGAGAACAATATCTTCCAGGCATAACAGGACTCTGCATCCACAATCTTACAGCACTTGTGGCTGTCTGTGAAAGACCTGCACAAACAAGCCAATCGGTATTCAAGCACGGCTAGAAGAGGGACACATGGCCCTGCCCCACCCCCACCCACCCCCATCCCTAGCTCTTGACAAATGACAGCTGTTAAGGGCAGGTTAGTTTTCTTTAGAGCTGACTATGCTTCTGGAGATGGGCCCACACACGTTCATATGTGGGTAGCACTAATTGGACTCTGTGGGTTATTTTTAAAAAGAAATGGAGTTGAGGGGGGTGCAATGAGAAGGGTTGGAGGGGATCTGATGGAGTAAGAGGGAGTGGAGAATGAATACAACAGAAATAAATGTGTGTGTATGAAATTCTCAAAGAATAAACAAAAATAGTATTTAAAAAATTTAATGTGTGCAGTGATTATTTCAAAGGCAATCACTTCAAATAACCCTTTCATCATAACTTGGTATTGATTTTTACATATTCGAGATATTCATCTTTCTGGCAGCTCTATGACATCACCATTATGCAATCATGTAAAATTACATGTGCATGCATATAAACAAAAATAACATTTAAAATGTAAAGAAAATTATGCATCTCTATTATCCCAAGTCATGTTGAAGTAACATTTCCTTTTAGTGCCAAAGATATTTTTCAGCATAGCACATACTTTTTGTGTTACAAGAATGGGGTCACTATGGGACTAGAAGAAATTCCCCTGACAGAGTGCTATGAGACACCTGAGCAGTGCTGGCATCTCAGAATCTCAGGTGTACTCAGCTACAGGTGGTTTAAGCGGGTTATACAATGACAGATTTATCTAACGACAACAAAAATACATACAATTGAATTTTCTACACTTTTTTGCACTTTTCCCTTCATCTTTAGCTAAATTTTGAAAAGAAAAAAAATGATCCTCACCATGAAGTAAAAACAGACATCATATATTTGATCATTTATATCTCATGATCTTCCTTTTAGGCTTTGTTCTAATGTATAAGCACATCCGTGGGACATGAGGACTCACTCTATTGACCGTTCAGATTCCTCACTGCACAGTAAACCTCATCCTCTTAATTATGCCTAAAGAGACAGACAATCCACTATAGTCTGGCCTCTACTAACTACACAGCCTTATTTCTCATTGACAACCTCTGCTGCTTACATTGTTTGCTGTGTTACTGGGATTTAAGGCCCAGATTGTGTGAATTGAAATAAAGGCTCATGTAGATTTGGAAAGAAGCAAGAAACTTTATTCAAAAGTAAAGCAACAGTGTAGATCAGAGAAGTACGCTGTCACTCTTGACAGCGGGCACCATGAAGGAGTGAATTCAAGGCACTGAGTTGAGTTTGTGGCTCCCTTTTATGGGGGTGAAGATGTCCTGCTACTAAGCGCTATCGTGTGGATGCTTACTGTGAATGTTCCTTCTAGGATGCATCTGATTTCAAACATGTGCAGTCCTGGCTATGCATAGGCACAAGAGGTTTCTCTTTAATGGTTCACTCAAAGGAAACAGTTTCCCTTATATGTGCCCAAACCAGTTTAGGCTAGATTGGTATGTAGCCTAGGCACCCATCCTTATACCTTTGACAGCTGTTATGGGGAAACAATGTTATTTCATTGTTTAGTGTGGGGCATACATGTAGCTTAATGCAGGTGGGATCCTGGGTGAGCAAAAGGTTAGAATTCAATTCCCACTGGCCTGGTAGCATCAGCTAGCAGGGTTCAGAGCCTGTCCTGAGCCTAGGCAAGCAGCAGAGACATGCCTCTTTGCTGTTTTCCAATCTTTAATGCTGGCACTTTCAAACAGTGTACTGACCTGCTTGGCATAAGCACATTGTGTCCATGCCTGTTGAGCACACAGGGTCTGACACACAGTATGAGATGCTCACACTTGAAGGCTCTTGGGTGTTTAATTCAAAAAGGAAATGGTTAAAAAAAAAGGGGGGGGCAAACAGACAGGAAAGGAGTGGAAAGGGACTGGGGCCCAGCATTTGGCTAATCGGAATGGGGCACCCCTGTGTGGGTAGCATATGTATAAAAGTGAGGGCCTTGGGATGTTATGTGCATTGCTACAGGTGTGTGCACAGGCTGAACCAACCGAAGTCAAAGATTGTTAATCTGTTGCTTGTGCTTACCTAATCCACTGTGTCAAGCATGGTGTAGGAACACATTTTGTCCATTCCCACAACAATAACTTCCAAGGAGCTTTCTTCCCTCTTTCTGCCCTGTAAACTCCATTCTCTTTGGATGTGCCCTTACAGCAGTGGACTTCCCGGCATGATTCCCCTCTCGACATCTCATGTCAATTGCATGCGTCCTTCCTGATCGTTCCTTCTAAAATGTCAGCTCTGGCAGAGAACTCAGCCTGTTTTGTTTATTGTTGTATTTCAGTACTAATAAAAGTACATACAAGGTTATCCAATGGATGTTTGAAGGCTTTCTATGCTTGACTGACCAAATAGTAAGTGAGAGAAGGAGCTGATGATTGAATCATACAGTGGGAACTGAAGTGTCTCCAGCACAGGTGGCTGGGCAAGTGCAGAAGTGCTGGGAAGGAGGAAAGGGAAGCAAAGACAAAGAAGAAATGGAAAGGGTTCAGTGGTAAGACCTTCATAAGGAAAGAGTATGGACTTCTTTCAGACTGAGAAATGTCTTTCTTTGTTCTTGTACAATGGAATAGTTATGCACATTGAACTGCTGTAAGGATTAAGGAAATGGAAATACAGTCATGTGCACACACGCAACATGCCTTGCATATTGAAGGCATCCAGCAAGACATTTGACTTTTTCCCAACCATTGTCCTTTGTGGTTTACTCTAGATGTTTCTATATATATAAGATCGAAGTATACTGCACATATGTGAAAATGTCAAAATGAAAACCACCCCAAAAAATGTTTAAAGAAAATTCTTGAAAGAAATCAATCAAATTTCTACAGAAAATTATACTGACAAAATTATTTTTACTTTAATTTTTAAAATATTGAGCCACACTAGATGACAGCCTTACATCTCAATTGTTATCCCATCCCTTCTATCCTCCCATTCCTCCCTCCCTCCCACTTTCACCCTATTTCCCTCTCTTATGGCTGTGGCTGAGGGGGACCTCCTCCCCCTGTATATGATCATAGGGTATCAAGTCTCTTCTTGGTAGCCTGCTATCCTTCCCCTGAGTGCCACCGGGCCTCCCTATCAAGGGGATGTGGTCAAATATGGGGCACCAGAGTTCATGTGAAAGTCAGTCCCCACTCTTCACTCATCTGTAGAGAATGACCTGTCCTTTGGCTAGATATGGGTAGGGGTTCAATGTTTACTGCACGTACTGTCCTTGGCTGGTGCCATAGTTTGTGCAAAACCCCTGGGCCCAGATCTGCCCGCCATAATGTTCTACTTTGTAGGTTTCTAGGACCCTCTGGATCCTTCCATGTCCCCATTCTCCCATATTTCTCTCACCTAGAGTCCCAAAAGGATGTCTTCACATCTATCCCACTTTCCTTGTAGGTGAAGACTCTCATGGGACATGCCCCTTGGGCTAGTGTCTAGTTATAAGTGAGTATATACCGTTTGAGTCATTCTGCTTCTGGGTTAACTCACTCATTATGATCATATTGAGTTCAATCCATTTGTCCACAAATTTTGGGAATTCCTTGCTTTTAATAGCTGAGTAGTATTCCATAGTGTAAATGTACCACAGTTTCTTTATCCACTCTTCTACTGAGGGACACTTAGGCTGTTTCCATGTTCTGGCTATTATGAATAAGGCCGCTATGAACATGGAGGAGCATATGTCCTTGTTGTGTGCTGGAGCATCTTCTGGGTATATTCCAAGGAATGGAATAGCTGGGTCTTGAGGAAGCCCTATTCCCAGTTTTCTGAGATAATTATGCTGAAACTCTTAGAAGATAAGAAATCATGGGGCTGGAGAGATAGCTTAGTGGTTGAGAGTACTTGTTGCTCTTGTAGAGTGCCCCAGCCCATGGGGTCTTCAAACGGATCATGGGAGGGGGTGCTGGAGTGAAAAAAAGGACAAGAGACATGAAGAAATGAGGGCAACCTGTATTCTGATCAAGCCCTGTTTATTGAAATTTTTCATAGTGTTTTTATAGAGAGTTCAGAGGGGCAAGGGCACGGTTGCTATGGAAACCTAGTGGCAGCTATTCTGCTCTCTAGCCTGGTAGTAAAGACATCAAGATAAGGAAGGAAGTTCTGAGGAATGCAGCTGCAGAGATACCGTAAACAAGCAGCTTCCCGGGACTGGGACTGGGTGGTGTGGCCTCGGGCTGACCCTCAGCTTGCTATGTGCCAAGCAGAGGTGTAGAAAATGGAGCCTACAGGAAAGGTGGAATTGCCTATGTTTTAAGCCAAGAGCCACTAAGGGTGGCTCCCTACAGGTCCCGTATATGTATATATATATATATATATATATATATATATATATATATATATATATATGTTGGATGGCTGGTTCAGGCCTGTCTTAGGCTGCATCAACCTCATCAGACCATCCCTTACTTGTCATCGAGAGGCCAACAGCTTGATGTTTTTGAAAATTGGTTGACATCTCTGTCTTAGATTGAATACGGTCCCAATTGCGCATAATCCTGTCATTATCTCTGAATCCCCTGCTGCCCTCTATAGCCGTCATTGGGTTCAAGGGTAGCCTTTTGACCCCTGGCCCTGTCTTAGGTGGGGTCACTCTGGGTATTGCCTGCTATTCATGTGAATGGCCTTGGTCTGCAAGCTCCAGCCTGTAATAACGAACCAGTATGGGCTTGGCCTGGATGGCAACCACTTGCTGTTTGACAAAAGCCATGAGTTTGTTAAAGAGAAAGGGTCCTACTGATAGTAGTATTAATCAGCCAAGCAGGGGGCCTAAAATGGGGAGCCCACTTCAAAGGGGATTATCGAAGGGTTATTTTTGTTGTTGGTTTTTTTGTTTGTTTTTTTGTTTGTTTTGCCACTTTTCCAGGTCTTCAATCTTATCTCGAATGATCCCAGACTTGTTAGCATAGAAACAGCATTTTTCCTCCCAGACAATCACAAGGCTTTCCTTCCATCTTCTGGATGATTTCTATAGCCTCATGAGGATCTCCAAAACCATAAAAGGTCATCGGGAGGAGGTATCCACAGGTGATCCAGCAGATAAGGATGGTCTTTCTTCTCAACATCTCTGTGAAGGAAACAGAATTAACTTATCTCAGTGAGTTTTTCATCCTCACTGGATTGTTTGTTAAAAACTGTCCACTTGTTTCACAAGTCTTTCTGGCAGCCACCTGGCTGCATCTGCTTTGGTGTCAAACACACAGACTGATCCTCGACTCCAGATAAGCACTGGGTCGGGTCCTGACCATTTGTAGGTCAATGGATCTTTCCATAAAACAGTGGCGTAATGATCTTTTGTAGCGGAGTGCCAAAGCGATCCGCTGCCGATTTCCCTTTGGCATCTAGGTTCAGGAAGTTTAGAATGAATGAGGCGTGGGTAAGAGCATTCCTGGGAGATCCTTTGACGGGGTACAAGTCTCCCCTTTTGCATCTGGGGCGCAGCAGATATTAATAGATAAATTAATTAATTAAACAAACTATTTTTTCATAGTGGGGCAGGTATGGGATCCTGCCCCAATCCCATGTCATCTGTTTCTAATGATTTTTACTAAGTTTCCTTTTATTCATAATCTTAAATACTTGTTAATGTGTTTTATCTGGGACACTTTTTTTATATAACTCACAGCTTTTTGCTCAGAGTTTGACAATGATTTCCAGTATTTGTCCCAATCCTCCACTGGGTGGTCTCTCTCACAGAGCATCTATGTTGGGCTAATATCTACTTATAAGTAAATATATACTATTGTTTGCCAGAACACAGTTTTTTTTTTGTACTCTCAAATGTACCCTTTTTTTTTTTTTTTTAACAGATTTGCCCTTTAATGTATGGAAGCAGTAACAGCTGAGCAATGTTATGCCCTGCATTAATTTGCATCTCCTGTTTTACACACCATCATTTTTATGTACAATAAGACCTTGAAAAGTTACATAACAGTTAATAATAAGATGATAACCATTAAATTAGACTTTCTTTACTTTAGCATCAAGATCTATAGGGGTTGGAAACTTTTCTGGTTTCCATATGGCATATCATTATAGAATACAACAGTTTTTTTTAAAAAATTTATCAGTGTTACTAACGTATTTAATTTATAATTTATAGAAAAATTTAAAATTATTAATACTTTATATTGACTGTAATGTAATTAATACAGACGAGTCCTGTTACATTTGTTTATGAAGTCATAGAGTATAACCATAACTTTTAGAACCTAAAACCAGATTTTTACAGTGTTTTGAACTAGGATTGAATCACATAATATCTGTGTTACAAACACACATGCACTCATATTTTAAACAAGAGTTTGAACTTAAATTTTAAACATTATATTTAATAAGCAAATCATTAATCTTTAGATAAAAGTTCACAGATATATGCTGGAGATGCAGTTTCAATACCTTTAAAGTCAATAAGAAACAAACACATAGTAAAACTGACAAAACATTTCTTTAATTTTATAGTGTAATTTAAAAGGATCTTACACCTACATGTTAAATGCTTAAAGGCAGAACCTGTGAAAGATAATATAGAAACTAGGAGTATCCGAGTTTGCACCCTCCCCAGGATATTTCTGCACACAAGCCCCTGTTGAAAATGCACAGCCTCTGTAGTGAAAGTTATTCAGAGCCCTAGTCAGGACTGCAAAAGACCTTACCAGTGGCTTTATCATTGCTTACCACTCAGTTCCCAGAAAGACCATCATATTAGCTCTCATTTTTTAGCCACCTAATGTTTTCTGTTGTGGGTAGTGACCTTGCACTTACAATGTTTGAGGGATTTGGGCTGGCTGGAGTGTAGAACATATCATTAGGAGTTCAGGCAGCCCTGGGCTTCCTGCCAGTTTGATCCAGGCAGCCTGGCTCCAAGGACAGAGCTAGTTTATCAGTTTTTGTTGTTTCTTTTCTTTTCTTTTCTTTTCTTTTCTTTTTTTTTTTTTTTTTTTTTTTTTGGAGAATCATTGAAATGAGTTAGAACTAACAGCCAGCAAATGAAAAATTTTTTCCAACAGAATATAATATCTAAAACAACATTTAAACACCAAAGACAAGAGTAAAAAGTGACAAGTTTGTCTTTCTTCACTATGAGAGACAAGTTATGTGCCCTAGTCCGTCCACCCAATGGTCTAAGACAATAAGTAGTCAAGAGGATTGATTCTTTCTGTCTCATAGCAAGAAAGTCCACACAAATAGACACAAATAAACAAAAACAGAAAATGGCGCCAAAAGCCACAATAATCTGGACTACACCAAAACCAGAGCCAAGTAAGTGAGCGATCGGACCTGGTGATCAGGCAGGCCGAGAGCGCTCCCCACGTGGAGGGGGATTGACTCCCCCTCCTGGAGGTCAAGAACATCTCCCGGCCTCCCCGTCAGGAGGTACACTACCTCCTGGCATAGGCAAAGAGCAACCTTAACAATGTGACCTAAATGCTCGAGCTTCAAAGTGAAACTAAAGAATGTGGAGAGACAGACAGACAAAGAAGAGTGGCGGCCGCCTTACCTAACTCCTCCCTTGGATTCTGGGTCTCAGAGGGGACTTTTCAGGCAGAAGAGATTTACAGACTTTGGCCTTAATGGGGGTCCTGAAGAGAAGACTGGGTAGGCCAGCTTTTACATTTCCCCAGACTTTTTCTAAGTTCTTCTTTAAGAAAATTTTCACATTCATCTAACATACAAGATATCATTAATCAAATTTCAGTAGGAAAAGGCAGTGACAGGGACCTTTTCAGGCCCAAAGGTTCCACAGTAATCGTTTAAAGCATCACCCACTCTCTTCCATCTTTTTTCATCTATGGTTCCTTCCTGCAGGAACCAGGGACAAATGTCCTTGAGAAAGAGGAAAAGATGAACTAAATCTTTTTTCTGAAACCTAGTTCCTTGTGCCTTGAGAGAATCTTTAAATCCACCTTTAGACTTCTTTTTTTTTTTAAGATTTATTTATTATTATATATACAAAGCTCTGCCTGCATGTACACCTGCATGCCAGAGGAGGGTATCAGATCACAGTATAGATGGCTGTGAGCCACCGTGTGGTGGCTGGGAATTGAACTCATGACCTCTGGAAGATGGCTCGGCGGTTGGGCGCACTTATGAACTTCTTATGTACACTAATTCCCTGTCCCATAATATCACCGTCTGCTTACCTCAGATCTTCTCTCACAGAGTGGGCATTTCTCGGTGGTGATCTCTGTGCAGGTCTTCACTCACGGAGCAGACTTTCTCCGCGGTGACCTCAATGTATAATGCGACTGCAGTCTTAAGACGGGGCTCCTTGCATGCTCCCCCGTGCCTCAGGTCCAACATCTGGGCGCCAAACTGCCCCGGCCCGCAGGTTCTTCAAACGGATCATGAGAGGGGGTGCTGGAGTGAAAAAAAAAAAAAGGACAGGAGACACGAAGAAATGAGGGCAAGTCTGAATTCTGATCAAGCCCCGTTTGTTGAAAATTTTCACAGGGTTTTTATAGAGAGTCCCAGAGGGGCAAGGGCAGGGTTGCTATGGAAACCTAGTGGCAGCTATTCTGCTCTCTAGCCTGGTAGTAAAAACTTCAAGATAAGGAAATAAGTTCTAAGAGAATGCAGCTGCAAAGGTGATAAGCAAGCGGGTTCCTAGGACCTAATGAGGTTGTTCTGCTATGTATCTCAGTAGTAAAAACTTCAAGGATAGGGAGGTAAGTTCTGAGGAATGCAGCTGCAGAGATAAGGTAGACAAGCAGCTTCCTGGGACCGGGACCGGGTGGTGTGGCCTTGGGATGACCTTCAGCTTGCTACGTGCCAAGGGGAGGTGTAGGAAATGGAGCCTACAGGCCAGGTGGAATTGCCTATGTTTTAAGCCAAGAGCCACTGAGGGTGGCTCCCCCACAGTAGAGAACTGATGTAAACATCAGTTTAGCCTGATCTGGAGTTTAGCAATGCTCTGTAAACCCATTCCAACAGATCTTATGCCTTCCTCTGGCCTGAATGGACTGAGCACACATTATGTACACAGAATATATACAGGAAAAATAACCATGCACAAAATAAAAAAATATATTTTTTAAGATTGAGAAATTGTGACCATAAATATGTCCTGGCAGATCTAAAAGATTTTTAATAAAATGGAAATTTTATTTAAAAATTCAGATTCTTCAATCACATTGAAACATATAGAAAACTTTGTTTTTTGAACATAGAAGCTGTACATAATGTTGGCAAAAAATATGTGAATTAATTCAAAGGGTCATAAGGACATATTCATGATCTTCATCCCATTTTTCATTGTTTATGTATTCTTCCATATATGTTCATACTCCTATGATGATATGATAAACATAATTTTTCATGATAAACATATTTTACCAGACTATTATACATAACTATTTACATTATCATAACAATCACTAACTTCTTTTTCACTCATTTGTATTACTTTATGCTTTTTTATTCTTTTGTTATTATCTCATTATTATAAAATTAAATTAACTTTGATAAAGAAAAACAGCTATGTCCTGGATCCAGTCTTCCTGTAGAAGAGAGAGTTATACAGGGATACATCTTACAGAGACTAAAACCTCAGGAGTGTTAGTGATGGGCACAGGAGTATTCCAATAACACAAGAACATTCCCCAGGGCCTTCATTGCCCTTTCTATTGATAAGACAGGGAGCATAAAATATTAAAATCTGTCCTAGAGGCATTTGGCTAAATGTAAAGCTGTCTGGGGCCAAAATTGCATTCATTGATTTCAAAACTAGAATCTATTTTTATGCTTTTCAAACAGCTATCACTGGTGACCTTGAAACACAAGTGTCTGCTTAAGCGTCATGATTGGGGCCACCAGACTCTTGAGTAAATAAAAACAAGCTTCTGAAGTTCCTGGGAACACTGGGCCACCCACTTCCAACTTGTTCCTTGGGCTGCCACTGTCACGGGAGGAATGAATGATTAGGAACTTTCAAGTAGACCGCTGGATCCAGAGTTATGCTTGGTACATCCCTGACTCAGCAACAAACTTGCATAAATAGATCTTTTCAGGTAGACTCAGCACTCCTTCAGCCAGTGTCATTGAGATTCTGTAAATTAATATAAAAACAACCATGGACTTCCTCATCACCCCAATAAAGGCCTATGGATCCTGCAGCCAACGGCAAAGTCACTACTCCAGTGGTCTGGGTATGAATCTGTAGTTTCCTAACCTTTGTTCTACATTTCCTGCCGTGCTTGATTTGTTAACTTTTAGGCTTTTGTTTGATACTGTGTTCAAATGGAAATGTATGTGGCCACTAAATGCTAGATAGAGCTACAAACATTAATTATGGTTCCCCTGAAAGTGTTTTTCCCTTGGCACCTTTATTTCATCACGAGAAAGTCTGTATTTCAGTGCAGTGGTTAATCAAAAGATTCAGCTGATGCTATAGTCAAAGCCCAGTAAAGAGCCTTGGAGACAGTAGAGACAGTAGTAGGGATTTGCCTCAGCAGCTCATTTACAATTAAATGTTTGAACAAAGAAGCTCTTTGCTTAAAAAAAAAAAAAAAAGAATAGGAAAGCAGAGAACAGAAAAAGAACCTCAGCAAGGTTGGAAGGAAGAATACAAGGATAAACACAAAGTAGGAATAAAAGCAAATTTCTCACTGGTGCCTGAGGGCAGATTTCCCAGAGGGTGTGGCCTGGCTCTGGGAGAGGGGCAGGTGATAATTAACACCAGCAGAAAGCAATTCCAGCCCAGGCCAGAGTATTTGAAACTTCATTCAAACACAAGATCTGAAAAAGATAAAGAAATGGCTTAGAGCGACCCTCTTCCAGGAGCACAGCAATGGTAGGGAGAGCAGAGTCATCTCATAACCAAAGTCACCTTCTCTGCAGCCTTCCTTGATACCATTCTAGAAGCCCTTCTCTCAGAGGTTTTTAGCATATGTCCCTTGGGTCTCTAATGGTGAGCTTGGGTTGAAACCCCTGAACTGGTGGCTGCATCCCTGGATGGTGCACGCCTGTAATCCTAGCGCTTGCGAGGCAAAGGCAGACAGATCTCTGTGAGTTCAACACCAGCCTGGTCTACAAAGGACAGCCAGGACAGCCAAGACTATATAGAAAAACCCTATCTCAAAACAAAACAAAAAAACAAAACAAAACAAAAAATACAAAGGAATGAATGAATAAACAAACAAGTCCTTGCCCCTTATCATGTGCAAAGTCTATACTGAAGGGGTAGGGACTTTCTAATGGCCTGCAGGAGAAAGTCAGGCAGGAACAGAATGGGACAAGCAAGATGATGGTGGGGAGAGAAGTCTTTTCTCTGCCAGGAGGGCTCCCCGTTGCTGAGGACTAGTGGAGGAGGTAGGAAAGAAAGGGGAGGGAAGGGAGCTGGGAGGGGATGAGGGAGGGGGCACAATTGGGATGTAAAATGAATACATTTAAAAATATATATATATGGCACCAACCAAGGACAATACAGGCAGTAAACTTCAAACCCCTACCCAGATCTAGCCAATGGACAGGGCATTCTCCACAGTTGAGTGGAGAGTCGGGTCTGACTTTCACACAAACTCTGGTGCCTCCTATTTGACCACATCCCCTGGATGAGGAGACCTGGTGGCACTCAGAGGAAGGATAGCAGGCTACCAAGAAGAGACTTGATACCCTATGAGCATATACAGGGGGAGGAAGTCCCCCTCAGTCACAGTCATAGGGGAGGGGATTAAGGGGAAAATGGGAGGGAGAGAGGAATAGAGGATACAGGGGATGGGATAACCATTGAGATGTAATATGAATAAATTAAAATAAATTTTAAAAAATAAATAATTAATTAAAAATAAATAGAAGAAAAGAATGCCTCCTCCCACACATGAAAGAATGAGAAGCCTAGAAGATTCTTTAAATTGGCTAAACCCCAATATAGACAGACCTGGGGAGTAGCTGGGGAGCTCATTTCCTTCTGAGCTAACACTGGAGACAAATGGCCTATCTAAGGTCTTCAAAGTTCTTTGAAGAAACAGATTTAAAAGGTAGACAAGTTCACAGCTGCAAGCAGAGATAGTGTTATCTGATAGCAACTGACCCGCCTTCCCCACCCCCCACCCCAAGATGGGATTACTAAAAAAAACACACTTCCCTGAGGAAATGGTGAAAGAAGAGAACAAAGAAAGTTTAACCATTTGGATGTTAGACCCCCTTATGTTAACTAGTATCCCTCACTGCTTGTGAGGGACTGGGAAGGAAGAATTTATAAAAAGCCCACCAGGTCAACACCTGGGGTCCAGCTCTAGAGCTGAATTAAAGATTCCTCTTGTGTTTACAGCAGTTTTGAGTCTTTCTAGTTCTTTTTTGGGGGGGATCAATCTGGGCGCAGCACACACACACACACACATACAAGGAATTATTTTTTGTTGGAAAGAAGGTCAAAGGACACCATTGAGTGACATTCAGACATTAGGGACTTCTAAACCTACATTTTTTTCATTTGTTTGTTGTTGTTTTTAATTTAACCTATAGTTGTTTTTAAGTCAGCTCATAAAATTTCCTAAAATGGTGACAAAATACCAATTCAATCATTATGTGGTTGAAATTTAAAAATGAAATAAAAGCCATGATTCGCAGGACTAATTGACGTGTTGGTTCCTCTGTATTCCATAACCACATTTATTTTCAGCTTTGCTTATTAAATAGTGATGCTCCTAAAAAGCAGTGTGACCTTTCTCCTGCACAGGACTATGAACTTTCTTTAAAGGAAAATTTTGTGTCATTTTTCAGTTGTTTAAAATGCCAGACCTTTCACAAGTCACACCACATTCACCTGCCTCCTGAACTTTGTAACTCATCTACAGAATCCTGTCACTGTTTTCTGGACATGTTAATCAATAGACATTTTTGATAGTCTGTGTATGTAGCTCAATTTTGGTTTATTTTTCCATATATTTTATTTATAATTTATTCACACTGTGTACTGATTGTTATCCCCTTTCTCTTCTCTTCCCCTTCCTACCCTCCCTCCTTCTTCTGCCCAATTCCCTTCCCCTAGACCTCTGATGGGGGATCTTCTACACCAGTGTCTGGCAGCAGCCTATTAGGTCTCATCACAATAACCGGCATCTCTTTCTTTTGTGTGCCTGCAAGGCCATCTTGACAAGAGGCAGTGACCAAATTGTAGGCACCAGAGTGCATGTTAGAGGTTCAGCAGTAGTCCCCTCTCCACCTCCTATGTGAAGAATCAGCTTTCCATACATCTGAACAGGGAGTCTTGATATTCAGCATGCATTGTCCTTGGTGTTAGAATTCTGCTTCAGTCTGCCTACCCATGATGTCATTGTCTACCTGCCATGGGAGCATGGCCCTTCCAGTATGCAAAAGGACAGACCTACCTCACTCCCCTCTCTCACTTTCTTACTCCCTTTCCCTCTACTTCTTTCTGTCTTCTTCTTCTTCTTCTTCTTCTTCTTCTTCTTCTTCTTCTTCTTCTTCTTCTTCTTTTCTCTCTCTCTCTCTCTGTCTCTCTGTCTCTGTCTCTCTCTTTGGGGTACCTCTCCCCACTTTCCTTCTCTACCTATGCTCATTTAATAAACCTCATACAATTTAATATCTGCTGCCTAGCATCTTATCATCTTATCTTAATTATAAAACTTGGTGTGTATCAGTTTGTGCAGTCCTCTGCATCAAGATGCACAGGCCTTGAAGGTCTCCTGGTGGAGCCCTTGTTCCCTCCCTCCCAAACCTTCCATTCTCCTACTCTTCCCTACAACTCTCAGCCAGCACTCTGCCAAGAGTCCACTTTCAAGTCCCAGTATCTGTCCCAATCCCCCACGGGGTGGAGCCTCTGAGAGGAGATCTAGTTTGGGCTAATAGCCACATATAAGTGAATATATACCAGGCTTGTCTTTCTGGGTCTGGGTAACCTTACTCAGGATGATTATTTCTACTTCCATGGATTTGCCTGCAATTTTCAAGATTTCCTTGTTTTTAATAGCTGAGTAGTATTCCATTGTGTAAATGTACTACAATTTCTTCATCCATTCTTCGGTTGAGGGACATCTATGTTGTTTCCAGTTTCTGGCTATTATGAATAAAACTTCTACGAACATAATTGAGCAAATGTCCTTGTTGTATGGTGAAGTATCTTTTATGTATATGTCCAGAAGTGGGGAAGAGCCTCGAACTCACTGGCAGAGGACAGAATTTCCTGAAGAGAACACAATAGCTCAGACCCTAAGATCAACAATTAATAAGTGAGACCTCATGAAACTGAAAAGCTTCTGTAAGGCAAAAGACACTGTCAACAGAACAAAGCAACAGCCTACAGATTGGGAAAAGATCTTCACCAAACCTACATCTGACAGAGGGCTAATATCCCATACAAATACATATACAAAGAACTCAAGAAATTAAATACAAACAAACCAAATAATCCAATAAAAAATGGGGCACAGAGCTAAACAGAGAATTCTCAATGGAAGAATATTCAATCATGAGAAGCACTTAAGGAAACGCTCAACATGTATAGCCATCAGGGAAATGCAAATCAAAATAACTTGGATTCTATCTTACACCTATCAGAATGACTAAGATAAAAAAAACTCAAGTGATAGCATATGCTGGTTAGGATGTGGAGAAAGAAGAACACTCCTCCATTGCTGGAAGAAGTGCAAACTTGTACAACCATTTAGAAACCAATCTGATGGTTTCCAGGAAAATTGGAAACAGCTCTCTCTCAAGTCCTAGCTATACCACTCCTGGTTCTATACCCAAAAGATGCTCCACCATACAACAAGGGCATTTGCTCAACTATGTTCATAGCAGTGTTATTTGTCAGAAACTGGAAACAATCTAGATGTCTCTCAACTGAAGAATGGATGAAGAAACTCTGGTACATTTACACAATGGAATACTATTCAGCTATAAAAAGCAAGGAGTTCATGAAATTAGCAGGCAAATGGATGGAGCTGGAAAAGAACTTCTCAAGTGAAGTAATCCAGACCCAAAAGAACACACATATAAGCAGATATTAGCCATATGATACAGGATAACCATATTAAAATTCACAGACCTAAAGAAACTAAGTAATAAGGAGTCTCCTAGGGAGGATGCTTAATTCTCATTCAGAAGGGAAAATACAACAGACACTGGAAGCATTGAAGAGAGGGAGTACATGGGTCTGCGACCTCAACATGAGGCCAAATGCCTTGCATCTGATGGAGGAGAAAATTGGGAATGTGCTTGAACTTGTAGGCTCAGAAAAGGCCTTTGTTAATAGGACCTGATAGCACAGGCATTAATACCAGCCTTTAATAAATGGGATCTCATGGAACTCAAAAGTTTCTATGCAATAACAAACTCTATCACTATCACTCAAATTAAGAGACAGCCGAGAGAATGGGGAAATATGCGTTACCAGCTATACATCTGACAGACAGTACCTAGGGTATGCAAAAAAAAATTTTTTTTTTAATGTATATCAAGAAAACAACCCAATTTTAAAATGGGGCATGGAACAGAGAATTGTCAAAAAAAAAAAAAAAAAAAAAAGAAAGAAAGAAAAGAAAAGAAAACACAAATGGCTTAGGAACATATTCCAAAATTGTTCAGCATCCTTTGCCATCAATAAAATGCAAATTAAAACTGCTTTGAGATTTTATCTTACCCCAGGCATAATGGCTAAGATTGCCTTTTAAAAAGTAACAAATGCTGCTGGACGAGGTGAAAGGGAAACACTATTCACTGCTGGTGGGAGTGAAAACTGAGGGAGACACTGTGGAAACCAGCATAAAGGTTGCTTAAAATGCTAGAAATATAGCTACCTCTTGATCTAGCTGTACTATTCTTCAGAACACACCCAAAAGACTACATCCTACTACAGAGATGCTTGTTAATCCATATTTACTGCTGCTCTGTTCACAATAGCCAGCAAAGGAAGATGGCCTAGACAAACATCAACTGACAACGGGGTGATGAAAATGTTGTACATTTAAGTCGGGTGTTAAGAAAAATGAAATTATAAAACTCACAGGCAAGTAAATAAAACTGGGGAGCAAGTTTACTCCTGAAAAAGTGTGGTGGTTTGAGTGAGATGTCTCCTGTAGTCTTGAAGATTTCAATGCTTGGTCCTCAGTTCATGGCACTGTTGGGGAAGGCTTAGGAGGTACAGTCTTGCTGGAGAAAGTGTGCCACTGGGTCAGGCTTTGAAGCTTAAAAGCCTTGCGACATTCTTAGTATGCTTTCTCAGCTTTCTGCCTGTGGTTCAAGATGTTTGCTCTCAGCTGTTCCTGCTTCCATTCCTGCCTGTAGCCATGCTTCCCTCCATAACGGTGATGGACTCTGGTCCCTCTGGAACTCTAAGCCAAAATAAACACTTCCTTCATCCCATAAGCTGTCTTGGTCATAATGTTTTATTGTAATAATAGAAAAGTAACTAATACAGTTCAGTATCCCAGAGCCAGAAAGGCAACCATTGCAAGTGTTTCTCATATGTGAGTGTTATCTTTGAGTCTTAAGTATGGGGTCATGGGAGAGGGGATTTTTTTTTCAAAACAGAGGATATAGAATTCAATGACATAAAATGAAAAAGGAGAATAAGGGAACAGGAAATACGAAATGGAAACAGGGATGGGAGGGCAGGGTAGAAGGAGGAATATGGGGAGGAATAACTAACATTAAAGACCTTTTTTAAAAGCCATTTGAAAATTTACTACTGTAGAAACTTTTAAAAATATGCACATATACATATATAAAAGGAGTTTAAAAGGAGTAACCTTATAACAAGAGTATAATACCCAACTAGATACCACATGCTAGCCCAGTAAAAGGAATAGGTTGCTTCTTTTGTTGACTTATTGGCCAATGAGGTCCCATAGAACTCAAAACATTACAGGCTATTTCTTCTGTTCTTAGTTACCCTCTAGAATTTGCCAGTAAAGTTCTATTGCTGAAGACGCCACATATTTGAGTCATAGAATATGGAGAAATCAAGCTGGTCCTGTCCTAGAAGCTTCTTCCATATTGGTTAGCTTTCGTAGTGCTGGAAGGGGCTATTCATACTACTAGAGGAGAAAAGGAATCATTAACCCCACCCAGCTACAAAACCTATGAACCGTAACAATGACCTTCTTGGGAAGATATGCCCACTGGTGCAACAGTGGCATGAGCATCTTGAAAGTGACCAACTACTTTCTGTTGGATTTAAAGCTTATTCTGTGAAACTATGCACACAGCTGGCACCATTATCATGTCCTAGAACTTGTATCTAGATAGGGTCACAGTCCTGAGGAGAGAGAACCTACAACTACTATTCTACCAAATGGACATAAAACTAAAATGACCTCCAATGACGTATTGCTCTACCCATAGACCAGTACACTTCTCAACTCTCATCAAAGAAGCTTCTTTTTGTTGTATATGGCATTAAGACAGAGAGATGCAAAACTGGTAATAGGTAGAGAATAAGAGACTATGGAGTATTTATCCCTAATTGGGACATAAAAATCATGGTCTGCCCCCACAAGGCTTCTGAATCTTTGTAGACAAAGGGAGAAAAAAGATTATAAGAGCCAGAGGTAGTGGATAACTGGAAGGAAAAGTGTTTTCTGGACATACTATGGTAGCTGCACATATGAACTCACAACACCTGTACAAGCTCAAGTCAGATAAACTTCTAGCATGTGGGGTGAGCAGACACAACATGGTACCGCAAGCTAAAGATCTATTGGCATTTGTTGCCTTACGGGAGTGAGTGGAAGAGTCACTTTCTTTAAGAGTGTGCCCCTGGGTAGGTCAACCACTCTCTAGGGCAGCCCTGTTACCCACGAGTATCTGAGCAACAGAAATTGCTCTTGGAGGGGGTGGATCTCAGAGGAGTTAGAACTTGAGGTGAATATGATTTAAATACATTGTATAAATTCTCAAAGGATTAATAAATATTTTTTTTTTAAAGATTACTCTCTGATGATGAGTAGCTGAAAGAACTGAATGTACTCACTCTGATACCAAAGGAAGAACTAAACACTCTGCTAGGTAACCCGTCTGTTCTGTCTTAAAACTAAAGAAGTCATTTCATTCTATGGGTACAAAAAATACTTTTACAAGTCTACTTGTTAAAATGTCAACCGTCTACTTTACTTTGGTTTCAAACACAGAGAAGCCCCTTAGCAAGGAAGACAATTTAGCAGAATTCCATTGAATATGTCCTGGCTGCGGCTGGGGGAATGGACACAGATTAAATTTTAAGAAACTTGGGAGCTAGTTGGCTTAATCGTTGGTTCATGTGACTTATTTAATGTCTCTGAACACCTTTGTACTTTTATTTGTAATTTTTGGATAGTCATACTTGTACTACATTCCTTACCATATGAATCACGAGGTGGACCGCGAGAAATAATTTATAAATATTAAATGGCAAACACAGATTAGAGGCTATTGCAAGACCAAGGCAGGTAAAAATCAGAATAGCAAAGAATAGGATGTAAAACCCAGAGAAATACTCCAGAAAGAAATGAGGCTCCCCAGGAGGGGCGGCTGAGTAGTGCTGACACAGCTGGTGGGGACAAAGGGAAAATAAAGGAGAAAGGGAAAGTTGAGGAGTTTTCTGATAATAACTGCATTCTTAGGCCCAGGTTGGTGAGGTTAGTGCAGCTGAGGACATAGCACCTGGCAGATACCCAGATCTGCCACTACCCACTCACACTCCTTTTGTGACTTAAAAATAGTTACCCCTTTGATTTTACCCACGAGAAAACAGTTTCAGAAGATTTACTTTGTTAAAATATTCATTGGTATATACCTGAGAAATTACAGCAAATATGAAAAAAATCTACCGTGTGATTGGCAATCCCTGAAACAAACAGTACGCAGTGGTTTTGTCTTAGATGACCCTAAACACTGACCTCTCAACTCAAGAGATGTCTTTATCTACTTATTGATTATCAGCACATGATCATTTAAAAAACATTTTAGTTTGAACTTGAACATTTTTGGGTTTTGTGCTTAGTTTATACTTTCACTAAGTCTAAGCTAGCAAGAGTCCTAGATCATTGATGTCCATGAAGGATTTCTCATACAAAGGCTAGAAGTTAATGGTGTGTGTGTGTGTGTGTGTGTGTGTATGTGTGTGTGTGTTATACACACTCATTCTGTGAACAAAGCTGCTGCCATTCATCTCTCAAGTCCAAAGCAGTTGAACTATGCATTTCTGTAAGGCTGTCTTCTCTAAGCAAGGGTTAAATAATGAATCTAAGCAAGTATTGTTGTACATGAATATATTTCTATGATCCTGGAGGCTGAGGCAGCAGGACCATGAGTGGAAGGCCAGCCTGAGCTACACGTCAAGTAAGAGCCTATCTCGGAAGAAAAAAAAAAAAAAGAGGGAAATAATCCAAAAATATTGTTGAGCAAAATCAGATTCAGTTGCTTTTCTCCTGTGTCAGACCCTGCTTGAACCTAGATAACCTTAGATAACCTTAGATAAATGCCTTGTAAAATAGTAACTAGTTACCTTTTAGTAGCTTGATACTCAGAGGAGAACTGTAAGCACATAGTTGCATTTAAATACAATTATGTTGTATTCAATCAGCCACCTGATGAGGTCACTACTAGTCCCTAGTTCATCTTACAGAAGAGAATGCTAAGGTTTGAAGAGGTGATGCATATTTGCTGATGGTTCAGGAGGAGTCAGGGTTCCAAGCCATTCTATTGGGATCCAGAACCACTTAATTTCACTCAATGACCAGTTAGTGTCAGTCTCACCTGGTGCTGGATGAAGGGATAATTGGGCTAGAAATCATAGACTGCTTGTAAACCATACAAGACTTCAGTTCTAAGTTTCAATCCTTAGCTTAGCATTGCAGGATATAGTAGAGGAGCCAAAATCCCGGGCCATCTTTATCTCTGGATAAGTTTTATCACTCACCATCCTGAACATCCTATGTCCTTGGAGCCAGGCAAACCCAAAACTGTAATTTGGAGAGCAACCTAGGTAGTAGGTTCATTTCTATATATGAAAGCTAAGCAAATAAACAGATTCTAATTTTAAAACTGAGGAAAAGAAAAACAATTAAAATAATTTACTTCATTTTTTGCAAATATGAATAAAATTTTCTTCTAAACCAAAATCTGTTTCTATTTAAGTCCTGACCTATGCCATTGCTACAGTACTATGATGGTCCCCTAATGGCCTTGTAGAGTTAGCGTCCTCAACCAGCATACATAGACAAAGATTAAGGAATAAAGTGACATTTTTTCCTTTTTCCTTTTTTTTTTTTTTCCTGTCTCTAACTTGATGAAAGTTGTATTCTCCTCAAACTCGTCAATTAAATGTAGGGTAGGATTTGAAATATCTCACTCAATTAGACAAAGTGAATGAGTAATTGGGATCAATGAACCCCCCCCCATAAACTCATAAATCCTAAAGCCTTGAGGTAGGCAAGAGACCCTACTGACGTCACAGAGCCCTCCTAAGTCACAGTGCTCATGAGCTGCCTTTGGACAGGTGGTTCAGAGGCACTAGGATTTTTAGTTTGGGTGCAGTCAGGATCCCTTTGTGTTTTGGCTTTTTAAGAATGAAAGCATATTTCTGTTCCCTTTCAAAAATAAAAAACAAATCAACAAAAAGTAGTTGGAATCAAGCTGGGGAATCAACTTTATGAGTTCAGGTATTTACCCATGGACGTCAAGTCTTTACATTTCTCAGATTTCCCTCTTAGCATTTCTTACTATATATAAACGAAGGCAAAAATATCTCAAAGGCTCTCAAATCTTCTCTTGAGCAGAATACGATGCATCTCCCAACATATTAGAACTATTTGACCTCAACAAAGATCCTAAATGCTTCGTGGAAGTACCTGTCGAGATACGCTCTGGTCATCAGCTACAGATGTAATGCTGGCAGGTGAGGGAACCGCAGCGGGTTGAGAGCAAGTTGAGAGCCTCTTTTTAAATTTTGCCACCTGTACTGAAACTAGCTTTAAATTTTAAAATGCCAACAGTGCAACAATGCACTCATAGTTCCTGATCTGAGTCTGCATTCTGGTTGCCTAGATACAGATGCAAACAAAAGTGCCTCCCTGCCTGCCGAAGAACAGCCTGATCCACCTGATGGCCCCCTTCCTGGCTCAGCCAGTGACCAAGAAAAGAAAGCAAGTACTTTCAGATATTCATGTTAAGAATGGAATAATTTGTTCAGTTTCTCTGAAGCTCAGGTTGTTTAGAGTTCGAAGGAATCCCAGAGGAACGGCTTTCTTTTTTGTGTTCCTGCATTTCCTGTTTGCTCTGCGTTGATACAGTGACTAGGCACAGCAAGGTTACCATTTAAACAGTGATCTCCGTTTCTAAATATATTAACTGGATGGATTTTAAATGCGGGGATAAGTTTTTATATTTGATAATGATGATATATTATGATAGAGATTCTTTAAAAAAAAGGATAGATATATGCAGTGTTTCCTTTTTAAGTCCTTCTCAAACTTCCCATTAATGATAAAGACCTAGCAAAGCAAGTTTGTTTCAGACTTTGGTAGATCCAATAACACCTACACAATCTCTTACGAAAACAGTACCAGAGAGTCAGCATGGCGTCAAGCACAGGCTTTGAGTTTCTGTGTTAGATCGGATGACTGCTTAAGCTCAGTTTTCTCTTATATAAAGTAAATTAGTTAGGACTACCTTTTGTTATGGCTTCTAATTTAAGTAAAGCCCTAGCAGGCAAAACAGGCTCGGCGTATAATCACATGATCCATTACATCTCCCATTCTCAAGTTCTTCACCTATAAAGAGACTCATCTTAAATTAGTTAAAGGAACTTTTGCCATATATGATGAAAAAAACCATGGTACTGATTAACAGCTGTTAGAAAAATGAAGTCACAATATATGTGAAAAGATGTAATAATGTAAGACTTGTAACATTCTTAAAATGCTATTGTGAACAGATGAAAATTGACTCAGATGTAGAAATACCATAATAAAGTTATTTGTGAAATGAGTTTTACATATAATCACATCTTAGCCTCTAAGAATACATTGAAAAGACATATACATATGTACACTACACTCCAAAGTAGGCATGACGAGAATATCCTAGTAATTCATTTCCTTTGGACATATTCATCCCACAGATATTTACACAACAGTGTTGGTTATCAACTGCATAAAGCAAAGACCAGCCAGTTGATGAGGAAATACCAAGACAAACTCCCACTGCCCTGGGGTTCCCCGGAGAGGTGAGAAAACACCTAGCATGAAGTTACTGATAAGTTCAGGACCCAAAGCATTTTGAGGAAGAAAAAGTTGTGAGAAGAAGTGCTAGGGAGACATCTGATCAGGTCCCCTAGGGATACAGGATGGTACCCAGAACACAAAGATGCAAGTACCCAAGTACCCAGCAGAGCATTCTCTAGGGCAGTGCTTTCTCAACCTTCCTCATGTTGTGGTGACCCCAACCATAAACTCATTTCATTGCTATTTCACAATTTTGCTACCGTTATGATTGTAAGATATCGGATATACAAGATGTCTGGCATGTAGCTCCCAAAGGGGTCATGACTCACAGGTTGAGAAACACTGCTGTAGTGGGAAGTCTGGGCTAAGGCACATGCAATACCTGCAGACCCTAATCCACAAGATTCCAGGGCAATGCACTCTCCTAGAAGCTCACTGGACCCATCCTGACCAGCTCGGAACCTGTTCCAATAACCTCCTGCCAACTGGGTTGGATCAAGCCAGAATGGCCACTATTAACTTTCTTGATAATAGAGTAGCCTGGTTTTTTTTTTATTTTGTTTGTTTAGAGGAGGGTTATTTGCAATTAAATGCCTTGGCTCTAAACCAGAAAATGGTTGATTCCATTAAAACTTGCTAAATAACTAACTTCTGAAGAAGGGTCTTATTATTTTCTTTTATTTTATTACTATGCAATGAAATAACCCAAGTAAAATCTCCAACAAATGTATTTTGTTTAACTGGTTAACTGAAGAAGAATATCACTTACATTTCCTCCATTAAATGCACTTCAGTGATTGCCTATCAAAATTAGAATAAAACTTGCTCTATTTTTGAGCTGTAAAAAAGACATTAGACCTTTAAGTTTTTTCAATATATGGAAAGAGTGAATATATTTGGTATCTTTTTTTCTCATAAAGATGTTACCAAATCGTCAACATTTGGAAAGAAATAAAACCTCCTAGAAGTAGCAAAATAGTGAATTAGAGATATTTTAGCTCAATGTTGATATGGCCCATTTGTCTCTATTAAATTATACATATGGCTGTTCTATGCTTTTATTTCTCATTTATAATAATCTGACATCTAGGTTTTTATAAAATTATTTTGATTGACTATCTTTCTAGTTTGAGGCTGTTTTGAAAATTAGCTGATTCCCCTAGGAAATTACTGTGTCAGGAATAAGTCACTGTCTTTGGCTTTATTTCAAAGCTCCGTCAGTAATCACTGGAGTTTTCATCTAGGAATGATGTATGGCTTTCACTTCTAAAAAGCTTTTCCTGAAGCAAAGCTCTTTAAGAGTGTCCCAGAACCTAATTATAGTTTAAGTCCAGTGATGCAAATGTGACATATGTAAGATTAACTAGTGGTATATATCTCATTTTAAATAAAACCATTTATTTAAAGAGAAGATGGATGAAAGTAGCCCACTAAAGCATCACTTGATACATTTTGAATCTGTCACCTCTGTTTTAGGTAAGATTATCTCCAGCCAAAATGTCAACCAAGAACTCTACAGATCTAGTTGAATATGTTGACAAGTAAGTCTGTAAACTAATGCTTTTAAGTAGTTACTGCATTTAATGGCACAGCAGAGATTAGAGGGGGCTGAGTGAGACCTTGGAAATCATGTAAATAGTTATCTGCTTTCAGAAAAGCCTAAACCACCTCAAACAGGCCGAGCTTACAGTCTAAACACATGGTGCCACCTTCGCATTAAGTGACTTCATGAACTCCGATAGATCTGCGGGAAAATAAAAGGGTAGGAAGTGACACATAACACAACACAAAGATAACTATAACTTTCAAATTAAGTTAAGCAAATCTGTTGACCCTGTGTTGAAAACCCAGGAAAACCTGAGATATGCTACTCATCAGAAAAATATGACTTTAAAAAAAAAATCAAATTCTACAACATTCCTACTTACAATGCTATCCCTGGAACCCAAGTCCACAGGAGTGGGATGGTTCTGGTCCTTGGGACACATCTGTTGGTAGCCACATAGTGTCCAAAAGATCTCAGAATTCTAGTTCTTAGGGGTGACATTTCAGAAGTAATGCTTATGGATTGGAGCTGTCTTCTACTCAGCACAGGAAAGGAGCTTTCCCTCTTCATAGCTTCAGAGCAGCTGTGATTTAGTCTTGGCCCCTTCACTGCTGCTGTCAACTATCTATTTGGGAAATTTAGTTCTTTCTTCTCATTTGCAAAATGAGGAGGTCGGACTAGAAGTTCCTGAGGCTTACTTCAGCTTTAAAATAATTCTGATGCTATAATATACATTCTAACCACAGAAGGAATGTGGCCAAATAAATGAAGTGAGTCAATGTGAAGAGAAATCATAAATAGCAGGCCGATTTTTAAAGTCATCTTTGACAATGAAAAGGGTGAGATTTTAAATTCTGCTTTTTATTGCAAAATTTACAGTTAAGGATTCTCCTGTTCTTAGCAACCTGGTGTTTCACTTTTTTTTTCCTATGCTTTCTATAACCTGCAATTTCTCACATGAGTATGGATTTACAATTTTTGGTGGGGATCAAAACAGGAGAAATTATTTGCCTTAGTGTTTTTAAAAATGTGACATTTAGATACAACAAATGCAGTACTCCCCAAATTAATTTTAAAGGACATATTAGCTAACTTTAGCATCAGAAAATAAGGAAAGCTGTTTCTACCTGTCTGTATGTGACATCTAAAAACTAAAAATCATTCCTCTAAATTATTAAGATAGTTCCAGTTTGAAGCCAGTGTGACCTACATTCCAGGAGACATGGAGAGCGATAATAGCTTTCATTTTCAAGCATTATCTTGGATTTCAGCCCAAGAAAAGGTTAATTACATCCATTTATGTGTGTGTTTTATATGTATATGTTTGTAGACATGTGTGTCACCGCGCACCTGTGGAGGCCAGAGGTGAACCTTGTGAGTTGGTTCTGTCCTTGCATGTGTGGTTCCAGGTCACCTGGCCTGGCAGCAAGCACTTTTATGCACTTAGCTATCTCACTCAGCTAGATTTTTGGCAAAATGGAGTTAAGACAAAGATGACCTGGCCCCAACATTCATTTCTACCTCAATCCCCCTCACAATCACACCTCTCAATGCCTAAGTCTGTATTTTACTTACACCGGAGATGCTGAGATCAGCTGTGCTTTTTCACTTTTATTCTCTCAAACTGCAGCCCACACATGGGGGGGGGGGCGGTCTGTCACCTTATGCTCCTTAATAACCCTGCAGTAGTCTGTCACACGGTGCGTTGTAGCTGACAGCGAGAATGGAGAGCAAGGCCGGAGCAGGGGAGCCAAATGCCGTGAGCTGTACTTACAGAAGTGCTTATGGGATGCTGACAAACAGAAACACAGGACACAGTCAGACGTTGCAACTATCACTGCAGAATTCTGAACTGACATATTATATCCTCTTAATCACCAATTGGCAACAGATGTACTGAAATGCAAATGAGACACTTAGATACTCTCTGGACTATCTAAGGAGACAGTACACAGCTTCAGGGATTCATCCTCATAGACGTACATCAATACGTTTAAGGGCAGCATTAGAAAGTGCAATGATAAGCCCCAAAGCAAAGCTTGAGTAACTAAAGAGATGATGCCCAGTCTATGGAGAAGTTTAGCTGAGAGTTATGCATACTGAAGAGTCTGGCAGACTGGCTGTGTTCATGGAATCCTTCACGGCCAGTCAATTGGAGTAAAACCCACATAATTATCAACACTTGTTAAATGTTAGGTCACATTTATAATACATGTAGTAGGGGATTTGCAAGTACTTATAGAACAACAGTGGTGATGTCACCATATTTAAGGCAGTAGAGTTCTAATGTGCATATTTGTTTGCTAATTCACAATAAGTAGACACACTGACTTTATGACAGTGTACAAATGCTCATTTAAGCTTAATGAGCTGAAAAGCATCAAATTCTTGTTTCTCACTGCTTTTTTCCTTGCTGGTGGAAGGCACACACATGGATCCCAGGACTTCCAGAGTGAACTCTTGAGTCCACAGCTCACAATTTCACACAACACACATTATCCTCCCACAGGATTTAATATTGAGTGGAAAGCAAATTGTCCTCACGAATCCCCTATGTTTATTTAATTGGCTTTTCCATAGGGAGGAGTTTTTTCGTCACCTTGGAATCAAATACTTTCTGAGGTCCCTTCTAACCCTTCGAAGACCAGTTATTATTCACCTACGTGATTATTGAGCACCTACTGTATGCAAGCACTAGGCTAGACACTTGCAAAGTCACCAGTGAGCAAATTAGACAAAGATTCC
The DNA here is from genome assembly GCF_964271855.1 of Acomys minous. Classification (NCBI taxonomy): domain Eukaryota; kingdom Metazoa; phylum Chordata; class Mammalia; order Rodentia; family Muridae; genus Acomys; species Acomys minous. The sequence goes on along the minus strand of NC_140492.1, from coordinate 79,069,098 downwards.
CACCTCACATACCTTCCATTCCAGAGAAGGAAGAGGCACACGTGTCCAGTAAGCCTGCCAGGACAATTCTTACTGACGGGTTAGCATTTGAGCAAACCACAATATGGGCATGTGGACACATGGGCAAGAGCATTTGTCGGGGAGGAGTACAAAGGGGGTGAGGATGTTTGGAGCAAGAAGGATAAAAATATAAATAAAATTTGATATTATCAGATATATTGACTTTCCAGTCCGTCTTGCCTAAGAGGGAAACTCTAAGTCTCCTAAATCAAAAGGGGGCCTGAGAAACAAAGTTGTTTGATACTGAGCAGTTCCCAGGCCATCTTATAGTCACTGTATATCTTGAAGGTGTATTTTGGGAAGACAGGGGTCTGGCTACTAGTTAGATTATAATTTAAAAATGAGACAGATGTATTCAGTGCATCAAATGGGCAAATAAAGAATATGGCATCCAAGGTCTGAAGAGAGTAGTGCCAGGTCTTCCTGGGATGGTGACAGGCATTTTTTTATGATGTGACTCTCTACATCTATTACTGTGTGATGAAGACATAGCTCCTATCATGAGGCATGAGAATGGAAGGCGAGACTCAATCGCTAAGCTTTTAATGGAGCATGGCAGACTGTGCTGTCACCAGCCACAGGCAGTCTTTGATTCTCTCTAATCTGCCCCGCTTGCCTTTGCCCATGATGGGTAAGTTGCTGGTGATGAATGGGTGTAGCTGCAGGCAACATGTGCTATTCACAAAGTCCCTGAAACCCATCAGAGCAAGGCTGGCCAGAAGAAAGCCAGTTATCCTTGCCTCAGGAGGTTATCAAAGCTTGCTGCATCTAAAAACCAGCAAATAAAAGATGTCACTGGAGCATAGGTCAAAGTCAAGCTCATTCCTCAGAGAGACTCAGTGAGGCTTCAGCAAGAAGAGATGTGAACAGAGTGGGAAAAGGTGACCAGGAGAAAAGCTACCTGATGTTGGAGGCAAAGTACACTCAACAGTAAGGATGTAAACATGCCCCCTTCCCTGAGATGCAAAGGCATTAAAAAAAAAAAGGCATTAACTGCCTAGACAATGCTGCAGGGAGGGAGAAGGGAGAAAAGACGAAGGAGCACATCATGATATTTCTCAGCTGAGACGCAAGTCTTAGGAAAAGTTTAGTTTATGGGACAAGATCATTATAAAGATTAGATAAAATTAAAATACAGTTCTATGTGTGAGGTGCTAGCTCTAAGGACTCTGTAGAAATAAGATGACACTAATCAAACTCCTTTCTTGTCTACTGTGCTAGGACCTCCCCTCCAATAACTTAGATTAACTTCCCAGGGCTGCCATGATCACCACTATTCTCTTGTTAGGGACAAAATGTGTATCTCACAGTCTTTGAAGTCAAAAGGCCAAAGTCACAGAGTCAGCAGATTTGGTTTCTCTGAGAGCTGAGGGCCGATCTGTTGCACAGCTTTCCACAGGCTTCCAGTGCTAGCTGGCAATCCTTGGCACATCCTGACTTATAGAAGTCACGTCAATCTCACCCTCTCTCTTCTCTGCCTTCTTCTGTTCTTCACGAGGCCATCACCACAGAAGGACATGAGCCATATTGGCTCAAGCCCCAGATACTCCATTGTGACCTCCGCTTAGCAATATCTGCAGTGACCCAATTCCAAATGAGGTCACAGTCTGTTATAATGGATATTAAGACTGCAACATACATTTTATGGGCCATGGGGAGGCCCATTGTACTGCATAAAAAGTACAAGAATTTGGGCCCAGGTTTTCCAATTCCATATGCAGTGTTTTTTATACTGAAGTCACAGAGACATACATGTTATTGAGAGAGGGTGAGGGGAGGAGAGAGAGGGAGGGAGGGAGAGAGGGGAGAGAGGAGGGGACAGGGGAGAGGATGGGGGAGAGAGTTTTCATGGGAAATGTCTTGGCAGGGCTACAAACTCTTAACTCCAAACATCCTCAGCTAATTGCTCCTGTGGGCACACATTTTATTTATATGTGCAAGCTAGATATCCACCCTGCTTCCCTCCAAGGAAGGGTTTTGCTTATGACCTTAATCTGTTCCAACATCTTCACACACACACACACACACAAAAGGGACACCATTCGCAGTGAGCATGGCATTCCTTTTACAATCTTCTTAAAACCTCACTGAATATGAGGCACTTGTATCTTAGACTGCACAGCTTTCTACTAGGATGACCCACAACCAGTCTGTCTAGTCTCTTCTTGGCTGTGCCACTATTTGTCTCTTTGGTAGGCATGTCCCCATGCAGGCTCTGTGCTGGTCCAACCCCACCAGTCCTCCTCCTGTGTTTCTGGACTCTGCCCCAAACTTGCATTGCCTGTCTCATCCCTCAGAGCACTCAGGTTTGTGTTAAACTCAGCCCCAGAAGCTGCCTTCTGCAACTCCCAAGTCTACCTACCGGATGGTTATAGGCCAGCACTGGAGAACCTATAGTTGGTTATGGACCAGCAATGGAGAACCTCTAGTTGGTTATAGACAAGCAATGCAGAAACTATAACAAAATGTTTCTTTCTAATTCGCTATTCCCACATGCTCATAGAATTATTTTTGTAAGCCAGCAGAATCGCCACATTTTTACTTTACGTTTCCTTACAGGATGCTGTGCTTTCAGAATATAACTAGTCCTTAAAGCCGATCTCATGAAAATGTAGAAAACCTTCTCGGTGTGGCTTTTTGTGTCCAGAAGAGGGCTTAAGTTGGCATGTTTTTGTTTCTGGCTTTTTACAGGCTTCCAAAATGGTTCTCAGAAGTTCCTAAGTAAATTTAGTGTTCTCTTCACGGGGACAGACTAGGCAGCAAAGTGAGGGCTCGTGTACCAGGGTCTCTGCCAGCCACAGCACAGCTGGTGTAAGTCACACCAACGCAGAGAAGCAGAACACTTGAGTCTGGGGAAAATCTGTTCAGACTCAGCTACAGTCAGCGATGTGTGCAGCCTCTCTGGAGAGGCCCCCTGGGTTTCTTTACCCTGTGGTTAGTAATTCCAACGTCTGGAATAGTCACTTGTTACTTCCTTTCCAAGGTTAACATTAAATCAAGGCCCCGTTAGGGTAGCATATTAGTAAGAGGCAGCTGGTTTATTTGTTTGTGTTTATATAACCAGGGTAGTCACACATTGCCAGTGAAAGGTCTCAGGTTATATCCCCTTTGGGAATAACCTGGCAGTCTGAATAATAGTGTCATCAGAAGTTTCCATTACTTAAGAATATTCATAAGTCTGGTCTCCCAGTTATTGCACAAGTGAGGAACTTTTCTTATAGCAATGGCAGGAGAAAGTAAGTCCTGTGTCATCTGAGAATCCTGTGACTAAAGCTAACAAAGCATTTATTATTGCTTTGGTGAGCATTATTAAGAGGCATGATGATTATGCTCTAGATAACAGAAAGCCTTGGATATGACAAAAAAAAATAATCTTCCAGACAGTTCTTTAGGTAGAAAATAACTTAAACGTAAGCCTTAAAACCCACAGGAAAAGAGGAACTATAGTCCAGTGTTTGCATAAGCCCTGAGGTATCTCTGTGGTGCAAGCAAATGCATTTGCGTAGCAGTATGTGCTGTCTCCTGAGAGGTGTCAGTGGCATGCCCTATGGAATAGAAATACAACTTAGCTAGCTGTGACAGACAGGACCAGAGACAGGTGAATGGGGCTGCAGCCCTGTTCCAGTGATCCCTCTTCTGGGAAAGGTCTGCTTCTGTATTCTCTGTCTAGGAACACTCCTGATCACAGCTCACAGCATCCCCCCAAGGAAAGGGCACTTGGTCTCTTATAATCCTGGACTATAACACACCTGCATGGCATTGGTTGGTCTACCACCTGCTACAGGTGCCTTGATATCATAGGCTCCTCACTATCATGGCACATACAACCAAACAGCCAGCCAGGCCTCAGACTGTCATGCTTTCCAACTTGCCAAGATGCTTCTGAATGTCTACAGAATGGGAGCACCCATGCTTCACAATTCAGCAACTCCTTCTTTACCCTGCCTTCTCTGACTCCTGAACAACACTACCAGTCGTAGCCAACACTGTGGCGATCCATCTTCAGAGTACATTTGAATCACATAAGTGCTTTCCTTATACACACACCCTAGCTCTCCTGACCCAGTCCAAAATAATGACTTATTGGTCTATGGTGGACCCAACAAATCTTTATTTTAATGATCTTGGTGTCTTCCTATATCACTAATTCAAATGTCTGATGAGAAATGTAGAGTTTGGCTAATTTGATGGCTTAATAAAAGTGTCAAGCAGCCAGGTCTTCACTGCCCATGCCTGCGTTTCCTTTTGTTTTGTGCTCACAAGATGAATTCAACAGTTCCATGGACCACACAGCATGACAATGGCAGAGAAGGCTCTTTCTTCATCTTCTTTCTTAGAAGCCAAGATGCTCAAAGCAAGTTTCCTTCTGTAGAGCTGTTTCACATGTTTCCATCTAAACATTGTTCATCTCAGGCTGAAATAATGGAGCCAACATAGAAGCCACAAGGGACGGGCACATGAACCAAATCACGCCGAAGTTTGCAATGGCCATTAGGAATTTAGGAATGTAATCAACAGTGTCTACCACAATGAAAACACCCAAGAAAATCATCTTAAAGGGGCAGGGCAGGGGACGGTATCATTTATAAGCATCTGTCTGGAAGTAAAACCAGAGGGTCCCTCTATTTGCAATCCAGCCTGCAGATTGCCTAGAGACCATGAAGAGGCATCAGCTCAAAGAAATTAATGAGCAAATCCACAGATCAGTGCTAGGCTACACATCACCATCAGGAGGGCCTGGCATCCTCTCCTGACTCACATACCTGATCCAGGGTGCCACTGTCAGCATGGTACAGTCTTAGAGGAATGTGTATGGATTCCACTTGGTAATTTTCCAGGAGAACATTTTGAGCCAAATGAGTAGTAGGTTGAAGCTGACTAACAAAAGCCCTTAGCACACCCTTCTTCTTTTCATGGATGGACAAGCAATAGGAAGGAACAATGCTGCCTGGGCTGAGGCTATTCTATTTTGCTCTGGAACATAAACTGTAAGCCCTAAGGTTGCAATGACTTGCAACCTTAAAATCTTGTTTTTTATTGAGCCTTAAGAGAACAGAGAAATTAGTCACCTATAATTGCTTAACTTCTACTATGTATCACACACGCCTCTGGGTGCTGAGGGTACTGTAGAAAATAAGGTCTTATTTCTAGGGACAGAGGACAGAAAATAAAAGAAGTATCCAGAGAGATGGCTCATTGCTCATGCAGAGGATCTGCACTCAGTGCTCAGCACCCATATGACAGCCAACAGGCATCTAGCCAACCCTCCTCTGGCCTCTACAGGCACTGCATACACAGAGCACACAGACATACATGCAGGCAAACCTGCCCATATACATAAAATAGAAATAAATGCATCTTAGTTTAAAAAGAAAAAAAATAAACCTAAGGAAGTAAGCAAGATAAGTTTATGTACTGACAACTTCTGTGGAGAAGATGAACTGGGATATATTAGGACAGTAACAGAGCAGAAGGGCATCCTAACTGGGAACACTGGCACTGCGACCGAGCTGTGGCCAAGGGCAGCCGCGCAACAACTGTAGGAGGAACAAGCACAACAGAAGCATCTTTAAGCGTCAAGGCTGTGAATGAAAAACAGCTCAGTGTCAGAAGGGACGCAGGAGGACCCAAATGATAGTAAGGAGGGGAGGGGAGCTGGGCTCTTATTCTCAGAGGATGGATACAGCCAGGGGAGGGAAGGGTTTAAGTGGGTGAGCGCTGTCATTTACACTTCAGAGGAGAATCACCCTAGGGGCTGGGAAGGTGGGTTCATGGGGACCAGAGTTCAGGTTCCCAGAACCCATGCAAAATAAAAGCCAAATGTGTTGACAGGAGTCTGTAACCCCAGGGCTGGGGGCAGGAGGGGGACACACAGATCCAGGCTTCCTATAGGTACAGATCTAAGGCATACCTAATGAGATTTCCAGGCTCTTGTCTCCCAGAACAATGAATTGGACAAAGGGACTCATGATAGAAAGAGACAGTTTATTAAGAACGAGAAACTGGCGTTGCCAGGGGTAGAAAGTAAGAGACAGAAAGCACCTGGTGAGTTCTAATCCTTTTGCTGGCTGTTTACGTGCCATCTGTCTTTGTGTATCACAGACATGTTTGTTACATACAGTCCTGGTGATGAAGCGTTTTCAGGTGACTCACTCCGTTAGCCCAGAGGTAAGAAGATGTGGCTAACACGCCAAGCTCCAGAAAACACAGGCAGCCTCTTCAGACATACTGAGGATGCCTGCCAGGCCGTTCACTTTCTGCTGCTTGGGAAGAAGCAGGATCAGGACAGCAGTGAGCTTCTGAGCGTTTGCAGTGGGAGTCTATGAAGGGAACGGTCCAGGATTGGTTGCTCTTCCTGTATCTTGTTACTGTAACTTTTCCAGCACTTTACAGAAGCCCTCAGCTCAGAGCAATAGAGAAGCCACAGTGAATAGAGAAGCTTCCTATCCACCCTCCCATAGCCAGGCTGAGCTGTCTCTTACCCCCAGGCGACAGTGGCCGTCTGTCGCAGGCTGCTTCTCTAAGGAACAGCCTTTCAAAGCTGTTCTGATTTAGAGCAAAGCCAGGTCTTCATGCTCACACACTGCATGCAAGCTGCCCCAGTGGATATCGCCTTGACGAGATGACTCTCCAGGAAAGAAAGTCCCACATACTACAATTCACAGACCCCCAAAAAGATAAGTAGCAAGGAGGATACTACGAAGGGTGATTAAATCTCACTCAGAAGAAGAAATAGAATAGACAGTGGAAGTGTTTAAAGCAAATGAACAAGGTATGAGAGGGAACACAGAGGGAAATGAGGGCAGAGATTAGACCTGGGGAGAGAGGGAGCAGAAGGACAGAGGGCCTGAAGAAAGAAGAGAAACCTGGGTAGAGGCATCTCTGTGACAAGCTGAGACCTAGGACAGAGTAGTCTCCTAGGAGGATATGGGGGTGACTCTAGCTGAGACTCCTAGTAGCAAGGGGGTCACAGAGACTGAAGAAGGCACCCTCCAATAGGGCTCCTAGTGGGAACACTAGGGAAGGGGAACACTAACAGAGATTGAGGGAATGTCCAACCAATTCCTGGTCCAACATGAGACCCGTACCATGGGAGAGAGCCAACCCCTGGCACTAGTAATGATACTCTGCTATGGTCACAGATGGGAGCCAAGCATAGCTGTCATCTGAGAGGCTGTACTCAGTTGCAGATCCAAACAGATGAGGATACCCATAGCCAAACATTGAGCAAAGCATAGCGAGTCTTGTTGAAAAATGGATGGATAGATAGAAAGACCTGAAGGTGCCAGGAGCTCCACAAGAAGACCAACAGAGCCAACTAACCATGGCCCAGAGGGACTTGCTGAGACTGACACACTAAGGACCATGCATAGACTAGACCTAGGCTCCCTACACAGATGTAGCCAATGGGAAACTCAAGCTTCATGTGGGCCCCCTAGTCTTAGTGAGGGGAGCGAGGGGAGGGCCTGTCTCTGACACGGACTCTGTTACCTCCTGCGTTTTGATCGCTCCACCGTGGTGGGGCTGCTTTGCCAGGCCACAAGGAAAGAGGATTTAGTCCTGATGCAATTTGATGAGTTGGGTGGGTGGGTGGCTGGTGGCTCCCTTTTTCTGATGAACAGAGAGGGAGGGTGGAACTGGGAGGATAGGAGGGAGGGGCTACTATTGGGATGTAAAGTGGATAAATAAATGTTAATTTCAAAAAGACACACACACACACACACACACACACACACACACACACACACACACACACACACGGGAAAAAAGTCACAGAGCAGGCTACCTGCTGAGATCTGACTACTGGCAGCCCTACCAGGAGATGAGGATAGCCTTTCTTTCCTGAGAGCACATTATAACATCAGAGTATTTAGAACCTCACTTGTTGCCTTAAAAATCATACACACACACACACACACACACACACACACACACACACACACACACACAGAATTTCTCACAGTATGCATGCTTTCTCTTTCCAGGTCTTCCAAGTTTTCATATGAATTCTCTCAGGTTGGGAAGAGGGTAATTGTTGCAATTCAGCATTTTTGTCAAAACCATCATCAGTCCAGAACGTTTATCCCAAAGAACTGGGCCATTCAGGTCCTTTCACTCTGTGATTCAGGGCAGATGTACATCAGCTGTCATGGCTGTAAGTAGAGAACACAGTAAGGAAACCACTGCAATGGGTTCTCTCATAGAGAGAGCGTCTGGAAGACTCCAGAGCAGAGAAAAAGCAGCAGCCTGGCACACCCAGAGCCAGGGAAGCCTGTAGTAGAAAAACCATGAGGGTTATAAAAAGGCTGTTACTGAGGGGAGAAAAGCTGCGGAACTGGAACCTTCTGGTTTAGGGTAGAAGAAGAGGTGAGAAGGGCCAGGATGCTGGCGTGGACTTTGTTGTTGTTGTTGTTGTTGTTGTTGTTGTTGTTGTTGTTGTTGTTTAGTGGTTTTATTTTTTTCTTCAAGATTTTTTTATCAATTTATTCATATTACATCTCAATGGTTATCTCATCCCTTGTATCCTCCTATTCCTCCCTCCCTCCCATTTTCCCCTTAATCCCCTCCCCTATGACTGTGACTGAGGGGGATTTCCTCCCCCTGTATATGCTCATAGGGTATCAAGTCTCTTCTTGGTAGCCTGCTGTCCTTCCTCTGAGTGCCACCAGGTCTCCTCATCCAGGGGACGTGGTCAAATATGGGGCACCAGAGTTCGTGTGAAAGTCAGTCCCCACTCTCCACTCAACTGTGGAGAATGTCCTGTCCATTGGCTAGCTCTGGGTAGGGGTTTGAAGTTTACTGCCTGTATTGTCCTTGGCTGGTGCCATAGTTTGATCGGGCAAAGTAGAAGGATCCAGAGGGTCCTAGAAACCTACAAAAAGAGCATTATGATAGGCAGATTTGGGCTGGCGTGGACTTTGAAACGCATAGCAGCCACATCCGGATAGGAACTGCAGGAGTCTGGAGGCCAGCATGGGCTTTGATTTGTAACCACGGGTACAGCCAAGGAAAGTTGCCCTTTCTGGCAGGCAGACATCCATTTCACTGGGCCCTAAGAACTGCTGCTCCTGTAGTCCAGCTTGAGTTGAGCAAAGACTGTCATCTTGTAGTTAATCACTACCTTCATGGGAATCGGGGCTCCCTTTGGACCTGGCAGTGATCTCGGGGTTCTTCCTCCTTTGAAGTCTTAACTTTTCAAGGTAGCTAAAGCTGGATGTGGCCCTTCAAGACCCATCTGGAGCTAAAAATAGAATTCTGTGACCTTGAGGGCAGCATCATCAGGGAGTCTGCAGTTACTAGGACTTCTGGGCAAGCAACATTTTCCATAGAACCAAAGGCTGCTGCTCCAGGAACACCACAGATTTCCTCCCTTCCATATTCCAGGCCCTGGGCCTCTTGTCAACAGCAAGCAGCATCTAGGATTGGGTAGAGCCAAGGCTGAAAACAGGTTAGGACAGAGGCCCAGCTGGACAGCAGGACAGGGTAGGGCCAAGATGGGCGATTCTATTATTTTCTAAGTGATTTTCATGAGGTGTAACGTTAGCATCTAAGCTCTGCTCAGACCATGGTGTCTGCAGCAGCTCCCTCTCCCCGCTCCATAGACACCTGCTGAGACGCTGTGAGTCTCTTCCTGACAGACAATCCCAGTGGAGTGCCTATAAGCACCTGGTAACTATCAGATTGCAGAGAAATGTGGATTGGTTAGCCCCTAGCTCAAACTAAACAACGCTGAAAATGTCTTCTCCCTGTGGCACGAGTGCACGTACATACAGGCACATATCAAGTCAGCCAAGCCAAATCTCTATCTCTAGAAACCTTGCAGACTATCCAATGGGCAGCTTGGCCCACCTTGGCCCCACTTCTCCCCCTACATCTAGTGGTTTTTAATTGAAATTTTGAGTAAAGGAATCATTTTTCATTAAAGCCAAATTAGAATCTGTAGACTATCTGCCTTTCCCAAGCTTGTTTCTAGTCTCTAACTTCCGGGTGCTTACTCTCTCCGATGTTTATCCTCCCCCCCTTGCATCCAGCATCAGCACCTTAATCTCAGGCCACCGATGCTTCAGATCTAGTTATCCTCTACTTCCACATAGCAAATCCTGTCCAAATACAGTGGCATAAAACATCAGATATCTCCCCACAGAGATATCTGTGGATTGGGAGCCCAGAGTAACTCCCTTGGTGATTTGGGCTCAGATTGCCTCACAAGGCTATAGTTGGTCATCCTCCAAAGGGTGGGAGGTCTCCGCTGAGGTGCCTAAGCGCACTAGCACCTTGGTGGCAGAACCCCTGGATTCCAGGATGCCTGATCCATCAGTCTTTTCACACTCATGCACACTGTTTTCAAGTCACAAAATGTGTCTTTACGCCATAGTTTTAATGAAAGAGACAGAAGTGTCGTTATGGATCCTCCAGGAATTTCTCATTTTAAAGAAGGAAGGGTGGATAAGCTCACCTCAGAAATATCTTCTTCTTGGCCCTCTGTTTTTTCTATTGGATTATAGACACAGTGTGTCAAGACGGAAACGTATCTTCAGGCTGCAGGAAAAGGTATCCTCTATGGTGGTCAGGGATCCAAAGGAGCCTGCTTATTTGAGGGCTTTTTTGGTTGTATACCCAAAGTCCTATTTGCTTATGTCACTCTTTTGGAGTACTTATTATACACACCTGTATACAACACTAGCTGATACTTAAAGGCTGCTAAACACATCTGTGTTCACACTGAAACACTCCTTTATAATGAACACTCTTTTTTTTTTCCAGAGCTGAGGACCGAACCCAGGGCCTTGCACTTGCTAAGCAAGTGCTCTACCACTGAGCTAAATCCCCAACCCCATAATGAACACTCTTGCAGAGGCTCAGTGTGCTCAACAAAAGCCCCACCCCACCCCACCCTGCCCAAAGGCTCTTGTCCTGGACCATAGCTTGATGAAGGTCCCTGTGAAATTTAATAGCATTGCAGACTCATTTAAAGCTAATGTAATTCTCCTACATAAATCTAATGAAATTGTAGCCCTTTAAGAAGTCAAACATCTGCACTCAGGGATAAAATAATCAAGTGCTTTAGTCATGTGTCGGCAATGATCTTGGGCCAGTTCTTTATCTATTCTATAAACTATTTTCCTCTTCTGTGACTTTAATATAATGCTGTTAAACACTGATAAGACAATGCACAACAGAAGTCACCAATAGAAAGTTATTGAATACAATGGTTTCCAGGTTTGTTGACTATAGAATTATCTTGTGGTGATTGGTTTTATCTATTATTCCAAGACAGAACCTCACAGAAACTGTCTAAACTATCACTTGGTATGTACATGTATGTTTGTATGTGTGTTGGGTAGAGACTGACATAAGGTATCTTTCTCAATCATCTTCTGTCTTATATTTTGAGACAGGGTCTCTTACTGAACATGGAGATCATCGCTTTGGCTAAGGTGGCTGGGATCTGCCTGCCTCTGTTCTTCCAAGGCTAATGTCACAGGTGTACACTGCTGTGCCTGGTTTTGTATGGGGATTCTAGGAATATAAATTCAGGTCCTCAAGCTTGAACAGCGGGCATTTTACCTACTGGATCATCTCCCCAGGCCCCTAGTTTGCCATTTTTAAAGTTATATATAAGAACTTGTAATTTTCAGATTAAAATAGAATTTGTATCCAAGGCTATATAAAGCTGTAAGTCACTGAAGAAGGCTTCCATCATCTTCCTTCTGAGCTACTATTAATTCCTTCCCAACTGCTACCATTTTGACGTTAGAATTTGTCATCATTGCATATGAAATAACTCTCACCTAAGAACCATGAGAAGATGTGTAATACAGTACCAAGGCAGAGTATGAACTATTTATTCCTTAGAAGAGATGCAAATCAAGCTTCAGAATGGGTTTAAATATCTCACTAGACACAGGAAAGAAAAATGAAAAAAGGCGGCAGTACAATGACTTCATGTTCTTGACTTCAATGAAATGGCCCCCATAGGCTCAGATATGTGAAATTCTCCTGTTGATCAACTGTTTAGGAAAGTGGTTTTCAACCTGTGGGTGGTGACCCCTCTGAGATCACATATCACATATCCTGCATATCAGATATTTACAGTATGATTCATAACAGTAGCAAAATTACAGTTGTAAAGTAGCAACAAATATAATTTTGTAGGTGAGGGTCACCACAATATGAGGAACTGTATTAAAGCATTGTATCATGTGCCATACTCCCCGCCATGATGCCAATGGACAAAGACTCTGACGCTGTAAGCAAGGTCCTAGTTAAACATTTTCTTTTGTCAGAGTTGCCTTGGCCATGGTGTCTCTCCATAGCAACAGAACAGTGACTGGGAGACTCATTTCATCCTTGTAACATGATGATGTGTCCTCCTTCTCACCAGGGGCTGTCCCTTTCTCCCTGTCATTCAAAGCAACCAGACAAGTCAGCTGGAAGAGCGGCTGAGTAGCCAGGAGCGCACCATAGCCTTCCTCCTTGAGCAAGCCTTCCGCATCAAGGAGGACATCTCCGCCTGTCTTCAAGGGACCCAGGGCTTTCGAAAAGAAGAATCTCTTGCCAGGAAGTTACTAGAAAGTCACATACAGACCATCACCAGCATCGTCAAGAAACTCAACCAAAACATTGAGGTACATCTATTTCCACATGTTGGCATCAGTACTGGACAACTGGTATGGGGTTTTTTTTTGGTCCGATATGTGACTAAGTAGTGAACTAAACAAACTCTAAGCCCCACAGAAATTGTATTTTGGAAGGAAAACAGACATACGGTGATGGTTCTAGGTTGTGGGAGCTATGATAAAAATAAAGTTTAAAGGAGGCTTTTAAGTTTAAGTCACATGCCAGACCAACAACAAGAAGTTGCAGAGGATAAAAATCATTTTTCAATTATAGAAATGTGCTGCTAGCCAGGCGGTGGTGGTGCACGCCTTTAATTCCAGCATTTGGGAGGCAGAGGCAGGCGGATCGTTGTGAGTTCAAGGCCAGCCTGGTCTACAAAGTGAGTCCAGGACAGTCAAGGCTACACAGAGAAACTCTGTCTCGAAAAAACAACAACAACAAAAAAAAAGAAAGAAAAAGAAAAAGAAAGAAAGAAAGAAAGAAAGAAAGAAAGAAAGAAAGAAAGAAAGAAATGTGCTGCTATTGCACCAGAGAAAGAGTTAAACTTTGGGCTACCTGTTATGGTAAAAAGTAATGAAAACAAAGCTTTGCTTAGAACATACTATACGTCTATTTGAGACAGTAAAGAAAATGGGTTAGTATGCCAAATAGTGTGCTCATAGGCTTTATTCGTCCAAATCTGTAAGACTGTAATGATTTCAAGTGGAGCTTTTTGTATGCGTCAACACACTGAACGGAACAATGGCCCATCCCCCAGCCTCCTAGCTGTGCTGTGCTGTTGACTTAGTTAGGCCATCTTCCTGTAGCTGTCCCTATGGACCATCTTTATTTTCCTCAAGTTCCTGCTCAGATGCTGCCACCCTATGTGACATCACTTCCTTTGCAGTAGAATTGTCCCCTCCCCACCTCAGCAGTTTCAGCCTCCCTTAAACATTACTGTTATCCATAGCTCTCACAACCTAGAGTCATTGCTATATGTCTGCTTGCTTCCCTTCCAAAATCCTTGGGCCTTACATTTTGTTTAGTTCACTTCTAAGTTACTACCCAGACCCCCTACCCCCAAAAGATCTCTAATATGTTAAAAGAGACATGAAGTTTTGATCAAACACAATCCCTAGACTAAGTAAAACAAAATTTCACCACAGGCCTGTAATCCAGTGTTTGAGGGTGTTTACACATCCTTGCTTTTGGGCAAGGAGTCTGGAGAGCATACGTCAGGCAAAAGTTCAAAACCCTGTAGAATTATGAAAATTGACAATAATGCCCTGCACCATACTTGCCCCCACTTAGTACCAGTGACATTTTAGGATGGATTTTCTTCTAAAAAAAATACTAATAACTAAGTACAACTGACTCACAAACTCATGTGATTTTGTGTAGATCTAGTGGAGCCCATAATGCAACTGAGAGAATGGAGAAAGTCAAAAACTCTCCGTGAAGTCATAAAACTGAATGTGATGACAGTGTTTATATACCAGGGCATGCCAACTTATGCCTGTTTTCTCAGCAGCTGGAGGCGAGACGCAAGCCAGTCACCAGTTCCAGGCCAGTCTGCGCTCCATTGTGAGACCTTACCATATAAAATCAAAGGCTGAAGCTATAGTTCAGGGGTAGAATACTTGCCTAGCATGTGCAAGCCCTGAGCCCAGGATCACAACAAAGCATCCAAAGCTCTAAGATAATCTAATTAAACATTGGAAAAGCAGAAACTACTAGGCTAGCGTTAGTAAATAACTCAGTTCATGAGCGTTTTATAGGGAAGTGGGTGCTATTCCAATATTCTAAAGGAAACTGGACTCATGAGCTCAGTCCATTTGCATATTGGCTGTAAAGGTATACTGAAATATGAAATAATGCTTAACTCAAATTCTTGAAGGAATTAGGGGAAGGGTATCTTACCATAATTGCAGCAGCTATGTGGTTTGTCTGCTTTTAAAGTCAAATGCTGACCTGTGACTGCATTCCACATGCTGGGGTGACAGGCATGTACCACCAAGCCTAAAAAACCACTGTCTTTTTTACCCAGGAACTCACTGTAAGTTTCAAAATTAATGAATTTTTTTTTAACTCAGTAAAGGAAAATTTTATGCTTAATATTGCTTTATTGCAGGGAATTTGCTCTGGTTATTAAAAGCAATGTTTCTTCATTATAATTCATTTGAAAGTTCAGGAAGAAAAATTGAAACCTGTGAAAACATTCTCACAATTCTCCCACCAAATGGCGAGCTGTACAAACACCCAGAGAGATCTCCTCTGGTCCACTTAGGAGGCTGACTATCAAGGCAAGCACATCGTTAGCATAAAATAAACTCACATCGTTAAAATCTCTTTATGTGGTGTATAGATCACGATTTGCCTAATTTTTCTTCTTAATTTTGAAATATCCTTGTCTATTGGATTGCTTCCACAACATGTATCCTTGGAAATGGAATTACTAGGGTGTAGACACTATAAAAGCTCCTGATGGACGTTGCTAGATTGGCTTCACAAACTCTGTGCTAATTTACACTCCATTAGCATTATACGAGATGCTTTGCACTAGGCCTATGCCAACATCGAGATTTATTATTTCAATTCTTGCTAATGTACAGAAACTAAGTGCTGGGTGTTTTTCCTTGAAGATGTTGAATCCACTTGTTAATCTGACCATGATAATATGTATTTCCTCTGCCAACAATCTGGGTATATATTTTGCTAATATATCTTTTTATTTATGCTTAATATGATGAGCTCTTTTCTATAGTAAGGATGACAGCCAGGGCACATTATTAAACATTTAACACTATGCAACCCATATTTTTCTGAAAGAAAAATCCCTGCTCTGTGGTGTTTGCCTCCTCTTCGGCATTATAATTCCACGATTATTTCCGTCAACCCTCATAGCGCCACAGCACACAAGGAGAGGAAGATGTGTGCAGTCCAGCCTCAGAAAGGCACATGCTAGCTCCCTGACAGCAGGTAATAACATTTGTAACGTCTCCTGTGCTTTTATAGCTTAATTTTTAAATGCATTACGTGGTTTTATATAAAGTTAAACATTCAAATATTCTGCTTTGCAACAAAAAGTAACAAAAATTACTGATACTTTTTGTCATGATCCTGGTCTATAGTGCACTCACCACCACCTCCCACCCCCCCACACCCACCCATACACACACACACACACACACACACACACACACACACACACACGCATACACTCACACGCACATGCATGCACCTGTGTAGGCACACCCATATCTTAGTGTAGCTGTTCCTTTTTTGGAGTTAGAGAAGTCTTCATTACAGCACCGTGTGACATTGCAGGACAATGTTACATTACACTGACATAGTTGCCATATGCCGCTGCTACACTGATTTACTTGGCTTTGTCCTAGAAAATATTCTATACTGATCAGAGCCAGTTTCTTCATCTCTGTTGGTTGTTTGTTTCTTGTTTCTTTGTTTTTTTTTAAGACAAAGCCTCACGATTTCATTCTGGCTGTCCTGGAACTCTTTATGTCGATCAGGCTGGTCTCACAAAAATCCACCTGCTTCTGCCTCCTGAGTTCTGGGATTAGTGCTATTATAAAAAGTATGCACCACCACACCTGGCTCATCTCTGGTCTCTACTGAAGAAAAAGCAATGCAAAAGACAAAACTAAAACCATGGTCTTGACGTTTACTTTTAAACATACACATTCTATTTATTAATATATTTTTATTCACTTTCATTTCTCCCATACATCTTCCTATATTCACTCCCATTACTCATCTCATTCCAACATTTTTATCCTGTAAAAAAAAAAAAAGGTTTTAAATTCAATTTGCATCCAATTTGGCTGTCCACCTCCAGAAGCATCAGCTCGTGTTGTATATATTTGGTGTTCAGATTTTCTGTCCTCCTATTTTGTCCTAATCTGCCATTTTTTAAAATGAGGAAATCTGCATATATAAGGCCTTTTTCATCCCCATCACTCACTTTTTAAACATTGCCTTTGCCTTGTAAAAGCCATCAAGTTTAAGCACAGTTCAGGCATTTATCAAACATAACTAAACTGAAGCTTGTTTTTCCCACAGTACTTTGCTCTTCTTCCCTCAACTAAACACTTTGCCAGTGCACACTGAAGCTGTTTGTCAGCTAGAACATTAATTTCAATGGATAACATTTTGAATTTTTAAGTTAATACTTACAAATTGGTGTAAATATTTTTAAAAACCACTATTCTCAGCATACCCACTTGGCACTATAGGGAGCACAATTGGGATATGACTAATAATCAGGGATAAAATCTGTACACACATATGATGTAAGTCTTTTCTAATCCATAAGATATGGAGAGTAGACCCTCTTCAAAATAATGTCTAGTTTGGGTTTTGTCTCCTCCATTATTTGGTAACTCCTCTCATATATCTATATGTTTTAAGAAGCTTCTACTCTACTAGGTGTCCATATGACCCCTCAAATGGCCTTTAGTGTTAGCTGTCCCTCCTCCATGGACCCTCCCTTATCCTTCTTCCCTCCTTTCTATTCAATCCTCCTGTGCCCATCTCTGCCATATCTCTGCATAGCTGTATTTTCCCTTTCCTTGAGAGATTCTCCCCTCTTCGCCCCCCCCAAGACCCTTACTCTATTCATAAACTGTGTGGTTATGTGGGTTGTAGCATATCTACTGAATATTACAAAGCTAGCATCCACATATAAGAGAATACATACACATTTGTTTGGGGGAGGTCTGACTTTCCTCATTAGGGATGATTTTTTTTTTCTAGCTCCATCTAGTTACCTGAGAATTTCATGACTTTATTGTACAGCTGGGCAAGATCCCATTTTGTAAAGGTACCACATATTCATTATTCACTCATCTGTTGATGAACATCTAGACCATTTCCTATTTCTGGCAATTATGAATAGAGCCACAATGATGAAGGATGAGCAAGTGTCTCTGTAGTAGGTGTAGAGTCCTTCGGGTATATGCCCAAGAGTGGTGTAGCTGGACCTAGAGGTAGATCTGTTTCCAGCTTCTTGAAGAACTGCCAGACTGATTTTCATAGTCGATGTCAATATTTTGAAATTGAGAGATTTCACATAAAGCCTGGCTTCATGGCTAGTGTTCAAAAATTATTGAGAGTTCATTTGTTCCTGGCAGCACTCAACTGCAACTACATCAGCCTCCCTTAGTTCAAAGTTCAACAGTCTCTGAAAAGTCTCTCTCTCTCTCCCCCCTCACCCTCTCTCCCTCTCTTTTCCCTCCTCTCCCTTTCCTCTCTCCCATCTATTTAACCACTGTATGAATTTTTTTTCAAGTATAATTTTATTAATTCATTCAGAATACAACTCAATTGTTATCCCATCACTTGTATCCTCCCATTCCTCCCTCCCCACAGTATGAATTTTAGCACTGTCTTCTTTTCATGAGTATTGGGAAATTAACGATGGCCTTACCTCAAAATTACAGATCCTAGAAGACCAAATAAGAATCCGAGACCAGGTGACAACAGGAACTAACTTTGCAGTACAGGATTTAAACATCAAGCACCTGCAAGGAGTAGGAGACCTTCGGGGAAGAGTAGCCAGGTGAGAAGAGGCGAGCTTAACTAAGGTTTGCCAGCCAGCTTTTGGCTACTGAATTCCTCTCTGAAAAATCTCGCATTTTCATTAAGGAAGGATCAATTTACACTGAGCTAAATGGATGACCTGTAGTTGAGAAACCGTCTCTTAAATTTTTGAAAGTCTGATGCTCACTCCTAGTTCCATGAATGCTTACACAGAATGTCCTTTTTTTTTTTTACTACTGAAAGTTACCAGAATGTTGTCTTTAGAGCCTTCACCTGAGCAGATGCCATAAGTTATACCCTGAACACCCACATAAACATGCAAAGTCCCCACATGTGTCCTGAGAAATAAAGTATTGACAGTGATTATGTATATATCAGCCCAACAGATGTTGTAAGTAGCCTTTTTGGTATAAGATGTTTAAATCAAGAGTTAGTAGTGTATGGGTCAGGAAAAAATCCAAAGATAATGACAATGGTAGAAACACTGACAGACACATGAGAAGTCAGGGAACGAAGATGGCTGGGCCATCTTGACAGACATGTGAGAACTTACTTGTGAGTGGATTCCCTTTTATATTTTCTTTCTTTTTTTATTTTTTTCCTTTTATATTTTCAGTCTCTACATCTTCTGCCAGAAGCTTTTCCTTGCTCCTTGAATTTCCTACCTTCATTTTACTCTTTCCAAAATGTAAATTATTGGATGAGAACAAGATGGCTGCCTTCTAAGTCAAAGTTTTTAGTCTATCTACTCAGCTATCACAGAACACCTGAAGCTAGGTGTTTATAAGAGCAGAAACTCAAGTATCTAACAGTGGCTGGGAACTGTGGCAGGACAGCAGGTTCCATGGTCTTGTGAGGGCTGCATCTTCCAGAGTGATTAACAGTGTCCTCATGTGTCAGAGACCTGATGGCCTCTATGCAGGCCTTAAGTCTACTCATCCGGGAGGAGCTCCAGTCATCTGCCACCTTGCCTCCTTATTTTACCACGCTGACAGTACTTGAATTTTGGACAATACAGAGTTAAGTCAGAGAATTTTAGGATATTTATTCAATCGTTTAAATAAAAATGCGTTCACAGATGAGCATGGTAGCACATGTCTTTCATCCCAGCACTCGGTAAGGAGAAGCAAGTGGAGCTCGCTGTGAGTTCGAGGCCACCTTGTTCTAAATAGTGAGTTTCATGGCATCCAGGGCTACAGAGAGAGACCCCAATCTCAAAGCAACCAAAACCAAAACACATGATTCATTCACCATGTATCTATCATATGCCAAGCTAAGATTCAGCAACACAGTGGCTCTCCACTGTCCACCTGGCAAAACCAGATCGCTCAACAGCTTGCCAGCAATGAGGATAATGCTGTCCTGAAAGCCTGGTGAGTGATGACAATGTTCAAATCAGACTGAGCAGAAGAGGCTCCTCCAGGAGGCAATACTCAGGATGGGTTTTTGAAGGATTTGTAGTAATAAGCCAAGAAAGGTGGAAAAAACACTTCACACAGGAGAAAAATGTATGGAAACAAGCAAAGAGAAGGTCTGATGAGGCATTTTCCAAGGCCTGACCATGAGATGAGTATTCTTGTTATGATATTTGGAATATGTATTCAAGGAGAAATGGGAGATAATGCCAAAGAAACAACCGAAGTTGAAAAATGAAGGCCCTTGTGGAGTTTGAGCTTCATGTAGAAGGCTGTAAATAGCCAGAAAAGAATTTTAGGTCATAGTGGCAATATATTTGGTGGCATTCTGATAATATCTGAATTGGTGGTGCATATAGTAAGAGGGCATAGAAATCAGAGGCAGTCTGTTGCAGCAACCCAGGGTAGAGGTGTCTAGGGCCTAAACTAAGTCACTAGCCATCGATGTCCAGTGCAGAAGACAGACATAGAAAAGTAAGATCTATAGAATTACCACACAAATCAACATTAATTAGGATAGAGGAACACATGTCAAAAAGTTTAGGAAGCATATCCAAATTTTTGGTCTGGGGTATGGTTGAATACCTGCCCTCCCCCGATTATTCAGCAAAGGATCAAACTATGAAATGAGAGGCAGCTGGAAGAAAGAAGCAAGAAGTGATGGTGCCTTGCTTCCAAACCTCTCTCATCTGAGAAGGCTGTGGGCATGGAGCTCCAAGGAGAAGCTGGATGGGCAGAGGCAGCTGAGGAGCTCAGGGCTTATGTTGCCCTACAACACAAATAACCTTGTGGCACTAGGAAAGACCCAACAGTTCTGAAATACCACTCTGTTCCCCTAAAATTCAGTTCTGTTTAGGAAATAATACTTATGGCTAGAAAGTCATCACAGAAAAGTTAACTGAAAACCAGAGACTACATAAATAAAGACAACATTTACATGTCATTCCATGCTTACTATTCAATATCAGATACATGAAAACATATTTTTAGATTTGGGAGAGTTATAAATCAAGATAATAAGATAAACATGGATGAACCTATGGCCCTACTTAAATATATATTTTTCAAAAAACATAAGCAACAAACACTTCCTTTTGAATTAAAAATAATTTGGTTCAGTTTGGTGGTATACTGGTGACACTTAAAATCCTGTTATTTCTTTCTTATAAATTCTATTTTGTACTTAAGGCAAAGACCAAATGGATTCAAAGTAACCAAGGGCCCAAGAGAAGGTTCATTGAGTACCAGTGCTTGCAGTGTAAGCTAGAGACCTGAGTTCAATTCCCAAACCCAGAGTGGAAGGAGAAAACTGATTTCTGATTTCTGAATCTCCACAGGTGAGCCTTGGCATCTCTCTTTCTCTCTCTCTGTCTCTCTCTCTCTCTCTCTCTCTCTCTCTCTCTCTCTCTCTCTCTCTCTCTCACACACACACACACACACACACCCACACACATTTTTAAGTAATTGAGAGACCAATAGAATAACATCCAGAAGATGTTATATTCTTTTTCCTTTGCTCCAGTTTAATTTTTTATTTTAAATCTCTTTATTTTTTTAGTACAGAATCAAGCTAATTACCGGCTTTACTACTGAATTCCTTCCTTTCTCCCCTTCCACTCTGTCACTTTCTGTTTTCCTCTCTCTCTCTCTTCTCTCTCTCTCTCTCTCTCTCTCTCTCTCTCTCTCTCTCTCTCTCTCTCTGTGTGTGTGTGTGTGTGTCTGTCTGTCTGTCTGTCTGTCTGTCTGTCTATCTTATGACAAAGCCCTGCTGTACTATCCAGGCTGACTAAACTACTAATGTCCCCCTCCTCTCAAAGGACCTGTACATACAGACACTTGCTAGCACATTCCACTGTCTCCAATATTTTATGAATCTCTATTCTCAATCTTAAGTAACAACTTCAGGACAAGGTCTTATTTTTCCTTGAAATGTCTAATATTTATGGAAAATTTCTGAAATCTATTTGGTTATCTGAGACAATCTCTGGCTTAGAGCCATGAGACTTAAAATTTCCCTGCCTCTTTTTTGTGTTTTTGCCAGGAAAAAAAAAAGGACTAATGGACAAACCAAGGCATTTTGATTACTGCCTTTCCACATGCAGTGATTTTAATACCAATGAGCATTTTGTTATAATTGAAATTAAGTTATTTTAACATAATTCTTAGCAAACACTTTACTGTTTCATAAATCAGCCTCAATAATTTATTTTAATATTTAATCCCTAATTAAAGTTCTGATTCCTTGGGTTTTCACTTCTTCCTCCATTACAATGTACTGGTAGTTTGAAAGCAACTGCTTCCTTTGAAGTGAATTTCTCACTGTTGTATTTCTCACTGTGCTTCCTTTGATATCCTCTCCTCTGATAGATTGACCTTAAGTCCAAACAGAGAAAGGTGAGTGTGCGCAGGGCACACACAGGAATGGCCATGACACAAAATCTGTAGCAGCAGCTGCAGCTGGCCAGTCCATTGTCATGTTTGGCTCTCTAGGACTACAGGGCCAACTTGAATTTTTTTTTAAATGATAAATCATGTTGATCTGTGATTAAAAACAATGATCATGTTCTTTGATAATAAAAGTTGAGTAAAAGGTACTTCTGTCTACACAGGACAGAATGGAGACATTTTGCTTACTTCTCCTTCAAGATATCTCAGTCCTAATAGAAAACTTAAAATGAAAAGAAAACCACTTTCACTTTTACTATAATGTGGAATTTGTCAGAGGTGCTGGTCAGTGATTTCCTCCAAACTGAAGAACACCACTTGGAGCGATAGACAGAGAGATGCATGCCAGCTGCCCCTGAGGGTGGGGAGGAAGGAGAGGTGGCAGAAGGGGACAGGAATTAGTGGAAGTAGCAACAACCCATGCCTAGTCTTGGGGTGGTGTGATCTCAGCGTGGATTCACATAAGGACCTTCTAACAAATCAACGGAGTTTCCATTCCACCTGTCACGGTTTCTATACACAAATGTGTAAAACAGTCTTTGAACACGACACAGGTGCATAGCATGTTGTTTCAGTCTTGATCTGACTGACTCCTAATTTTGTCTCCCCACAGCCTCCTGTCTTCCAGCCACAGCCTCGTGTTAAAGTTATTTTTATAAAACTATGTTTGTTTCTCAATTTCTCTCTTTACGCAGCTATCACAGAAATAATTGAGACCCTATTATATTATTTTAACAAGCTTCACAGCACAAGAACTGAGCAGTTATTAATCTACTCTTAACCCTCTAAGCTAATTTGGTTTCCTCCCATCATGCATCCCAGAGATACTTGCAATTTGTAGTTTTCATGCTCCAGCTCCTTCTAATATCTCTTGGACCTCTCTGCCGGCTCAATCCCTGCCTGAATCCCCTACTGCCTCCTCTTATTCCTCCTCCCCTGGCTGGCAGGAAGTCCAGCCCTATTCTCTTCCCTGCTCAGTGATTGGTTGTAAATTGCTTTATTGGCATATCAGAGGATAATTGGGAAGTAGTATTAACACAACATAGAGAGAGGCAGAAATGGAGGGTACAGAAATCACCATTTGAATTACACAGTAACCTCACGCCTACACCCTCCCTTCACGGAATGCTAGGAAGAGATCACTGTCTTAATTCACCTTTGGTTCCAGAGGAGTTATCAGAAAAAAAGTTTAGTCCTGGAGTTTACGAAATATTAGTAATTGCCAGGCGTGGTGGCGCACGCCTATAATCCCAGAACTTGGGAGGCAGAGGCAAGCGGATCTCTGTGAGTTCGAGGCCAGCCTGGTCTACAAAGTGAGTCCAGGACAACCAAAGCTACGCAGGGAAACCCTGTCTTGAAAAACAAAAACAAAACAAAAAAATATATATTAGTAATCCTAACGTATTTATGTTATTTGGTGTGACAGAAATGGTTCCTAGTAAGCAGCTATTATTTGATAGCAATCAAAAACTGTTGTTTTTACAGAACAACTGTCCAAGAACACTCTGAGCGTTGAGCCTTGCAGACAGCCAGGTCCTTGCTGCTCTGTCCTCTATTTCTTCCCGCATGAGCAACAGCTGAAACTGATCGTTAATGCAGCAGGTAGCTTCTCCAAGACAGGCTTGCGAAACAGTAGAGGGGCAGGTGGTTCTGTGCTTTCTTCCCTGCCAGTCTCTCTCTCTCACCAGGCTTCCTTCCCTAAAACACTCAGCACTAGGGACCAGTGTTCACTCAGGTGGCAACATGAACCGCCTGTCCTACAGGGCAACACCAATCTGAGGCCAGTCCAGGAAGAGACGTTTTGTTAGATGCTAGGAGAACAGGACATTGTTTTTTGAAGACAGAGTAGAACATTTTGTTTGACTGAGACTTTTTTTCCTAGCCAAAAGAAAATTGGCAGCTGGGGGTTGAGAGAAAAATGTGGATTTAGAACGTGATAGAGAAATCAGAACTTCCTAACAATAGGCAACCGAGCATATTACCCAAACACCAAAACCTGTAAAAATCACTTAGCTTAGCCAGGCACTGTGGTGCATGCCTTTAATTTCAGCACTGATGAGACAAGGCACGTACATCTCTCTGAGTTCAGGGACAACCTGGTCTACATAGCAAGTTCCAGGCCAGGCAGAAGTACACAGTGAGACTTTGTTTAAAAAGAAAGGAAGGGAGGAAGCAAGGAGAGAAGGAAGGAAGGAAGGAAGGAAGGAAGGAAGGAAGGGAGGGAGGGAGGGAGGGAGGGAGGGAGGGAGGGAAGGGAAGGAAAGGGAAGGGAAGGAAAGGAAAGGAAAGGAAAGGAAAGGAAAGGAAAGGAAAGGAAAGGAAAGGAAAAAGGAAAGGAAATTTTTTTCTACAGCTGAAATGTAAAATTTTCCCCAGTCACTGTAGTTTTCCCAACAGTACCTCAGCACTGTGACTGGGCCAGTGTGACTAAACCAGCTTCTCTCCGTTTCTGCGTGCCCCCACATCTGCCAACATGTTACTCAGAGACTTGGAGAAATTTGGCATCAAGTAAGCGCCCAGCTCCTGCTGTAGTTTACAGTCTGGGAGCCTGCTGACCTCACATACATTTCCATCCTGACTCTAGATGTGATTCAAGCATTGTGAAGCTTTCCGGGGACATCCAGTTCATCAGGCACGAGTGCCGGCAGGTTGAGAAGTCAGTTCAAGAACTCGTTTCTGCCATAGAAACCATTTCCAAGAACTTGGATGTGAAGGTAACTGAAAAAAAAAAAAAAGGATTTGTTGGACATTGTATGTTACTGCCAGCAGTAACTTTTGATAGCTCCTCAAAAGGCCTACTCAGAAAAGAGAACCCTTTACCTCAAGGGATTTAATCTGAAGCTCATTCATATACATTATGAGCTCAGTTGAACCAATATTTAGTGAGTGCCCTTCTGTGTCCACTGTGATCATCGGTTGCTTCCATCCCTTGCTGACATTTGCTTACTTTCTGTCTGCTTTCTACACTGTAGAGATGAGGGTTATTCACAAAAGCAGCTCCCATGGAAGCTGTTATTAAAGGCCCAACATTAGCGTCGTTGGTAATGTTACCTGTCTATGCAAACCCTGTGGTAGCTTAGATCTTTTACAAGAAGCACACAAATCCTCAGACCTGCATCTTAAGCTCAGTTTCTTCACTGGACCTGCCTGTTGCCTGGGCTTTCTGATTGGTTCTGCCCACTGATAAGGAGCTACCCGCAAGTTGTTCCTCGACTGTAGATTTGTCCGTGTCCTGTCACTGTGTGACACTCTCATTTCCCAGGTAAGCTGCTTGCAGAGGGGCTTTCTTGCTGATGCTTGTGTTAGTCCAGACCCAAGAGAAGCAAATACAGTGAAGGAATTAGATGAGCAGGAGACTCACTGAGGGGATGTCTGTGGGGAACAGTGGAGGGAGCGCTGGGTGAGGCAGGGGAATAGAAACCTGATTCCTGTGACATAAACAGGAGAGGAAGGACTCAATGCCATGAGAGTTAGCGAGTTCTCTGAGTGAAAACTGTCCCTGTGAGGCATGGCGCTCAGAGACAGCTGGGACCGCATGTGGGAAGGGTGTTCAGGGGACTCTGAATGCTACTGGTTTTAAGTAGTCAAGGCTAAGGACCAGGTTTGCCCCTTGCAGTAGTTGTCCGAGGCACGTGAAACCCTATTTCTGCACCCAAGTGTCTGGACTGTGGCTCTGCATATTAATTTCCACCTAGCACAGTGCACACGTGTAGCCTACGCTTTTCTTCTTGAATCGGGAGCCATTTGAAATTCCCTTCAGGTCGCAGGGCTGACTTGCAGATAGATATTCACTGGTGCTGAAAAAGAATCAGTGTATGCTAGCTGTTTGCCAGTGTCATGGGCTGTTACATACATCGGAATAAAATTTGTGTTTTTCGTATCTTGCTGCAATCGTTTGCACTCTACTTATTTGACTAGTAAAGAACAAATAAATCATTTAGAAGTAATTATTAGGCCTGGAGAAGTGACTCGCTGGTTAAAAGTCCTCCTTGTTCTTCCAGAGGACCTGAGTCGCACCCCCATGCCTCTTTTCACCTTTTCCGTTGCTAAGGCTATTGCTGATTGGAAGATGCTGGTCTTTAGCATCCATCTACAGTGGGAGCCGTGGCTAGTTCATTCTCTGGGATTTGTTTAGGCTCAATTGTGTGTTGTTGTCAGGTGTTTGTTTTAAATCCAGCTCTTGTATCTAAAGGAATTTCCCCCAAAGCTTCTGGAACCTCTTCTTTCCCATCCTATATGTCACAAGTTATTTCCTTGTGATCAAGTTAGAACACTATCTGGAAATTATAGAGGTCAAATCTCATGCCCACCATGTGTGTTTCCCTTGGAGCCTGACTGCATGCAAATGTCTCTGCAATAAGTGTCTGAGCGCTTAACACATTACCAATTAGGTATCTGAGCTTTTAGCGTTGGCCATGAGGCTGAGGATATAGTAGGGGAAGGACAGACTGTGACTAGGAAGAGAGAAAACAAAGAAACAATAAAACTGATTAATGAAGTGATGTCAATAGTATATCTTTGTAGTATCACCAGATATCCTATTACCTACAGAACGTTACAGACATAAGGACAATGGAGTGGACTACTTCCTATTACTGTTTTCATGAGAATACTATAACTGTCATTTTGAATCTTTTTCTTTTTTTTTTTAACTTGAAAATAGATTCTTCTCTCATACATTACATGCCAAGTACAGTTTCTTCTCCATTCCTTCCTCCTAGTTCCCCCCACCTCCTCTTTCCCCTGGATCAATCCCCCCCCCATTTCCTCTTCAGAAAAGAGCATACCTCCAAGAGGCAAAAGCCAGACAAGACAAAACAAAACACAACATGGCATGGTGAAAGTCCTCATACCAAGGCTGGACAAGGAAGCCCAATAGGAGGAAAAGAGTTTGAAGAGCAGGCAAAGAGTCAGAGCCACACCTGCTCCCACTGTTAGGAGTCCCACAAAAACCACAAAGCTAACAGCCATAACATACACAGAGGACCTGGTACAGACCCATGTAGGTCCCATGCTTGACACTTCAGTCTCTGGCCACATCAGCCTTGCTTTGTTGACTTTGTGGGCCATGTTCTTCTGGTGTCCTCAATCCCCTCTTAATCCTGTAGTCTTTCCTGCTGCCATCTGCTGCTGGGGAAGCTTCTCTGATGATGGGCAAGGCACTGATGAGTGTAGCAGAATATTTCATTGAGTTTTCTTTTTTTTTTTTTTTTACTATTCTGTGCCACCATTGCATCTTGTATGCAATGTATCTTGTATGCAGGACAGGTTGTGACTGGGTTGTTGTCTGGGTTTGTTTTCTCTTTCCATGGCCTACAGAATACCTTCTCATTATGAACAAACCAGAACGCAGAGGTGAATGCCCCAAGCTTGTACCAGCATGTCCTCAGCAATGGGTACCCACTGTCAGTTTTCTAAGAGTGACCTTCTGTCCTAGCATCAGCCTGGGTTGTTTAGGGATCTCCACAGGATCTCCTGGGCCAACAACCCAACAACTCAACCTAGACCCACCACTGGAAGCCTTGCCTGGCAAAAAAAATAAAATAAAAAAAAATCACCAGTTCTGACTCCATACCCTCTATTACTAGGAGTCCTCTCTAGGGTCACCCTTATAGATGTCATGGTTTAAGCTGCACTAAGTTTCCATACCATCTTCCTAATGCCACCCATTCCCAGTTCCATCTGTCTCTCCACACATTCTAATCCTCCATTTCACCATCCCTCCTGCTCCCATCCCAACCCATCCCTGGTTCATCTGCCCTAAGTGGTGGATTTTTCCTTTGATGACTACGTCATAGTGCCCTTCCCCATCTTTTTTGAATAATTTTGGCTTGAAGTCTACTTTATTATATAGTAAAATGGCTATACTAGCCTGCATCCTTGGCACCATTTACTTGAGATATCTTTTTCTAATCCTTTACCTGAGGTAATGTGTATCCTTTATCCTTGACATTGAGGTGAGGTGTGTTTCTCTCTCTCTCTCTCTCTCTCTCTCTCTCTCTCTGTTTCTCTGTTTCTCCCTTTCCCCCTCTCTCTCTGTCATTTTTCTAGGCAGGGTTTCTCTGCATAGTCTTGGCTGTCCTGGAACTTGCTCTGTAGATCAGGCTGGCCTGAAACTCACAGATTTGCCTATCTCTGCCTCCCAAGTGCTGGGATTAAATGTGTACGCCTTCACTGCCCAGCAAGGTGTGTTTCTTGTGTGCAGCAGAAGGATGGAGCCTGTTTTGTATCCATTCTGTTCTTCTGTGTCTTGTTGGGGAATTGAAGTCATTGATATTGAGAGATATCAATAAATAGTGATTGTTGATTTCTGTTATTTTGTTGGTGGTGGTTGTGGTGTTGGTGTTGGTGTGAGTGGGTGTTTCCCTGAGTTTTCATGGGTGTAGCTAATCTTGGTTTTTTTTTGTTTTTTTTTTTTGTTGTTGTTTTGTTTTCTTATAGCACCTTTTGTAGGACTGGACTTGTAGATATATATTGTTTAACTCTGACTTTATTATGTAATTTCCTATTTTCTCCATTTATGGTGATTGAACGTTTTGCTGGGTATAATAGTCTAGGCTCTCATTTGTGGTCTCTTAGAGTCGGCAAATCTTCTGTCAACACCCTTCTGGCTTTTAGAGTTTCTATTGGGAAGTCAGATGCAATTCTAATAAGTCTGTCTTTATATGTTATTTGATCTTTTTCCCTTGCAGTTTTTAATATTCTTTCTTTGTTCTATATGTTTAGAGTTTTGATTATTGTGTGATAATGGGACTTTCTTTTCAGTCCAGTCTATTTGGTATTGTCTGTGCTGCTTGTACCATTATAGGCATCCCCTTTCAGTTAGGAAAATTTTCTTTTATGATTTTATTGAAAATGTTTTCTATTGAGCTTAGATTATTCTCCTTCCTCTATTTCTATTATGTGTAGTTCATTTTTTTCATAGTTTTACAGATTTTCTGGATTGGGGGGTTTCAGGAGTATTTTAGATTTAATACTTTCTTTGATGGACATATCCATTCCTATTATCACATCATCAATGCCTGAGATTATCTCTTCCATCTCTTGTACTGTTCTGGTAAAGCTTTGACTCCATGGTTCCTGTTCAAATTCCTAAAAAATTTTTCATTTCCTGGATTCCCTTAGTTCGTGTTTTCTTTATTACTTCTATGTCCATTTTCAGGTCTTGAACATTTTTGTCTCTCTCTGCTGTTTGTTTTGTTTGTTTGCTTTTTTGTAAATAGATTTTTTTATTTCCTACAATTGCTTGCGGTGGTTTCCTGAATTCCTTTAGGGGTTTATTCATTTCCTAATTAAGGACATATATCATCTTCATAAAGCTGGTTTGATGGTTATTGTCTTGTGCTTCAGCTATGTTAGACTACTCAGGGCCTGGTAGGACAGCTGGACTCTGGTGGAGACATATTGCTCTGGCTGTCATTTATTGTGTTTTTATGCTGGTGTCTAGGCATCTGGGTTTGAGGTGATTATAGGTCTAGGTGTTGATGTCTCTGTTTGTCTTTGTTGGGTGAGAGTTTTATTTCTTGGTTTCGGAATCCTCTCTAGATTTTCAGAGAGTGTTGGATGAGTGCTGCCTGTTTTCCTTGTCTGCTAGCCCAGGTTGTTCACAGAGGTGGGAGTCGGGGTGGGGGTGAAATGCTTGCTGGTGTTGGATGCTGTAGGAAGAGGAGGCAATTAGGAAATTATTGAGGGATCTACAAGAGGCATGGACAGGGAATGGAGAGCTGCCCCTGGTGCTCTGTCCCAGTGCTAGAGGTGACCATGAGAATTATGTCTTGAGTAACAAGAATGAGGAAGGTCTGAGGGCAGCCTGCCTGGGGTTCTGGCAGATGTGGCCTGTGGTTGATCAGAGGATGCTGGGACACAATGATGAGGTGGGAAGGGCAGAGGGGGATAATTTGTGGGACCCACAGGAGTTATGGTGGAGCGTACATCACTAGAGGCCACTCTGAGAACTGGGTCTGTGGCAAAAGAAAGTGTGGGGAAGGTCTGTGGGCAGCCTACCTGGTCTTGTGGCACGTGAATAGTTTCTAATGCAGGCAAGCTCTGGGACTCTTCAGAAAGAACATATAAGTTCATAAGTGCTGGTGGTTTTGCTCTCACACACAAACATCTTGTGCTTCCATTAGGTAATGCAGCTCTTAGGAAAGATAGAGGCATCTACATCTGAGCACACATCAAACTTAAAGATGGTCCAGGGAGATTATCAGCATGAAATGAACCTCTTGGAATTCAAGTAAGTGAATGGATCATTTTTAATTCTCTTAAGTGAATATCAAAGAGTTTTGCATAATGAAAGCACTGGCAATAAATAAAACCTATTCCAGAAATTTGAGCCTGGACAAGAAATAAAGTGATAAATCAATTCCGGGGACATTCTACAATAAGGTAATTTATACAGTGTTCAAAAGAGAATAAATGCGAATATTTATTTTAACATAAATTGAATTATTTACATTTTTAATTATTACATTTATTTATTTATGGAGGTGTGTTTGGCAATCATAGGAGAACTTGCAGGTGTTGAGTCTCTCCTTTTATCATGTGAGTCCCAGAGTTCAACTCAGGTTATCAGGTTTGGTGCCAAGCATCTTTACTCACTGAGTCATCTCTTCAGTCCATGAATATCAGTTTTACTGGTTTATTTGTGTATCAACTGATATATATAAGACATTCTCTAACACTTCCTACAGTGTAATTTAATTTATTACCAATTTTATATTAAAATGTATCAGTGTAAAGTTTTACTGAACACAAATTGATTACCAAAGATTATCTAAAATCTCTAGAACACTTTTGGTTTATTCAAGCTTCTTCTGTGGCTGTGTACTCAGTGCTTTGCCCTTTCTGGTATTTATAACTTCTGAACTGAATTTTCCTCTACTTGAAAGTGAATGTAATAAACAGGACTAAACAAATGTTTGAGTGGCTGACATCGTTCTCAAGGCTCCCTTTCTTGCTTAAATGTCCACCATGTAACAGAAATACAGCACAAAGGAAAATTCTAGTTACTTAGATACTATGATTTTAGCATTCCTTGTATCTTGTTCTTTTGCCTCTCTGTCCTGTATTGCCTAGGAAATACCAACCTGTCTGCATTCTCTGCATCTCTTCTGTATTCCCACATAAGAGATGCCATAGTATTTATACTCCAAAGTCACAAAGCTAACACATGACAGTATGCCATAATGTGAATTTACTTTACTTTATTCATATTAAAATGGAAGATGTATGTAACCAAAAAGATGATAAGTTATTACTAAATCTTGGAGAAATGAATTTGTCAAGTAAATGAAGAATATAAATTTCTTTATATTGAGGACAATATTTTCAGATTATGAAGTTTCCTGCCCATTGAGGCGACTCAGTACGCAGCTGTGGGGTTGATCTAATTTGTCCCCTTATTTTTGGAATACAGCAAAGAAAAATATTCAAAGGGAAAGTGAAAATACAGACATTTTAAGATATACAATTTAATATATAACCTTTTGCAGCAACCATGGAAGTTAGCATCGAGGCCCCTAAAAAAAAAAAACTAAAAACTAAAAACTAAAAACAGAACTGCCATGTGACCCTTGAGTACATGAAGGGCACTCAGTCACGATACCACAGAAACACTTGCACATCTCTGTTTATCACTGTTCTCGTTACAACTGAAAAAATGGCAGGAGACTAGATCTCCATCAATACATGAAAGAATAAAAAGCACTGTAGTACATACTCAATGGAATTTCCTTCAGTTATAAAGAAAACACGAAATCATGAAATTTATGGGGAAGTGGAATTGAAGAAGATTATGTTAAGTGGAATAAGCCACACTCAGAAAGACAAACATTGCATATTTTCTATCATGTGTGAAATCTTTAAGAGGGGGGGGGAGAGAGAGAGAGAGAGAGAAAGAGAGAGAGAGAGAGTGGATGGAACCCCTATGATGTGAAAGCAGAAAGAAAGACTGTCTGGGGAAGGGAGGGAGACCATAAAGAGGGGAGAGAAGAAGAGTGAGCCACAGGCATAAATAAGAGCTGCGCTGGGGGATGGGGAGGGGCGGAGGCAGAGGGATCTCTGGAGTTTGAGGCCAGCTTGGCTTACAGAGCCAGTTCCAGGATGACCAGGGCTTGAAACAAAACAAACAAACAAAAAGAATAAAACGTAATGATGTTTAAGTACAAAAGTGCCATAGTAAAGCCCGTTACTTTGCATGTCAACTTTACATTTTAATTAGCATAATAAGATAATAATTCCTAGGTTGACGCTCAAGAGTATACTTCTTTAAAAACGTATAAGGAACTTTCAAATTAAAAAAAAAACACAGTGAAATAAACCAGACCCAAAGTCTATGCATCCCAGTGAACTTCACACAGTTAACTGCTTGGATTTTGTAAGTTTCTTTCTTAACTAGTATAGAAGTCTGCATTTTGTCAGCAACACAGACAGAGGTCTTTCCATATGCTTTCACTAGAACTGGGCTTGCTTCCCTAGTAATGTTTGCAGACTGCCAGATTCAAAAAAAAAGTATGTATTTTAATTTACATCCTTTCCCACTGTTTGACTTTCCTTTCCTGAGATTTGCCTATTCTTACCATTTGTCAAATTTTGCATCGAAATTTTAAAGTCATTTCCTTAGTACCTTGAAGAATTCCTTCCCACTAGGGCTGTTGGTCTTTTGACTGAGATGTGTATTACAAGTGCATTTTGAATAAATGCAAAGTATGGTGGGGGTGCTGTTTAGGGCAGAGGATCTCTTCTTTAACGTGGCATGTTACATTTTAACATTAAGATCAAAATTGCTTTTAAACAACAGTAAGTACTTCTGAAATTTTCCAAAAGAATAAAAGTCACCACTAATATTAGAATTTTGAGACATATAAATTTACATTTTGAGTGAATTTTGTATGGTATTTACTTTTTTTTTCTCTGTAAACGAAGCATGGTCTCTAAACAAAAGAAATGGCTTCAACAAATATTTTCATGACCTTAAGACTAAATTTAAATAAGCAAATTCTCATTTAGAGACTTTAGCAAATTTTTCAGTTAAACAAGTTTAGTTGACCTTAGCAGCCTTCATGTCGTGCAGCAGCTTCCTAGTGATGCCTATAATTTCGCCTCCTGTCACCAGACCTAACAACAGACATGCGCGCTGGAGTTCTCCACGGAGCCGTCTCCTTCCTGAGGCAGCTTAGTCAGCCGTTCCACTAAGTAATATCTTAAGTCAACAATTCAGTGCTTTCATACTGAGTCTGCCCAGCATGAAAAGCAGCCATCTTTTAATATGACTTGGCAGGGGCAGCTTATGCCAGCTCCTCTCTAAATGGTTCTTACTGATGGTGCTGCTTAGCAGACTGCGATTTATAGGAAAAGAAAAGGTCACTTGGTCAGTGATGAGAAAGCACGAAAACCAGTCTTCTCACCTAGCTTTGAGAATGTTTTCATGGTAGAAAACTGTAAAGTATCCAAGATAGGGCTCTGGGATACCCATCTTTGCATAATTAGCTCACCACATAATCAAACACAAATAGGAGCTGAAGAATAAATGGGTGAGCTTTAAGAATTTATATATGAAAAAAAAGAATTTATATATGGCTCTTATCCTAGAGGTGGGAAGAAAGCATAGGCAAGCTAAGCACAGGTTAAACAATAGTCACACTCTTAAATGACATACACAGGGGAAAATAAACATATAGTAGTTGTTTATAAATACCTACCAGTCCTTGAGACCTCAAGATTTGCAGTGCACCCAGCCCCTTATCGCAAGTCATTTTACTACTCAAAAGACAGGACATTTTGAATTATTGTGATTAAGTAAGATGCCCAAATCACACAAGCAGTAAGTGTCTAATTTACTAAAAGCTCAGGAAGTTACTACCTGTACCTGATTTTCTCTAAGATATTCATTTTTTGTTTACTTGATTATTTGGCCCGGTGCTGGAGATGAAACCCAAGGCCTTATACATTCTAGATGGATATTCTATTAATATATTCCCACCCCTTAACATAACTTAAGAGAACTAATAGAAATGAACTTAGGAGAAAAATATATTCCTAACAATTAATTTCTCATTTTTGACATGAAGTTCAAACCTGACTCAATCACCCACGAAACAGCACATTGTCTACCATAGACACCTAAAAAAATTATAAAATGTGAAAATATTGTTTGTGTTTATAAATTCTTTTAAAAACATTTTTTCTTCCCTTTTCTTACTTTTTAATGTTTTTGCATTCAATTTCTCAAAGCCACAGTCAGAATTATTTGTAAAAATCTTTAAATCTTCTAAAGATGTTCATTCAGTGAATTCTTTAGCACATGGAATCGGGGTCATTAGTGGCCCTGGTAACACTGGTGCAAGATGGAGCTGCTTGTTTGTTAAGTTTGTCAACCATAATGAAGGCACTTGCACCATTAGCCCCAAGCCGTGCAGGGCCTGCCCCTGCAGAGCCTTCCATCTCCAGTTAGGTCTTGCTGTACTGCCCTTGCTGTGAAGTTCAGCCTGGTGTCCTCTATATAAAAATTAAACAAACCCAGGATAAACAGCCTGCATTCTGTAGATTATGTAGATTAAATTATATAGATTATTCTGTAGATTAAACTATGAACTCTCACCATAATTTAAAAGCCTGGCTTTTGTCTTTAAAACATTTTAAAAAGGACTATTTACCTACCAACCTACCCACCTATTGTCTGCCTATCATCTATCTATCTATCATCTATCTACCTACCTACTCCTGGTTGAACTACTTTTACACCCAGTAGAGTAACTGTAAACGTCATAAAATAAACTAATGATGTTGCAGTTTTTAACTATTAGCTCTATAATATATAAAATTAAAGATAATCATGCCCATGCTATTAAAGAAAACTTTGAGCAAAAATTTACACACGATTTTACTTCTTCTTTGAAGGAAAACGCATTTCAAAAATGTTCCTGTTTTAATATGTTATCAGCAGATGGAGTCTGATCTCCAATGGTACCAGGAAAGTCATTCTCCAATTGGAGACTGGCCTTATAATAAAAGAGACACAATAGTAATTGTGTTTCTGGCTTTAGTTACAGAATGTTAGTTAGCAACACACCCTTCCAGAAGATATTACTTGGGCATAGTTAGTTTTTCTTGTTCAGAGAGACATTCATACTGCCTTTGTGATAAGGGAGCAAATGCTCACATTCATTACAAGCAAAGGTGATCATAGAATAGGCTACAGGAACAAAAGGTGAGGAACTACACACTAAAATTTGCAGTTTCACTGCTGAATGTATTTTATGCTCTTATCTTCAACCCAAAGCAAATACTCTGACAGCAGCAGAACCAGAGAAACACTCAACTTTACACACTTTCATAACTCGTGTTCGTTACAATGCGTTTTGTCATTTCTTATCCCCGTATATTTACATGCTTGTTATTTTCTCATCATATTATACTGAACACATATATGTCACTTTATTTACAGACAGTAAAACTTGGAAAATAGTTTCCTAGTGTAATCCAATCCCCAGTGCAGAAGGCATAACTACATCAATACTCAATTCAAAGTACTTTGCTGAAAGTGTTTATCAGCTATAGGAGCTTTCTGGTGGAATTTTCAGGGTCATTTATGTATACTCCCATATCATAAAGAGGTATTGAATTTTGTCAAGGACTT
Source organism: Acomys minous (assembly GCF_964271855.1). Lineage (NCBI taxonomy): Eukaryota > Metazoa > Chordata > Mammalia > Rodentia > Muridae > Acomys > Acomys minous. Next base: position 79,033,380 of record NC_140492.1, on the reverse strand, counting down.
TTTCAGCATCTAATGAGATGATCATGTGATTTTTTTCATTTACTTTGTTTATATGGTAGATTACATTTATTGATTTCGGTATATTGAACCATCCTTGCATCTCTGGAATAAAGCCTACTTGATTTTGGTGATCTTTTTTGAAATGTTCTTGGACTTGGTTTGTAAATATTGAATATTTTTACATCTATGTTCATAAGGGATATTGGTCTATAATTTCCTTTTTTTGTTGAGTCTTTATGTGTTACCACAAAGGGCCATGGGCAACTGTGGCCTCATAGAATAGATTGAGCAATGTTGCTTCTGTTTTTATTTTGTGCAATCATTTGAGGAGTATTGGTATTAACTCTGTTTTAAAAGTCTGGTATAAAAGTCTGTGCTAAAACGATTTGACTTGGGGTAAGATAGGGAGATTTTTTAATGACTGCTTCTATTTCACTAGAAGCTATAGGTCTGTTTAAATTTGGATATTTGTTTGGGGCATAGATGCTAAGAATTCAAATGTCATCTTGGCTAATTTTTCATTTGATGAGTATGAGGTGTCCTTCCCCATCTCTTTTGATTAGGTTTGGCTGAGGTCTATTTTGTTAGATATTAAAATTGACATAGCAGCTTGTTAAGAGTTTACAACTCTTCTGTTAATACCCTTCTGGCTTTTAGAGTCTCTATTGAGAAGTCAGGTGTAATTCTAATAGATCTTTCTTTATATGTTACTTGATCTTTTTCCCTTGTAGCTTTTTAAAAAAAAGATTCATTTATTTATTGTGTATACAGTAGTCGGCCGACATGTACACTTGCAGGCCCAGAAGAGGGCACCAGATCTTATTATAGATGGTTGTGAGCTACCATGTGGTTGCTGGGAACTGAACTCAGGACCTCTGGAAGAGTAGTCAGTGCCCTTAACCTCTGAGCCATCTCACCAGTCCTCCCTTTGTGCCTTTTAATATTATTTCTTTGTTCTGTATATTTAGTGTTTTGAGTATTATTTGGTTAGGGTTTTCTTTTCTTTTTCTTTTTCTTTTTTTTTCTTTTTTTTAGACCATTCTATTTGGTGTTGTGTATACTTCTTGTATCTTTACAGGCATCGTTATGTTAGGAATATTTTCTTCTATGATTTTGTTAAAAATATTTTCTGGGACTTTGAGTTGGGATTCTTCTCCTTCCTGTTATTCATAGTCCTATTATTCATAGGTTTGGTTGTTTTTTTTTTTTTTCATAGTTTCCCAGATTTTTGACAGGTTATTTTTTACATTTAATGTTTTCATCCATTTCTTCTATCATATCATCAGTGCCCAAGAGTCTTTCGTTTATTCCTTGTAATCTGTTGGTGAAGCTTGCTCTGTGGTTCCGATTCAAATTCCTAATTTTTTTTTTCATTTCCAGGATTCTCTCAGTTTGTGTTTTCTTTATTGATTCTACTTCCAATTTTGGGTCTTGAGCAATTTTATTTCTTTCCTTCCACTGTTTGTGCTTTCCTGGGTTTCCTTAAGGGATTTACTCATTTTCCCGCAGATGTTTGTGTTTTCCTGTATTTATTAAAGGGATTTATTAATTTCCTCCTTAAGGACCTCTATCATCTTCATATAGTTGGAATAAATGGGGCCTGTTTTGGTTAGGCAGTGGGGCTCTAGTGGAAACATATTGCCCTGGCTGTTGTTGGTTGTCTTTTTTTAAGCTGGTATCTAGGCAGCTGGATTTAAGATGATTATAGGTCTAGTGGCTGGTTTCTGGATTTGTCTTTGTTGTATTTTGTTGTTGTTGTTGTTCCTTGATTTTCATTTCCTCTCTGGATTTTCAGAGATGTAAATGAAATGGTGATGGCTATGTTTTGCCTTTTTTCCTGGCCTGCTCCAGTGCTGTGTTCAAAAGGAGTGCCTGCTGATGTTGCAGGTGGGGTTACTGGTATGAATTAGAAAGAAAGATTGGATGAGAAGTTGTTTGTGCTCCAATGGGGACGAATCAGAGGGAAAAGGAGACTGCATTAGGTTTTCTGTTATAGAGCTGGGGAGAGACTAGGAGGATTGGATCGAGGGGCAGAGATCTGCTATCGGTCTATTTCCCTGACCAGTGCATCCCATCCCTTGAGTTAGCAGGGGCTGCCTGCTGGGGTTGGGGTCTGGGACAAAGCAACAAGTGGGAGAAGGAGGTTAGAAGGGAAAGATCTTTGGGATCCACAGAAGATGGGGACAGAGGGGTCAGGGCAGCCTGCCACAAATGTTCTGCTGCAGAGCTGGGGGTGAGCGTGGGGGGTTGGATTTGGGGAAACAGGGAGAAAAGAAGACCTGTAGTCAGCTTACCTGGTTTCCTAGCAGGAGGGGCCTATGAGTTAACAGGGTTGCCCGCTGGAGCTGGAGGTGCGGGTGGGGTGTGATACAGAGCAAGGAGTGGGCGGGGTTAGGAGGGGATGGTCTGTGGGATCTACAGGAGATGCGGGCAGAGGGGCGAGGAAGCTGCAGTTGACGGTCTGTTCTAGGAATGAGACTCGGAGATTGGATTTTAATGTGGAGAACGGTAAAGGTCTTTGCTTGGCTTACCTGTCTGCCTGGCCTGCTCAGTAGATGCGTTCTCGGTGAATGCCAGCTGGTGTAGCAGACTGGGATAAATGAATGAGTTGGTGGACAGAAGGCTAGGGGGAGAAGATTTTTGTGACCTGCTGGGGGTGGAGTCGGAGAGGAAAGGAAGACCACGGCTGGCTTTCTGCTACAGAGCTGGAGTGAAACTGGCGGATTGCATCTGGGGGAGCAGGAAAGAGTGGACCCGTCTCAGTCCGTCCACTCATTTCCTTGGCAGATGCAGGCTTTGGGTCCAGAACAATTTCTTTGATGAACACATCAAGAAATCAGAAACACACGAAGAAGATTATATCCCAGAAAGGCAAGATTGGTTTAACACACGTATGTCAGTAAATATAATACACCATATAAACAACCCCAAGGACAAAACCCACGCAAGTATTTCAACTGATGCTAAGAGGGAATTTGACAAAGTTCAACATGCCTATGTGATAAAATTTCTGGATATGGGAGATGCAGATAGAATGTACCTCAAAATAATAAACGCTACAAACCTGCACCCAAGATTATGTTAAATAGAGAGAAATTGAGAACATTTCCTCTAAAATCAGAAGTGATACAAAGCTATTCATCCACTCTCCCCTGTCTTATTTGATATGTAGCTCAAAGTCTTAGCCACAGCAATTAGATAAGGGAAATGCACCAAGGGACAACAGGAAGGCAAGGACTCAAGATATCCCTCTTTACAGAAGACACGGTTCTTTACTTAAGAAATTCTACTGAGTCTACTAGAAAATTCTTGGACCCTATAATAAACCTTTACAGTAATGCTGTTGCAAGATACAGAATCAGTATGTATTTTAAAAAACAACAACAAACTACCTTCCATCTATACTAATTGGCTATTCTCCAAAAAAAAAAGTTAGGAAAATATTCTATTAAAAACAGCTTCCCCACAAATCAACATGACTCTGGACGAGCTTCCGTTACCCATAGGTCAGTGCTTCGTTCAGCCGTCATCAGAGAAGCTTCCTCCTACTGTAAGATGGGAGCGAACACAGAGACCCACAACTGGGCAATGCACAGAGAGTAGAGACCTTGGAACACTCGGTCCTTAATGGAATGTCTTCCTCAAACCTCTCACCTCAGGGGTGAGGAAATTATGTGGAGAAGGAGGTAGAAATATTGTAAGAGCCCGAGGGGATGGAAGACACCAAGGTTACCATATCTTCCACACACCACAGGAACGACACACACAGGAACTCAGATGCGATGGCGGTGTGCCCAGGGCCTGCACAGGTTCATTCAGACAGGGTCCCAGCACTGAGGGGGGAAGTGGACACAGGCAACCATCCCTAACCGAGAAGCTATGTCCAATTGACAAGCACTTGCAAAGGAAAAATGGGGAAAACTTACTGAGTGTATTAAGCATATGTAAGCACAGGCCCCATGCCCAGCCTTAGAAGGCCAATAAAAAACAAATGTTACTATTTTAGAATTTTTCACTCATAATGCTTTGTTTGGACATTTTGTTTTGATGGCCTTTTGCTTGTATAATATGGTTTCCAATTTTGTGTTTTTATGAAGTGTGTGTGTGTGTGTGTGTGTGTGTGTGTGTGTGTGTTTCTTATGGGAGGGTTTATGGTTTGTTTGTTTTGGTGCCTGTTTTCTAGAGAGGGCGAGAAAGGGCATGGATTTTGGTGGGTGGAGAGAATTTTTCTCTCTTTCTTTTTTATTGCTTTGTTAGAGGCAAGGTTTCTCTGTGTGGTCTTGGCTGTCCAGGACTTCCTTTGTATACCAGGCCTGCCTTGAACTCACAAAGTTCCACATGCCTCTGCTTCCCTGAGTGCTGGGATTATGGGCATGTAGCACCATGCACAGCTGCAAGGAATTTTTTTAATTAAAAATATTCCCCCCCCAAATTAAATACTTTGGAAAATATCTAACTAAGGAAGAGAAAGACTTTGACAAGAAAATTCTTAATATATTGAAAACATAAACCACAAAAGATACTGAACGATGGAAAACAATTTCATGCACCTGGGCAGGTATAGTTAATATTGTGCAAATGTCTATATTATCAAAAGCAATATTAAAGAGGTTTAAATTGAAAATTTATCAAAACTCCCATGTCACGTTTCATAGGTATAGGGAAAACAATACAAGAATTCATACAGAACGACAAAACGCAAACAGCCAAAGCAATCCTAAGGAACAGAAATAATGGTTGAAGTATTACAATACCTGACCTCAGATATAACACATAAATTTACAGCGATAAAGACAGCTTGGTTCTGGCATAAAAATAAACAGACAGACCGCCGCAGTAGAACGGAGAACCTAGATATAAAACGGCAAAGCTATGCCCACTTGCTTTTTAACAAAGGAGGATGGTGGTTTGGGTCCAAGAGCTCAATTGTTTGAATACTTGGTCTCTAATTTGTGGAGCTGTTTGGGAAGGATTGGAAGGTGTGGTCTAGTCGGAGAAAGTGTGTCACTAGGCATGGGCTTTGAGGTTTCAAAAGCCCACATCAGGCCCAAAGTATGTCTCTGTCTCTCTGTCTCTCTGTCTCTCTGTCTCTCTGTCTGTCTCTGTCTCTGTCTCTGTCTCTGTTTCTCTCTCTCTCTCTCTCTCTCTCTCTCTCTCTCTCTCTCTCTCTCTCTCTCTCTCTCTCTCCCTCTTACCCTCCCTCCCTCTCTCTCCCACTATGGATAATGATATGTCTCTCAGCTATTGCTCCAGCGCCAAGTGTGCCACCATGCCACCTGGCAGATCAGGATGGCCTAACTCTTTGAAACTGTACAAAACCCCCAGTTAAGTGTTTTCTTTCAAAGAGTCACTTTGCAGAGATAGGACAGTGAAGACATGGGGCAAGCAAATGTTACATGCGGTAGAAGGTCCACTTCCTCAGGGTTGTCACAAAGAGCGGCTTCTATTAGTCACTAGTCATGTCTGCCATGTCTGAATGACTGAGAGCAGGAGCAACTAAAGAAGTGTTCCATGGAGAAGCTGCTGGCTGAACGGTGTTGTCCACACAGCACTTGTCTGCCATTTGCACGGGTGCCTGGGAATCATGGGGAATCATGACTTTGTTACGAACGGGAAAAGAAGCTGATTTCATGTTCTCCCCGAAGTCAAAAACAAATGTGAGGAAATTTCGATGCGATGGAGATCAGAGTTGAATTAAGTGACTTTCCCCATTCCTTGTCTTTGTGGTACAGGGCCAGGGCTGCTCACCTGCGGCGTTACTGCCGGATCCTGGCGGTGTCCCGCTGGAGGGTGATGAGCAGGGTTCATAGCGTCTGCACGCTAAGTGCCAATAGTTACCTCCCTGCGCTGATCGCAACAACTGCCTTTGCACATTACTTAATGCCCCTGCAGTTGACAGACACTGGTCTAGTCAGAAATTGTTTTATAGCACCTGTTTTGAGGTTGTTGGTTTTTTTTCTCTCCTTTTCTTTCCACCTCTTCTCTCCTGTTTTGAGATGGGAATCTCACACCGTAGCTCTGTCCAGTCTACACTTTAATAAGTAGACCAGGCTTGCCTTGGATTTGTGGACAATCCTCCTGCCTCTGCTGCCAAGTGCTAGAATTATGGTTGTGTGCTAATGCACTTGGCTGGCAGGTCTATTTTTTAAAGTATGAGTCCAAATACTTTTTATGGCTGCCAGAAAGATATATACATATGTGCCATATGTCCCCCACATCTTAAGTGATTTCTGAGGATTAATACCACAAACTAATTTATACCTAATTTTGTCAGAAAAATATCACAGCAATTATTGCTTTGTCAATACTATACATTGTGAACTACTATATTATCAGTGACAAACAACATGTGTTATTTATTTGTGTATCGGTCTAATGTTTTGACCCGTTCCAAAAGGGAATTTTTAGTTGCCATCTTAGGAACTACTTACATGCCTCCAGGTTTCCCCTCTCTCTCCTTTTCATCTCTCCCTTATCAAGTATGATTTCTCCTTGCTCCACTCAGCCACTCTACAGTGACTCTTTATGTGAATTCCACCTGCTTACGACATTTTAACCTCTGAAGCAACATTCACTCCCATTTGCTAAAGTTTTCTGTTCTTTAATATTTAACACTGTTATAGTTCATCAGGCCAGCAGCCCCTTTCTGCACGTCTGCTACTTCAGGGTTGGTTGTTTGGGTTCTGTGTTCTGTCACACGTCCTGGCACATGTCCACCCACATGGGTCCACTGGCGTCAGAGGGCGCACTACTGATGCTTCCCCCCCAGGGCACACTACCCAAAGCCCCACCTTAGACACTGCCACTGAAGTTTCCTCCTCTGCTTGACAGCACTGGTCCTCTTTGCTCTCTTCCTTGCCTCATAGAGGAGCTTGTAAAACAAGAGTAGCAAACTCGGGCAGCTGAGTCTGACCAATGGTGATGCATTTTATACTTTATTTTATTTTATACCTTTGAATAGTTTGTAAAAGAATTAATACTGCATGACCTGTAAATATTTTGTGAAATTTGACTCTGAGTATACACAAACACAGTTAGATTCAGAGCTTAGCTATGCTATTTGTGTGTGTGTGTGTGTGTGTTTTGTTCAGGCTATAGGGATTGAAATACAATCTGGCTCTTTACAAAAAAAAAAAAACTTGTCAATCTCCACCGCAAAGTGAACCTCAAGCCTTGAGGGACTTTCCACATGGGTAACAAATGCATTTCTGTACGAGAACGTTACCAGGAAGCTTACAATATATATGGCAGCATATATGCTTGTATTCTGGGGTTCGCAGAGGGCAGCTGACTGGGCCCCCACCTCACAAAATACCCCATAAGCTCCTGTCCAGGCATTCAAGGCATTCTCTCATGGCATCTTTTTAAAGCTAATTTTTAAAATGATTTTTTCCTTAGACTTAACTCACTTTCTACAAATGTGTATGAAGAAATTGAAAACAATCAAAAATGGACAGAAAACCAGTTTATCAAGTACAGAAAAGACCACCTGGGCCACATAAATGAATGTCTGAAGGTTGTGCAAGAAAAGCTGGTAAGGGGTTACACCATTTTGTGAGGGTCACATGATGGCATAGTCCCTGTCCTCAGGCTGTGTAAAAGGACAGGTCTGAGTGGCTGTCCCCAGCCTCGATAGCAGTCCCTGCTCTATAGAAGCTCATCCAGGAAGCTCCTCTCCAGATATGGAGAGTATGTGCTCCCTGTACCAAAATAATTTGAAGAAAATTTCTTTTTAAAGAACCAAAATAAAAAATACCAAAAAAAAAATTTATTAGCCCAAAACTACAAATCAATTTTCTGGGGGCCTCTTAGGAATCTGTGGCTCTAGACAAGTTTCCTATATGATACTTGGCCTCATGATAGTTTGAAAACTTCTGGACAGACAAAAAAAATTTACCCTATCTGAGGATTGATTAGTAGATACAAAGTTTTGTTTGCTTTTATTTTTGAGACAGGATCTTTCTATGTTGCTCTGCTCAGCATGAAACTCACTATGTAGACCAGGCTGCCTGGGAGTTCACAGAGATCCACCTGTCTCTACCTCCTGAGTGCTGAGATCAAAGGTGTGAGCCACCACGCCTGGCATAGATCCCAAGTTTTAAGAACACTTTTCAAGATCAGACCATGAGAAGAATGTCCCAGTCTTTGGAAGGAGGCTGACATGAGAAATATGCCTGTGCCTGGGCTTCTTTTTCCACTGAAGCAGGCACCCACATCCACGGAGATGGGCAGCACCAGGCCATGGTGGTGGCCTGTGGCTGCCCATGGTGCAGATTGCGCAAATCAGATGTTTTCAGAACTTCATTAATAGGACTTCCAGGAACACAGTGAGCAATGTCTCTCGCCAATACCTGAGTTTACACATAGCTGAGTGAGGTAGAGGCCAAGCGCTGGACAGAAGCAAGAGCTTTATCACTGCTGTGACTTATCAAAGTCTTTACAGAAGCTAATTCTTCAACTACAAAGGTACCCGAGTCCCTCTATCAGTTACAGGCAGTAGTAAGTAACCCTGGGCCATCCTGTGAGGATGAGAGAGCAAGAAATAGACTCAAAGAAGCCATAGCATTTAAGTCCAGTCCCTCCCTGATTCTCTACAGAAAAGCTCATAGCTCTAAGGCTGTTGCTGTACCTCACTCACACACTCACACACCCTGTGAGTTTACTAATTCCTGAGCTCCATCATAGACCAATTAGGCCAGCACTTCTGGGGGTGGGCTATGACCTAAGAGATTGTAAACAAGAAAGAAAAAAAAGGAAAGGAAAGGAAGGAAGGAAGAGGGAAAGAAAGATAATGAGCAGCTGGACTGGAGAGTCACCACTCTCACTCACTGGGGTCCACGTGGAGATGTGAGGTTCTAGGGAAAAAGTTAGTTCTAACACTTAGGATCACATGCAAGGAGCTTCAAGAAAGCTATTATCTTCCTTGGTGATACTTCTTTATACATCAGACTGATATTCCAAGCCTTCCAGGCACTTCAGCAGTAGCATCCGTTCTACAGAGCACGTGGATTCACAAGCGTTCAGAAATAGCAAAGCCAAACACAGGAATTAACTCTCACGCTTCAGAGCACAGTTCAAGGCATACAGTGCTCATGTTTTCCACCAGGAAACTAGCCCTTTTTTCTAAGCCGAAGTATAATCCACTCTGCTCTCTTTTCTGAAGAGTTTCCTCATGTGATCTCTCTCTCTCTCTCTCTCTCTCTCTCTCTCTCTCTCTCTCTCTCTCTCTCTCTCCCCGCCCCCGCCCCCTAGGAAAAGTCTGAGAATAAAATGGAAGAAAAAATGCTGCAGCTTTCAAGCAAGTTGGAGAATTTTATTAACTCCCAGAAACAGGAAGCAGAACTAAACAAAGTGAAAGCCATAGAGAATAAACTGTCCAAGAAGATGAACCAAATGGAAAAGCGAATCTGGGGCGAATTAGAGAAAATGCAAAATGACTTCCAATTAGGTGAGCAGAGGACACCTGGCGGTCCCTTCCACACCCAGGGTTCCATTTTCAGCCACTCTTGTCATTGGTGACATCATCATTCATTTCATCTGGCTTCCCTAAACACCGTGTAGAATGCCAGCATATTACCGAAAGGCACATGAGTGAGTAGAGTTCTTCATTTCCACTTGGCCATCTCACATGCCTGCCGTTGCTGTGACACGGTTTACTTTCTAAGATCTTTGGACCACAGAACTGTGAAATGAACTGGGTGTGGTGGTGCATGCCTTTAATGCCAGCACTCAGGAAGGCAGAGGCAGGTGGATCTCTCTGAGTTCAAGGCTAGCCTGGTCAGAAAGAAAAGTCCAGGACAGCCAAGGTTATACAGAGAAGCCTGGTCTTAAAAAACAAAACAACAACAACAACAGCAACAGCCCTGTGAAATGGCAAGTTCTATTATGAACTTAGGAGACTAAGTCGATTGGCCTCATTGAACTGCAGATAACGATCCTAGACAGATGTCAGACTGGCAGCTTGACCTTTAAAATCGAGGAAAAGATGAATTAGCAGAGTCCTTGTAATGACTGCTTTTCTTAAGAGGCTAAAGGCACCAGTGTCAAGCTGAGCTGACTTCAAAGAGGACTGATTTGAAAGGCTCACCTTATCTGTCAAAGAGGAGGAGAAGGAACAGGGGCTGTGGAGCAGCCATCTGCCTCAAGTCACATATCTGAGGAACACAAGGTTCTTCTATTGGAGAAATCTCTAGGCTGTGTTGTGCCCTTCAGGTCTTAGAAAAATATATGTGTAAATTCCACAACATTTTGGCCCCAGAGAGACGCACTGGAGGTGCCTTGTCCCACACAGCGCTCCTGGCATACAAGTAGAGTGTGCTGCCTAGAAACCTGAGGCTCCCAAGCCCTGCCTCCTACCACCAGGTTAAAACAGTGAATTATGTGGCCAGGAATCATATCCCAAACTCAACTGACACCTCTGAAAAGGGACCCTCTTCCTGACTCATTTTCAGGAGTTTAATTATACTCATTGTTGCTTAGGATGAGTTGAAGAGAATTCTTCAATCTTCGCCTTTATTTTGCTAGGTGGGAATTCTAGCAAAGGGAGGCTACAAATGAGGGGTTTACTCCATTATGCTTTTAATAAAAAGATGCTGAGAAGCAACTCTGTGCAAGACCTCGGATAGTAGGGTCTGAGCTTGTGGCCCGACAGGCCTGTGGCTGTGAGGGGGCACGTGGGTCAGACAGACAGGATGCACCGGGAGGGAAGATGGCAGCAGGCAGGCACTCTTCATCTCCTTCAAGCTCGTTACTTTTCAAGGGGGTAAACTCCTGGTTGTACATCCTGGTCCTAGCCTCATCCCTCCTCACATCCCAGTCCCACCCTCCCTCCCTCTCCCCACCTCCTGCTCCTCTACTCCTCAGAAGAAGGGAAACCTCCTGTCCATCCACCCCAGCTCATCAAGTTGCTTCATGACTGAGCTTGTCCTCTTCTCCTGTGGCCTGGCAAGACAATCCTGTTGGGGAAGTGATCAAAAGCTCGCAAGAGTCCATCTCAGAGACAGTCCCTGCTTACCCCCAAGAGAACCCATATGAAACCTGAGCTGCCTACATGGCTACATCCGTACAGGGAGCCTAGGGGCTTCAATCTCAGCAAGCCCCCCTCCCCCAGGGCCCTGGTTAGTTGGCTCTGTTGGTCTTCTTGTGAAACTCAGGTCACCTGCAGGTCCTTTTTCCCTTCCCCCCACTTTCCCACAAGGCTCCCTGTGCACTGCCCAATGTTTGGCTGTGAGTCTCAGCATCTGTTTTGAACTGCTGCTGGGTGGGGGTCTGTCAGAGGACAACTCTGCTGGGCTCCTGTCTGCAAGCATGGCAGAGTATCATTAATAATGTCAAGGGGTGGCTCTTTCCCGTGGGCCAGAGCCTCCTGGGAGGATATGAGGGGGAGGCTGGCAGAGACTTCTAGTAGCAAGGCCTGTCACACTAAAGAAGACACCCTCTAACTAGACAAGTCTAGTAGAGTGAGGAGAACACCAACCCATGAATAAAAATTTCGACTCAAAATTTACCCTGCCTTCGAGATGTGCATGGATAAAGATAGAGCAGATAGAGCAGAAATTGAGGGAAAGTCCAACAAGAATTTTCTTTATCAACACCTACAGAGAAAAAAAAAATATTTTAAAGATCTCTTGAGATTAGCCAGTATGTTTACAGAGGGGAAAGAGAACAGTGTTCACACAAAAGCCAGACTCCAGTTAAGCCACTAGGAGCTAATTCATCTGCACATTTTTAGATCTGTCTTAATGGAACTTAATGTGCTTTGAATTAAATGAGCAATTATAGAAGGACTTTTGAAGAGGAAATTTGGGGGTTGGGAGGAGATCCAATGCACTGTTTTAGTGTATGTGTTCTCTTTTCCTCTTCTAGGATTTAAATCAATTCATGACTCCCTCAGTTCTCTCCAACAAATACAAAAAACAAAAATGGATTTAGAGAAATATAAAGTACAGAAAGACCTAAAAAAATTACAGCGCAAAATAGTGGAACTCCAAGAAGTATAACTTTGAAGTCACTTTCTTTTCCACCAGCTGGAGGAATGAGTTGTTGGAAGATACTGTAAGGAAGCATGCTGACTACTTCTGGTGTCTCCTATCATGTCAAAAAAAAATCAATGTACCAGGGAAAAAAACACAATAAATCCAAAAGCTTCATGATGCCTGTAATTTATTAATGAAAAATTAAGAAATTTCTTAATGTGCATTTTGTTATATGTTTAATTTGCCCACAAACAAGGAAAGCGCAATCTACATTGTATACCCAGATGAATAAAGTACATCCAGGTGTATGGCAGATCGGTGATCAACTGGAGCCTACTGACTCTGTCTGAAAATAACAGCCACCTTGTTATTTTTCATTATTAACATGAATGTTGTTCATTATCGCAAAAGCATATCTCCTTTTCAAAAACACCTTGTTTTTAGCATTAGCATTCGAGATCTAAAAAACAGATTCATGATGAAAATATTTCATAAACTCTAAGGGAAACATCTGTGGGACATATATATGAAAGGACTAATTTACAACTTCTGACCTGGAAAATTCTCTTTTCTAACAATACCTATGCTATGCTTGCTATGTCTATAGCAAGTCTACCTTATACATACTTAAAATGTATTGTCACTGTACTCAATATGTGTCAGAATTGTACATACCAACCCCTCAGAAATAAAATGATGTACTAGCTTCCTCTAAAAATACTCTACAACACTTGGCCTCAATGCTAAATTCAGAAGTGCCTCAAAAACATCGGTTTCCTCTAACATTAAAACACACAACCGATGGATAGAACTGTTATAGTTTCATTTTTGTTCCTGTGATAAGACACCCTAACAAAAAGCAGCTTAAAGCGAGAAAGGGTTTCTTTGGCCTACAATACATTGTAGGGAAATGAAGCAGCAGGAGGCTGAAGCTGCTTAATTTCACAGCTCACCCACAGCTAGGAGTAGGAGAAATGACTGCATAAACATTTCTCATGCTTCCTTGTGTTCAGCTGTCTACACTCCTCTACAGTTCAGGACCCCTGCCTGAGGAATGTTACTGCCCATAGTGGGCACGCTCTTCCTACGCTCGTTAAGACAGCTCCCTACAAATATGTCCACATGACAACTAAGCTGTAGACAATGTCTCACTGAGGTGCTCTTGCCGGGTAAGTCCAGGTTGTGTCAACTGAACAACTAAAGCGAACCATTACAAAAACTATTGGGATAAGGCATCTTTGTTTATGAAAAATAAAAGCAAACTATTTGTGGCATACACTTTGCTGGAACAAGGAATAATTTCTATCAACAGAGATTTTTGCAAACCAGACTTAGAAATTTTCCTTGGTTTGTAGAATAGTAAGAATTTCTCCCACAATATAGCAATTTTAACTCCCAAATATTTCATGTATATCCACTTCTCTAATTTCTAACCATGTAAAGCATCTCCATTTATTGTTACTAGTCTACGCATAGCATCAGTAGCTCTGTAATTGGAAGAAATTTCATACAGATGTAGGAGTTTGAAACACAAAAGCATCCTCTGTAATTGAATGTCATGCTAGATCAAGATCTAATACTCTAAGTAATCACAAATGTTTGTAAGTCAGCAAGAGGATAATAAATTCAAAATTTTATTTTCAAAATGGTCACGGAAGTGACAAAAGACTATAACAACCAGTAGAAGTATTAAAAATGCTAACCTCACTATGAAGAATAACACCAACCTTTTTCAGATTGGCAGATAACGCGTTAATTGTTAATACTGCATGGGCAAGTGTGATAAAGAAAAGAAAGCTCTCACTGAGCACTGGTGAGTCTATAAATTGGTACACTGGAGGGCAATTTGGAAGCATCTATTGAATGTTCTCCTTTCAACTCCTGACTACCATACACACTCCCTTCACACCAACAACTCCATGCATCTAGGCTCATGTTACGCACAAAAATCTCCCAAAGACCTTGAAAGCACACATGCAGGACTCATCATACACATGAGGGGTTCAGAAGCCGCAGGACCTTTGATGGTTATATGATGTAGCCTCTGTTTATGGGACAGAGGAGCTGTGGACCTCTCTCCCTTTGCATTATTCCATTTACATTCACTCAAAAACCTTACCAGCATGAGTTAGCTTTCTTTCTGAGAGGTCCAGACAGAGACATGGCACTTACTTCACCTCAAATGCTTTTGCATAATCATGTAGGAACTGTCAGGCTCCTCTCCCCACAAACACAGGCTAATGCTGGAGCACTGTCACTCTGTAATCATATGCAGAAACTATGATAAAGTAGCTCACATGCTTTTGGGCTTTTTGTATACTGCTATCCCTTACACAGTGGATAGTGTAAGGGTCCTGCTGCCACCCAGCATTTACTCTCCTCTTATTAGAACCTGCTCTTGGAAAATATTCTGGAAACTTTCTTGACATTAGTTGCAGCAATGACCTTTTGGATAGAAGACAGAAGCACAGGGTGGGCAAAGTGCAACTCCATCCAATGAAAAGGTTTCCACAGAGCAAAACAACAGCATTAATGGACAGTATAAGCAGATTGAAGATGCAGAGATGGCTCAGTGGATGAGAACATTTGCTGCTAAATATGAAGACCTGGGCTGAGATGAAAAGCTGGCATGTCCACACCTGCACCTGCAGGGGCCGAGACAGGAACATCACTGCAGTGGGCTGACGCCAGTACATCCTCAGCTCAGTGAAAGACCCTGCCTCAAGCAAAGGAGCGGAAAGTGATAGGATACTTGATGCCCTCTTCTAGTCTTGAATGTGTACACAGGTACACACACAGGTACACACACACACACACACACACACACACACACACACACACACACCTCAGTACATACATACATGCATACATACATACATGTATACATACATATGAGAGAGAGAGGGAGAGAGAAGGAGGGAGGGAGAGAGAGAGAGAGAGAAAGAGGGAGGGAGAGGGAGAGAGAGAGAAAGAGAGAGAGGGAGGGAGAGGGAGAGAGAGAGAGAGAGACTATGGCTGTCCTTCAGCAATGATGGACAAACCGATGATCCATACATATAGAACTCATATAAAACCATGTAGCATTTGCTGAAGACCTACACAGATCTTTTTTTATTTTACTTGTTTGAGTGTTGGCGTGACCCCAGGGTGTCAAGCATGCTACACGTATGCTCTACAATTCAGCCACACTGCTAGCCATGCATGTTCTTTAAAACCTCAATAATTAATTCTTTATAATGCCGGCGCTACATAGTTATGCTAGACGTTTTTGGAATGATAACAGAAAGAAGTACATGTTCAACACAGGTTCAACTCTTGAAATACTTTTACTTATGGTTGAGTCCACAGATGAATCTCCTGCAGATGTGGAAGGCAGGCCATGTACTAACCGTGTATTTGATAGGAGGCTAGCATCTTGAGCTTAAGGAAGTTACCGTCTACGGAAAGGCCAATAATTACATTTGTAAATACATGGGCAAGTGGGTGCTGGGAGCTAAGGCAAGTGGGGTGGAGTGAGCACAGGTCTGGAGGACAATAGAATGAATCCATGACCTGTGAGAAGTTCAATATAGTCAGAGCCTAAATTGTGGCATGGGAAATGGGGAGGGGAGGAACGTGAAGGAAGTGGGTACAGAAAGAGAGAAGATGGAGAACATTGAGGACGTCAGGGGCTCAACTACAAAGGGCTTTGTAATTCATGTTTAGAAACTGGGCTTTACCTCTAGGACCCACAATAAGGCCCCAAGAAATGTAAATCAGCGTAACATGTCCAGATTTGCACTTGAGATTACTTTGCCTGGAGTGTGTGGGACAGACAGGTGGGAAGAAGCACATTTGGGCTGAAAAGACAGGAGATTATGCAGCAGAGCAGACACTGCACACTCAGATCTACCTGGGGACAGTCAAGACAATATGTCCAGTGGTTAAGGTGAAAGACTGGGGCTTGGATAAAAACCCAGACTGAGAATTTAGTTTTGGAAGTCCCCAGCAAAGGAAAGCTTCCTGGAGTCATGCATGGGGAAGGTTTGCCTGAGAGTGAGCAAGTACCAAGGGTGTAGGGGTGAAGTCTGTGAGGGGAAGGAAGTCAACACCGACTGCTGGAGAAACAGGCGCGCCCAGGTAGGAAGATAAACAGCAATGTCATAGGAGCGGTGAGGGCTCGGGCTCTGTCAGTGCTTCATCAGCATTCTATTGCTGTTGCTTTAAGACTTCGATCCCACCTACCCGAGAAGACCAGCCTTCCAATGGAAATTTGCAAGTACAGGATGATGACCTAACTGCTTTCTTAATTCCTCTGCTATTCCAGAAATAAATGTATTTCTTTTCAAGCGCATGGAGCACCCTCCTGGGTTCTCCTGGCAGAGCTGCTGCAAGGAAGACTTGAATGCTTTTTAGACCTTATCCCACAATGCATTTCCCTCCCCCACGCCCCCCCCCCCACGGGAGATCAGAGTCATATGTGCTTGTGGAAAAGTTTAACATTATTGTAGGTCTTCTTGTTATAAGTCATGCCATTCTGACTGCGCGGGCTGCGTTTCACAACCTACACCTTGGTAGAGCACAGCTACTTCATTTGAGACTCTGAAACGACTAGTATATTTAACACTATGGCATAAGCCAGGTTCACTTCAACAGCCTCAGAAACAAACAGGGGGGAAGCAACTTGAGGGGTGTTGATGGCCACAAAAATCTGACTTTAATTCTGTGCCCCAGCCACCATCGGTGTGGTCTGGGATTTGTTCTGTAATTTCAGCTTCCTCATCTTGAAATGGGACAGTAATTCCACACCTGCCTCGAAGGTCACTGAACGATTAGGAGGAGCATTTACTGAGGCTGTACCAGATGCTGAAGTCTGCCCAAGGCAGTCTAAACGAATGCATAAAGCCATTCAAATTACCAGCTGCATCCCACCATAGAGAGCTTAAGTAACTTACATATGGTCAAGTTACTAGCTGGAGCCAGGATTGGACCCGCCTGACCTGAGAATGTGATGTAAACAACAGGTTGTAATTTTTCTTTAAACACAAGCAGATCACCTCACATCAGAGTCTGACCTAGTGGAGACTGCACTTGACATTCCCTATTAACAGAGCATTTGATTTTCCTGAGGAAAGACAAGGTCCATGGCACTCATTATCTAAACATATTTGTGCTGAAAATACTCCTTTATATATATGAGAAAAACACTTCTCCCTGTAAAATCCTAGCAAAGGACAGAGGTTGAGGGAGTATGAAATAGAGATTTCTTCTTGATGACCTATTGGCAATGTAAGCATTTCCTAATTTGAAAAGCACTTTATTCTATTATCTTGGAAGGAAGCATAATATCTGGAGACATTATGGACATTGAATATTTCCATAAGATGCTGATGCCAACCTGCAATACATCATATTTCCTCCATTAATTTGAGCCATCAAAATAAAACCAGCAGCCATTATGCCAAACAGAATCCATTAGCATTCGGCTGGCAGATGCTTCTCCAGAAACGTTATGCATTATGCTCATAAGACAAGTGTCCAGGGATAGACCTCACATGGGCAATGCCTACGTGGTACTGAACAAACCCACACTTCTGCAACCCAGCCACCCATGTGTCGTGGACGTTTTCCTCTCTTCGAAAGTCCACTAAATAATTTTTTTTTTAAGTAAAAGATTTTCACACATTCATGACGTATCACAACATCTTCAAGAAATGTAGGATGGATAAATAGAAGAGGAATGGAAAAAAGGAACACACACTCATACATTTTTTTTCAACTACCTCCTCTGAAGGGTTAATTGACTCTCTAGTGCAAAGGCCACCCAACCCAGTCAAGTGTTTAGGTACCTACCATAGGATGCTCAAAAGAGAGTCGATGGGCTTTAGGAAGTAGCTAGAGAAACTCAGAGAAAAGTAAAAGCTATGAAGTCACCAAAGATTAAACGAAACAGCTAGCTCACTCTGGCCTTGATCTTTTATAAAGTTCGAGAGTCTGTATTTTCAATCAATACACAGATTCCCATTTACTAAGTGGTTGCTTTGGAGGGCATTTCTTTCCTCTTGAGGCTCCTCCCTGGACTCAGCAAAAAGCCGGAATGTCGGCCATGTCCAGGAAGAGCAGGCTGTTCTACTTGCTGTCCAGGATCTGTGAGAACCACTGCAGCCAGGAAGGAAAGCGCAGACCATCTGACACAGTCTGTGAGGTTAGGCTGCAGTACCTGTGGGGAGCTGCTTTGGCACTGTCCTGGAGGCAGGAAGCACCTGGACCTGACGTGGCACTGGAACATATACATGGGCAGAAGATAAGTTAAGTACGTTAGGGAGAAACTTCTTTTTGAGTGTACATGTGAAACTTTTGCACCCATGATTTTGGTAGTTGGGGGTCGGGAACACTAGGAAAAAGGGGGAGGAATCCTATCCTCTGAAACAGGAAATAGGTGGGAAACTTAGGTTTTTATTGGAAGTACTTATCTCGAGTCCATTCGACCTGAGAGGTAGATTTCCTGTAGCTTACAAGGATCCTTTTATAAGTTTACAAAGAAGATAAGTTTTAAGCATGTTAGCATCACCAGTCTTTGTAATCTGCGGTGAAATGCACATTATAGAAAAAGGCAGTAGACACACATCTTTGTGTCGTAGCATATCAGAGGCTTGGGAAATAATTTTGGGTTAACAGCATGAGCACTCTTTAAGGTGAACTCAGGGAAGACAGAAGCCTTCCAGGAAGCAGAAGGGGCAAGGGCTCACTTGATCTTGATTTTTAGTATGTCTATACATCGTGAAAGAGGGTTTTCCCCCTCTATCCAGAAGACTGGATGTATATAAATTTAGCACAATGAGAAACACTTTTAAATCTAGACTTAAAAGACAAACTGAAGAAAATGTAAAAAATCTTGAACTTGGAACTAGGATAGTGGATTGTATAGTGGAATGTTTTTACCAGACTTAGATGAATAAATCAAAGCTCCCCTGATTAACATCAAAACTATAAACAGCCATAATACAACATTAGCAGAGCAACAGTAAGAAATCTCCAGCACTTTTCATTCTTTTTATATTAATTACTTTCTTAGATGCTCAAGTACTTTCTTAGGTCCTCACAACTTAAGCTTCTGCATCCTTAGGCCTTGGCTTTAGGCTTTACACATTTCTTCTTCAATTATTTGTCATGAGACACAGTTACTAAGAGCAATCTCTGTCCTTTAGCTAAAGGAGTGGTAAAAAGTTACATCTGTGATCTGTTTTTTTGAGTCTGGTAACAAGGTAGACTGTGTCTAGGCCTAGTGGTAGCATCTCTAGGAGAATGAGGCTTAAGCCTGATTTTTAAGCATGAAGATGACTGAGAAGGCACATGAAGCTTGTCTTTTAACATGCCTTGGTATGTGAGCAAGGCAAACCTGTTTGCTTTTTTAAAATAAGAGATCCAGTACCTAATAGTTTTAACTAGCTAATGAATGGACTAATGAACTAACATAGTTGTAAATCCTTGGGATAAGGAGCTAATTGCCTGTTCTCTATCTGTCAAGCTACTATTAGCTTAGCCGGCAACGTGATCAGAGACCTGACAAGGATAAAATGCAATCCAAATGAATTTATGTTATCGATCAAAATGACAGAGACTGGTCCACTACCCAGACACCTGTTCCAGGTTTCTGGGGTCTCCATGTCAAAGCAAGCACAGGCAGTCTGCCCATCAGGCACAGAGATGAGAGGCTTTTTCTGTGGAGGAAGAACACGGGAGAGACTGACCTCACCGCCTCTTCAGCAATATGAGACAAGGAGTGTCCAGATGTCCAGTCTGTCCACAGTTCAGGCCAGGCCCCAGCTCTGGGTAAGGTACTGGGGCAGTCTGCCCAGTGGTTAGAGTACCACAATGGAGGGTTGCAGTCGACTGTCACTGTGCCCATATCTTCCTGGAGACCTTGGGGAGTTACTGTTAGGATTTGAAGTCTCTGTCTCTCATAATGAGTTTAAACATACTAAATGCCATATTCAGCAGGTCTCTGAAAGGCCTGAAGGCTAGCATATCTGAGTTAAGCATATCTGTCTTTACTATACCTTGCAAACATAAAACAGAATATTATCTGAAATTATGCCATATTTTGCAGGTGAGTGTTTGAGGGCCACCACTATCTCAAGTAGGTCTAAACAGACAAACTTTGCTTTGTTTCTTAGTTACTTTCTGTTTAACTTTGAAAACGTGTACAGGAGGCTAAATAAAGCTTAATTTTGTAATTATTTACATTGGGTCTTAGCATGACTACAAATATATTTCTGGGCATCTTAAGGAATTTGATAATTGATAAGATGACTGACTATTAACTTGCATTTCTTAATATCTTTAAGGACTAGGATTTAGGTTCTATCTCTGTTAGGTTTAGAGCCTTGAAAATAATAGAATCCATAAAGAGTCTGGGATTTTTTTTAACCTTTTTATGATATACCATTATAGAGCATAACAGTTTCCTGCATGATTTAGTTTACAAAAAGTCTATGGCATAAGAAAATCTAAAGTTATATTATAGATTAGTAACATTAGCAAAAACAAGGCTAAACATTTTTAAGGCATTGATTTTTAACCTTTTGAGTATGAAGATAGAGCATAATAACCAAGTTCTAACATTGTAAATAACTGATGTCCCTAAAATTAATATACCCCAAATTATCCTTGGAATTATGTCACATGGTTTAAGATTATCTAAGCAAAACCTTTAACTAATAACCCCAACTTGAGTTTTAACCATTGACCAGGGACCTTAAAAACATGCCTGGGTCTGAGAAGGGTGAACAGTAACCCATTTCCAGAGTCAGCAATACAGGGGAACAGTATAAACCAACCTTAAAATTAGATTTGAAATTATTATACCAAATACATTGGCCAGAAAGCCTGGAAGCGAACCCTGAGCACAGGCAGGAAATCCTGGAAGTGAACCCTGAGCACAGGCAAGAAATCCTGGACGCGAACTCTGAGCACAGGTAGCCGGCAGCAGGAGAAAGAAACAGAATCCATTCATGCATCAAAGAACTAGCAAAGGTGTAAGTAGTTAGACATACATTTTTAATTAGCTTTTGTTTATCTGAATAAACCATTATAACCTTGAAGTTTCACATAAAGAATATGTTGAGGGCTGGAGAGGTGGCTCAGAGGTTAAGAGCACTGGCTGCAACCACATGCTGGCTCCCAAGCATCTGTAATGAGATCTAGTGCCCTGTTCTGGAGTGCAAACACACATGCAGGCAGGACTTTGTATATACAATAAATAAATCTTAAAAAAAAAGAAAAAAGAAAAATGAAAAGAATATGTTGAACCAGGGTTGAATCACATATACAATATATTGTAAAATGTGTAACTTTGAATTTCTATAAATATCCATATCAATTTAAAATAGATTTGTTGCTTTCTTAGTCTAAGAGGAGATAAAATAATAAATTAGGCAGTCCACTATGACTAAGAAGCTTTACGATTGGTGCTTTATATCATCTTAAGATGGTGGAGTCACATGGCAGGTTGTAAGCCACGTGGTCAACATGGCTGCTATTTAAAAACATGTATATATATATCCTAAATAAGAGTTAAACTTAGTTTATAAACACCATACCCAATACACAAATGATAAATCCTTACCTAAGAGTTCACATTATAATCTTAAGATGTATGTTTTCTTTTGAGAGCAGAGTGCAAAGAAACGAGAGATAAGAGATTCATAGGAGTTGGGGAGTAGAGCCTAGGCATGAGAGGCTTTGGGAGCGCGTAGAGCAGAGTTTAGATATCTGGGAGGGGTAGAGCGCATGCTTGCAGTCTAGCCGCAGGCGGTGGGAAAGGGTGAGCATCGAGCAGGTCCATGTGAAGAGAGAGGCTGAGACTCAGAACCACACGGAGGACTTGGACGCTAAGCAGAATTTAACACCAAATTAACAAACGGTCCGCACATACCTCAGAAGTGGTCTTGAGAAAGCTGCTTCCTCGGAGCAGCCATTGGTGGGCGCAGGTGTGTGTTGTAGTCCATTCCCACCCAGCTCTGACACACTGCATACGGAAGTCACACAGCATGGGAGAGCACCCAGACCAGAGGGAAACGGAGTTTGGGGTGAGGGAAAAGGAATAGTGAGAGGAGTGGTTTTCACGCTCCCCTGATCACTTGGGCAGTATATTGAGGCCAAGGTTGATACATTTAGAAGCTAGCTATAGGGGACTAAGGTTCTCCAAAATGCATCTCGATGGGCAGCTTTGATGAGGACACCATTCCCATGTGTGGGGAGAGAAGAAACTCTCAGATCTGGGCATAAGGCATCCCAAGGGCACAGGTGGACTAGAATGGGTCAGTACAGGCTGTCCCTAGTGGGCCATAGTGCGACGGTAGTCAGGGACCAACAGCAAATTGCCCAAGCAGAAACGGTTCACTAAACTAGGATTTTTGACACGGGACAGGAGACCAGGCTGGTAGAAGAGAGAATCTCACCCTAGGGCAGCATCTGGATGAAGGTTGGTGAAAAGGGCAGGCAACCAAATCTGTCGAGGGTGGGCATAGAAGGGATCCGGGTGAGGGCCCACTGAGTTTTAGAGTACCAATGTTATAATAATAATTAGGTCATACAACATATCTCTTATAAGGAAGTTTACTGGGAGGAAGGGAAGAGGAGAGGAGTTATGGGGTGGATGATTAGACATGTAACAGACAGAGAGACAGACAGTCAAGGGGAGAAAGCCACGAAGACAGAGATAGAAAATGTGGGGACTGAGAGAGCACGGAGAGATAAAGAGGCAAAGAGAGAGAGAGAGAAGGAGACTGAGGGAGCTGAGGAGGTGGGTGGGGTATTTTTATCCCATGGCACATCTGCTGGTAGTGGCAGGTGATGATTTAAGAAGGTGCTAGGGCCCCGAAACGCAGGCTAGTGGAACCACCTGTACACTAACACATATATACTACACACACACACACACACACACATACACACACACACACACACACACACACACACACACACACACACACACACCCCTCTTCTACATTTCTTTGAATTACAGCATTGAAGAGAATTAGAAGCCATTAAGAGTGATCTTTTAGGTAGATTCTGCTTTCCTAAAAGTACAAATTTAAAAGTGAACCTCTCTGATCCTTTTTGATTCCCCTTTAAATAGGAGCATCTCCTACACAAAATGATGTGAGCTTAAAGGAAAGAATGAGTTTAGCACACAGTAGGCACTCAATCTATTTTACCTCATGGGTTCTTGGGTGCTGAAGACATGGTGGGAAGTGGCTAGTACAAAAAGAGTGTAGGAGCACAAACACTCATGGCTGAAGCAAATGATTGGCTAGTACAATGTCGAGCTACTGTATCTTAATTTTGGTTTCCCTAGAAGCTACTTGACTAGCACAAAATCTTATTGAGGCTGTTTCTCAATATTTATATATGATTCACCACTTCCTGCTGAGAACCAGAGTCTAGAGAGCTTCCTTTAGAAGAGCCTTTCTATCATATGCACAGCACTTGTCCCGAGGTTCTGCAGGAACCTCAAGCAATTCAGCTCCATCTCACAGTAGCTGTCTATTGTTAAGCCCCAAATGGGCCCCCAAATGGTGGCCCTGCTGACAATGTGCTGAATGACATATGGACTCAGCTCAGGCTGGACACTGACCAGACAAACAAAAGGATTGTTAGCAAATAGACAATACTTAAAGAGCATCCCTCAGAAACGTTATAAAGAGGGTTTCTGTTTGTCAGGAAAAGCTATTACTTCCATATCCAGATGTCCCTACATCCAACTACCTCCAGCAAGGGCATCTGGTTTCCAGTTAACTGAAACAAGCCTGTAACAGACTTGATTTGAGGTAATACCAGACTTGAAAAATTACCACATACTAACACTGCTCAAGCGATTTAAATGTTAGTTCCTAAGGTGCTCTGGCCCGTACCCCACTTAACTAAATAACTCCCAGCTGGCTCACAGGCACCCTGTACCACTACCTGTCCAAGTGCAGGCTCATTCCACCACTTGTTATTCTGTGCTTCTGAGAGTTAGCATGGCAGTTTGGAGCCTTTCTTTATTCCTACCCATGAATTAGTCCAGTTTGGTGGTTTCACTGCAAAATTTCTCTCTCAGCCAGTGTTTTTTGGGTTTTTTTTCTTTTTGTTTTGTTTTTCCCCCTCTGTAACTTCCTCTCCTCCTTTCTCCATGAAAAACCATCTGCTCCATCTGGCTCCTCTCTTCTGCCCAGACAAATCTGTGTCACAAGCAAGAGAAATTAGCATTTACAGAAATGCCCATACTCAGAAAAGCATGCTGCTCAGAGGCTGTAAGGTAAGGACTGTTTCTTTTACCCCACACTACCCAGCTTCTTCCTAATTTCCAAACTTCTGAGCTCCATGTTTACAAAAACTATCTCTACTCTTATTTTCTAAAAAACATTACATAGTGCAGATCAATTAGGTCTTTTAAATTAGCTTTGGAACCGTTGAAGTTTTCCAAAACAGATACAGCGGCCTACTAATATATTATGCAGCATTTTTTCTATATATAGATTAAACAATGACCATATTTTGTGTGATGAAAGGATGGAGACTCAAGTCATTTAAGATTTTCAAAACAGTGTGAATGTTCTTTTTTAATGTGTACAG
This sequence comes from Acomys minous, assembly GCF_964271855.1. Classification (NCBI taxonomy): domain Eukaryota; kingdom Metazoa; phylum Chordata; class Mammalia; order Rodentia; family Muridae; genus Acomys; species Acomys minous. Next base: position 79,008,805 of record NC_140492.1, on the reverse strand, counting down.
TCTTATGAAAAGGAAAATTCATTTGGCATATTGCAGAAGCACACAATTACCCTAAATCATTCATGGATGGCGGCCTCTGTGAAGCATCCAGTCCCTGAGTGAGGACAGCTTTGCTTGCCAGTCTTAGATCCAAGAGCATCCCTTACCTCTTTTTGCCATATGACCCTTACTGAAAAGGACTTCTATCCTAAGGCTTATAGGTGCACAGGCTGCAGCAACAGTTTAATACTAGTACTTTGTTTCATTCATGTTGGCTTGGAAAACTTCAGTGACCTCTTTAGAGGAACAGAATGTCACCATTAGAAATCTAGCTAAGATCCTGAATTTTTAATTTATAGACAATCCAAAGGCAAAGAGAGAAGACATATAGTCACAAATCTAGTCAACCACTAAAACAAGCTTTTAAAAAAATAAAAAGAATTTTGGCGCCCTCGAGACTGCCACATGCCTGGCTAGCACGCAGTCCCTGGGGCACAGAGCTAGCAGGCACTGCAAAAACACCAGCGTCTGTGGGTTCTAACATCAAGCAGACACCACTGTCGCGATCACAAATGGATCTGACCTCAGGTTACTCAGAAAAGCCACAGAAAGCTCCTGGGTTTCTAAGTGGCTAGCATGTGCCCGCAAGAGCACCTCAGGTCTGGTTGACAGGCAGCTCTTGAACTCCCTGGGACACAGAGCTAGGCAGACACTGGAAAACAAACAAACAAACAAACAAACAAACCATCAGCGTCTGTGGGCTCTAGCACTGAGCAGACACCACAGTCAGGACCACTAGTGGATCTGACCTCAGGTCACCCAGCAAATCCAAAGAAAGCTCCAAGGTCCAAGAAGGCACTGGATGCACACTCATACCAGAGACATCACAATGGGTAGATGTTAGTGTAAGAGATAAGCAACAATCCCCGGGACCATTTGATACCACCAGAAACCAGCAGTACCACCACCACAAGAAGCCCTGAAGATACTATCACAGCCAGCAGACAAGAGAAGGACTCTAAATCTAAGGTTATGAAAATGATAGAGGCCTTAAAGGAGGAAAATAAATCCCTCAAACTAGAACAGGGACACACAAAGAAAGAGATGAAAGAATTGAACAAATCACTCAAAGAAACAATAAAACAGGAGAAAGACATGCATATAAGGTTTCAAGACCTAAAAATGGAGATAGAATTTATGGAAAAAACATAGTCTGAGATGATCCTGGAAATGGAAACCCTAGAGAAGAGGACAGGATCTACAGGCACAAACACGCCCAACAGAATTCAAGAGGTGGAACAAAGAATATCAGGGACAGAAGATATGACTGAAGAAACGGACACAGCAGTCAGAGAAAACGCTAAATCCAAAAAGCTCCTGACACAGAATGACCTAGAAATCTGGGACACTATGAAAAGACCAGGCCTAAGAATCATGGGGATAGAAGAAAAAGAAGACTCCCAGCTACAAGGCCCGGAAAATATTTTCAACAAAATCATGAAAGAAAACTTTCCTAACCTAAAGAAAGAAATGCCCATAAATATACAAGAAGCCTACAGAACTCCAAAAAATTGGACCAGAAAAGAAAATCCTCCCGCCACATAATAATCAAAACACTAAACATACAGAACAAAGAAAGAATATTGAAAGCTCCAAGAGAAAAAGGCCAAGCCAAATATAAAGAAAAATTTATCAGAATTACGCCTGACTTCCCAATGGAGACTATGAAAGCCAGAAGGGTCTGGATGGATGTCCTGCAGACACTAAGAGGCCATAGATGTCAACCCAGACTACTATACCCAGCAAAACTTTCAATTACCGTAGATGGAGAAAATAAGATATTCCATGACATAAATAGTACCTAACCACAAACCCAGCGTTACAGAAGATAATAGAAGGAAAACTCCAACCTAAGCAACCCCACATCCACAAAAACAAAAGAAAAAACCTAGTGTTCTCTCTCTCTCTCTCTCTCTCTCTCTCTCTCTCTTTCTCTCTCTCTCTCTCTCTCTCTCTCTCTCTCTCTCTCTCTCTCTCTCTCTCTCCCCCACTACCAACATCAAAATAATAGGAACCAATAGCCACAGGTCATTAATATCTTTCAACATTAATGGCCTCAACTCCCCAATGAAGAGACACAGGCTAACAGAATGGATGCAAAAATAGGACCCATCAATCTGTTGCAAACAAGCAATAAAGATAGACATTATCTTAGAGTAAAGGACTGGAAAAAGGTATTCGAAGTAAAAAGACCCAAGAAACAAGCTGGAGTAGCCATTCTAGTACCTAATAAAATAGGCTTTCAACCAAACAAACAAAAGAGATGAGGAAGGACACTTCATGCACATCAATGGAAAAATACTCCAAGATGACATCTCAATTCTGAACATCTATGCCCCAAATCCAGGAGCACCCACATTCATAAAAGAAATAATACCAAAGCCTACATCACATGTCAAATCCCACTCTTTAGTAGTGGGAGACTCTAACACCCCACTTTCACCAACAGATAGATCATCGTGGAGGAAACTAAATGGAGAAACAATGAAACTAATAGATGTCATGAATCAAATGGAATCAAATACAGAAAATTTCACCCAAACATAAAAGAATTCACCTCCTCAGCACCTCACACAAAACATTCTCAAAAATCGACCTTATATTGGTCACAAAGCAAACCTCAACAGATACAAAAAGATTGAAATTATCCCTTGCCTCTTATCAGACCACCATGGATGAAAGGTGAATGTCAATAACAACAACAACAACAACAACAAAACAGAAAGCCTACAAACTCATGGAAACTGAACAATTCCCTACTCAATGATATCTGGGTAAGGAACGAAATAAAAAAAAGAAACAAAAACCTTTCTAGAATTCAGTGAATCTAAAGGCACAACATACCCAAACTTGTCAGACACAATGAAAAGCAGTGCTAAGAGGAAAGTTCATAAAAGCATTGAGTGCTTTTATAAAGAAATTGGAAAGATCCCATACTGGCAACTTAACAACACACCTGGAATCTCTAGAACAAAAAGAAGCAGACTCATGAAAGAGGAGTAGATGGCTGGAAATCATCAAACTCAGGGCTGAAATACATAAATTAGAAACAAAGAGAACAATTCAAAGAATCAAAACCAAGAGCTGGTTCTTTGAGAAAATCAGCAAGATAGACAAGCACTTAGTCAAACTAACTAAAAGGCAAAGGGAGAGTAATCAAATCAACAGAATCAGAAATGAAAAGGGAGACATAACAATAGACATTGAGGAAATACAAAGAATCATTAGGTCGTACTTCAAAAGCCCATATGCCACAAAATTTGAAAATGTTAAAGAAATGGACAATTTTCTTGACAGATACCAACTACCAAAATTGAATCAAGAGCAGGTAAACAAATTAAATAATACTATATCTCCTAAAGACAAGTCTCCCAACAAAAAAAAAAAAAAAAAAAGAAAGAAAGAAAAGAAAAGAAAGAAAGAAAAGAAAAGAAAAGAAAAAAACAAACAAACAAAGCCAGGGCCTGATGGATTCAGCATAGAATTCTACCAGACCTTCAAAGAAGAGCTAATACCAATTATCTTTAAACTAATCCATGAAATAGAAACAGAAGGAACATTATCAAACTCATTCTATGAGACCACAGTCCTGTTGATACCTAAGCCACAGAAAGATCTACAAAGAAAGAATTTCAGGCCAATTTCTATTACAAACATTGACACAAAAATACTTGATAAAATACTCACAAACCGAATCCAAGAACACACCAGAAATACCATTCACCATGACCAAGTAGGCTTCATTCCAGGCATGTAGGGGTGGTTGAATATATGGAAATCCATCAATTTAATCCACCATATAAACAAACTGAAAGAAAAAAATCACATGATCATCTCCTTAGATGTCAAAAAAGCATTTGACAAAATCCAACACCCTCTCCTGTTTAAAGTCTTGGAAAGGTCAGGGATACAAGGTACATATCTCAACATTACAAAGACAATATACATACAGTAAGCCTATAGACAACACCAAACTAAATGAAGAGAAACTTAGATCAATTCCACTAAAATCAGGGACAAGATAAGACTGTCCACTCTCTTCATATCTCTTCATTATAGTACTTGAAGTCCTAGCAAGAGCAATAAGACAATTAAAGGGGATCCAAATAGGAAAGGGAGAAATCAAACTATCACTATTTGCGGATGACATGATAGTATATATAAGTGACCCTAAAAATTCTACCAAAGAACTCTTGCAGCTGATAAACACTTCAGCAAAGTGGCTGGATAAAAAATTAACTCAAAAAAATCAGCAGCCCTGCTGCATACAAATGACAGACTGAAAAAGAAATTAGGGAAACTACACCCTTCATAATAGCCACAAATAATATAAAGTATCTTGGTGTAACTCTATCCAGGCAAGTGAAAGACTTACATGAAAAAACTTCAAGTCTCTAAAGAAAGAAATTGAAGAACATATCAAAAGATGCAAAGATCTCCCATGTTCGTGGATCGGGAAAATCAACATAGTGAAAATGGCCATCTTACCAAAGGCAATTCCCATCAAAATTCCAAGACAATTCTTTACAGACCTTGAAAGATCAATTCTCAACTTCATATGGAAACAAACTAGAATACCTAAAACAATCCTGTACAGTGAAAGATCTTCTGGAAGAATCTCCATCCCAGATCTCAAGCTGTACTATAGAGCAATGCTAAAAAAAAAAAAAACCAGCTTGGTACTGGCAGAGAAATAGGCTGATTGGACAGTAGAATCAAATAGAAGACCCAGAAATAAGCCCATACACCTATTGGCATTTGATTTTTGACAAAAAAGCCAAATCTATACAATGGAAAAAAGATAGCATGTTCAACAAATGGTGCTGGTCTAACTGGATGTCTACATGTAGAAAAATGTATAGATCTTTATTTACCACTTTAGCACAAAATGAAAGCCCAACTGGATTAAAGACCTCTACTTAAAAGTGGACACCCTAAATCTATTAGAAGAAAAAATGGGGAACAGCTTTGAATTCATTGGCACAGGAGACAACTTCCTGAACAGAACACCAACCGCTCAGGCTCTAAGATCAACAATTAACAAATGGGACCTCATGAAACTGAAAAGCTTCTGTGAGGCAAAGGACACTGTCAACAGAACAAAATGACAGCCTACACACTGGGAGAAGATCTCCACCAACCCTATATCCAACAAAGGGCTAATATCCAAACTATATAAAGAACTCAAGAAATTAAACACTACCAAAGCAAATATCCCAATTAAAAAATGGAATGCAGAGCTAAACAGCAAATATTCAATAGGAGAATAATGAATGGCTGAGAAACACTTAAAAGAAATGCTCAACATCCCTAGTCATCAGAGAAATGTAAATCAAAGTGACTCTGAGATTCCATGTTGCACCTATCTGAATGGCTAAGATCAAAAATTCAAAGTGACAGCACATGCTGGTGAGGATGTGGAGAAAGGAGAACCCTCATCCATTGCTGGTAGGAGTACAAAATTGTACAACAACTTTGGAAATTTATCTGGTGCTATCTCCAGAAATTGGGAATAAATTCACCTTAACACCCAGCCACACCACTGCTGAGCATATACCCTAAAGATGCTCCACCACACAACAAGGACATTTGCTCAACTATATTCATAACAGCCTTTTTTCATAATAGCCAGAATCTGGAAACAACCTAGAGGTACCTCAACTGAAGAATGGATAAACAAACTGTGGTTCATTTACACAATGGAATACTATTTAGCTATCAAAAACAAGGAAATCTTGAAATTTGCAGGCAAATGGATGGAACTAGAGACAATCTTTCTGAGTGAAGTAACCCAGACCCAGAAAGACATGCATGGTATATACTCACTTATAAGTGGATATTAGTTACTTAAAACAGGATAACCAGATTATAATATAGAGACTGCTGTGCCAACCAAGGTCAGTGTATGATGTTCTGCTCAGACGTAAGAGATGAGCCGCACAGCCTCCTTGAGGGTCCCACAACATGGGGAGTAGGGACTACTTCTGACATCGACTCAAGCTTCCCAATATTGATCACTTCCCCCCTGGCAAGATGGCTTTACCAGGCCACAGAGGAAGAGGACATGGGTAGAAAAGATGACACTTGATAGGCTGAGGTTAGGTTAGGGAAGGAGGGCTCCCCTTTCTAAGGACTAAGGGAGGGAGGGATAGGGTATGAGGGAGTAAGGGTGGGGTTGGGATGTAAAGAATTCAAACAGCAGAGCAAGCAGGTAACTTACACTGCTAATCCCACTACATGGGAAGAGCTCTGAGCTCTGAGGCTGGCTGAGACATGAATGTCTACACATAGACAATACTTCTTGTTGGCCAGAGAATCCCTGTGACTTATTAGATGCCATTCTTCATATGGCATGAAGATTTGCAGATGTCTTAATTCTGCTCATCCAAAGAACAGAGAACCAGCCTTAATTGTTCTGTGCATCCTGCAAACCTCATATGTTTTTAATTTTAGGACTGTGTAATGCTTGTGAGAAATATGTTTTCAGAACAAAAGAACTGGACATTGATGCTGGATCAGACCCGACAGGATTCATTCATTTCAGTATGCTGGATGCTGACATCCTGCACCCTTCATGTTCCAGCCCAAGGCATTTCATTGCTGTTACTCATCAGAACAGGACTGCTTAGAAGAAAGCTTCTGGTGCTGGTTGGTCCAGCATTCCAGACTATCCCACACCAACTCAATGGTTATCCCCTTCCTTGTATCCTCTCATTCCTCCCTCCCTCCCATTTTCCCCTTACTCCTCTCCCCTATGATTGTGACTGAGGGAGACTTCCTCCTCCTGTATATGCTCATAGGGTATCAAGTCTCTTCTTGGTAGCCTGCTTATTCTTCCTCTGAGTGCCACCAGGTCTCCCCATTCAGGGGACTTGGTCAAATATGAGGCACCTAGAGTATGTGTGAAAGTCAGACCCCACTCTCCACTCAACTGTGGAGAATGTCCTGTCTATTGGCTAGATCTGGGTAGGGGTTTGAAGTTTATGGCCTGTACTGTGCTTGGCTGGTGCCTTAGTTTGAGCGGGACCCCTGGGCCCAAATCTGCCTATCATAATGTTCTTCTTGTGGGTTTCTAGGATCCTCTGGATCCTTCAACTTTGCCATTCTCCCATGCTTCTCTCATCTAGAGTTCCAATAGGATGTCCTCCCCTCTGTCCCAGTTTCCTGGTTAGTGAAGACTTTCATGGCACATGCCCCTTAGATGCCCCATTTCTCTTAAAGGGGGTTGGGCAAGTTTTTGTTTGCTTTGTTGGGCTACAAATACTTATTTTCATTGGGAGTTAGTTATAAATTATTATTGGTCTTATACAGACAGAAAATGAGGTGGGACTCAGGGATATCTCTCTTTTCCTTTATCTTTCTTTCCTAGGTATGGAGATAGGGGTTGAAAAGAAAGAAGAGGGATATAGAAATATATAGGGATGATAGAACAAAAAGTAGATTATTGAATCTACTCCTCAATTAAGGCCTTAATTATTACTTACAAATAAGGCTATTTTTTAATTCATTGGTATAGAATTATGTATATTGATGCAAAATAAGTTTAATTTTGATAGCTTGGTATAGAATTCAAATTTAAGATTATTCTTCACAATATATATATATTGTGGGTATATATATATACCCACTCTGAGTTATTGTACCCATACAACTAAATTATAATACAAAGTTTACTTCCAGTATCTTGAAAGTGGCATTGCAGGCTGTTTAGGATAATTAAGTATTACAAGCTAATTGTTAGTTGATCAACTTATGGTCATGTCAATTGCTAGTCTATTTTTTATCACAAGAATATATATCCTAAATATAACAGATAGGATTCTATAGATAGATAAAGTAAAATAAATATGGTCTTCAAAACATCAGAGACCTACAGGATATGTTTTATTGTTTTAAAGATTCTTTGACAACAAGACAGGTTAACTGCTGGCATCACCTAGCCTACCTCAAAGATGATGATGATGAACATCAAGGAACCTTCTTATGGAGATGGCTTCAAATGTGGCAAACCAGCCACTTAGCAAAATGTTCTCATTTCTGCCACAGATAGAATTCTGCCCCAAAATGGGCAAGCCTGGATGCAGGCAGAGTCAATGGCCAAACTCTGCCAAGACACGGTAAGCAAGTCCTCAATAGTTCCTGCCTCACAAATATGTCTGTCAGATATATTGGGCGAGAAGGCTGAAGATGATGCTCCAACATTATAGAGAGTCTTGGGTGACTGTTCAGGCAGCAAACTCTCTTGTCATTGTTTCATTTTGGAAGCTGCTAAACTGCACTTCCAATCCACTCAGATAATTAAATTATATTCCTTCTCAAGTCTCTGATGAGGTTGAAGGCCAGATAGTTTAGTCTTAAAATTAAGCTTAGTTGTTTAGAGGTTAAGATGTTTTTAGGTCTAGAGAGATGTTTTAAGTTGATAAAGATGAGATATGATAGATATTGATTTTCATTCAAAATTTTAGACTCACCAAGATAGGAAAGATATTTTCTTCAACTTTGCCAAATACAAACAGCGAAATTACTATGAATGTAATATTTATATATTCCTGATTGTTTCATGGTTCTTCCTGCTGTATGCAGTTTATTTTATTTATGTGTAATAATATAAATGTATATGTAAAAAAATGTAACAAAAAGAAAAAAAATAAGAATTTCTTAAATGCATACAGCCACCTCCACTATTTCCTCTTATTTCTTCCAGATAAACTCTCACACACTCTCTCCCGAGAAATCACTAAAAGGACCAGCAGGACCCACCAGGACCAAGTTCACAGCCCAAAGATTTATTTACCCTAGAGGGACAAAGGGCAGGAAAAGAGCAGCAAAGACAGAAGATAAAGAACTAGGGAGAAGGAAAAAGAAACAAGGGAGATGCGAAAGGAATATTTGCCCTGGATGGAAAAGGACACAGTTGTGGCCCACAGGTAAATGGCAGTTTATGAAGGGCAAAGGATGTCTTAGGATGTGTTTAATCTTGATTGGGCATGTTAGTTGGGTGAGCCCAAAGGGCCATTCGATTGTTGGGACTCTAGTACTTTGATAGATGGACATTGGTGGTCCATGTCAGGAGAAGGAAGTGGATCAATAAGGTGTGGGAAAGACTAAGATTTGTCACAGGTGGAAGCAGTCTTGGCAGGCTTTACCTTTGGGCACCCCATGAATACCTTGTGACAGACTGAGTGGAGCCATCCTGGGCCTGGAATTCAGGGAGCAGAACTGGGGACTCCACCTGAACTATTGTTTTTCTAATGGACCCTCAATGGGAGAAGGAGACCACTCTTCGCACGTGACACAGGCAGGTGGGGAGGAGAGCAGCAACAGGTTCAGATCCAGCTTGAGCGCACGTGGATCAGCGAACAGGCTGGACCAGCATGCAGGCCAGAGACACCTAAGGACCCGTCCTGTGGAATGGATACCGGAAGGTTCACTCTTTTTTCCCTTTAGCCTTTTTTCCTTCTTGTGTAAGCTAGTTGGGTTGTATAATAAAGTTTAATTGTTAAGAAACAGAGCCTACAATAAGGGAATAGACATTGGTGGCTAGCTTAAGAAATGCAATCTAGGCCAGGCGTGGTGGCACACGCCTGTAATCCCAGCACTCAGGAGGCAGAGGCAGGCGGATCGCTGTGAGTTCGAGGCGAGCCTGGTCTACTAATCAAGTCCAGGACAGCCAGGGATACAGAGAAATCCTGTCTCAGAAAAAACAAACAAACAAAAAACAAAACAAAACCAGAATGTAATCTAACAGTTTTTATCAAGGAGAGAAGGATAAAAGGCAAAACCTGTATGTGTCATGAGTACCATGCTTGGGCCTGCTAGAGCCCTTCCACCAACAACTGTCAATAGCAGCTCAGCTAGGGGTGGAGGCTCTAGCTGACTGGCTAGATCTTGTGTAGGCAACCAAAGCTGCTGTAAGTTCGTGAGTACACTGCCCTTGTCGTATCCAGAAGATGCTGGTGTGCTCAGGCCTTCCCGAACCTCTAGCTCTCACTATCTTTCGGCTCTCTTCCGATCCAAGCCCTGACCTTTGAGGAAGGAGTGTGATGTGTCGCATTTGTGGCTGAGCACGCCAAACACTTATTCTCTGTGTTTTGACCTGTTTCGAGTTTCCGCACTAACCCTGTCCATTGAAATGTCTCTGGCAAAGTCTGAGATCTGCACTAATCCATAGGTATAGAAATGAGGATCTAGAGGACAGTCTGACACTTAACAAAACACTAGTAGTAGGTTCATCCCTTTGGTTTCAATCCACGTGATGGCTCTTGGCCAGATTTATGGCACCTCCTGTGGAGTGGTTCCTAAATCCAACCAGAATGTGGTCACTTAACCCCATAAATACTGTGGTACTATTGCACCTATGACCATATCCTGCCATAACTGTCATTATTGTATGTCACAGGTATCACAGGTGGGTAAAACAGCTGATAACATCTTTCCCTCAGCGGCCCTTCAAGTACTATGAAAAATAGCCAGGAAACCCCCTGTTCAGTACCACTGTGATTTCTCCAAGTCCTCTGACCAAATGTGTGGTGCCTTCAGCGATAACATCTCACCATCTAGTTCTGCTGAGCCACCAAGAGCAATAGCAATAATCTGTATTGTTTGGGGTGCCCAAGGCCCTGTGACCAACAACTAAAAGGAGGATTTTCATACCTGGCAGCTGATTTATTTATTTGGCTACCTATGGCTTCTGGGAGTAGCATTATCCCATATTTAGGGTAATTCCTTTATATTAACTGTGTGTGTGTATGCACGCACACGAGCGCATGCATTGTATGTACCTGTGAAGGTCAGAGAACTCTGGTTCCATCCAACATGGATTTCATAAATGGAACTCAGGTTGCCATGTCCCTTTCCTTGTTAACCCATCTCACCAGCCTGAAACACGCATCTTACATTATGTGAGTATAATTTAATGCATTTTAAAAGAGAATTAGACAGAACTACTAATTGATGAGGTCTTATAAAAATTCATTTTATTTTATAATAGTTTTATTTTGAAACAATAATTACATCATTCCCCCTTCCCATTTCTCCCTCCAACTCCTCAAATGCATTTCCTTGCTCCTCTCAAACTCAATCTCTTCTGTTTCTACAGGTGTGAGTGTGTATATTCCTAAAGAAATAATTACAACCAGCTCAGTTCATATAGTGTTGCCTTATGTGTATGATCTCGGGGCTGACCATTCAACACAGCCGCCTTAAACAATGATGACACTGACAGACACAAAGCCGGGAAATTCTCAGGGCCTCAATCCTGTGTGGCGCCTGTGGAGACCAGAAGAGGGTTTTGGATCCTCTGGAGCTGGACTCACAGGTAGCTGTAAACTGCCCAACGTCAGTGCTGAGAACTCAACTTGGGTCCCTCTGAAAGAGCATCAAATGTTCCCAACCAGTAAGCAACTCTGCCCCTTGCTTGTTTCCTAAGTAGCATACAAAGGAATGCGCTTCGTTATGACATTTAAAAAGACTATGCTATTTCTTTGAGAACTTCATCCACAAGCACCAAGTATTTTAATCATAATCACTCACCACTGTCCTCTCCAAATTCCTCTCTACAAACCCTTGCAAACCTCAGGACGCACTCTCTCTCTCTCTCTCTCTCTCTCTCTCTCTCTCTCTCTCTCTCTCTCTCTCTCTCTCTCTCTCTCTCTCTCTCTCTCTCCCCTCACCAAGCCTAATTGGTGGTGATCATTTGCACATGGGTGCAGCACCTTCCACTGGAACATGGACAGCCTACCACTGGCCACACTTCTGCAGCCATCTGCTTCTTCATGGCACTTTCCCATACACTTTGTTTGGCTGGCCCTCCCCTCTCTCCTCTTCCCCAGGCCCCACACCCATCCATCACTGGTAGCATCCTTACCAGTTTCATGTCACATGCACTCTATTAGCTTCTCCCTGCTTTCCTAAAACTTCTTTGCATTGTGTTCTCTTTACCACCTTTATGACCAACACCCAACACTTGTGCCAATATATGTATACAACTTAAAATTAGTATCCACATGTGAGAGAGAACATGCTTTGTCTTTCTGAGTCTGAGTTAGTTCATTTGATATAATAATTTCCTGACTCCTTCATTTTCCTGAAAATTTCATTTCTCTTTACAGCCAAATAAAATGACAATGTGTATATGTACCACACAGTCCTATCCTTTTACCTGCATATGGACATCTAGGCTGATTCCGTTTCCTTGCTGTTATGAATAGCAACAATGCCTATTTCTTGAGGAAATTTTTCTATTTCAAAATATTTTAAAGTAAAAACGGCATTTATGAAAATATAAATAGTTGGATAGAGTATTTGGATAAAAAAAAAATACTGCTACTAAAAACTGTACTCCCTACCCCTAGAGGCATTACAGGTGTGGCTGCTGTGTCACATGTGCGCCAGTAGGTGGCAGAGAGAAGAGAGGCTATGTCTATGTTCTGTGAATGATTAGTAGCCTAAGATTCTCTGGGGGGAAAAAAATGAGTTTGAGATAACCAGCAGTCTACTGCCAGGGAGCTAGCCTGAGATGACCACCAGGGTGGCACCAGAGGCCCTAGACAAAGAGCTAGCCAGAGACAACCACCAGTCTCGTGCCCCATAGGCCTGGATGGGCTCCCAGGACAGGGAGCAAGCCGGAGACTTAGAGGAACACAGTGAGCTGGAGACAGACAGAAACAAATGATCCATGAATGGGGCCCCTTGGGCAGGCCAGGCGACAAGCCTGAGGTGACCACCAGTCCGACATCATAAGGCATGGACAAGGAACTAGCCTAGGATGACCACCAGCCAGGCACAGAGTGGCCGAGGGACCAGACCATGCCCAAAATGACCCCAGCCAGGAGCCAAGATGCATGAGCAGGGCACAACACTCCTGAGACCACCCCTGTGACAAGCCCAGACACTCAGAGACCCTGGATGCTGCTAAAAGGATCAAGTAAGTGGTGGAGAAATGGAAGAGAAAAAAAAACAAGGATGTGGGCACAATAAAGAGACTGGAGGAAAGCTGGTCCTGAGATCATCAGAGTGGGAGACCTGGCCCTGTCCCTCACCTGCTGCAGCACTCCAGAGACTGGGCTTATACCTTGCCTAACAGCAGGGTAGAGCTGAGACTGGCTGCGGGGTGCTGTGGGTGAGCCTACCCAAGGGCATGGGAGAGCCAGTGGACTAACCAGCTCAGATATCTCTCAAGCCCAGATCCAGGGCTTTGACTTGGTGCACCCCAACATCTATCTCACCCATGAACTGCTGGAATGCACAGAGGGGCCAGTCCTACACATCCAAAACTACGGAATCTCCATGATGCAGGGCAACAACTCTGGGTTCCAGTGAGGCTCCAGTATCGACAGTAGCAGAAGCCAGAGGCCTCATACCAGACCAACGAGTCATTGCAATGAACATTTTGCAAGCAACGTGTGGACAAAACGGTATACTGTGGGATGCATTGTGACACACTACAGCTTCCAAAAGGAAATTTTTTTCTCTGTTGGGACGGAGGTTGTAACTGTGGAGGGCAGGTATGAGGGGAGGGAGAGATGAGTGAGATTTGGGTCTGTGATATGAAATTCACAAAGAACCAATTGTGTGTGTGTGTGTGTGTGTGTGTGTGTGTGTGTGTGTGTGTGTGTGTGTATTCAGCAAAAGAAAGTAAAAAAAATTACCACACCAAATATCTACATCACATGACAGCTCAACACCATGAGTGGTCTCTTATGACTGTTTTCTAAACTAAAAATAAGTCATATATGGCAAATGATGGAATGGTCTGACATTTCTTCCATATAAAAGCCTTTATGATATACAAATACATATTTTAAGTATATAAACAAAACAGAACAGCCTCTCCTATAAAATAAGGGTCCATTTGTGAAACCTGATGTTACCTCTTAGAAGTGTCAGGGAGGAACCTGAGTTCTTTCATTGGCAACTCAGGTGGGAGAAAGGACGAACTGGAAAAAAGCAAGAGTGAACTTAAAGAAGTAAAAATTTCCACATTTTTTAATGTGAAAAAAAATTTAATGCACATTGACTCTTATTCCAAAACCTGCCTCATTTTTATTTTCCTACAGTTTCATGATAGTAGACACCAAGCTGTCTTATGGATGGCAACATATAAGTCCTTTCAATTTCTGCATTTTTCCTATCCAATCATACTTTGTGCCAAATCCCAAACAAAAGAAAACATTTCAGTTGTTCATTTGGTAATGTGCAAAAAGACTATAACATCACTTTTTTCCTCCCCTGAGGAGAAATAGAAGAGGCACTGCAAAACAAAACAAAAACAAAAACCCACACAAAAGAAAACAAAGAAACAAAAACATGACAAGTGATTCCAAGCAAAGAGACAGTGGTCCACAATTTACTTAGAAGCTAAAATGTGTTTTCTACAGGAGGTTACCATTAGGAGCCAAGTAATACTCTAAGTATCTAGTTAGTAAGTGGTAGCTAAATGAGGGTTTAAAAAACACATTGTAATTCTAAAATTAAATGTAGCAATAACAATGAAATACTAAATATCAATCAGTCCTTGGACAAATTGGCTTTAATTTAACTCATTTTTGCAGTTTTAAAATGTTCATTTGTTTCAAAGTGCCTTTGTTTTAAGAATGTTGATTAACACCAATATTGAAGAAGGTAAAAAAGATGATCCCATGTTTGGCACAAAATAATCTGCACATGCACATTCTAAATATAAAAAAGAATGAACTGAATTGGTGTTAAATACATTTTTACTATTTCAATTTCCAGAAAACTCAGGTCCCTGGAAGGCAAAATTGGAAAAAAAAAAAAAATCCATTGGCTAAACATACCATGAGTGAGCTTCAGTACACAAATCTTAAGTGGCTATTACTTTCTAAACCCAAGATGGGTCACATCATCTAAATGCAGGAGGAAATAACTGTGAAGCACATGCCACCCCTAGAAAGCAGGTGGGTGAGTGGCAGGCGCTGTGTCTAATGCGGGCAGATGGCAGTAGCCCAGTCAGGAGGAAAAACAGAAGGACGTGGGCATTGAACTACACAGCCACCTTCTCAGCGCATCTCTAGCTGGGTCAGGCTATACAATGAGGAAGAATAAGCAGAAGAGAGCATTGTTAGGTCTGTGAAGTGTTGACCTCCTCACTTTCCATCAGGATGCTCAGCGCTCCCACCGAAAGGTTTCTGTCACCAGGACCGGAAAGTACCAGCTACAGCTCTGTGTAAGACAATAACCTCTGACAAACAACTAAAGGGTATTACCAATTCATTTGACTTCACAAAATACAATGAGCTTGCTGCTGAGAAAAACCACATACAATAAATGTTTATGACTGAAAAAAACTGTTGAGACAAGATTTCACTGTGTAATTCTGGCTGGCCTGGAAATATCTATGTAGATTAGGCTAATATCAAATTCAGAGATCTGCATGCCTCTGCTCACAAGTGCTGGTATTAAAGGTGTGCATCACCATGATGCCCACTGGAACACTTAAAGCCACAATCTAAAGTAAGTGGCATATAGGCTATTCAAATATATAAATGACTCTTTGGGGAAAAAAATAGGTAACTCTACTTTTAGGTTTTAAATCCTGAAACTCAAAATATTATGTCTCTTATTGATAACACAAAACACTAAGACACTGATTTTTTGTTTTATTTTAGATATTTCATATCTTTTCATCATGAACAGAGAGACTGCATGAATAAGTGAATATTATCTGCATCATTTCCCCCAGAGTTTCCATTAACGTGTGTTTTAAAATGCAACTCTATAGCTGAGCATTATACCCATTAGCAGTCAAAATCTTACAAGTATTCATATCACGGTTCTTCTCTGAGCTGAAACTAGCAGGAAGACTATAAGAGCACGTGATTTCGCCAAGACTTGGTCTGAAGAACTCTGGGATTAAAAAAATTAAAAATTTACTTTTTCATAGTATTTATAAAATGGCTACAAAGGCTTTATAAGCTATTATACACTGTTATACCATGATAACGTAAAAATATAATGTTTGTGTGGGCAGTGGTGGCACACACCTTTAATGCCAGCACTGGGGAGTCAGAGGCAGGTGGATCTCTGGGTTCCAGGGCAACCAAGGCTACAGAGCAAAACCCTGTCTCGGAAGCAAACAAACAGTAACAGTCTGTAACAAACAGTAACAGTCTGTAAGTAGCTCTTAGACATCTAAAGGAACCGAGGGTTTAACTTTCCTTATGGACAAGTCAGAGGTGGCTTTCAGGTTAAAGGCAGATCAACGGCTGCTGGAAAGTTGCACGCCTGACTTAAGAACTTCAGCTTCTCTAGGTTAAAAGAAGTGGGGGAAGCAATGGATGATTAAAACTATAGCTTTACAGTTATTTGTTTTCATTCATTTATTTTTTTTTTTTTAAAGATGGGACTTCACTGTGTATTAATGGCTGGCCTGTAACTCAACAGAGATCCACCCAGCCCTGCCTCCCAAGTGCTGGGATTAAAGGTGTGCACCACCACGCCCAGCTGATATAGTCTTAAGATATAGTCTTAAAATATGTTGTTCTGGTGAAAAGTCTGGATTCACTGCTTCATTCATAAGTGTTTTCTTCGATTCCTTCCTGTAAGTCTCACAATCCACGATTACTGTGTCGACAGCTTCTGATTCAGCTCCAATGTTCTTTTATCACCGTGAGTTTCAGCATTCTTCACCAACACCTGTATGAAATCAAATACAGAAGTTTGGGGAGCAACTTTCAGAGGGTAAAACCAACTAGTGATGTAGCTGTTTACTTTCCTGTAATAAATCACTCAACTAAAGTTAACATATAAACACTGTGCATTAATAAGAATATCCATACCTTGACTGCTATAATTATCAGTTGTGCATAATATTAAGGGTTTTGCTTTCACTCTTGTCACTTGTAAACCCTGACCCCATATCCATATGTCTGCTTTTTGCGGGGTGGTCCCAATGGAGCGCTGTTTAAAGCCATGGCATATGACCTACACTCTAGGTTTTGGGTTTTGACAAGAAGCTTTGCATAATTTTTACCAGTTCCACAAGATGGAAGGGTCAATTCTACCTGATCATTCAGTTGGTTGCTGCTTTTCTGCTGTCAAATACTGCAAAAAGTGTGGGACTTTGCTCTTGCAAACTAGCACAGTAGTGTACAGCAGGCAGTTTCCTACTGCACAGTGAGATGCATGGTGAGAGGAGCTTATTCTAGAGGGAGAACCTATCTGTTTCCCAAGGCCGCTCACTGTCAAAACACCCTTAAAGGTGATTGCCTGCAACAAAGAGCAGTGGGGACCTGTCTCATGAGATGTTTAGATATGCAATAAATCCTTGATGAATTTTGCTAGATAAGGATTTTGAATTAGCACCTCCCAATTATAAATCTCTATATATCTGATAAACGACCTTTGTATTTGTCATTCTCTTCATGGTCTACAAGAAAACCAAAAACTGCCTTTCAAATAAGCTCCTTAACATTTTTCCCTTCTCTTTCACTTACAAACGCATGTAATGGGCCTTGCATCTTGCCTGGACAGCACAATATAGCTGGCCCTGCTAGTGTGGGCACAGGGGAGTCAGCTCTGAGGGCATCAGAGTGGGAGAGCTGGCTCTGTCCCCTTGTGGGCTGCAGCATTGGATGAGCTAGTAGAGCAGTGAAGGAGAGCTAGCCCTGTTGATGTGGACACAGCTACCACCAATTTTGTTGTTGTTGTTGTTTCTTGAGACAGGGTTTCTCTGTGTAGCCTTAACAGTCCTGGACTCACTTTGTAGACCAGGCTGGCCTGGAACTCACAGTGATCCATCTGCCTTTGCCTCCCAAGTGCTGGGATTAAAGGTGTGTGCCACCAAGCCCAGCTGTGAGGATAACTTTTAATCAGCCATATTTTAGCACAGAAAATAAAAATATCTAAATATGTCATTATTTATTTTCTTTAAATGGCTAAGAGAAAGTTTTTTATGGAACCAAATATTAGTGACTGTGCTCGGGAACACAGATTTAGGTTACTTTAAATTCCATGCTCTAATACTGCTAATAATTTCACAATATTCTTACAGTAACAGAACAAAGAAAATCATAAATCAAAACACTTCTAAAGTGCATTGATGGAACTAAACCCTATTTACTATTCTATGGGTGGGGCAGGTTGAATGTGGAGACATGAGAAGATGCCACAAGAAACTCTTGGTGGTCACTCTTTTCCTTCCTTGATAGGTTGCAGGGGTCTAGTTCTGGCTTTCACAGGAAGAGAAACCTCCTGATACCATCTTGTTTGCCCCTCCCGTGTATGCAGTTCTTTAGAATACAGCTCACAACTGGCAATGACAGAAGAGTTTTAAACGTGTGCCATTTACCTTCATTGGTTTGGACTTTTTCTCAAAGAAACGGTTTTTCTCAAAAAAAAAAAACTTATTATGGCTTCCTGTTGAATCTACAACTATTTTTAAGCATGGCTTAATATCTTAGTTTTTCATGCCAAAGAATCTTAGCTTTCAATGTAATACTAAGAAGAGAATTTTATAACAAATGTAAAATACTAACTACACATTCAGCCTTCAAACCATGTAGCTATTTCTCTACTTTCAACAGATGCAATATTAATTGTAGTATTGTGGCCAAAGAATGTGATATTCATCTTTTAAATCTTCAATAATAATAGGGTATGTACGAAAAGATAACTAATATTTTAAATGTAGTTAACAGCTTACATCAATGAGCTCAGGGTCATCTTTCGCATAGAGGTGTCTTAAGAGGTACCAACGTGCAGTGGATACAATGGAGCTGGGGTATCCAGGCTGGTACACCACTCTTTCCAAAAGTCGCCGTGTCTCTCTAGAGGAAAACCAAGTAAAATTACTTCTAAGCACTTAAGTTACTATGGCAGACTTTATGTACTGGTTTCATACATACATTACCTTTCTCGTTCTTACTCTGATAAGAAAAGTAACAGCTATTATTTATTAAATGTTTACTATGCACAAATCACTATGACAATCATACTTAATGTTCACATCCTTACTGCTGTTGTTATTCCTACTGCAGATAGGCAAACTTAAAGCTCATTCAAATACAATGAGGAGAAAGTTCCAAATTGTATGGGCATCTTTGTGTGTTCAACCTGTAATATTTCTGACTGAAAAGTATGCAGAAAAAGATCAGCCAGGCATGGTGGTGCATGCCTGTAAGCTCAGGTCTAAGAAGGTGAAGGCAGAAGGCTCACAAGATCCAAGGTCACCTGGGCTACACAAGAAGACCTAGCTCAAAAATCTAGAAAGTTCACGGGGAGAAAAAAAAAATCTTAAACAAGTAACCCAAACAACCAACCACCTACCTACCAATAATACAGATATATAAATGGAACAAGAAATGTTATTATGTGTACAGGAAGCCACATGAATAAAAACAAGCTCTTAGTGTCTTCAAGGATATGTACAATAATATATGAACTCAACTCATATAATTACAAAATAATTTACAGTTATGCTCTCATTTTTTTTTCTCTCCTAACTTACAAACATTTACAACCTTCCAAACTCCTTAGTCGTAGAAATAAAATAAAACAACTAATTTCAGAAGGGCTAAGTAGAGATCATATAAACAGCAGTGGGTTTGGGCAGGAACTAAGGAGTTTGTCTTGAAGAAGTCCATGCACAGTGTTACACTACAATCACAGCTTCTTCCTGGACTGCATATTTAGGGGATGACTTTAGGAAATAACAACAATGCTAAGAAGCCCAGCAGGGTCACATAAGAGCCAGTGTGCTCCCAAGGTGCATCAGCAGGAAGGACAGACCGGGACATTCTCAGTGAAACAGCACACACGCACACACGCATGCATGTATGCACGTACAGACAGGGGCCCTCACCAGGTAAATGTTATAAACAGAACTGCTGTAGAGCTGCATGATCTTAATTCATGCTTCAGTCTTATTTTTGAGGAGGGCATATTTATATAGTGAGCTCTATTTCTATAAACCTATTCTGTATTCTGTGTCAGGATGCTTATTCCTAAATCAGTTTTACTTATGATGGACATATTAGAACCAGATGTTATTTTTAGAATTTTTAAGTACTCACCTATACAAATGATATTTAAGTAATGCTCTTCACATTTGTGACTCCCATCCCCAACCTCTAATTATATTACCAAAAACGTTCTCTTAATCTGAACAGTCTTTGACTTTTCTATACATGAAAGTATATATTTACAAATAGGTTTATCTTTTCAACATTTGTTAATTTTTCCAGTTTGTTAAATTAGCAAAACTTCTGTTAACCTCATCTATAATCCAGAATATAATTCTAGAATCCACATTATACTGATGGCTCATCCTAAAATAGAAAGAGATAAAAAAAACCCCAAGGCATCTTCACATGAAAGGTTTTCATGCTAAACTTGTCACATTTATATCTATGCACCATTTTTTGTTAAATAAATATGAAATGTTTTCTTCCCCACTGCAATGTAGAATGAGATTTCCCTAAAGCAGCGATATAAGAACATCCCAAAGCTTGTTACACTAGTTTACCACATTATAAATCCTCCTTTGATCATTTCTTAGGAGACTTTACAATAAAGTATGATTTCCAAGGAAAAAATAAACACAGATTTCTTATACCTTGCTCCCATCTTACGGTTGAACTGCAACAAAGCTTGCAAGAAGACAGCCAGAGGACAAAAGCAAACTTTCAAGGCCTCACTTGTAGCCTCTTGAACCAAGGATGGCCAGTGATCACTTGAAACATTAGCCTAAAATGTGCAAAATAAATATTAACTCAAAAAAATTAACTCAAAGTTTTGACATGTTCATTTTCATAGCTCAGCTCTCACTATGAATTCATCATACAAATACTACAAGAAGCACAATCTTAATTACTAAAAAATTATCTAGGATTGGTTCCTTGCCCATACGGATCGATAAAACAGGGTACACTGAGATAAAGAGAAGATCTCAAAAGAAAGCATCAGTTTAAACATGAAAATATATGTTAAAAGAAAAATACATATTATAGATGACAATCCTATTAACTAGTAATCATTTCTCTAGTCTACCAAATTTAACATGTCTCAATTTTTAATAATGGTTATGGTGGTCTGAGTAAGAATGCAACCCCATAGGCTTATAGGGAGTGACCACCAGGGAGTGACACTATCAGGAAGTGTGGCCTTGTTGGAGGAAGTGTGTCACTTGTGGTGCGCTCTAAGGTTTCAACTGCCCAAGCCAGTCCAGTATCTCTCAGGTTTACTGTTGCCGGCAGATCCAGATGTAGAACTCTTGGCTACCCCTCCAGCACCATGTCTGCCTGCGTGCCACCATGCTTCCTGCCATGATAATATACTAAACGTCTGAAACTGTAAGCCGGCCCCAGTTAAATGCTTTCTTTATAGGAGTCGCTGTGGTCATGGCGTCTCTTCGCAGCAGCAGAACACTGACAAAGCAATGGTACATGTACAGCGCTGCTTTTCAAAAACCATCTATGAAGAAAACCTGCAATTTAATAAAATCACAATATGGAACATACAAAGCAGGTGAGAGAAGAATTAAAGCAAAGTCATTAATAGTAAAAACAAAGTATTGGCATTGCATGGGAGAAATGTGCATGCATCTTCAGTTACAAACAGGTTTTTATAAAAAATATTGATTCAAAAATAACAAGTACTTCCTACAAAACAGTAACTGAAAACAGGTGGCAACAAAACTAAGAAGAAAAAGTTACTAAAACTATACGTGGAGTTTTGGATGTGGTGTGCTTGACAGGCGGGCATGAGGCCCTGGGATCCGTGCCCAGCACTGCTTAGACAGGGTGGCACATGCCTGCAATCCCAACAGGTAGATGCAGGGAGCCTAAAAGCTCAAAGAAACCCTCAACAACCCAGTGGTCTAAGGCCAGCATAGGGTTTGTGATATTCTTCCACACAACAAATAATCTTACAGCACAATCCCTGTTCCTCTGGCTTTTAGAATCTTTCTGTTTCTCGTTCCCCCAAATAATCCTTGATCCTTACGTGCAGGAATTGTGCTTTGGAAGAATCAGCACTGCAGGGGTGGGAGGTGGGGCACACAATGGATGGTTAAAAAGAAGGGAAGGGAGGAACGGTATAATTGTATTATAACCCAAAGAAATAAAAGTAGCAAAAAGGAAAAAAATGTTGGTGGTTGGTCTGGTGCTATGCATTCAAATGCTAAATTATGGCCCCGCCATTTGGTCACAGTCCAGACAAGTACATTCTTATGTACGTTGGACAATGTTGTGTAAACTCTGCTCCCCAATTATCTGTGATTGCATAATAAAGATGCTAACAACCAATTACTGGGCAGAATAGAGACAAACGGAACTTCCATTCCAGGGCTTGGGATCTAAGGAAAGGACCTCCAAGCCAGTAGCAGGAAGCAGAAGAAAGGAAGGAGAAAAAGATGGAGGCAGAGGACATGGCCTGATGGAGCAGATCCAGCCCAGACAGGATGTAACTTGGGGAATGTAGCTGGGAGGTAGCCAGACTAGTTTAAAAACTTAGTTTGTATCATACCTGCCCAGTTATTATGCTAAAGCTGTTTAAATAAATCTATAGGTCTCTGTCTCAATTATTTGGGAACTAGCCAGTTTATGGAAAAGTCTTATAGAATTTAATAAATATTCAAAAACAGAAGCAACAACAAAACCCTCAAAGTGTACCAAGATTTCTTTTCTTTTTTTTTTGTTTTTGTTTTTGTTTTTTCAATGCAGGGTTTCTCTGTGTAGGCTTGGTTGTCCTGGATTCATTTTGTAGACCAGGCTAGCTTTGAACTCACAGAGATCCACCCGCCTCTGAGTGCTGGGATTACAGGCATGCACCACCACGCCCAGCTCCAAGATTTCTTAATTATAAGTATCCAGATATTATGCATTTTAAAAGTCAATATATAGTTTATTTTACATTTTAATATAGTCATATCATAAAAAATACATATAAGATTAAATACATTTCATTTAATTGTAAGAAAAATATTAGAGCAATAACCTTTAAATATAGTATAAGCAAAAGTAATCTGCTTAATCAATCTGCTTAATCAAAAAAAAGATCAATGCTTAATGCATCTTATGTACACATGAGAGCAGAGGAAGCTTCTGTACATCTGCTGTGCTTGTGCATCGACAAACGCACATAGTATATATCCTGATTCTTAAACATAAATACCAAATATGCAAGTGCTCAGATACAATCATATTATATAAACTAGTCTGCAGATTAACTTTACTTCACATACATGTTATCTTTAAGAATTTTACCTAATGGCACATGAGACTTTTTGAGTTAACTTATGTAAATTGGCCTCAGAAAATAGGATATCAAGTCATAGGTCCCTAGACATACCTTGAGGAATGGCAAATTGAATTAGGGGGAAAAAATAAATTCTCACATCCTTGCCACAATAAGTAGCAGACTTGAATTCTTAAGTTACCAAGAATACACTTGCTATAATTTTTATTATATAATTGTGTAATATATATTATTATATATATTATATTATATAAATTATAAAATTATATATAATATAACATATATTATATATAATTATATAATTTTCCCTAAACAACTATAAAATGTTGCTGTAGTCTGTGGGTTCCTATTGCTCTGTGTATCTCCAGAGCTCAAGGTACAACGTCCACAAGAGATCGCAGCAAAAGACAATGAAAAACAGGGAAAACACCACAGAATTTGACCATGTGAAAGCTCCATAATTAAAAAGGAAAAGGGTTTGTGAAGGAATCAAGTTTTCACGATCACAGTTGTACCACGCTTACCATGCACACTTCCAGCGCCAGCAGCGCTAGCTTCAACAGACTCGAGAGCTTCCCACTCCAGCTGCCCTGCTGGGACGCCACTTGCAGGCTCTTTCTGTAACACATCTCTGCAGCACCCATCATTCCTTGGGACTGATACACCTGCGCCAGCCACTAAGGAACAGAAAGACAGACAGATGCAAAGCATTTGAGTTTAGGATGGAGTTTGATCCCCCACTCTCAAGAAATCTAATAAACTCTAATGAATTTAATTTTTAATTCAACTATTGCTATGTCCATGTCCCCCAAAAGAACGAGCTCTGTTACATTGCTTACTCTGCTTATCTGCTTATAAGCAACACTTCCTTAGCCCTACCAAGCTGAAGTTTAAGTGTCTCCAAAGATGGCAAACCAAGAATATCAAGTTACAATGCAAAAACTGATAAACTATGTAAATACTGATTAGCTGTGTAAATCAAAAGAAAGTTTATACAGCTGTAGTGCTGTGCAGCAATGGAGCTTTAAGACAGAAACAGGGAGAGAAGAAGTTGGCACTGTAAAAGCACTCCTTCCACACGAGCATTTCTACATACAGCAACATGGAATTGGCGAGAAAAGGCTGACAGAAAGCAACAGTAGACATGTTCGTAGTGGCAGATGATTTTAACATGCCTATTTCAGCATTCATATTAAGAAACAGATAGAAATAAAGTAAAAATTCAGCAAGAAGAAAAAAGATACAATGGAAAGGCTTGGTTTACATGACCTACGTAAAAGGCTATTCACAACTGCAGAACACATGCTTTACAAGTGTACATGCAAGATTTACCAAATGTGACTCTACACTGGGCTATAGGGCAAATCCTGAGTCAGACATGTTGTATTGTGCTATCGTCCCAGGACTCTGACGGCTGAAACAGGCGGAGCACAAGCTCCAGGACACCCTGGGCTACTACTGAGTTCCTGTTTGAAAAAACTATCACAGAGACTACATTTCAAAAATACCACCAGTCTGAAATCATAAAATAACATCATAACTAAATGGAATTACGCTTGAAACCATTAGCAGAAAAATGTGTAGAATACTCTCATATCAGAAATTTCCCAAGATGCTTCATATAAAAAACAAGACAAAGGCATCTCAAATAAAGAGAATTTTGAAACAAATGGCAACAGAAATGCTACAGTAGAATGAACATTAGACAGCAGGCAAGGCACTTGTGATGCAAGTAAAAGACTAGAGTTCAGATCCCGAGAGCCATGTAAGAGCCAGCGTCCAACAAATGCAAGCTACAAACGGAGCAAGCTGGTAGGTCAGGGTAGCCAGAATGGTGAGCTCTGGATTGAGTGAGAGACGCTGGGCAACTGAGGTTGCTGTGATAATGTAAGACCCCCTCCCCTGTGCACCCGACATAGCAAGCATAGCAGCAGTAACGCTATCTTGCAAGGCAAGACTAGAATAATAGGTTCCCGGGGTAAGATAAGGCCTGGGGCTCAGATGAAAGCGTGCTTGTCCTTGTCAAACAAGATATTTATAGTCGGCCATCTGGCCCAGGGAGTGGGCAAACTCCCCTGTTCCCATCCGATGACCGGGCTATAACCTCGCCTCATTTAAATTTACCAATCAGAGCCCTGTAACTATGCTTTTTCGCTTCTGTAACCGAGCTTCCCGCCAAAATCCCTATAAAAGGACCCCCTAAAAACTCGCTGGGCGCGCCAGCCTCTCCGGAGACTGAAACGCCCGGGTACCCGTCCCCTTAATAATAAAGCCTCTTGCTTGTTGCAGCCGAAGCCTTGGTCTCGTTGGTTCTTGGTGGGGGTCTCCACGTTAAGACCGCCGTGTCGGGGGTCTTACATTTGGAGGTTCCACCGAGATCGAGACCCCCGCCCGGGGACCATCGACCCAAATTCGGGAGGTAAGCCTTTGTCTTTGTGCCGGCCGGCTTTGTCGTTGTTGTCTTGTTGTCATTTCGTCTTTGTTCATCGTTACGTGTCTCGGTGTTTGCGCAGACTCTCTGAATCTGGCAAGGAGAGGAGGAGCTGACGGGCTCTCAGACTCCTCCCTTGTACCCGTGGGAGACGTCCCATCGGGATTCCGTAGGGACTTTCCGTCCCATCCGAATCTGGGGCCCCCGGCCCATCTGAGAGGCTATTCGCCTCATCTGGGAGACAGGGAAAAGTCCGGACGCCCTGCGTCTCCAACCTCCGTTTTGGCGCAAGCGTCCCGCGCAAGCTGTTTTTTGGTCTTTTGCGTCTAGATTTCCTCTGTTGTGTTTCGTTTTGTGTTTTTGGTACCATGGGTCAGACTCTTGTCACCCCGCTAACCCTTACTTTGCAGCATTTCAAAGAAGTCCGTGCCATTGCGCACAAAGTGTCAGTAGAAGTCCGCAAGGGCAGATGGAAAAGTCTTTGTTCTGCTAAATGGCCTACGCTTTATACCGGGTGGCCACAAGATGGCACTTTTAACCTTTCTCTCATTCTACAGATCAAGTCCAAAATTATAGATCCTGGACCACACGGTCATCCGGACCAGGTCCCCTACATAATGACTTGGGAATCTCTCGTTCGTGACCCTCCTCCATGGGTCAGACCTTTCCTCGTTCAGCCCTCTCCTTTTCCCCACCTCTCTTACCACGCCCGCCTTAAAACAGCTCAACCCTGGGCGCATGCTCCTCTCGCCGCGGCGGGGCGGGCACCGCCAATCCGGGCTTTTAGGGAGGTGCGAGAATTTAGCGACGGTCCCTGGGATTTCCCCGAGGCTAAGGCGAGCCCTCCTTTTGTATGAATTACTCTCTGCTCCGGCCCGGGGGTGGGGCGGCGAGGAGCTGGCCAGGAGGGCGTCCGAAATCTATCCTTTTCCTTCCTGACTCCGCTGCCAAGACTGTATCGAGATCCGGGTGTCCCTTCCCACGGAGGCTACCTCCCGACGTCAGTCCCGCTATCCCCCTGCTCGCCTCCCGCCTCCCTTACTCCTCTAACCGGGAGGAGCACAATGCTGGGGACCCTTCACGGCCTCAGAACCCAAGGGCTCTGCAGCGGCTTCCCCTGGGGCTGGTCTCTATATTGCGCCGCCGCCACCTGATTGCTCCAGACCTGCGCCCACCCTGACGCTCCCGCCGCAGCGACCGAGGCCTCACCAATGGCCGGCCGACTCCCCAGCCGGCGCAAAGTTCCACCCCAGACCTCTCAGCTCCTACAGACCTCCTCACCTCGGGGAAAAAAAAAAAAAAAGCAGCGCGTCCTTCTGGAAACACGCAAGAGCGTCCCAGGAGCTAATGGGCGGCCTACCCAGCTGCCAAATAAAATTAACTGTGCTTTTCCCTTAGAACGACCGGAATGGGACTTCAACACTGAGAAAGGTAGGGCCCACCTATGTCTTTACCGTCAGCTGCTCATAGCGGGTCTCCAAAAAGCCGCCAGGCGGCCCACCAATTTGGCCCAGGTTAAGATGGTTACTCAAAAAGCAGATAAGACGCCGTCAGCTTTTCTTGAGCGTCTAAAAGAGGCTTACAGGGTTTACACTCCATATGACCCTGAAGACCCTCTCCAGGCCACCACCCTAGCCATGTCCTTGTCTGACAATCTGCCCCAGATATCAGATGCAAATTAGAGAGATTAAAAAAAAAAAAAAAAAAAAAAAACTCAAAGAAAGTACAGTTCAGGATCTTTTAAAGGAGGCAGAGAAAGTGTATAATAAAAAAGAGAGATTAAAAAAAAAAAAGCGGAAAAAAGGAAAAATGCTAGAAATAAAAAGAGACATAGGGAGATGAGTAGACTGTTGGCCACCGTAGTTTCAGGGCGCCAGGATAGTCAGGGCCAGGAAAAACGGAGAAAAACCCCTGTAGATAAGGACCAATGTGCCTATTGTAAGGAGAAAGGTCACTGGGTACGGGACTGTCCCAGGCGTCCCAAAGGGCCCCGTAAAACCCCCCCCTCCACGGCTCTCCTCAACCTGAAAAACTGAAAAAGTCAGGGTCAGGAGCCTCCCCCTGAACCCCGGCTAACTCTAAATGTGGGGGGGGCAACCCGTCACCTTCTTGGTGGATACGGGAGCTCAGCACTCCGTCCTCACCACCGCACCGGGGCCCCTGACAACAAAGACTGCCTGGGTGCAAGGAGCGACTGGCGGGAAGCCTTACCGCTGGACCACCGAGAAAAAAGTACATCTTGCCACCGGTAAGGTCTCACATTCCTTTCTTCATGTCCCGGACTGCCCATATCCCCTCCTGGAAAGAGACTTATTAACCAAACTCAAGGCCCAAATTCACTTCGAAGAAGGGCACACTCGTGTGACAGGACCACAAGGGCGGCCTATTCAGACTTTGGTATTAAATTTAGAGGATAAATACAGATTGTATGAGACTGACCCCCCCCTGGGAGCGATACCCCTAGCCCAGACTGGCAAGCCCTGTATCCATCATCATGGGCCGAAACTGGGGAAATGGGCCTAGCTCACCAACAGCCCACCATATTAGTACACCTTAAGGCTTCTGCCACCCCAGTCTCTATCCGGCAGTACCCTATGTCACAGGAAGCCTACCTGGGAATACGGCCTCATATTCGGAAACTCCTGGACCAAGGCATACTGACTCCTTGTCAGTCTCCTTGAAACACCCCCTTGCTTCCTGTTAAAAAGCCCGGAACGGGAGATTATCGGCCGGTCCAAGACTTAAGAGAAGTCAACAAACGAGTTGAGGACATACATCCTACTGTCCCCAACCCTTACAACCTATTGACAGGGCTATCCCCAGACCATGTCTGGTACACTGTGCTGGACTTAAAGGATGCTTTCTTCTGCCTAAGACTGCATCCCTCCAGCCAGCCTCTCTTTGCATTCGAATAAAAGGACCCCGACTTGGGGATTTCGGGGCAACTAACATGGACACGGCTGCCCCAGGGATTTAAAAATAGTCCCACCCTGTTCGATGGGGCCTTACACCGTGATTTGGCCGACTTCAGGGTACGATACCCAGACCTCATATTGCTCCAATATGTGGACGATCTCCTCCTGGCAGCCCCCTCTAAGGAGAGCTGCCAACGGGAAACCCACGCCCTCCTACAAGTCCTAGGACGGCTGGGGTATCGAGCCTCTTTCAAGAAGGCACAAATTTGCCAGACTGAAGTAACCTACCTAGGTTACTCCATCAAGGATGGACAGAGGTGGCTCACTCCGGCTAGGAAACAAACTGTCCTCCAAATCCCGCCACTGCGGTCCCCCGTCAGCTCAGAGAATTTTTAAGAACAGCGGGCTTTTGCCGCCTCTGGATCCCTGGGTTCGCGGAACTGGCAGCTCCCCTGTACCCCCTTACCAAGCCAGGAACGATGTTTGCCTGGGGGCCCACCCATCAACAGGCCTTCGAGGCTATTAAGACTGCCTTAATCTCAGCCCCTGCACTGGGGCTGCCCGATTTAACCAAGCCCTTTGAGCTGTTCATTGACGAGAAACAAGGCTACGCCAAGGGAATTCTAATCCAGAGACTGGGGCCCTGAAAAAGGCCTATAGCCTACCTCTCTAAAAAAAAACTGGACTCCGTGACAGCA
Source organism: Acomys minous (assembly GCF_964271855.1). Lineage (NCBI taxonomy): Eukaryota > Metazoa > Chordata > Mammalia > Rodentia > Muridae > Acomys > Acomys minous. The sequence goes on along the minus strand of NC_140492.1, from coordinate 78,979,505 downwards.
GGCTGGCCCCCTTGCCTACGGATGGTTACTACAGCCGCCTTACTCCTTAAAGACTCTAATAAACTCACCATGGGACAGCCAATTACTATCTTAGTCCCCCATGCCATGGAATCCCTGGTCCGGCAGCCCCCAGACAGATGGCTCTCCAACGCCCGGGTTACCCATTACCAGGCCATGCTTTTAGACTCGGACAGAGTCACCTTTGGGCCAACAACCAATCTCAACCCTGCCACGCTGCTCCCTCTCCCAGACAGGCCCGAGGATCATGACTGTCAGCAAGTCCTGGCGGAAACCCATGAAACCCGCCCTGACCTCACTGACCAGCCCCTCCCTCACCCAGACTTCGTTTGGTATACGGATGAGAGCAGCTTCCTGGATAACGGGACACGACGGGCCGGAGCGGCTATCACCACCACCGACCAGGTAATATGGGCCAGCCCTCTGCCCCCAGGGACCTCCGCCCAGCGTGCTGAACTGATCGCCCTGACCAAGGCCCTGGAACTGGCAAAAAAAAAAAAAGGCTAACAGTCTATACAGACAGCCGGTATGCCTTCGCCACGGCCCACGTACATGGAAAAATTTATCGGCGCCGAGGACTCCTCACCTCAGAAGGTAAAGAAATTAAAAATAAGACTGAAATCCTGGCCCTCCTGAAGGCCCTCTTTTTACCCCAGCAGCTCAGCATCATCCATTGCCCGGGCCACCAGAAAGGGGACTCCCCTGAGGCTCGAGGTAATCGGCTGGCTGACGAGACAGCCCGCCAAGCCGCTACAAGACCCCTCGACACTCTCGAGGCGCTCTCCTTACAAGGGGACACCGGAGCGCCAGGACAGCAGGACCGGAATTGAAAATTCACCGACGACGACATACAAAGACTTCAGAAGATGGGCGCTCTTCCTGAAGGCCCTAACCATTGGCGATACCAGGACAAGGTAGTCGTCCCCTCAAAAGAAACTGACTATTTGATTGACTACTTCCACAAGCTCACTCATTTAAGCGCCCAGAAAATAAAGACCCTCCTTGAAAGAAAAGAAACGGACTTTTACCTATTAAAAAAAAAAAAAGGAGGCCCTCCAGAGAGCCATTGACAATTGCCGGCCCTGCACGCTGGTCAATACCAACAAGTCCTTGAATTTGTCAGGAACTAGGGTCCGAGGGCACCGGCCAGGGACACATTAAAAAATTGACTTCACGGAGATCAAACCAGGTATATACGGATACCGGTACCTGCTGGTCTTCGTAGATACTTTTTCAGGATGGACTGAAGCCTTCCCCACCAAACATGAGACGGCCAAGGTGGTTTCCAAAAAGCTTTTAGATGATATTTTCCCTCGCTACGGGATGCCACAGGCAATTGGGTCCGACAACGGACCAGCCTTCGTCTCCCAGGTAAGCCAGCAGGTGGCCAAACTATTAAAAATTAATTGGAAATTACATTGTTCTTATAGACCCCAGAGTTCAGGACAGGTAGAGCGCATAAATAGATCTATTAAGGAGACTTTGACTAAATTAACGCTTGCAGCTGACACTAAGGACTGGGTGGCCCTGCTACCCCTGGCCCTAATACAGGGTTAAGAACACCCCTGGCCCACATGGGCTTACTCCCTTTAAGATTGTCTATGGTTCACATGTTCCTATTGTTTACTTCCCTGACCCAGATATTGGCTCCTTTGCTACCAGGCCTTCCCTCCAGGCACACCTAAGAGCCCTCCAAGAGGTGCAAAATAAGGTTGGAGACTACGTCTGGGTCCAACGTCACCGGACCAAGAACCTCGAACCCCGCTAAAAGGGACCTTACACCGTTCTCCTAACTACCCCGACGGCTCTCAAGGTAGACAGAATTGCCACCTGGATTCATGCTGCTCACGTCAAGGCGGCCAAGGACACAGACGGGAACACATAAAAAGCACATCAGACCGACAACCCTTTAAAGATAAGACTTTCCCGAACCTAATTCGCCCCATGACCCCTCCGACCTATACCACCACTTTAAGGGGATCAATCACTACCCCCGAGAGCCAATATCCATCACTCTGACACTGCTATTAAAAAGATTAACAGTCGGGGGGGGGGGGTGTTTGTGGCAGGGATCGGAACCGGGACTACTGCTCTCACTCAGGTTGCTCATTTTCAGCAGTTACAGCAGGCCATGAGAACAGTCCCTGACCTCCCTTTCCGAGGTAGTGCTCCAAAATCGTAAAGGGTTAGATATCTTGTTCCTGAAAGAGGGTGGGCTCTGTGCAGCCCTCAAGAAAAAATGTTGTTTTTATGCTGACCATACAGGAGTAGTCAAAGATAGTATGTCTAAGCTGCGAAAAAGACTAAAACAGCGACAGTTACAATTTAAATCAGGACGAACTTGGTATAAAAACTGGTTTAATAAGGCTCCTTGGTTCACCACTTTAATATCTACCATTACGGGCCCTTTGTTATTTATTGTCCTGCTCCTACTTTTTGGGCCCTGCGTTCTTAACAGACTGATGCAATTCATCCGAAACCGAGACCACCTATCGGTTGTACAGGCCTTGGTTCTAACCCAACAATACCAACAGCTCCAACAGGCACAACCAGAGGTCATTGAATGAAAGATTTCATTCAGTTTACAACAAGAGGGGGGAATGTAAGACCCCCTCCCCTGTGCACCCGACATAGCAAGCATAGCAGCAGTAACGCTATCTTGCAAGGCAAGACTAGAATAATAGGTTCCCGGGGTAAGATAAGGCCTGGGGCTCAGATGAAAGCGTGCTTGTCCTTGTCAAACAAGATATTTATAGTCGGCCATCTGGCCCAGGGAGTGGGCAAACTCCCCTGTTCCCATCCGATGACCGGGCTATAACCTCGCCTCATTTAAATTTACCAATCAGAGCCCTGTAACTATGCTTTTTCGCTTCTGTAACCGAGCTTCCCGCCAAAATCCCTATAAAAGGACCCCCTAAAAACTCGCTGGGCGCGCCAGCCTCTCCGGAGACTGAAACGCCCGGGTACCCGTCCCCTTAATAATAAAGCCTCTTGCTTGTTGCAGCCGAAGCCTTGGTCTCGTTGGTTCTTGGTGGGGGTCTCCACGTTAAGACCGCCGTGTCGGGGGTCTTACAATAAAACACCGTAACCAAAAGTGACTTGAGGACTAGCTTATTTTGGTGTGCAGTTCTGGAGGGGTACGACACCGACATGGGAGGGATGACGACAGCAGGGACAGGCATGGCAACAGGAACAGGAAACTGAAGATCACATCAGGAAGCAGAGAAAGTGACTGAGGCGAACTGTCAAAGTCCAAGCCCTGACACATGCTTCTTCCAGCAAGGCCACATTTTCTAAAGCATCTCCTAATAGTACCATCAACACGGGACCAAGGGTTCAAATGCCTGAGCCTATGAAAGACCTTTTCATTCAAACCACCCTGGAACTATGAGCCAAAATAGCCCCTCCTCCTCCCTTCATTTGCTTTTATCAGTATTTTGTCATAGAAGCAAGGAAAGGAATTAAGACAGTGCCCTTCTTATAAAACATCTGTAACAGTTCTCTATTTCTTTTACATCAACTTCAAGTAAAAGAGGGGTTTCTGCCATTGTTTTCAATTGAGGAAATTTACAAGCAAGGCTAAGAAGGACTGTTAGCATAATGCTCTTGTGGGCTGTGTAAAGCTTACGCTCGTTCATTCAAATGCTGATTTCTCTACCCCACTCTCTGGATCAATTAGGACACTGCATTGTGATGTTTATTCTAAGTTAAGCATGCCACCATTTGTTCTTTGTCTTGCCAATGAAGGCAACTAGCTAATGCTGAGCAATAACAGAGAATAGGGTGGGACGTGCTGATTGTAATAAACATGTCAGGGCTTGTTTCAAAGCCCAGTGTAGGAAGCAGCTACATGTCAGGGCTTGTTTCAAAGCCCAGCGTAGAAAATAGCTGACAGCCCAAAAAGCTGACGTGTGACCAGATGTGTGAGTGATAGATAAAACCTTAGTAGTAAGTTCTGACCTAGGAGCAGCCAGGACTGCAAGTTGGTGATAAGAGTGCCGCAGAAAGCTAGATGTGTGAATTAGAGAGGGTAAGGCTAAAGTAAGTATAAAAACCCTGAGAAGAAGCAGCCAGCTCTCTTCGCTCTCTTCGCTCTCTCTTCTCTTCGCTCGCTAGCTCTCTCTCTCTCTCGCTGCCACCATGATCACTTGAAATGCTGCCAGCCAAAGGGGCGCTTCCCCCCGGACGGAGCGGACAGACATGCTGTCAGATAACAACCCGAGAACTGATTCAAGTCGCAGCAGCGAACCTGTTCGACAGAACTTCGCGATATCAGGTCGTATACCCTAATGGCATAAGTTCCCAGAACATTGATATTATAAGATGCTAAATGCTACTCCTATTAGAATTAAGATAGTGTTAAGAGTGTAATGAAATGGTATTGGTGGCTTGGCCTTGGAGCCTTAGCCGCTGCCTTTTGCTGTAGTTGCCTTTGTATTGCTAATAAACCTCTCTTGCTAAATCGTACCACTTGCTCTTGGCCTGACTCTTTTGTTCCGGATTCTGAGTGTAAACTCTCTGCTCGCGACACTGATCCAGTGAGGGGAGGAGAAAGAGAAGGTGGAGAAGACTGGGAAACACCATGAGAAATGGACCAGGCCTAGGAGACGATTGAAAAAGCAAGTATAAAGTGGGAAATCAGAAAGGGAGTAAGCTATCCTAGCACGGAGGTTTAGGATGGAGTAATTACTGCACAGCATTGTGCTATAGGCTAATTAATTAGATCCTGGTCTCTCTGTGGTTATTTGGGTATAAAGCTGGTTAAGGAGTGACCACTGATTTTACTAAAATAATTAAATATTAAATATTAATATTCTTTCAACAAAAGACTTAAAGCATTATAGAAACAGATCCTAAATTAATGTTAAACTTCCCCAATACTCTTCACATTTAGAAACAGACAAATACATGATTGATCTAAAAGCAAGGGTTAAATAGAGGTGGGATATATTCCTCAACTAGCATCACAGCACATCTTAATTTAGGACTCACATAAGAAAGTAAACTGTCTTTATAATCTCTTAATTTTGGAAGCTGTTTGCCCACACTCCCTACTTAATTAATAATTTTATTCCTTCCCAAGTCTCTGCTGGGGTTGAAGACTAGATAGTTATAGCTTCACAGCTTTGTGTGAAAATGTTTTAAGGTCTAGAAAGATGCTTTTTTACGTTTATAAATACAAGCTATGATAGAGAATAACTTAGGTACAAAACTTTAGACTCACCTAGATAGGACAGATAGTATTTTCTTCACGGTTGCCAAATATAAATGAGGTAAACATTTTGAATATAACTTTTACATATGGCTTTCCCAGTTGTGTCATAACTGTTCTTACTATATATAGTTTACTATAGATAAATGAGGCCCATATACATTTAAAAGAAAAAAGAAAAAAGAAAGAAAGAAAGTAGAGACCTTACCTGCCATGCCGGAACAGAGGTTGAATTGGACATGACTGTCTTTTGCAGTTCCTCCAGTACAGCATCTGGGAGGGGCTTTTGAGACTCCAGGAGTGATTTACACTGAACTTGTCTCAATAGTAAGACAACAGCTGGCTGGTCAGGGTTACTCTTCAAATTCTAAAAATTAAACCCAAATAGAAACATATCAAACAGGCTCTAAGCTGAATAAGTAGAGGACAATTAACATGTGTTCCGTGCTAAAAGATTTCCCCCTTAATTTAAACTTCTTTTTGTGGCTATAGAAAAAACAGGTACACAGGTTAAATAATCAAAAGGCTATGTGGACTGGGACCACTAGCCTGGGGTCTTTCATATAAGTAACAGGCTTGTTAGTATTTGAGTCACGTAGTTTAGACCTAATGTGCCCTGTTGAGTTGGTTTACTCTCAGTTGTTATACTAAAATACTAAGGTTCTGAACATAAAACTGACCCAAGAAGTATAAAAAGTAAAGGCGATCACTATCTCAGTAGAAGTCTGTGATCAAGATAACGTTTGTGAGAGTGAGTTCCAGGGACAGCCAGGCCTACACACAGAAACCCTGGCTCAAACACACAAACACACACACACACACACACACACACACACACACACACACACGCGCGCGCGCACACACACACACACAGGGACAGCCAGGCCTACACACAGAAACCCTGGCTCAAACACACACACACACACACACACACACACACACATAGGGACAGCTAGGCCTACACACAGAGACCCTGGCTCAAACAAACAAACAAACAAACAAACATAACAAAACAAAAAGGAAAGAAACAGAAAAAAAGATAACATTTGTATTTATTTATAGAGTATAGCACCATAACTCAATACCTATATTAAGATCAAATCAGAATAATTAGAATTTCATCTCAAACTTCCAACTCTTCTGTAGTCAAAATGCTTCTTACTGCATCTCTCTTCAGAGAATATATATCTATTTTTTCTCATTAGATCATAGTCTAACATATATCTAAAGTGTATTTGAAGGCTTACTTCTAGGAGAAACTGAAACAATAAAATGAACAGGAAAGGCTCATAAAGCATTCCTCATTCTAGTAAAGAAGAAATTACAACTGCTAATTTATGCTTAGTCAACATCCACAATATAATTAATACAGGGTCCTGGATTTAGAGTAGATAGAATTCTTTACATGGAAGAAAAACGTATTATTCTGTTTTTCAAAGAACTTAAGGACAAAGGGGATCATAAAGGACCATATTTATCTCTCTGTAAAATTTGTTTCTCTCCTAAAGATCATTTCTAAGAGAACAACACACTCTCTCTGGTATTTATGAAACATAAGCCTCTCGAGAAAAAGCCATGTTTAAAACCCTCTCCTTTTCAGTGGGTCTATGAAGTTGATTTACCGATTGAATAAATATTTACTGAGTCCCTACTGTGTGGCAGCAAAGATGCTAAGAAGCTGCAAGCAGAGAGCCGCTATGGTAGCCTATGGTGTCCAACAAGTGGCTCCAGGTACCAGTCAGCAATCTCCAGTCACTCTGTTGCTTCAGAACTTGGAAAAGGGAAAGACGCTTGGAACACAGTATTCTAAGGGGAGCAACCAGAAGCCAAAGGAATGGCACCCTAAACAAAATGGAAGGTCTACTGAGAGTCCAGGAGGCGGGCTGGGAAGACGGTTCAGTGGTTAACAGAGCATATAGATCTTGCAGAGAACTAGAATTCAATTCCCAGCACCAATATAATGTGGCTCACAACTGCCTATAATTCCATCACCTCTGTGACCTCCCCATACACAGGTGTGCACACAAACAAACAAACAAACAAACAGAGAAACAAACAGCAATATGGCTTTTGACAAAATAAATGATGGGGCGAATAGCAGTAGCACAGTATTAGCAACCCACTTGTTGCTGCTGCAAGCTTCTGGGCAAACACTTAACCTTCTCCAAATATGAATTTCTCACTTGTAAAGAGGCTGACAATCATAAACATGAACATCACAATTGTTGTAAAGCCGGGAACAACAATGCTACACGGAAGGAGGACTTGCTGTGAGTCACCACTGGGTCCCACTTGTTCTCACCATCACCGGCATACACTCATCAGGTCCTACGCTGCCCACTTTTAGTTAGGCAAAACTGGGCAAACCCCACCGTGTTCTCCTACAACAGTACCTTTGTGCACAGAGATTCAGCTTCAGAGACTCTTCCTGTGTCAACTAGACCAGTGACGGCTTGTGAGAAAGACCACTTTTCAAGTGACTGGTTGTAACTTTGTAAAATGTCTTTGTCCTTAACTGTAAAACAACAAAAACAAACAAACAAACAAACAAAGAGATCAATGTTACTATCTTCTGCTATATATGATGTGCGCTCAAGGGGAGGACTATTGGCTAACAAATCACAGCTACACTTTACGCACTTTTTCTTTGGGTCAGGCTCTATATAGCTCAGGCTGACGTCAGACTCGCATCTCTGGACTTTTTACCATAGGAAAACACCCCACAGCTAGTACCTGGCCACCAGAACACCATGACTTACAATAAATACTTCTGATTGATAGTCTAAATATATATCCTGAATAAAACAATGAAAAACAACAAACAATTTCTACACTGTAACTGAAGTAAAATTAGCTGCGTCTACTCTGAAGCATTCCAACTTACCTACTGGTGGAGACACCACAGCAGAGGAAAACACACGCCCACCATTAGCAAAGCTGTCTCCTTCCTGCCCCTATGCAGTCACCTCTCTCTACAGCTCACCCAAAGCCCTAATCCTCTGTTCCTGGGAAACGCCGAATCATTCCATGTGAATGGCATCTTTAACTGCAGGCATTTTCAAATTCCTGGAATAACTGCACCGGACTGTGATGTGCTCTTTCTTGGGCTGTTGTCCTCATGCATGCTAGAGCTGACACTGCTCAACCCTTTTCTGTCATTGGAATGTCTTTGGTTTTCTACTGAGACAAAGGCGGCTACATAGAAGATACTCAAAAGCATTTCATCTCTTTGATTTTTGAACAAAATTTTTATAGAACTGGTATTATTTCTTCCTTAAACGTCTGGCAGAATTCATCAGTGATGTCATTTGGTCTTAAGAGTTTTGTTTGTAAGGTCTCAGTCTGGGTATCCTTAGTAAACACATAGCTATTGAATTTATTTCTGCCTAAGCAAACTTTGTGTCTTTTCGAATTTTGATATTTTTCTCTGAGTTGTCAATTTTCAGGGCATGAAGTTGCTGCTAAAATATTAGGAACATGTTGATAGCTGTACTGACTTACTTTCATTCAAATGCTGGTATCCTATTTTCCTTTTCCTGAATCATACAGCTACATATTTATTAATTATATTGTTTTTGTCCTAAAAACACATTTTTTATTTTATTGATTTTTCTCTGTTTTATCTAACAGATTTCTATTTTATCTTTATCATTTCTTTCTTCATCTTACCTTGGGCTTATTTTTCTTTTTTAGATTCCTAAGACAGAAGTTTACATCATTAAGTTGAGAGAAGCCTTTCTCCTTTCCCAGTGTAACCACTTAATATTATAAATTTCCTCTAAACTGTGCTTTAGTCATATTTTATAGTTTTGACATACTGTGCAGACGTTAGCTCACTTAAAAGTATTTCTTAATTTTCTTTTAGACTTCTTATTTGGTCTGGGTTATTTGGAAGTATGCTGTTTAGTTTACAAATATTTAATAATTTCCCAGTTAATAGTCTAATAGTTTATTGACAAAAGATGGGGAACTTAATTAGCCTTCCACCAAAGGCTTCCTATGTAGGAGACATAGTAGCCAGTTCAAGGCTGCTGTAGTAGCCTATCCTGCCCAAGTGAGGGCGAAGGACAGACTGACAAGACAGTGATGCTCATACCCAGTCACAGGCTCACTGAGATGTAAACTACCCACTCACACACAGGACCTCGAAATGCATCCCATACCCCACCTTACCAGCACACTACCAAGGCTTATATCAGCTATGCTAACCATGACAAATCTATAAAGAAGAAAGAGATTCAAGTGAAAAAGATACATTTTGTAAGACAGAGCCAACATCAGGACCAGAGTCAGCACTGCACGGATGGTGGGATATGGTACATATGCTAGAATTACTAGAATTAAACAGCTCTGGTTAATATGGTAAAGTTTCTGTTAATTAAACGGACAACCTACAAGAGCTGAACAAACTAAACTCTGAAAAAGCCAGAAGCAACAAGACATAGAAACCCAAAACACTAACAGAACAGTGTTCATGACTGGCTTGTTGACAGAATTTCTGAACTTCGGGTAGCTCAACTGAACTCATTCAAACAGTAAAGCAAAAAGAAAAAATACTGTAAGTAATAGAATAGAATTTTTAACAACTATGGGACAACTACAAAATATCTAAATAAATCTAATGGGAATTCCAGGAGAAGCAAGAGAAGGGAACATATTTAGAGCCATGATGACTAAGATTTTCCCCAAATTAACGTTGGACACAACCACCAGTCAAGCAGCTCAGAGAACACTGAGAAAGATGAGCACCTGACAAAAACAAAGTCTCCAAACTATATCCAGCTATGTACCTTTAAACCATAGGAAATCAATGATAAGGCAAAACTCCACCAAGAAGTCAGAGGGGGAAAGAGAGATAAGACCACATCCAACTGCTCTTCAGAAACTATAGAAGAAAATAGAATTAAACATTTAAAGTTTTAACAAAGGAGAGAGGGATTAGAATTCTGTACACTGAAAAATATATCCTTTAAAAAAGAAAATACAGCTACAGATTAATTAATTGTATTGCTCTTCTCATAAAAATACATTTTTCTCAAACAAAAAATTCAATGACTACGTTGCCAGTGGCCCTACTTTGCAAGAATGTAAAGTGAAAAATCTTTTAGAGATGAAGTTATAAAAGTCATTTATCAAAACTCAGAATTGCATAAAGAATATTGAAAAATATGTATTCTTTTTTTTTAAAGATTTATTTATTATACATACAGTGTTCTGCCTACATGTATACCTGCAGGCCAGAAGAAAGCATCAGATCACATTCTAGATGGTTGCGAGCCACCATGTGGTTGCTGAGAACTGAACTCAGGACCTCGGGAGGAGCAGTCGTTGCCCTTAACCTCTGAGCCATCTCTCCAGCCCCCTAGAATTTGTATTCTTAATTGATTTACTAACACGTAACAGCTGACTCAAAAATGTTAGCAACAATGTCATTCAATCCTGTCTAGGAAAATGAAATACATACTAGAGTTGTATGTGTTCTTGATTTAATCACTGGTACAATCTGAATTAAATCATGTATACAAATGCTTTTTATGAGTTACTTGAAATGAGAATGTTGTAGGACACTTTCTGGAAAAAGCTCTGCCACACCAGTGAGAGTAGAACAGAGGAGGTGTGAGGGAAGCCAGGACAGCTCCTGAAAGGCTTCAATCCTGCATTCAGTTTATCTACCCATTTTATCCTCTAAAGCACAAGGTCGGTGGGCAAGCAAGATTTTACAGACGTGTACTTCGCAGCCAGCAGGTTGTTAAGGGCAACAACCCAATGTTCCAGCTATTTCTCCAGGTCATTCTATTTTAGTTAGCAATTTAAGCCATGCTTGGCAAATAGGCAGTGCAAACAGTGCTTTAAGCAAATCACTGAATCAATCAATGAACTGGTATCTATTTTCTACCTAATTCTACTTCAGAATGGAGAATGGGAAGGCAGGGCAGAGGGAATATGAGGAGGAATAACTAACCCTGAAGGCTTTGAAAAGCCATATGGAAACCTACTGCTCTAGAGGATCCCTAAAGTAAAAGACATTTAAACGGAGTTACCATATGGTGGGGAAGAGAACACCCCAACCAGACATCAGATGCTACTAAGCAAAACCTCCAGTACCAGGAAGGGGTTACATTTTATTGAGTCATTTACCAAAAGGGTCCCCTAGGCCAATCCTTTAAATATTATAGGGTGCCAATACTACTGGTTATCCTCTACAAAATGACAGCAAGGCCCTTTTACTGAAGACACTGATCACCTATGTTATCAAACATGGAGAAATGGAGCTATTATACAACAGGAATCCTTATCTCTACTGGCTGGCATACATAGTGCTGGAAAGTACTATTTACACTACCAGAGGAGAAAAGTAACCATCAGTGTCACCCAGCTACCAACCCTGTGGCCCACAACAGCAACCTGCCTATACGATATACAGATGCAATAGTAGCACTTATGTTACAGGAGTCACTAACCACTTTTAAAAAAATAGATTTAAGGCCCACTCCATGAATGGAATCCACACCTGACACTGTCAATGAGGTCAAAACCTCAGACTAGTTATATCATGAGTCCTAGGGGAAAATGTACTACTATTATTCAGCTAAATTCCCAAGAAAACAAATTGACTCCTAATGACTTATCACTAAATCCATATAATAGTGTGCATCATTAACCCGTATCAGAGAAGCTTCTTCTGGCAGTAGATAGCACTTAACACAGAGACCCTGCAAATGGACAATGTGTAGACAGTAAGAGACCTCAGCTCTTAATGAAATGCCCTTATCAAACTCTTACCCTCAAGGCTCAGGGATCGCTGCAGAAGGGGACACAATTCTAAGAGCCAGAGGTAGTGAATGGCACCAAAGAAAAGTGTCTTCCAGACACAACTTATCTGATGCAAATATGACATCACAGAGACTTGACAGCACGCATAAGACCTATACAAATTACGAATCACAGCACAGATAAGGGAAGTAGGCACAAAGCCCCGCCCCTAACCAAAAAGCTATTTGCAACTGATTCCTGCTGGGAGAGCAATTTCCACCTGGGGAGTGACACTGGGTATGTCAACCACAGTCCTGGGTAGGCCTCATGCTCAGGAGTAGTTGACAAGGTAAAATAGATTCCATGGTTTTTTGTTTTGCTTTTTGTTGTTGTAGATGTTGTTGCTATGGCTTGGTGTTTTTGTCTTTTTGGATTTTGTTCTCTTGTTTTTTGGTTGGTTTGTTTTGTTTTGTGAGAGAGAAAGAGCATGAACCTGAAAGAACGTGAAGTTGGTGGGTAGGTAAGTAGGCAAGATCTGGGAGGACTTGCGGGGGGAGAAAATGAATAGGATTAAAACATATCGTATGCAATTTAAAAAATTTAATGTACCTATGTAAAAATAAAACTTACATGAAGCTGAAACAGCAGACAACAATGCCAAGTACAAATCCACTCTCTTTGGCTGAGTGTTGCTGAGCAAAGCCAGTTTATCATCAGCATGGCAGGCTGCCATCAGCGCAGCCCAGACAGCAGGGTCATCTAGACAAGAAATATAGTTACAAAGCTTGTTCATACCAATGTGCTGCTGCAAATCTGTCGTAAGTAAAAGTTTATGTCTTTACCGGTAAAAAGTAATTATATCGTTAAAAAAAAAAAATCCACTTCCTTGAAGGAAATCTAACTTGTTTCCCAAAACCTAACTGGTATATTTGACCTTCAAGATTTGTACATTTTCTGAACATCTCAGAGAAGAACTCGCTAAATTCCTGTCCCATGGCTGGCTGGCTTGGTTGGCTCATCAGTTCCTAAAGCACTGTGCTATTATGAAGAGTGCAGTTTCATTCACTTTCACTGGACACAGAGGACAAGTTTCAAGCAGACACTCATCTTTATCACTCTGTTCCTGTTTCAAAGGCTTACTTTAAGGATAATCAAGTGAGAACATTTTGGTTTTGGGCTCTTAAGAAAAGTAAGACTCAAAGGAAGAGCTCAATATTGAATATACTGTCTAACAGAAAAGCATGGGAGACATCCCATAATGCTGAGTGAATGTTGCATCTGTGATTATGTATTCCCTGAGAGGGACAACTGTTTGATACTATAGTTCATATTTAAGAAAAACTGTAAAACTTTGCTTTGTACACTCCTTCATAGTATGACCTTGTAGTGCTCTAACATTTTCCAGTAGTAACAAGGGAAACACACTGGGGAACAATATGCCTATAAAGTCAACAGAAAAGACATGGTACAGTCTGCTGGAATTAACTAGCTGAGGTGAACCTTTTTAAAAAATAACTTTTTAAAAAGATTTGTTTGTTTGTTTATGCATATGAATGCTCTGTTTTCATGTACATGAGAAGAGAAAGTCAGACTCCATTATAGATGGCTGTGAGACACCATATGGTCGCTGGGAATTGAACTCAGGACCTCTGGAGGAGCAGCCAGTGCTCTTAATCGCCAAGTTATCTCTCCAACCCTGGGTAACACTTTACATTCCTAGCATTACCATACTAGTTAACATAACGGCATTTAGAACCGTCCTGAAAACACTCCCCTGGGTGTAGGATCTATCCTGACTGTGACAGAGCCATTGTGTAGGTTACGGCACCAGTCCAGCAGAAAGCGACAGAGCGAGCTGAGCAGCCACTTCCTGACGTGAATGCAGTCCACCCTGATGGATTGCCTGGACTCTCAAACCATGACCCAAAACAAACCCTCAGTCCTTGGCTTGTTTTTGTCAGGTATTTGTCATAGAAACAAGAAAAGTAACACACTATACAAAACATATCCCAATGTTAACCACACACAAAAACACTATATTAAGTAATTTAGTAGGTATAGATAAACGTCACTAAACTAGACTGATGGAAAATTGAAATAAAATAGCCTGAAAGCATGTCATTTGGATTTTCAGTAACAGATAACAAAGTCTCTCTGAGAAAACATTCTCATCCGTCTGTTTAAACAGTTGGTATATTGTAATTATCAAAAGTCTAATTCAGATAATCGAGTAATATACAAAACTTTAAAATACAGTCTTAAAATTTCTTAAATCTTGAAAACACAAACCTTGTTCTCTCAACCCACAAATGCAAAATGGGTGAGACCGAGATTAATGAACCAGATCGTGATATGCTCACCTGGAGAAAGCAGGGCCGCCTTCTGGATGGTCTTTAGAGCACTGTTCTTCCCACTTTCTGCTGCACTGCTTCCCACGGCCAGCTGGTTCACTGCAGTGTACAGTAACGCCTTCTATACAGGAAGACAGAGAGGTGTGCTCATCAACTCTTTCCACGGTTCCCTCTTGTCAAAACTAAAGGGCCTGTATTTAACATGATATATTCTGACTTATTAATACTATTTAACCAGTTAAATATTTTCTTTGCATGAGAGCAAAAACTAACCTTTCCGTGATTGGAATCCAGAATATGAGCCACACTGCCAGCTACAGCACCGCCCTATAACAAAACAGATTATTTAGACAAATGCAAAGGTTTCCATGAAACAGTAAGACTAATAAAATCTTTCCTGCAAATCATTTGAGAAGTTCAGCTTTCAGAAACTTTGCAAATTGTAAATTCTGTACATATCAACATAGCTTTAAGAATCTGTCTACTCTGATCATTTCACTTTTGCTACTAAAACACTGAAAGTTTAAAAGTAAAATGATTTTACAGGGGCACCAAGTAAATGTATGTACTGCCTAACAATATAAAAATGGGGAAAGAAAGAACAGCAGAAAGGGAGAGTGAAGAAGGAAAAGCGAAGGATATCAAACACAAATTAGCATAGCTTATTCTTGGAAAATACCTGCCAATCAGATGAACTGATAATAAAAATCAGATAGAAAGATAGACAGACATAGATAGAGCTAGCTAGATAGATGGTTTTGTGGTGAATGAACATAAACAAATGATTGCAAAAGTGTATGTGCGGGCTAGTTTTATGTAAACCTGACACAAGCTAAAGTAATCTGGGGGGAGGGACCCTCAATTGAGAAAATGTCGTAAGATCAGGCTGTAGGTAAACCTGTGGAACAGTATCTTAATTAGTTATTGATTGGCGAGGGCTCAGGCAGCCTATTGTGGGTGGTCCCATCCTTGGGCTGGCGGTCTTGGGTTGTGTAAGAAAGCAGGCTGTGCAGGCCACAAGGAGCAAGGCAGTAAATAACACCCCTCCATGGACTCAGCTCCTGCCTCCACGTCTCTGCCCTGTGTGAGTACCTGTCCTGACTTCCTTCAATGATTGAAAACAAAGAAAGATAACAGGATTCTTAAGACCTCCATAGTCCCTAATACTAAATGTCCATGTACCATGAAGCTTCTTACTGTCAATAATTAAAAAAAAAAAAAAAGCAGCATCAAAGTTTTGAGGTCAATTTGAAATGTAAAAATTAAAATTTCAATTATTGAACATTTTACCTAAAAAGAAAGTGAACGATAAGAAAGATTTTGTACACATGGTGGTTAATGCCTATAATCCTAGCACTCAGAATGCTGAGGCAGAAGGATTGCCCTGGGTTCAAGGCCAGTTTAGGCTATACAGTGAGTTCTAGGCCAGCTCAGGTCATATGAGATTGTCTCAAAAGTAACAACAGCAAACACAATAGCTTTCATCACATGTATTTCACACTTTGCATTTTATATCAAATGTGTATCAGCAATGATTTCAACACTGTACTCCAAATACAGAATGCTAAAATAAATGTACGTCAATATAAAACAAATGTGGATTAAGAGAAAGGCAATGTAGCAGACAGAGTAAGGGGACTCCAGGGTGCCATTAAAATCCATCACCACCTAACCTCAATGCCTCAAGTTTCCCTCTCTAGAAAGCAGACAGTGAGTACCGGAACTTTACAGTACTGTTCATAAAACTCCATCCCCAAGTGTAGCAGAAGAGCTCAGGCACAGAGTCCTTCACTGTGTCCAACAGCTGACAGCCTTTGAGCCAACGCAGCTACTGGGAGACAGCGGCTTGAGCCCTGCTGAGTGTAAGCTGCATCTACACCACTAGGTGGTGCCAACAAACAGCGTGTTAACGTTTGAAAAGCACTGGCATGAACTTTTTTTTTTTTTTTAAGGCCTGGCAGGAAGGGGAAGCAGGCCATCCGGGTTAGACCTGCTAGGCTGTGACCATATGAAGGGGGAGGAGGTGCCCTTCTGCCACAGGCCTTGGGGAGGAAGATAGGGTGAAGGAGGGAGGGAGGGGGAGCAGGAAGATATAAGAGAGGGGATTACAGTTGGGATGTGATCTGAATAAATTATCTAAATAAAAATTTAAACAAAACAAAACATATTCCTAAAAGTACAGAATAGCTGACATGATATTAAGGATTTATCAGGCCCAAACTGAAAGTTAAGAGAGCAGAATCTAGAGACACAAATCAGACTCCAGCCTTCAGCCATACCGCCCTGACATATCCAGTCTTGGCTGATCTCAGAAGCTAAGCGGGGCTGGGCCTCCGTGGATAGGAGACAGATTAGAGTCGAGAGATCATTTATGCCATGTGTAGATCCCACCAGAGGGACAAGCCCAGAACTCATACAAGGAGAGGATACACCCCAGGATATGCTGAACCTCTCAAGGACGACTTGAAACGCAGGCACAGAACAGCCTGGTTAACACTGGGCCCCAACTATAAATGCGGCTGCTAACACATCTTACAGAACCAAGTGAAAATTCTTCCACATGGAGGGCTATTTTAATCCTGAGGTTCAAATTATATCTACAAATAAAGATATAGTCAGCCAAATTGTGAGGTTCAAATTATGTCTACAAGTAAAGATAAAGTCAGTCAAATAAATAAAGCCACCTTGTGTGAAGATCAGTAGGAACAATGGACAAAAGACTACAAAGACTTTAAATGTCAGAATTATTACTAAATAAGACTTAAAACAAATTAACTGTTGCTATTGTTCGCCAACCACTTAAGTGAAAAAGAAAAGAAACATTACTGGCAGAAACTAATAAAATATAGATACCTGCAAAGTATGGCTAAAATACAGTATGTAATTCCTTATAAAACATCAATAACTTCATGCTTATATGGAGATTTTTAGATATTCGCAGTATTTGTATTATTATCATTAGACAATTTTTTAATAAAATTATTTTTTGGAATTTAAAAAATGCAATCCCTAATGCTTATTTGTTATATGTTATGCATGTTACTTATTCATATTGAGATAATCTGTATATTTTCACAATGTAAGGGTCCTCCTACTTTGCAATGCCTATAATATTCAGAACGGTTTGTAAGTACACAGAGGGTACTCAGTCTAGCATTTGTACAAATAAGAATTGATTAAATGATGACGTTCTCTTCACTGAACTTATTATTTTCTAAGAAAAATGCTAAATTTAAAAATTATACTTAAGGGGCTGGAGAGATGGCTCAGTGGTTAAGAGCGCCGCCTGCTCTTCCAGAGGTCCTGAGTTCAATTCCCAGCAACCACATGATAGCTCACAACCATCTATAATGTAATCTGATACCCTCTTCTGCAGATAAAGTGCTCATATGCAATAAATAAATAAATTCTTTTAAAAAATTATACTTAAGGTGGGTTTGGTGGGTGATGCCTCTAATCCCAACACTCAAAAGGCAAAGGCAGGCAGATTCTGTAAGTCTGGATGCAGCCTGGTCTACATATAAAATTCCAGGCCAACCAGTGCTACACAATGAGGCATTCTCTTTCTGTCTCTCTGTCTGTCTGTCTTTCTGTCTGTCTGTCTGTCTGTCTGTCTCTCTCTCTCTCTGCATATATATTTAAATATATATGTATAAACATGCATGCACATATATATTTAACTCAGCACAAGCAGAATTTTAACATTACTCACCTTTGCATTTTGTTGAGTGTACTGAGCAACAACTCGAGACAGCAAAGACCAGAGAGCGGGGTCAGCAGGGTTACTAGAAAGAACATCAAAAACGCTCACCTTCAAGATGGGAGTTACTTCAACCACAAAAAGCTCAGTAAATATTTTAAGTTTAAAATCTTTTAGACATCCAAGCAAGTTCATATTAACTGCCCAAATGTCATGGTCACAAAATTATGAGACAAAAAGTTAAGGAAGTGCCACATGTGTATGTTCCAACGAACAAAGAAACCTAAAGGCACAGGATGCACTGTATTATACAGGAGGCGGATGAGATGCTAAGAGAAAATTCTTTTTTAATTTAGCCAGAAAGATGGGGCTCAGTGGGCTAAGGCACACAATCCTGACCTGAGGCTGTGATTCGCAACCTTCCTAATGCTGGGACCCCTTTTAATACAGTGACACATGTTGCTTCCCTTGCTACTTCATGGCTGTGATTTTGCTACCATTATGAATCATAAGGTAAATTTTGTTGAAGACAGAGGTTTGCCAGAAGGGTCGCAGTCCATAGGTTGCGAACCACTTGTCTACGGGAAGACATGACCACATGGGAACCATGTGGGTGAAGAAGGAAGTGACTCCTATAAATTGTCCTCCTGCCATTACATACAAGTGCGACTTGTGTGTACCTCACTCACCCACGCAAAAATAAATGTAATAAAAATTTAATGTACCTAATCAACAAAGGTTATTAACAAGAATAAATGTTGAAAGAAAAAGAAATGAAAGCTACAACATATGAAAATAAAGGTGCCGGGCGTGGTGGCGCACGCCTTTAATCCCAGCACTCGGGAGGCAGAGGCAGGCGGATCACTGTGAGTTTGAGCCCAGCCTGGTCTACAAAGCGAGTCCAGGACAGCCAAGGCTACACAGAGAAACCCTGTCTCGAAAAACAAAAAACAAAAAAAAACCAAAAAAATAAAATAAAGGTAACTACTGTTAAATGATCTCTTTTTTTTTTTTATTTTCAAGACAGGGTTTCTCTGTGTAGCCTTGCTCTCCTGGACTCACTCATGAGACCAGGCTGGCCTCGAACTTACAGATAGGTATTGAATGAACTGACAATATTACAGACTCAGGAGTTACAGACTTTTGTATCAAAATAAGCGGAGCATCACCTGAATAGAGGAAAATTTCATCAATTGATCAAACGTCTGGTTTCCAAAAAAGAGATCCATATTTCATTCTATAGTCATAATAAGGCCCAGAAGTTGAACATAATCACATCACACTCATTGGTACCCCAAATCGGGGCTCACCTGTGGACAGCCTTCGACACCTGTCTCTGCACGGCCACACTGCGGCCCTGGACTGCGGAAGTGGCTGACGTGAGAAGGCACCTGTGACAATCGTTCCTTTGTTTCTTGTGCTTCAGTAATTCATTAAGTGCCGCTTTGGACAGGGTAGCGTCCTGCACTGCCAAGCCGAGAGCGCACAGTGCCTGAAGGCTTTCTGTGGTTGGTTCCTTTAAAATAGAGCTATAAATAAATATTTAGTAGTATGTTAGTCATTAGTACAAAGGCCTAATATCTGTTAAGAGGTTTTACTTAATACAAAAACTTATTTACTTAAAGATTTGTCAAAATAAGCCAATCTTGTGCTTTTTTTTAACATTTAAAAATAATTATCTGACTAGAGTAAAAATTTAACAATGGCCTTTCATAGCAGAAATTGACAAAACTCATTTTAAGTCATTATGTCTAAGTTTTAGAAACATATATAAATTGGCCTCTTTGAGTCTCAGTCTTCTTTTTTTTAATTTACTCATATTACATCTCAGTTGTTAGCCCATCCTATTCCTCCCTCCCTCCCGCTTCCCCCCTACTCCTCTCCCCAATGTCTGTGACTGAGGGGGACCTCCTCCCCCTATATTGAGTCTTAGTCTTAGGTAAATATTGAGAATAATTTTAGTAAAACGTTTAGTGTTAATAAAGTCCTATTTTATTAAGGGAAGGTCAGAAGATGGCAGCTTAGAGGCACCAGCATTCTCCTTTGTCTCCCAGAAATGAACTAAGGGAGAGGCCGCTGCTTCCCAGCGGGGTGGGGGCTGGGGGGGATGACCCATGCTGCGGGAGAGCACTGTGGGCCCACAGTAGTGGCATGGACCACAAACACCAGAGCCACCAGGCTACAGTACGCCAAGGGCCTGGTGCATGGCTGATAGCGGGAGGCTCTCCCTACCAGAGGAGCTACAGCTGAGAACTGAGCAAGTCCCCAGGTCTCCTCAGCATGAACTTGACCTTGTACGCTTATTGTCTAAGAAGAAAGGAGACCCAGGGCCCAGGAGGACTGGCCCTGGAGAACGGGTTCTCAGGCCTTCCCAGAAAGTCAGGCAGGGCTGTAACTGGAAGCCATTTCCAGAAGGTCTTATCATTTCCCTTACTGCTTAAAGGGTCAGAAGCCATTTTTGTATCTGCAGGACCCAGGGGCCTCTTCTCATCACGGCACATCAAAGACAGTGCAGGTCAGGGAAGAGATCTCCAGTGTGGCAGAAGGTCCTCCCTTGGGGTTGCGGGGTAGTTATGGAGGCCATGTTTTCCTTGTCACAGTAACTGAGGAGTGCTTCTAATGTGCAGTGGCAGGACTATAAGTGTCCTGCAGTGGGGAGGGGCCCTACCTCACCAAGTATCGTACAGTAAGCGCTGTCTCGGGCTCTTATCTTGCCTTGTTCTGAAGCCAGAAGTATCTAAGTTCTAGGAATTGTTAAAGACTTGCTTAAGGGAACTTAACTTGAAGGAGGAGGGAGGGAGGGAGGAGGGAGGGAGGGAGGGAGAGAGCATTGGGAAAGCCTCTCTGAGGATCTCAGCAACCAAACACCAAGTCAGTTTATAGCTCCTTTTCTTGAAGGTTTAATGGTCCACGTGATCGCTTACTCGCAGTATTGGACAGCTACAAAGCTATGAATTCAGCCATGATATTCAACTCTACCCGTGACTGCCAACTTAGAACAAGGTAGGGCCAATTCCTTCCGTTTACTTAAAAGTTCCTAAACCATTTAGAGCCTTATTTTACATTGTTCGAATATCACAAATGTTTTAAGATCTGATCTAGAGGTGTTCTGTCAGCCATACATACCATTTGAAAAGCAATGACTTGGCTGCATCCAGTTTTCCTTGTTTGTATTCAGTTATTGCCAGAGCTGTCAAGATATGAGCTTTGTCTTGCTCTGATTTAACCACAGTCAAGGCTCTCTCGTAGGCTAGTATCCAGAAGAAAGCAAACAAAATGTACAAGCAATTCTAATGAACAAAATATGACATTTTCTCCATCCTACTCACATTTTTCAACAAAGATCTGACTAAAATTCAATCTTCCTTGCTCTCTTGTTTTCAAGCACACAGGATAAAGCCTACCATGGTTTAGTTATTCCACGGTGGCTCTGAGGGTACCTTTGCGTTTGTTAGGTGACAGTCCCACCTTCTGCCTGCAGAATATACTGTGAGAGCTGAGTCGCCTTAGGTGGAAAAGGAGACTTGGAGCTACTCATGTGCGATCTCATTCCCAGCGCAGAGCACCACCTGCGCCAAGCACATAGTATTAAGTGCACTGTACACCTAGTGGTGGAGCTCACATGTATCAGAATGTCCTCAGTTAAAATTTTTGGAGAGCACAGTGAGTCCAGGACAGCCAAGGCTACACAGAGAAACCCTGTCTCGAAAAACAAACAAACAAACAAACAAAAATTTGGGGGGAGATAAAAATATATTACTAACAAAGGGTGAAGCTTGCACTTATCAAAAAATTTCATTTAAGCAGTACAGAGCGCCTTAGTCTCCCCAAATGTACAACGGATATCAGCTCAAGTTGTTTATAAGGATTATTCCTCATCATAGCATACTGATGAGATAACACATAAGCAAGGCCTATTAAGGCTCCCGACTCCTAGTCAGAATGTAGTAGACATGGTAACCCCAGGGCTGGAGAAACGGCTTAGCAGTTAAGAACACTGGCTGCTCTTCCAGATAATGAGGGTTCGATTCCCAGCACCCACAGAGTCGTGCACAATCATCTATAACTCCCAGAACATTCAACACCCTTTTCTGGCCTCCAGGGACATCAGGCACACAACTGTGAACTGACAGATATGCATTAAAGGTTTTAATTTTAATGAATTAGTTAAGTACTGTAAAAGCTTCAAGCGCTGTGATGACTTACCTTTGTTGCTCTCTTTATACAGTCCCTTCATAAACAATGCCAACGCAAAACCGATGATGTCTTCCAGTTCCTCAAGGGGCGTTAACTTAAAGGCCTGGATGGCTTCGTCATAGTCACCAGTGGAACTAGGAAGTAAGCACAACTTACTTTTAAGATAAAAAAAAAATTACTTCTGGTTTTACAAAAGTATACAGACATATTCACTCAGCTACTATTAATGACTTATTTACATGTCCTTTTTAATGGTAATTTAGCAAATAAAATCTAGTAGTGCTCAAGTTCTTGAAAAGATTTGAAATAGAAGGCACACCATAAGTAGAGTACACTGGAATAATTTAACTTTGTATTTTCTTCTCTTAAGTTGTATGTGAAAATGAGTTGCTCTGCTAATCTCAAATTACTCTCGTAAGCTCCTTGTTGTTTTTGTTGTTGTTGTTTTCTTTTCGTTTGGTTTTTTGTTTTTCTTAACAAACTTTACTTAAACCCTATGTTACAAGAATAATTTCGGGTGGGCTTTTATTTTTAAAAAGTCCTAATTATTTAAGCTTATTAAGCTTACTGTGTTAGTTAAATATTATCCTAAGAATATGAATCTATCTCCCTCAGTCACAGACATAGGGGAGGGGAGTAGAGGGGGAAGTGGGAGGGAGGGAGGAATGGGAGGATATAAGGGATGGGCTAACAATTGAGATGTAATATGAATAAATTAATAAAAATATTTTTAAAAAGAATATGAATCTAGACTCTCCAGTAAATTATAAATATTTAGTGAACAGTAAAAACCTAGCCTTCTTGAAAACTATTGATCCATACCCATTCTTTTGATGGCATATAGACACAATAAAATTCCATATGGAACATTTTATTGTTTTGTGTTTCAATACATAGCGAGAAAAACTAACATGCATTAGGGATCATAATAGCATAACAGCTGGCTGCTTATCTTCCACAAAGCCACACAAGCTCAGAGGCCAACACCTAAAGATATCTTTAATTTGTGCATTTGTGTGTCTGCCTGTGGTGGGTCTATGTCACATACATGTGAGGAGGACATCAGATCACCAGAAGCTAGAGTTACAGACAGTTGCTAGCTACCTCCTGTGGGTGCTAGGACCCAAACCCAGGACCTCTGGAGAACAGCAAGCACTCTGAATGGCTGAGCCATCACCTCAGCCCCAACTGTTAGCTAAATCTGTATTTCTGAGACTCTTGTTTCTGGTACTTATCCCTATAATCTAAAATTCTTTTATAAATGTTATAGAAATGCTTTTATTTTTATAAAAGCATTTTAATCTTTAAAGCTATAAGTAGAATTTAAAAACACAAGGAATCTTTGCTTCTACTATTAGTTTTATAAAGATGAAAAATAAAAATTAAACTCTAATTTTAAAAGAAGGCTATCCTTTGATGTAGGTGGATTATTTATAAATATGTTCATATATATATAGTTTTTTTAATGAAAACTGTTCATCCCCCTCCATCCGAAGACTTAGATTTTAGCTCCACTGTCCAGAATTTCTTAGTACTGTATCAAAGGAGCTCCTAGACCATCATATTCATTCCCAATTTAAATATATAGCCAGTAAGAATAAATCCAACTCCACGACAAGTTAAGTACGCTAGAGAAAACGACAGCCTTGCTGCCAAACGTGCCTCATCCAGGGCATAAACATCGGCTCCACCTTCACTCCTCACAAGCTGGTCTACTCCAGCAAGGTTGACTGTGTTCTGGAGCCTGGAATCATGCATCCTGGTGCCCTGGACACTAGTCTTCCCACCTGTAGCACCCGATTCTCGCTGAGAAATAGATGCACAGAATTAAGGAGGAAAAACAGCCTTACCATAACAGCCTGCCCCAGTGCCTCACTGTAACATTGTAAGTGTGCTGGTCTTCGGCAGGATCTAACAGCGCAGTTGCCCTTTAAAAGAAAGGATAAGGCGTTTTAAATTTTCTATGTGCAACATTTTGTTTTACTCAGTCCTCCTCAGCCAAACCCATGGATTTATGTTCTTTCCTTCCAATTCTACTAATTCTTTACTGCGCTTTATGGCAGCTTGTTTATATTTCAGTAAGTCGGTACCACAGAGGCACTTAGGTATATTTAAATCTTAGGTTGTCAGTAAAAAATAATCTTGTTCTTTTTTCATAACTAAAGTCATTTATTATTGCTTGTGAGCTATAAATATTCTAAAGTTTGTAATATAAACATAGGCAATGACCATACAGAAGACACTCTTGAAAATACTTATGCAGGAAGACAGAAAATTGAATGCTGTCATGTGCTCTCAGGCTGTCCAACAGAAACACCAAAAGACAGTGAGCTAAGGGAAAGGATGTGTGGTCCCTCTAGGCTTAGAATACATTTATCAAGAGCTAAAGCCAACATTTCTCCTCCCATTATGTTCTCTATAGGCAAGGAGGGAAATACTCTAAGAGCTGAGCTTTAAATATATATATATATATATATATATATATATATATATATATATATATATATATAGTTTCTTTCCTTTCTCTTTAAAGAGGATCTACTAGGAGAAAGAGGCAAGAAAGGCTTTTAATCTACTTGATGCTGCATGAAAAACAATTTTCTCAGGAAGCATAAAAATGCCACAGAGATTAAAACTATGCTTCTGGTTGAATTTATCCACTATTTGTGTTTTAGGCCTCAAACATTATAACACATAATATAGTTGCCATGGTCAGTAAAAAAGAAGCAGTACATATCCAAGTGACTGTGGCATCAGAGGGTGCATGTCTACAGTAACAAGAGCACACTCAAAAAGGTAGCAAACACCTTAGGCTGTCTAGTTTTATGTGTTAACTGTAATATTCTATATTTTATTTGCTCTAAATTTACTGACGCTGTAAGAAAATATTTGTGGGACTTTTTTGTTTTGTTTTGTTTTGTTTATAAACCTTCCTCCATGACCTGGAAAGATAACTCCATTGTATATCCTCCAGTACCATCTAGTGATCGTTCCTTTGAACTACATGGGAATCCACAAATGGACGTCTTTAAGTATTGGGGACACTTCATGACACCTTCTTCTGAATATTTACTTAGATGGAAGCAGTGGTCTATCTTAAAGCGAGGCAATAGCTCTTTTCACCTTATTTAGTCATTGTTCGGGAGATCAACAGTTATTTTTCATGCTCACATACCACTATCTTACAGAGAACAAACTAGTTCTTTCATTTCCTACCAGTCTCCAGGATGGTCATTCACTCTAGTACACCAGGGCTCTGTGTGTTAAATATGGAAAGCCACTTCTGCTTGGGAGTACTTGCTCTTACTCTATCTAAAATGCATCTTCCCATATTCTCTGACCTAAAGCCTACTCTAATTCTTCCTTAGCCAGTATTAGTAACTGGATATTAGCTTATTGAGGGCCTCCCTTAGAGGAGGTCCATGAGAACAGGGCCTCCATCTGCTTTAATTCTCATGCCAAGGACACGGCTTGGCACACAGTATCCAACAAACATTTATTGACAGGAATGAATATGAATCAGGCAAATACTCATGTTCTTGTTTCTTATCTTAGTAAGAGACATATATTTTTCTAAAGTGGAATCTATGAGCTTTTGTCTTGTGCCTTTCTCTGATCCCAATGGAACCCAAAATACAGCTGAAAAATTGAAACTGTATCTGTTCACCGTCTACAAGGTAATACAGTAAGAACCAGGGTAAGAGCCAAAAATCGCATTACTTCTCATGTCACAAGACTAAACATAAAAGAATACTGGCAACACATGACTGATGTCCGGAAAGCATGCCTACCTGTGGTATGCCTCGGCCGCTTCCCTCTTCAACTGTAGATGCTCGTTTAAATAACCCAACATTGAGAAAGCTGGAGCATAATTCTGAATTCTTTCTGAAAATTCACAAATATCTTTAATATCTGTATGCTGACTATATTCACAAAAATAACAGTTAAATTCTCTTTTAGTTTCAGTATCTCAAAATAAGAAGATTACCTACTGAGATTGGTGGTATTCTTAATAATGGCATAATTTATCTTGAATAAACTAGAGATCATAATTCTTCTAAATCACTGAATAATATTGAAGAGTTATATGTGGTTTCTAGTCATATTTTATACTTTAAGCATGTTTTCTTTAAGTCCCTGGAACACACAGCTCTAACTGGGGTGTCTCCATGAAATCTCTCGCTTCAGGGCTCAGGGAACCCCTCAGAAGAGGGGACAGAGGACACCAGGAGAACAAGGTCCTGTGAACCAACTGAGCAAGGCTCATATGAACTCACAGGGACTGAAGCAGCCAGCACTGGGTCTAAATGGGTCTGCACCAAGTCCTCTGCATGTGTAGTAATACAGTGTGGTGTAGTGTGGTGTGGTGGGGTGGGGTGTGGTGGGGTGGGGTGGGGTGGGGTGGGGTGGGGTATAGTATAGCTATTAGCTTAGTACTATTATGGGATTCCAAAGCCTGTGAGCGAGTGGGCCTCCAACTCTCATGCCTCCTCTTGGGACTCTTTTCCTTCTGTTGGGTTGCTTTGTCCAGTCTCAATGTGATACTTTGTGTTTTATCTTAATATATTTTATTATCATGCTTAGTTAAAAAAACATGTTTTTTTAAAAGTAAAGTTTAAATTGTAACTCATTAAAACTAGTTCTGGCATAAAGAAATTAAGGTTTTTGCAAATTTTTTTATTAGTTCTTACAGAATTTCATACATTTTTTGGCTATTTATTATTATTTATTATTAAATTTAGTAACAATTTTCTTTTGGTGGTTCTATTCCAAATTATATGTTCTAAAACGTAATGCAGTACTTACACCAGGAACAGAAAAATGGATCTGAGCACTTTCAATACAGTTTTTTCCAATTTTAATGTTGAAAGTGCATTATATATCAACTTTGGCAAAGAAAAGTTTACCTTACCTAGTTTATTTAAAGCTAGTATTAAAGAGCAGGCTTTCATATCTCCTGTGTTGTTTAACAAAAGTACAAGGCAAATATGAATCTTATGTGATGGGTGGGTTTCTAACATCAGAGTATTTTAAGGTGAAAATCATGGTCAAACTCATTCTCTAAATCCCTAAGGTTACACCACTCACATGAGCTCAGTAGGACAGGCAGGGAGAAATACCCTCATCAGCATCTCTCTTCTTCCTGTTTCTACTATGTTAGCATTTCTGGCCAAGCACACAGCATTTGCATGAGTCTATGAAAATGGTCCCACCATTTAAAAACCAGGCACATTTGTTAGAAAATGCTGTGTTCATCATTTAGCTTATCTGCATTTCATTCAGAGATTTACCTCCTTATGTAAATCCTTTAAGTTACTAATAAAGTAAGGAAACTTATGAATAAGATTTCTGCATAGACACTGCCTCATCTCTGGGGACTTATCAGTGTCCTTCGTGTCAGCATACTGCAATAGACGACAACACCCAAAGTGCTGATGTCAGTAAAGTAAATACTGTCTTCACAAGTCGTCCCGCTAACTGCATAAGTGAACTGACTCATCAGCACTCAGGTGGAAGCCTTCTCTCTCCTGCTGTTTACTTCACGTTATTCCATGGCTGCTTCCTGTTGTGACTACTCTTGCCAGCTGCTCCACTCATGTCACTGACATCCTAAGTGGCAGGCATTTTCCCTTTGATGTCACAAGTAAGAGCCCTGAAATTCAGTTCTATAGTACGTCCAAGGACTCCGTAATAATACTAAGTAGTGAAGTGGGATAAAAAGCTCAGGGTCATTTTATTTCAAAAGACAGGAAATTATTACCAGGGAAAGCTAATACACTTCACTGTTCTGCCAGTTTCTTAAATCTAGATGTATTTCCCCAGTATCTTATAGGATAATCTGGTGTTAACGGGAAGAGGTTAAAGTCATGGGGTGTGGGTTTAGCATCTCTTACACAGTATCTAACTCTCCTAACTATTACTGTACAACTTGGAACTTGAGATCTTCTCTCCCCAATAATGAAATATAAGTAAAGGAAAATAAAGTGTCTGGTCCCCAAACTGAAGTGGAAGAATACAGAGAAGTAACAGCAGCGGCAACTCAGAAGCATTAACCTTCAACACACGTCCATTAGTACAAGAAAATCTTGAATCACTAAGTAATAAAAGGAGTTTAGTAACTCTTCTAAAACCACTACTTTGATTTAAAAATTGTATTCCTTCCAAGTAACAAGAAAAAGCAATTTAACATCTGAAATAACACTAATATTTAATATGGGATGGGTAAATCTAAAAAATTAAATCATTACAGTTGTCTAATATTACACCAAATACCTACAGTGTATTGACACATGTCAGTAGTCTGACACTGCGCCCTATGTGATAGGTGTCTTACCTACAGTGTACTGACACATTTCAGTAGTCTGACACTGTGCCCTATGTGATAGGTGTCTTACCTACAGTGTATTGACACATTTCAGTAGTCTGACACTGTGCCATATGTGATAGGTGTCTTACCTACAGTGTATTGACACATTTCAGTAGTCTGACACTGTGCCATATGTGATAGGTGTCTTACCTACAGTGTATTGACACATGTCAGTAGTCTGACACTGTGCCCTATGTGATAGGTGTCTTACCTACAGTGTATTGACACATTTTAGTAGTCTGACACTGTGCCGTGTATGATAGGTGTCTTACCTACAGTGTATTGACACATGTCAGTAGTCTGACACTGTGCCCTATGTGATAGGTGTCTTACCTACAGTGTATTGACACATGTCAGTAGTCTGACACTGTGCCCTATGTGATAGGTGTCTTACCTACAGTGTATTGACACATTTCAGTAGTCTGACACTGTGCCGTGTGTGATAGGTGTCTTACCTACACTGTATTGACACATTTCAGTAGTCTGACACTGTGCCATATATGATAGGTGTCTTACCTACAGTGTATTGACACATGTCAGTAGTCTGACACTGTGCCGCATACAATAGGTGTCTTACCCACATATTTACACAGAACGCCCTGTGCTGCAGGGACTGCATTCATCTGGAGGATGTTGTACTGGTATAGCTCTGTTTCTCTGTTGCTTTTGTCTTGTAATGTTGTACAAACCCAATATGCATAACCCATTGCTCCTTCAGTCTTGAAAAAAACAAAAAACAAAGTGAACTGGTGTAAATAAGTATTTCAATAAAACTAAAACAAAACACTATACTTCAATAATAGGTAGTGTTATAACTTAGTCCTTTTTAAGTCCCTTTAACAAAGATGACATAAAAAAAACTGTTAACATCAATTTACAATCACTTCTCTAATCCTGCGTAGAAGAATCAAATACAATAGAGTAGAAAACAGCCTTGTCAGATGGGCTTGTTTTCCTCTTCTCAGACCATTCCCTCAGATTAAAACAAACTAATTCAATGTATGTACAGAGTCTAGACTATCAACTGAAGCCATTCGACACCTCATGTTCATTTTTTCTTATGGTCTCAGTGTCTTAATTCCATGTAATACATTTTAGTGTGGGACTGGAGTGAGGGCTCAGTGGTCCTCTCCCCTTAGCACCCACATGGCAGCTCCACTCCACTCCAAGGCCCTCTGCTGGCATCCATGGACATCAGGGGAAACACCCATGCACATAAAAGTAAACAAATAAATAATTTTAATCTCATTGTCATTTTTTTTTTCTCAGCTTGAACACTGAAGAAGGAAACCGGAAGTTCTAGGTAGAGACGGTTTATCTACTTCTAAGACAGAGTAGAAACAACATTATCATTTTATACCCTCTATGCCACTTTTTATTTTCTTTCTTTTTACTTGTTATTTCTGGTTTTGGTTTTTTGAGACAGAATTAATGCAGCGAAGGCTGACCTCACACTTGCTCTGTAGCTGAAGATAACCTTGAACTCTTGGTCCTCCTGCCTCCACCTGTCAAATTCACCCAGTCTATTCATTTTCTTAACGAGGATAATATTTTGCACATTAATGAACTGTCAAGAAGAGCACTCAGATTCTTACATGCATACTGAGCTCGGTAGTGTGCCTGAAGAGGTCCATGGTGTCGTAACTTCCAACTCTCTCTGCAATAAGAGCCTATTAAAAGGATTTAGAAGATTTTAATTAATGTAAAAGGAATAAAACTAATGGTAAAAAAAAAGGTTCTAGAAGAACCAGACAGTTACTAACCATGCTTCAAAGCTAAGCCCCACTTGCAGTTTTAACTAAGCCTGTGAGTAGAGTCCTGAAATAATTATTTTTAAAAGCAAAATATTTTCAAAATAGCAAACATTTTACATGGAGGTAACTATGATAATATTTACTACCCTGGAACAGTCTCATCATAAGATTGACATCAGGCAGAAATGCTCCCTGTCCAATAACTGACACAGAGGACAGCACAAATTTTGTCCTGCTCCCATGAGCCACTGCACCTAATGAGGACAAGAAGTTGCTGTGCTTGCTCTGCTTGCATTACCAGGTAACTTGAATTAGACTAAGATATAAATGCACAGTAAAACATGACTAATCGATGACCAGTGGTTTTCTGATACATGTGGTACTCCTATTGTTGCTAACACTTAGCAATTTATTACTATGCTTGACTAGAGAAGGCATCATCCAGTTGCCCCAATACTGGTTCTCAGGTAATACAACTAAAGCAAAAATAGTCAGTGACAGATCCAGACTAGTAACAATTAACCTGATCCTGTATGTCAGTATAAAAATCTAAACATGGTCAAAAAGAAAATACTCGTAAGTGCACAACCCAATATGAAGACTTTATAGAAAATTAGAAAGGAATAACCAAAATGATCTCTGTAAGTGTACAACATCTTTGCAAATACAAGTTTAATAAAAGTTCTATGTTTATTTTTCAGGCAAAGTCATAACCAGATTCATGACATTTAAGTCTAATCACTAGTAGCTTTGACACAATATTTAGGATGTGTGAGTTTAAATGTCTACATCTTTAGAGAATATAACAATAGCCACACCTCAAAGGATTGACAACAGATTAAAATATCGCATTTAAAGACCTAGGCATACAGTAAGTTTTCAAGTACCACATTAGCATCACTAATATGAGGTTATTTTATATTGGTAAGTTCAGTAGTAACTGTTGTGTGTCTTACTTGTCCAATCCAGCACAGTAAGTAAGATGGATCAAGGGACTGAGCCATTTTGAAAGCTTCATGAGCTTGCTAGGCAAGAAAGAAAAAGAAAAAAAATTACACCAAGCAATTTCATAAACTTCTATGGCTTAAAATGCATAAAGTAAGTCAA
This sequence comes from Acomys minous, assembly GCF_964271855.1. NCBI lineage: Eukaryota > Metazoa > Chordata > Mammalia > Rodentia > Muridae > Acomys > Acomys minous. Next base: position 78,948,046 of record NC_140492.1, on the reverse strand, counting down.
ACTTGTCATGAATAAACATAAGTATAAAATTTCATTGTTTAAGGACAATTAGAATGCTGTGTTTTAGCTACAAAGTCTTAGAATAATGCTGTGTGCGACAGATTCCCCTACAGGTTAAGAGCTCTGGTCCCCCGCAAAATGATGTCTGTCTATATCTTTATCTCTGTCTCTACTGTCTCTATCATCTTCTCTATCATCTCTACCTCCATCTATCTCTATCTCTACCTCTAGGTGTCGAGCACCTAGTCTGCGAAACTTTCAAACAATCACATACCATGTGCTAACTACGTGTGAAAGAAATGATTAAGGCTGAACCTATCCCCTCTACTGAGAAAAAAAGAACTCACAACCAATAAAGCTGAAGGTATGAAGCTGCTACTGGACAAAGTAACAATACAATTCTACAATAGGTAGTCAAGAAAGACTGACTCTTAAACATACCTCTCTTGGACCATAAAGTCACATGCTTCCCACTCCCTGCTTTAAAAACAACAGCAGTAACAACACACGCACTCCATACTGCTTTCTGCTGTTTCAAGATAATACAGTGGTGTCACACAAAAAGGCTAATTTTCAGGAAGAAAAAAGCTCGTGGGCAACAGTTGTGCCCAGCTGTCCTGAGGCTCCACCTTATGGCCTTGCCCACACCAAGTGTGTGCGCTTTCCCAAGCTAGAGCTACATTATTCCACATATCTCAAAGTCCAATTTAAGTTTTTCTTTCAATTTACAATCTTCCAAAAGGTGAACATTTTTGCAGTAAGTGATTAATGTAGTCTCAAGAATATTATGGAAGGTTTTTGTTTGGGTGTTTTGTATTGTCGTCAAAGGATAGGATTTAGCACACCAACTAAAGTAAGAAATGGTTGAGATGCGGCATTACCCCTAGGGTTGTGAAGACTTCCACATATGGCCTATGAACATGGGCTAAATTAATTAAGATACTAAAAATTGCTAATTGTCTCTCTTTATTTAGTTTATACATGGTATACAAAGAACTTACCTTATATTTAGAGTTACCAAATTAATTAATAAAAGGATTGCTTTCATCTATAAAACACCTGACTACGCTGAAGTAGAGGATGGCTACTCCACAGTGAGTTCAAGGCTAGCACAGACTACACAGAAAGATGCTGTCTTGGGGTGGGGGTGGGGCACAGGGGGAGTTTTCTCTGACTATGAAATGAGAAGTTCCATGGAAGGAAAAATAAGTCTTACATATTCATTACTCAACATAACAAAACAAATGCCGTCAATTAACATACTTGACATATCAGGTATATGATACATAAAATATTTCTCCACAAAGTCATATGTAGGAAATATCTTTCATTTTAAATATATCAAAACTGACAATGATACCTCGATGTGTTCGGTCGCAAGGTATAGCACCCCTAAGTTGGTCCATGCAGCAGCATTCTAAAAGAAATATTTGAAAACAAACAGGCCTCATTCAGAGAAGCTTCTTTTTGCAGTGGGCAGCAGTTAATACAGACTCATAACTAGTCAAGTGTTTTTTAGAAAGTGACTGTTGAGTGTTGAGCCCTGAAGAACATCCATAGCACACCCTCCAGGGCTCGGCAAACATCTCAGGAATGTGCGAGCTGGAGGATGGCGAGGACGGCTCCGTCTTCTGAACTGACGCTGCTGGCTGTGGCACTCGTGAACTCACAGCAGCCAGTTACATGCACAGTCAGCCGTGGGTCAGGCACGAGCTCCTGAAACCCCACATCGGCACCGGTGTAGCCACTGTAACTTGCCAGTACTCCAGCAGATAACCCATATCCATGCTCATGCAAGCAATCCAAATTAAACTGCATAGTGCATTTAACAACAACAACAAAGTCAGGACATGAACGTAGGAAGGGAGCTGGGAAGATGGAGGGGATCAGAGGAAGTGGGAAAAGCATCCGTGCATAGAGAGTGGCATATAGTTAAAATACATTATGTACACATATAGAGTTCTCAACGAATAAAGTGAACCCTTCAAAGTAGTCCAGACAACTACATGTACACACACACACATACACACACACACACACTAAATAAATATAACTTTTTTGCTGGTTTTTTTTTTTCAAATTTGTTTTCGAGACAGGCTTTCTCTGTGTAGCCTGGGCTCTTTTGTAGACCAGGCTGATCTGGAACTCACAGAGATCCGCCTGCCTCTGTCTCCCTGAGTACTGGGATTAAAGGCATGCACCACCACGCCTGGCTAAATATAATATTTTTAAAGTAGGAGAAATCCTGCCTCAGCACAGTAGAAGGCAAGAACCAACTCCAAAAAGTAACCCTCTGGCATCTACAGGTACTCTGTGGTTCATGCATACCTACACTCACACATCCACACACATACAAATTACATGAATTAATTAACTTTAAAAGGAAATTAATACATTGAGCTTTGCAGTCGATTTTTGTAGACACACAAAACACTTACTTACAATTTGTTCTGCTTGGATTGACTTGATGAAACAGTGCTGAGCAAGGGCATAATTTCCAATCCCTGAAACATACAGAATTTAAAGTAACTGAACTTTGTTGCCTGGAAACAACTATCTTGTAAAATAAAGTAAGAGTCCCTCAATTCTCACCACGGTAGCAGGCAACCACACCAAGAGCATTCCAGTATAGGTGATTTTTGCTGTCCAGTCTCACTGCCTTCTTCAGACACTGAAAAGAAGTTAATTTATTTTTTTATTTCTTGAATATCAGCATTTACATAAACAAAATATGGTTTAATCACTTGTTTTTTAAGTTCATAGAAAGGCTCTCATACATGCAAAGATTTCTGCAGCAACTCTGCAGGGTCATTCATGCTGCTGTCTGCTTCTGCCAGATGCTGTGCTTGGTGGTAATAATTAATTCCAAGATCACACCACGTATTAGATGTAGGCATCAACCTTAATGCTCGACCATAACACCTACAGAAAAACAAAGATGAATGGCATAGATGATTTTAAAATATAATATTCTAATGAAACTCTAATGCCAATGACTGGTAATCTCGGTAAATCACCTTCCTCCGAGATGTAGGAGCTCATCTTTCTTTAATATTTCTCTTCCTTCCTGCTGGCCGAGAAGGACTCCAAACACATGAACATGCACTTTAGATGGTGAAACAGCATGCAGGCAGGTGCAGGCATCCCCAGCGAGCTTCCAAAGGCAAGACACATCGGCTCGGTGCTGCAGGGCCCTGAAAGAGAAACAGAGGTTTTCACGACGATATCAAAAGCTAAGTTGTATGCCCCTCAGGACTGTGTGTTCTCACAGCAGAAGAGCTATATGCAGTACTGACCGAGAGCAGTGACTAGTCAGACTCTGGGCATGATTCACTGAGCACATAACAGAACCACGCCCTGTCACCTCCTGGCTAGGAAGAGGAAAGGTCTAGAAAAGACTAAGGTAGGAAGAACTGATGATTATATGTGGCAGGAAATTTTGCAGTTTTTTTTTTCTTCACCATAATAGTTAGAAGTAGCAGAAACAATAGAAAACACATGAGGACTAGTTTGGGGCAACTCTGTAACTGTTGCTTCAGTTTAGTTTTTAAATATTCTAAATGTGTGCCTTTTTGTTTGGCTAGTTGATAATTAAGGCAGTGACTTTGTTATAAAAGCCTCTGTCTTTGGACTTCCCTCAAAAGACTAGAAAATGTATCAACTAGATTTGTACCAATTCTCTTTAGTGGAACAAAGAATTTTTACTGACAGGAAAATAACAAAACTGTAAACATTCAGAAGCAAGTAAGAGCAGCTTGAATAAAAAACTCAGTAAGCACACACAGGTATGAGGAGAGATGTGAAGTGCTAGTTCCCTACAGCATGAGCAAAATCAGAGTACACGTTCCTTCCACCTTTCAGGGCATCTCAGTTCAGGCCACGGCTCGACAAGCAGCCACTACAAGCTGCTGTGTGTCCCGAGCAGATGGACAAGCAGATGGAACGTTTTCACAGCCTTTTCTCCTCCAGGAGTCTAGCCAAAATGCATTCCGCGATGTCTTCCTAAGAAACACTAATCACTGCAGTGCCCACTGGAAACCCACCCACTGTGAGAACCAGGGGGAAGGGCATTATTCCTAAGCTCCTTTAACTATCTTAGTAGGACTTCTAAGATGGACACGTGAAAGGAGAAAAAGGAACTCAACAGTAGCAATCTTAACAGCCTGCACTCATGTCTTTACAACTTTAATTAAAAAAGAAAAGTTTTAAAATCAGAGCTGGGAATTCAGCTCACAGGTAAGGCTGCTGCTGAGACCTTACTGAGCCGGTCTTTAAAGAGCCATCCTCTTACCAAGGGGCTCGATTACAGAGACGCACCACTGTGCCTGGAACAATGTGTAGACTTCTTGTTGCTACTACTGTGGGTATACGGGGTGTGTGTGTGTGTGTGTGTGTGTGCGCGCGCGCGTGTGTATGTGCAGGCACATGCTATGTGTGCGTGCATGCATGTGTATGTACATGTGTCTGTGTGCATGTGTGTGTGCATGTGCTGCAATGTGCACATCTGACTACAGAGGCCATCAGGCATACTGCTCTATCATTCTCTGTCATATTTTTTGACACCTGGCTGATGGGTCACTGAACCTGGTACCCTGGCAGCCAGTAAGACTCAGTGATTCGGCAGCGCTCCAGGAATATGTGCAGCCACACCCAGTGTGCACGCTGGGGGCTGAAACTCAGGAGCACTTACCTGCAGAGCCATCTCCTGCACTTCTAGAGCACACCAGATTTATTTCCCCTGTTTCTTTTCTTATTAGATGCACTGCTTTTTTCTTATGGCTTCGCTCCAGGATTAATTTGAAGGCTTGTTTTCCTTACCCTCAGCCTAACACGGGCCCTACTGATGAGTGTAGGCATGCTACGTATCTGATGCTCCACTTGTCAATTCCAGCAGAGAGACACCCATCAAGGTCAGGAGAGAGAGCGCTAAGGCACTTGGTCAGAGCTGCTGCTCCACTGGTGGCTACGGTCTCCCTCCTCTCTATGAAGAGCGCAAAGCCAATCTTTCTCAGGGTAAAATTGTTTGTACGCCACAGAACTCATTGGCTCATCTGTTATTCTTAGGTTTGACACTCCAAATTAACTGCTATATCTAGCAAGCACAGGCATAAAATTATATTCTAAAGCCAGCCTTATTATACTACCAAAAGGTAAGAGTGTAAACAAAGGTGATACTAACCAAGTAAAGTACTGCAGTGCTTTTTCCACGTAGTCTATAGCTTTTCCGTCCAGAAAATCCACCAGGGCGGCCTTGGCCATCATCAGGTGGCACTCGCCCAAACCTGCAGGGAGGTGAAATTGTGCAGGTCATTATAACACACAAAATGAACACTTAGAGCCAATTTGGGATAAGCCTATTGCTTTTTTATGAACACTTCCCAGAAAACAAGACAGTGTTATTTTCTAAAATTACCTCTCTATATAATCTTGGTACATTTAGAAAAGGTCTCAAATGTCAAGGTTCCCTTGCAATCAAAATGCACTAAAAGCCACAGGAAGTTATCAGTACAGAGTTCTTTGGCATCAGGCTAATTTCTTTCTTCAGATGCCAGCTTCCAATCTAGGTATACTACTATTCTCTATCACATGTACTTAACTTAATGAAAACAGTATTTGACCTTTTACAATAAAATCTGTGTCGCAAAGTACACAGCAAAAACTAAATGAAGGAGTAAGTTCATCAAGTGTCAGGAATATTCCTGAAAGTGAGTTCTTTCTTGTCTTGAGAAAAGTTTTATAAATGGAAAAATTGGAGAGGAAGGGAGAGAAAAGAAAAACAACTCCAAGTTCGAAACCTACAATATTAGGAATTGAAATAGAGGAACTTACATAGTAGGCTAGATTGTTTTATAAGGAGTAAGATACAATCTCAAAAACTTAAATTGTAGGTGGCGATGTTTTCTTTATAGTGCTAAAAACAGTGTTATGAAGGGTTACTGAAGGAGGAACTGAAACCAGCTTAATTATAAAACAAAGCAGACTGCATCCTTACATAATCTTAGTTAGATTCTATAACATAAAATTTTTTTTAATTATTAAGATATTTTAGGAATATAGAATTACCAAAACCTAGTGTGGTAGTTTTAATGAAAACAGCCCCAAAGGCTCCTGAGAGTGCACTCTTAGGAGGTGTGGTCCTGTTGGAGTAGGTGTGGTGTTGTTGAAGGAAGGGTGTCCCTGGGGGCTGGTGCTGAGGCTTGAGGTGCTCAAGCCAGGCCCAGGGTCATACTCTCTTCCTGCTGCCTGCAGATCCAGATGTAGAACTCTCAGCTCCTTCTCCAGCACCATGTCTGCCTGGATGCTGCCATGCTTCCTGCCATGGTGACAATGCACTAAACCTGAATTGGTAAGGAGGCAGTTCCAACTTAATGCTTTCCTTTATAAGATTTGCCATGGTCATAATATCTCTTCATAGCACTAGAAACCATAGACACATAGCATCAGAGAATCCTGCTTAGAAGATTTATTTGGGGTACAATAGCTGTTGTTCTATTTGTCTAAACGTTAAATCTCTTCCATATTATTTATGAACTGTTAGGAAACAAAATTTGATCTTTTTATAATCAAATCTATAATACATTATGTGATAAATTCATGTTAGATACTTGCTATTGATTACATTCTTTTCAAGTTATTCAAAACAGTAGGTAGAAAATTTACTTGGGTGTTTGATAGTTCAGTATTATTAAAGTCTAAGAAGAAAAGGAACTTTTGAAAAGAAATTACCTTTTAAGGCGGGCACATAATCCTCCTTCTTTTTAATGATCAGCTGATACTGAGCAATGGCCTCCGCATACCTGCCTAGGATTTGCTGTATTGCTGCCACTTTAAACACACTGTATGTGGAGTCTGGGTTCAGTTCACTGGCTCTTGTGAAAGACTTCAAGGCTGTCGTATAGCCACCTCTGCTTAGGTATGCCTCTCCTAATGACTCCCAACAGTTGCAGTCCTTCGGGTCTGCCCTTAAAGCGGCCTGTAAACTTAAAATTGTAATAGTGAGAGATTTAAAAGTAAGAGAACTACATCCACATCTAAAAGGTTATATGAAATAAGCAATTCAATGAAATCATCCACAAGTCTTCTGATTTACAAAAATGGTACCTAAAGCAGTTTTCCCTATTTCTTTAATACTTTGAATGTTTTTAATAGTAAGAAGACTTTGTGAAGTGATTTTTTTAAAAAGTAAGAACAAATGCTATTTTGAGAATACAATGACCATAATTTCTTTTTCTTTATTATCTGGCGGAAGTTTTCTACGCCACCAGGAAAGGTGGACGTCTCGGTTTGCCTCAGTCTATCAGCCTGCCAGTCCTCCTCCTAACCTGGAAGACAGGAAGGACTAAGGGGGATGCTTATAGTGCTGATCAAACTGTATGTGTATGTATGTGTATGTATATATATATATGTATATATATATGACTTATCTTGAATCAATTATATTTTCATCCTGAAATACAGCTCAAACCAAATGACTAAAATCAATCACACATGTGCCTCTTCAGAGTACCCTTCAAGCGGCCACGGTCTGCCTTACCTAAGCCAAGTGTCGGTGTAACAGCAAAGACCTCAGCTTTCTATTGCAGAAATGACACTTGAAGGGACCTACTGCGTTTTGATGCCAACAAAGACCTAACTGGCTAACTCCTCAACTACAGCACATCCTTAGCCCGCTATAAAGTCTACATCTTATAGGCAATAAGTACCCCATGAATCATAGTAAATTTTATTATCTTTCTCAAAATGCATCTTGTTTAGAGGCCACTTATAAAGGTCATATGGTTATCAAGGAAATCTAAGCAAGCACTGCACTGTTTCAATGTAAATATGATAAGATGCCTTACTCAGCCACTGCTTGAGAATGTTGACCAGCTTTCAAATAGTGTAGTCCTCGCCTGAGCCAGGCCCACTTTGCTGCTCCAGCACTTGCCTTCTGGGTTACTGCTGTTAAGATAGCTAAAGCCGTTTCCTAATGAGAAAAAAGCAGTGTCAGGGACACCAAATACAAAAATGCGGAGCAACTATGCAAAGGATACAAATATATTTTCAGTTTCCACTTCTAATCCTTCTAATTTACAATGAAATACATCAAACTAATTTTATAAATGAGAAGTCAGGACCAGGAAGCTGGTTCAGCTGTTAAGTGCCTGGCATACCAGCACAAGGCCCTGAGGTCAGAGTCGGGATCTCCAGAGCTCATCACATAAGCTGGGGGCGGGGGATGCTCCTGTAACCCCAGCTGTGGAGCATGGGGACAGGGAGATGGACAGATCCCTGACGTTCATTGCCCAGTTAGCCGAGCCAAAGCAGTGTGCATCAGGCTCAGTGAACAGCCCTCTCTCGGAAAGTAAAAAAGGAAGGCTACCAGTGAAAAGCACCCAATGATGACCTCAGGGTCATTCACGCTGACACATGTGCCCATATGAATGACATGCATGCATGTACATAGCCACATAAAAGTACATACACACAGGAAAGTGACAAGCAATTTAGTATCTACCAATGAAAAGAAAATATAGTCTATATACAAGTAAAAAGATATTTCTATTTTACCTACAAAGAAAAATGGAAGGTACAACAATTTTCAAATACTATAAAAAGCATTCCATGTATATGCTGGGGCAAAAGACTAAGAGATAGAAGTGGTCACGAGACAGACCGTGTCTTCCAGCTCCACGCTCAGGTCAACGGCGGCAGCTCCAGACTCAGTGTCGGTGTCGTCCAAGTCAAAAGCCTTCCGGTAACAGCCGCGTGCCCTGCTTCTGTCTCCGGCCACATCTCGGTAGTAATGGCCTAGACAGCGGAAAGCTTTACCCATGTACGCGTCTAGCCTCGCAGCCTTGGGGGTAAGCGTTGACAACGGAATAGTTAGAGCTCATTTCAATGCATACACAGGATACAGCAGACTTTATCTATAGAGACAGGAAGCTAAAAGTCCAGGCTCATGTACCCATCAGCTAAAACAGCATTGCTTCCACAGGCAGCATGGCTTGTCTTCTACACGTATAGTTCTGAGACACACACTCTTATACGTCCATGATTTAAATTTTTACCTAGGAAAACCCACAGAATATACTCACAAACTTCTTCTATGAGAAATGAAACTCAAAAAAGTTACTTCAGTTAGCAGTAATTTTAAACAACTAACCTGACACGTATTGATTCTGACAACTAGGGCACTTGCTTACCTTCAGAAGGTGGCTAAGAGCCTTTCCTTTATCTTTTCTTGTTTCTTCACCCATGAGCCAATATGTCAACCCAAGCTGGTAATGATATTCGGCAACTTCAGCGTCTTTCTCAAGTGCTCTCTGGAAACTAAACCACCAAACGGGAGTGAAAAGGCTTTTAAGAGTGTTCACGAATGTATGCATGTGTACATGTGTGTAAAACCGTGTTTCTAGAATCCCACATCTGGGAGCTGAAGATACAGCTCAGAGTAAAGAGCACCTGCTATTTTGGGATGACCAGAATTCCCAGCACCAACACAGAGGCCCAAGAGTGTCTGGAACTCCAGTTCCACGAGACCTGATACCACATTCTGAACTCTGCAGGTACTAGGCAAACATGTGGTGAACATACATACAGGCAAAACATCCATAAAGATAAATAAACAAAACAACAACAAACAAATCTAAAGACGTCACTACTCCAGGATTTAAACCATAATAAGAAAGAAAGAAAGAAAGAAAAAAGATGTTACTGAAGAAGAGCTTTAAGAAGCAATGACCTTTGACACTTTATGTGCTCAGAGCACATGCTAAATACTACATTGGTTAACTAAGCATTATGGACAGCTAATTAGATTAGAAACAGATTACAAATAAATGTACAGTTCCTATGCTACAAGTGAAACTAAACACGCATGTACATGCACACACAGATGCACGCGCGCGCGCACACACACACATCACATAATTCTAAGATTGGGACTTCATCAAGCCCATTTTGAGTTTTTGAGAAGTAAGATATGACTCATATGCAACCTGTAGATTCTTACCACATTTCTGCGTGCAGGTAGTCCTTCTTAGTAAAATGAACTGAACCCTCAAGTGCATGAACCTCCGCTAGGTCAGGGTAAGAGGCAACAAGGTCCTCCGTGATCTGCGGAAGAGACATTTGGCAATTCCACATGCCATTAAAAATAAAGTGAGGGAGGGGGAGCTGGAGAGATGGCTCAGTGGTTAAAGAGCTATCTGCTCTTCCAAAGGTCTTGTATATAAAAATAGCACTTATATATAAAAATAAACAAATCTCTCAAATAAATAAAGTGACTCTTTAAAATAATAAAAATAAATGGGGGCTGGAGAGACAGCTCAGAGCTTAAGAGCACTGGCTGCTCTTCCTCATAGTGCAGACAACCACTGGCAACTCCAGTGCCAGGAATCACATGACCCTCACTGACCTCTGAGGGTCCCTGGCATGAACATGGCAGACAGACAGACATGCAGGAAAAACACTCATACATATAAACAATAGAATATTTTTAAATGGCTTTTGACTTTTATTTCTTAGCTCGGTTTTTGTTTGCTTTTTTTTTTATTTTGTAATTTATTTTATTCTATTTTTGGTTCTTGGGACCAAATCCTTAAACTTTGTAGGCAAAAACTGCACCACGAAACTAAACCCCCAACACCATCTTTTAGCCTTCACCTCCTGCTCCATTGGAGTGAAACACACTAACCTTCATAGCCTCGTCCACAGCGCCCATGTTCAGACGGGCCAGGCCTTGAAGAACCAGCAGTCCTGGGGTATTATCTGCATCAGAAACCTAGAAAGTGATTGACAGCTGCTGCAGGTCTCTCCAGAAAGCTGCATCCCCATTTCTGTTCTACTTAAAGAACAGTCACAGAAGCACAGGGTCTGACCGGATGTGGTCAGAAGTCTACCTCGTTCTGTTACTGTTGAGATTTTCATTCTCTAATTGTTTAACTGGAGAAACTTCAAATACACAAGAAAATAAGAGGCCAGCGTAACAACCTCACATGTACCTGTTATCCAGCTACAAAATTACCAACTCGAAAGCCATGTTTTTCCATGTATATAGCCATCCTTTTACCATACCCCTCAGATGAACTTAAAACAAATGTCAGGTGTTATAACTTCTCGGCTATGAATACTTCGACACACACACTTAAGATAAAAAGTTATTTGTACATGGCAGCCACATTACCAAAGCCAACAGTACAGCTTTCATATCATTAGATTTCCTAGTACCTCATCAGGACTTTGAGTGACTCATTTAGTCAAAATTCAACTAAGGTACATACGACTCATCTAGATGATAGCTCTATTAAGTTTCTTTTTATCTACAGAGTTCGCTTCTTTCTCTCTGCTTTCTCCCTTACAACGTAACTGTGCAAGCACAGGCCAGTTGTCAAGTTTTACAAAGTCAATTTCTACTGAGTATGTCTCATGTTGTTTGACGTTCTCCCTGGTCCCTGGCTTGATGATCTAGCAGTGAGATGCTATGTTTATTTGCTGTGGTTGTGTCAGGCTATATTTCTATCTGTGGAAGCCACTGGTCCTCAACCTAGATCTATTGATCCATCAAAGATCACTGCTCTTCTCCCTCTCACACGGAATACTTAAACCAAGAAAAACATCTCCTCCCTTACGATGTCTGGCTATCTGGGGGTGCAGTTCATCAGAGGCACAATGGTGCCTGCACCCTTTCCAGTTGGTTCCCTAGCATCAGCCAGTGATATGTTTTCGCAAAGTCTTTTTGATTTTTTTCTTTGTGGTAGGGTCACAACATACAAACTTAAACATATTTCAACACAGAGTTTCTCCCAGGCACGTGCACTGTTGCCCTCAGTGGCTGCTACAATCCCTTCAGCCAGTTCCTGTGTCCGCTTAGTGTGGTTCTCCTATAGTCTCTTTGCTTTTTAGCACAACATGATATTTTGTGCTCAACTTACAAACTTTCTGTCTCAGATATGGACTCTTACAGTTTTTAAAGAAACTTTTCATTATGGTTTTTGTGTTTGTGAAAAAAGGTATTGGAAAGGTATCTATAAAGCATCTACATAAGATACATACTGAGAAGAAACAAATAGAAAATAAAGTACTAGGTTTTCTGGAGACAGGCTTTCACAGTGCAGCTCAGGCTGGCCTGGGACTCATAGTATCACAAGCTGGCCTTGAACTCACAGCCTTCTCTCTGCTGAACCTTACTGGGGTTACAGGCATGAATCACCACATCCCACTACGTAAGAGTTCTTGAAGGAGGCCAACAGCTGCTGTCACTTTAAAGAAATACCATAGGATGCAAAATCCTTTTACATACTCAAGGCATTTAAAGGAACAATGTTGCTAAAACTCATGATCTGCCCGTTATGTTTTCTCACTAAAGAATTTCAAATTAAGCCAAAAGCCTTAAGAAAATAGTTTCTGCCGGGCGTGGTGGTGCACGCCTTTAATCCCAGCACTTGGGAGGCAGAGGCAGGCGGATCACTGTCTGGTCTACAAAGTGAATCCAGAACAGCCAAAGCAAAGAAATAAAAAAAAGAAGAAAATAGTTTCCTTTTTTAAAAACAAAATCAACATCTGTGGGTGAAGCAAACCTTAAATTTTTTAAAATGAAGGTATTAAGTCATCAATAATCTGTAAAACATTTTCAGAAGGAAAAAGTTAAACGTTCTAAATTGTTAATAAACAAGTAGCACTATTGTAATAAGACAGAAACCAGATGGGAGAACAGGCACTAAAATAAAACAGACGTTCTTCTCATGAGAAGCACTGAAGTATTTAACCCGAAGGCAAACAAATTGCAAAGGGTTTCAAGAGTGTGGGAGATGTATCACAGTACAGATCGGTAACTCAGAACCTATGTGGGACACGTGTGGCGGGAGAGATGCTGGCGACGGTGGCTGAGGCTGAGGGAAGGGGAAGACTCGGACTGCCTACCTGATCAAGAGTACGGGCCGCTTCCTCTGAAGAGTCACAACCCGGGAGTCTGAGCAAAGCCTCTGCTTTCAGGCGAAGACAAAGATTCTTCTGATGCCGGCCGCCGCCTGACTCAGCGGCAGTGTCTATAGTCTTCAGAGCTGACAAGATGAAGGGCACAGCAATTACCTCCAGCAGTTCAGGAGGCTGGCTTAAGAAGGACACAGGGCCAGTGAGACAGCTTAGAAGATAATGGCTCTGGCCCGGCTTGCCGTCCAGACTTCAGTGCCTAGAAACTACATGATAAGAAAGAACCACGTGCTGCAATTTGTCCTCTGACTTCTATACTCATGGCATGGCATGTGCACATGTACACATATAAATAAATAAATAAATATTAAAACGAAAACACTTTTAAAGAATGTCATATGGGAATAGAGGGATGGCTCTACAATTAAGAACACTGGCTGCTCTTCCAAAGGGCCGGGTTTGGTTTCCAGTACTCACAGTGCAGCTCACAACCATCTACAATTCAAGTTCCAAGGGATCCCATGCCCTGTTTTTCTGGCCTCCACAAGCAATACATGAACATAATACACAGACATACATACAGACATTCCCATACACATAAAGTCAATCTTAAAAATTTTTAAATTTTCTTAAAAAAAAAATAGTATAATACACAGCACATACAGGGAGAAAAATTCCTAATATGTGTATATATTATACATATAATCATATATAGAGAATTAATTCAAATATAGATAAACTCTCAACTTCTTCTAGAAAGATCTGAATTTAAAAGCGAACACATGAGTCTGAGCCCTCTATCTTCACATGGCATGTGATAAAGTTGGAGATGCTTAAGAACAACAGCTACTAGTCCTCTGCACCTAGCACATCAAGGGCACGGGAAGGAGAAAGATGCTGAGTTAAAACAGACTGTCTAAGGACACGGGAAGGAGAAAGACACTGAGCTAAAGCAGACTGTCTAAGGGCACAGGAAGGAGAAAGACACTGAGCTAAAGCAGACTGTCTAAGGGCATGGGAAGGAGAAAGATGCTGAGCTAAAGCAGACTGTCTAAGGGCACGGGAAGGAGAAAGATGCTGAGCTAAAGCAGACTGTCTAAGGGCACGGGAAGGAGAAAGATGCTGAGCTAAAGCAGACTGTCTAAGGGCACGGGAAGGAGAAAGATGCTGAGCTAAAGCAGACTGTCTAAGGGCACGGGAAGGAGAAAGACACTGAGCTAAAACAGACTGTCTAAGGGCACGGGAAGGAGAAAGATGCTGAGTTAAAACAGACTGTCTAAGGACACGGGAAGGAGAAAGATGCTGAGTTAAAACAGACTGTCTAAGGGCATTGGAAGAAGAAAGATGCTGAGTTAAAACAGACTGTCTAAGGACACGGGAAGGAGAAAGAAGCTGAGTTAAAACAGACTGTCTAAGGACACGGGAAGGAGAAAGATGCTGAGTTAAAACAGACTGTCTAAGGGCATTGGAAGAAGAAAGATGCTGAGTTAAAACAGACTGTCTAAGGACACGGGAAGGAGAAAGATGCTGAGCTAAAGCAGACTGTCTAAGGGCACGGGAAGGAGAAAGATGCTGAGCTAAAGCAGACTGTCTAAGGGTACGGGAAGGAGAAAGACACTGAGCTAAAACAGACTGTCTAAGGGCACGGGAAGGAGAAAGATGCTGAGCTAAAGCAGACTGTCTAAGGGCACGGGAAGGAGAAAGACACTGAGCTAAAACAGACTGTCTAAGGGCACGGGAAGGAGAAAGATGCTGAGCTAAAACAGACTGTCTAAGGACACGGGAAGGAGAAAGATGCTGAGTTAAAACAGACTGTCTAAGGGCATTGGAAGAAGAAAGATGCTGAGTTAAAACAGACTGTCTAAGGGCACGGGAAGGAGAAAGACACTGAGCTAAAACAGACTGTCTAAGGACACGGGAAGGAGAAAGATGCTGAGTTAAAACAGACTGTCTAAGGGCATTGGAAGAAGAAAGATGCTGAGTTAAAACAGACTGTCTAAGGACACGGGAAGGAGAAAGAAGCTGAGTTAAAACAGACTGTCTAAGGACACGGGAAGGAGAAAGAAGCTGAGTTAAAACAGACTGTCTAAGGGCACTGGAAGGAGAAAGATGCTGAGTTAAAACAGACTGTCTAAGGGCACTGGAAGGAGAAAGATGCTGAGTTAAAACAGACTGTCTAAGGGCACTGGAAGGAGAAAGATGCTGAGTTAAAACAGACTGTCTAAGGGCACTGGAAGGAGAAAGATGCTGAGTTAGAATGGACTGTCAAATACAGAAGTTTGGAAACTAACTGGTCGAGAACAAAGAATTATCTCTCATCTCTATCTATGACATTAAGAATTCATGAAGGTCCTAAACATACCAGAAAGGTCCTTGTTGGGAAGCAGAGCATCCTAAGCCCCCACCTTAAAGATAAATATACTAGCAGACATGGCATGCACTTATCTTCCTCCGTCCAATTTAAATCAACCACAAATTTTTTTTAAGTCCATTATTTCTAAAATAATATCTTTCTCGAGTTAGATGAAAGCAAGCAGCATTGGTCCCCCTTATATAAAAACACAAAGTCCGTCAAGAATACCTTGATTGCAGGAAAGGATGGCGTCCTTAGGCCTGTGCATTTTGACCTGGGCTTCCGCTAGACGACACCATGCAGTTATGCAGAGAGGGCTTTCCTTCAAGCCTAGAAGGATGAGATAATCACAAATACTGCTCTACCTCCCCATCCCCATGCTGTCGTGGGAATTCTAAAACAGCAAATCAGAATGTAAGGTTTCTATGCTTCAACCTTTCATCGGTTCCTCCTGTCCTCTGGGTGTACAGTAAGCTTTTCAATGGTGTTTAAAAATCACTTCCTGTCCCTTCCCACACCATACTCCACCCTCAAGGCTCACTGAACTACTCTGAACAACAGTTTTCTCCTTAGCTCTGCTGCTCCACAAATGCACTCCTTGGCCCAAATGTTCCTCACACATTGCATCTACTTTCCTGACTGTCAGTCATATCTCAGCTTGAGTATGTTTATCCAAAAACCACTAAGATCACTAAGGCTTCCTCAAAGTTTCTCTATTGTACAAAGAAAATCACTGGGACACATGAAGTTGAACTTTCCTGTGGTCTTGAGTTGAAATTCAAATCTAATAGGCAGGCGCCAGAGTACATGTCTACATTTTCCCATTAGTTTATCTCCTTACAGGAGGCAAAAACAGTAGTCCCTATGGACTGAATCCCTACACCCCATAATTATGCTACATTACCTTCTGTTAGGTGATTAACAGCATCTTCATACTTCTTGTTTTGTAAAGCCTTAATGCCTAAGCCAATGAGGCCTGGACCACTTTTTGAATTCAGTTCCACTAGCTTACAACAATACTGCTGTCCCTCATCTGTCAGACTTCCTAAAATGAAAAGACAACATTATGTATGTATGTATATATACACGTATACACAAATTTTTAACTACCAAATCCTATATATATTAATTTCAAAAGCTGCTTTATAATATTTTACCAAGTCCTGATTTAAGGGACTAAAAACTTAAATAAAACAGCAAATAAAAAAGATATTAATACCTCAATAACACATTTACATTCTGGAAGTAAAAACCACTTTAAATAGATACTCTGAAACTCAATTCATGCTCAAAGGTTTCAAAGGAGAAACCTACTGCTGCTGGCCCATGGGCTGTCACAGAAACCTCCTGCTGCTGGTCCATGGGCTATCACAGAAACCTCCTGCTGCTGGTCCATGGGCTATCACAGAAACCTCCTGCTGCTGGCCCATGGGCTGTCACAGAAACCTCCTGCTGCTGGTCCATGGGCTGTCACAGAAACCTACTGCTGCTGGCCCATGGGATGTCACAGAAACCTCCTGCTGCTGGTACTGCCACTGGTCTATGGGCTGTCACTAGCCCATGCCTCGCCAAGTGCTTTGTTCCTATTCAATTCTCAGTAGTATTACCTATTCAGTCACATCAACTTTAGTATTTACATGAAAGAAACAGTACCCTATTGGTTCCCTGGGCGCCACAACTCATAGCTGGAGGCACGGCAGCAGACTCTGGTGTACTTTTCCAGCATCCTACTTTCAAAAGATGCTGTACTAGATTCAGGAGTGCAGACTTATTCACAGTCCTCTTAGATTTACACGTTAAGCAATTTACACTGCACACACTTCTTACCGAACTATTTTTGCCAAAACATAACTATGCTTATGTATTAGTTATCCGATGCTGCAATAATCTTTCTTTATTTAAGTAAATTTTCTCCAACCATTTCTCCAATCTTTGAGAAACAACTTGAAACAATGAACATAGGGAACAAATAAATATAATTAATATTTTAAAAGAACTACTGTTTTACCATCTATTCTAAAATATATATTCTCAAACCATAAATGTGACTCAATCACATATTAGCATAATGCCATTATATTTCAATATAATGTATATCAGATGCATACCAATGAATAATCTGTAAGTAATGCTAAACATACTGACTCAAAACTCCAAATTAGCATCAAAAACTACTCATAATAACTAAAATAAATAAATAAATAAAACATCAACACCATATCCATATAGTAAAATATGAAGCCAAACTGGAAGAAATATCACTTTAGTTATTATGCTTCTAAATATGGCTTTCCTTCTGTCACGATCACCTCACCAAAACAAAAACAAAAACAAAAACAAAAACAAAAACAAACAAAAAGATCACCTCATCATTGTATCTACACATATGAATTCCAAAAATGTTGGAATTTTTGGAATTCTAGTTAGCTTCATATCTTCACTATCCTTCCCAAAGCTGTGTGGCTCTTTCCATTTCTATACAGTATCTGTCTAGGTGGCACATCTCCCCTAGGCATCAGGACTACTGAAGGATTTGATTTGTTCAACAGCGGATGCTGAGCACACTCCTAGTGCCTGGTGCAGTCATTCTGACGCAAGATTGAGAGGCTGCATTTCTGACACATTCTCAGGTAATGCTGACGCTACTCGTCCAGACTGGTAGAACCACGGATTTGCTAAGACCACATGCTAGCTATACTGTTAATCTAACAGACACACAGTGCCTCTGCTGCCTCTGTAACTAATGAAAACGTCTAGGGAGGAGAGACTGATAGAAGATACAGCATAAATGTAAGCATTTATTAAATAGTATCATGAGCCTCTGAAAACATAATTCATGACAGACTGAATGGACAGAGAGCAAGGAGGGCTTTATGGGAGGACTGGGGGGAAGGGGAGGGGGAAATGGTGTATTATAATCTCACAAAATTAGAGAAACAAAAAACAAATATAGGAAACAATTATTTAAAAACAGTTAAACAATATTATGTTTACTTCTCAAAAAGGCCTAACCTAAGCTTGGGAAGCCTTACCAAACCTAAGCTTGGTAAGTATTAAGACTCCAAGGATAAAATTGATAGATACAAAATAGCCTTGTGGAATTCAGCTAAATAAATTATACCACAATAAAAGGTTTTGTTTTGTTCTTAAAAATCATTCTGACATACCAAAGAAACCAATGAACACTACAAATTTTCACTTTTAAATAAGCCTAGCTTTGGAGGGAGGAAAAAAGAGGCCATCAGCACACATTTCTCTATTTTCACCTGGATTTTCAAATATTGCTAAGACATAAAACACACAGCACTTTGCCCATCATGCTTGGCAAGCGCTCTACCCTGAGCTGTCTCCCTGAGCCCCAAACACACAACCGTACTCTTAATGACGCTGTCTTCTGCTTGATGTAAAGAGCCCAGAGCCTCCCTGTCCTCCTGTATTTCAGCTGCAAGGCAAAATAAATCAAAAGGGTCATTCAGCACATGTTACAAAATATACCTTTCAACAAACGGCTCCTGGGACAGGTACTCAAACCAGTTACATGAAGCTGGAAAAGTGAGTCACACTAATCAATCCTGAGCCTCAACACACAAAACAAGACCCAGAAGGATGGAATACATTCGACCCTGGTGGAGAGGAGACACTGATTAACTGCTGCAGGGCGGCAAACGGCATGGCTCCTGAAGCACCCTGGAGGACCCTCAAGGTTTCTAGAAGTCCCTGGTTTTCAGAATACACAGTCTGGCTTAGCGCGATGAAGAGAGAAATCATGTGCAACTTTTCACTCTCCTGTATTAACTACTCATTTCGTGCCCCACCCCCAGAATAACAATTGTCCTGGGAATATTCTTCAATTGGAGTGCTTCACTGCACAGATCATCACAACAAATCATCAGAACGAGAACTCTTGGGGCCTTAGCACACACATGAGCATCTACTTCTCCACTCCTTTTCAGCATGATGCAGACCTCCCTTTCAATCTTACACAACACCCACCCGCACTCACTGTTCAAAGACGCTTTCTTGTTGTTTTGTTCAGACTAGTTTCAAGCAGCCCAGGCTGGCCTCAAACCCAGGATGCAGCTGAGACTGGTCTGGAAAGCCTACCTCTTCTGCCTCTTCCTCCCAAGTGCTGAGAGTACAGGCGTGCAGCACCATACTCAGTGGACAGATGCACCACGGAGGCACCCACTTACACACATCGCCCCACATCGCCCCACCCTGCCCCACCCCACCCCACCCCGCCCCACTCTGCTCCACCCCCACCCCATCCCGCCCTACCCCCACCTTAAGATAAGCCAGGGCTTCTTACAAGCTAAACAAGGACTCTATCACTTACCTATCTGCTACATTTTCAATCCAATTTTTACCTATTTTACTAAATTCCCACAGAATCATACTGGTTTTTATTGTCTATTTAGTAGTCAGTGTTTTACAACATTTCATTTTTGTTTCTGCTCTCTCCAATTTGCTCTACAGCAAAGTCTAGGTGAAATCTCAAATCCATTTTATTCTAATCCTCAAGGAATGCTAGATAAATATGCATTTTGATGGATGTTATGTTGAAAATATCTTGTTTTTTCTTAAGCTAATAATTCATGCCGACTGAGGAATGAGTGGTCTCCTTATTAGAGCGACTACTAACTTGGTGAGTAAAACTGCAGATAGAATTTATTTCATTTCTTCCTGCTGTTGTATAAGCATTCTCAAACACCCGACCCAAGTTTACCCAAAAAGCCATATTATAGGCAAATTTACACTTATTGAGAACTCACTCAGTCATCTCTCCAAGAGAAATGTCCACCTAAAGCATTTGCTATTGAACAGACCAAGGAGGAAATGGTGCAAACCACTAATAGAGAGCAGAAACCACCAGTCACTAGTTCTCAACGGCAACACCCACAAAGGCTGTAGCATATCTGTATCATACACTGAAGAAACTGGATGATTTTAAAGTAAGGTTTCCTATAGGTGAAAAATAAAAAATGTATCTCCTGTGCTGACAGTTCCCTCGTGTATCTCATCATCCAAAAGCTTAACACAGCATTGTCATGTTCAGTTGACCCTCCTGAAGTGGTCCAGACAGGAAATCACCATAATCCTTCTTCTGCCCGTCGGAAAGCTTGCTGCCCACATTGTTTCCTCTGCTTTTCCACAAATGCAGTTAATAAAGTTCCTTGATTATTTTACTTCTTAAACTTGTAACTACTAGTCAGGCACAGTGGTGTACACCTGTAATCCCAGCACTCGGGAGGCAGAGGCAGGCGGATCTCTGTGAGTGTGAGGCCAGCCTGGACTACAAAGCAAGCCCAGGACAGCCAAGGCTACACAAAGCAATCCTGTCTCGAAAAAACAAAAACAACAAAAAGCTTCTAACTGCTTCCTCAACTTTCTCCATCATTATTTCAATTCAATTACTTTTCCTTAAAGATAGCCTTAATACTAGTTTTCTAGTCATAAAATCAGTTGCTCAGTCTATCACGACAGTCCAGCGGTACTGTCAGAAAGATTTCCTGAAATCTTCATCCCTGTCCTGCTCTCTCGCCTGCCTCCTTCTTGGTCTCCACCCTTTGCTTCCTCTTCTCAAGGCAGGCAGCACTCCCCAGGCAGCCCTCTTTCACCCAGTCTTCTCTGATGTCACCAACTCCACCTCCCTTTCCTACAAATGATTTCTAAGCTACATGCTTAGCTTTAGTTTGCAGATTTCCCATTTACAAACAAGTGGTAGCCTTTGGCCACTTTAAAAGCTCTTTTCAAATGATGTACATTTCACATACACCGTCACTCTTTTCTATATTGGGCTAACTTTTCGGAAGCACTAAACTTTGGAAATGATTTTGCCCTTCCCTTTAAGAAACTCAGCACATTTTTCCCATGCATATGTTCCCTCCTGTCACCAGCATCGTTGCAAGTTCACTCTTGGTGTCACGTGGTCTACTGCAGGCCATCCTCACTTGAACTGAGTTTAATCTGTACTTTATAAAGTAATTCACTCTGATACTTTTGGTGCTTTTTCATGATACTTAACATTATTCTCTTTGAAAACAAGAAAAAGATCTCCTTACTTATTAATGGAAATTCCATTTGTTTTCATACGGAGCAGGAAACTTCAAGAAGGGATGATAAAGGAGAGTTGTGTTACAAAGAGCAGATAACCAAGGGAGCGTTCCTGGTAGGCTGTGGCCATTGCACCTACCTTGGTTATCTCCAGGACTGAACCATATTTTTCTATGACAAATGTGAATTATTCATACAAAACATTTCATGTATTTAATAATTGTGCAACCAAGTGGAAAAGATTCAGTGCGCTAAGAAAGTTCTGCAGTAATCCAGTCACCAGCACGCTACTCCAGGTCTAGTTCCAGTTCAATTTCATCACTGACTTCTGTGAACTTATCTCAGGTGAATAAACGCATGTGTAGGAGGGTATTCCAGGCATCATAAAGCGCTCTTTTTAGCATTAACACAGAGAAGGGCAGAGGCCGACATTGCACAAATACCAGCCTAGATCACAGGTACACAAGGCCCACTAGATGAGCCACAGCAGTCAATCTGCACAATACAGCCTAGATCACAGGTACACAAGGCCCACTGGATGAGCCACAGCAGTCAACCTGCACAAATCCAGCCTAGATCACAGGCACACAAGGCCCACTGGATGAGCCACAGCAGTCAACCTGCACAAATACAGCCTAGATCACAGGCACACAAGGCCCACTAGATGAGCCACAGCAGTCAACCTGCACAAATACAGCCTAGATCACAGGTACGCAAGGCCCACTGGATGAGCCACAGCAGTCAACTTGCACAAATACAGCCTAGATCACAGGTACGCAAGGCCCACTAGATGAGCCACAGCAGTCAACCTGCACAAATCCAGCCTAGATCACAAGCACACAAGGCCCACTAGATGAGCCACAGCAGTCAACCTGCACAAATCCAGCCTAGATCACAGGCACACAAGGCCCACTAGATGAGCCACAGCAGTCAACCTGCACAAATCCAGCCTAGATCACAAGCACACAAGGCCCACTAGATGAGCCACAGCAGTCAACCTGCACAAATACAGCCTAGATCACAGGTACACAAGGCCCACTGGATAAGCCACAGCAGTCAACTTGCACAAATACAGCCTAGATCACAGGTATGCAAGGCCCACTAGATGAGCCACAGCAGTCAACCTGCACAAATCCAGCCTAGATCACAGGCACACAAGGCCCACTAGATGAGCCACAGCAGTCAACCTGCACAAATCCAGCCTAGATCACAGGCACACAAGGCCCACTAGATGAGCCAACTCCTAAACACCCAGCTGTTAACAATCATCTTGCTCTACCAAAGAAAGTACGAAAAGAGATGAAACACGGTGCACACGTGAAGACACCCCTTCCAACTTGAATTCACTCCAGTTCACTTACGGACTAACAGTTCACCATAGTGCAGATTTTTTTTTAAAGTCACTATGGCATTAACGTCAATACTGTGAAGCTCAATGGTCCCACAAATCCTTTTCATGACATCAAGACGTGCACAACGTAATCCAGTCTACCGTATCAACGAACTCTACTGTCCAACTAAAAGGGAGAGGTGTGTGGTGCCGCAACTCCACACCTGCCATCTGGACTACATGTCAGACCTGCAGCGTCTAATGTACCTTTACATCCCATAAGTATCCTTCTCAGACGGTCTGGACAGAGCAACACTATGTAACTGCATTTCTTTTATGTCTAGAAGCACATAGGAAGGAGTAAAGCACTGCTTTATTGATTATAGTATCACTCATGTAATCACACACCTCTGGGAAGAATATAAAAAAAATTTACCTGACTCAATTAAGTACAAACAAATCACTTCTAGTGGATACTGTGCGGCAGGATAGATATTTATCATTCCTTCACAGGCCTTCTTCAACCTGGGCGTCTCATGGGGAAGCTTGAAAAAATAAAAGCATAATAAAGTGACTCCCATTAGCATGATGATCATTTTCATAACTGGAAATACATAAATTCACTTACTTTAGACAAGCACTGGATGAAATGCCTGTAAAGCACTTGGTGCTCTTCACTGGGGATACTATCTGCTAAGTCCAGTGCATTCTCAAACGCAGTTAAAAGCTGAAACAAATCAAAAAGCTATTATGTAGCATACTTACATAAAATGTGGTGAGCATTAGTGTACTAAAACTCTTTTATAAAAACTAAACCTTCAACTTAGGTCTGGCCCTCATGATTCTTTTGTTTGTTTACTTGTTTGTGTGTCTGTTTGGCCAGTTTTGCTTTTTGTTTTGTTTTGGTTTTTTATTTTTTTCGAGACAGAGTTTCTCTGTGTAGCCTTCACTGTCCTGGACTCACTCTGTAAGCCCAGGCTGACCTTGAACTCACAGAGATCCGCCTGCCTCTGCCTCCTGAGTGCTGGGATTAGGTCAGTTTTGTAAGGCAGGGGTCTACTCTGTCCTCTAAGCCAGCCTTGAACTTGTAGAAATCCTCCTGCCAC
Source organism: Acomys minous (assembly GCF_964271855.1). Taxonomy (NCBI): domain Eukaryota; kingdom Metazoa; phylum Chordata; class Mammalia; order Rodentia; family Muridae; genus Acomys; species Acomys minous. The sequence goes on along the minus strand of NC_140492.1, from coordinate 78,924,291 downwards.
AGCCTCCCAACCATAGGGATTATAGATTGAGCTACCACAATTTTAATGAGGGAAAGAAAATGTATATGTAAGCTTTAAAATACATTTTACCTCCAACTGGCCAATAAACTATACTACACTCCCTGTCAGCTGGCAGCACAGGCTATGGCTATGGCCCTTGGTTGCTGCCCAGAGGTCGAAGGTGAGTCGCTTCTGCTGACTTTGGACACAGACCTAGGAGATCAGCGCTCTATCTAACTTGAGAGTATCTTCCCTCAATACTAACTTCACAGCCCTGGCAGCTGATGAAGGGAGAGCATCAACCAAGAGTTCTACCAACTACTGACACCTGTGAGCCACAACTATGAAGTTGGGCAAGCTATCCTAAAAATGTAGTGGTGGCTCTCCTATCTTGTGATAACCAACAACGGTCTAATTGGACTTGCAGCCCACTCAACAGGAAGGAAATCACACCTAGACCTGGAAACCCAGCCAACTACTCAAGGCTCACAAATAAGTGTAGCACCTAACCCCTTTGCAACAGAGAGCATTACAGAAAAAACACAACTGGTCCAAATGCAGAGAACAACTGATCCTGAGGCGCCCGCCTAAACAGACACATCTTTTAATACAACTCCTGCACCTAAGACGCAGAGAAAATCACAGAGGAGGGGACAGAAAGATTGTAAAAGTCAGACGAGGAGGAAATCTGCTAAGAAACTGTGTCATATAGACATTGCAGGGGAGCACAGCTATGGTGCCTCAATAACCTGGCTGCTGAAACAACACAAACACATGCTAACATGGAAGATGGAAATCTCATGGGTCCCCCTAGACAAACAACCACAGGAGACTAAGGAATGCTCAAAGCAGGAGCAGTCTTTCCCCAGGGAGGTGTCCCCAAGTGGTCAGCCCTGAAATCACATACAGGCAAGAAACACTGAAGGGGGTGGGGGGGGGGGGCGAGGGAAGGTTGGCATGGAGGAGTTGGAAGAAAAAAAAAGAGGGAAATATTGCGATTCTATTTTAATATTTTAAAATTTCTAAGAAAAGTACAGGAGGTAGGGTAAAGAGAAAGGGTAGAAAGATGGCTGAATATGATCAATGACTGTATTATGTCTGAATGCCATAAATATACATGGCTAATACGTGTTTGTTAATATTGTTAGGTATTGTGATACACTTCCATAACCCTTAGTATACAGGAGACTGAGGCAGGAGGATCAAGAATTCCAAGCCAGCCTGGGCTGCAAGAATGAGACCATGTCTCAAAGTCAATAACAAAACAAAAAAGCAAAAAACAACAATGTTTATGTGTGTGTGTGTGTGTGTGTATGCATCTGTATATGAGTGTGTGCATATGTATACAAGTTTGTGTGTATGCACATTTGTGTGAGCATGTATATATGTGTATGTGTATTTGTGCATCTGTGTGTGCATGTATATACAAGTTTGTGTGTGTACATGTGTTTGTGCATATTTTTGTGAGCATGTGCATATGTGTGTGTGTGCATGCAGGTATACATGTGTGTGAGGTGTATGTTGTATATGTGTATATGTGTATGCACTTGAGTATGCATATGTCTGTACGTGTGTGCACATGCATGTTTATGTATATGTATATGTATGTGTGTACATGTATGACCACGTGTGTATGAGTGTGTATGTGTGCACATATGTATATGTGTTTGCATGTATATATGTGTGCATGTGTATGTGAGTGAGCACACATGTGTGCATATGTGCGTGTGTGTGTATTGTGTGCATCTTTGTGTATACACGTGTATAAATGTGTATGTATATGTCCATGTGTGTATATGTGTATGAGAGTGTGTGTATATGTGTGTGCCTGTGTATGTATCTGTGTGCATATATGTGCATGTATATGTGCATATGTGTGAGTGTGTGTGCATGCGTGTGTTGTGTGGAGACTGGGAATAGCTCAGTGTTCAGTATGGTCCTAGAATGTGCAAGGCACTAGATTCAGCTGCCAGCACAGAAAGAACAAAGGAAAGGAGAAACAGAGGGTGAAAAGGAAAGAAGAAATGAAAAAGGAAGAAAAGGAGGAAGACAAAGACAGAAGGAGAGTGACACGTGGAAGGAGAAGGTGAGGGGAATGATAAAAGTAGAGAAGGGCAAGAAAAATAAAGACAGAGAAAGCTTGCTTGTAGACAAACACATAATCTAGGAGTCTGAGCAAGCCTGGGCACATAGTAAGAAACTATACTTTGTCGGGCGTGGTGGAACATAATCTCAGCACTCAGCAGGCATAGGCAGGTGGAACTCTGTGAGTTCGAGGCCAGCCTGGTCTACAAAGAGAGTTTCAGGACAGCCAGGGCTACACAGAGAAACCTTGTCTAGAAAAAACAAAAACAAAAAAGAAGTGAAAAAAAACTTACTTTTTTTCTTCTTTTGATGAATTATCTTACATAAAGTCTAAGTAAATCAAAAAAAATACTTAACTAAAGGTACATGTTCGATAGTTTGTTAGCCTATACTATTTTAAAAAACAATAGTAATGGGGGCTGGAGAGATGGCTCAGTGGTTAAGACTTCCGCCTGCTCTTCCAGAGGTCCTGAGTTCAATTCCCAGGAACCACATGGTGGCTCACAACCATCTATAATGTTATCTGGTGCCCTCTTCTGCAGATAAAACACTTGTATATGATAAATAAATAAATTTAAAAAAAAACAATAGTAAGCTATATTATGTAGCTATAGCTTAAAAGAAAGTAACGAGCTACCCAATTCTGTTACTACTAAAATTTCTTCCACAACTTATGTACACAGACAAGTCATTATTACTGTATGTCATAATTTGGATCTAAACATCCTTGAAAGATCCTGCATTTAGGGTTTGGTCACCAGCCTGTAGTGTTCTGGAAAGTGGTAGTAGCTTTCGGAAGTGAGGCCTAGTGAAAGGGAGGTGGGTACCCCTGGAGGGGACATAGACGCTGGCCTTTCCTCTGAGGTAAACAGCTCTCTGATCTGCCAGGGCTTGCACTCCCTATGCCTGCTTTGCTCTAGAGACAGCGCAGCAGGAGGCAGCCAGCACACACTGAAACCTCTGGTTACAGCCACAGGAACCCCTCCTCCTTAAGTTGGTTTCCTCAGGTATTTCATCCAGTGGCAGAATGCAACTAGCACACTGATGACCAGAGAAACATCTCATTCCTATACTTTTAATCTTCAACCCTTTGGGAACTGCCTGGCATACAATACATCCTTGGCAATATTTTCTGAACAAAAGAACAAAGTGACAAGTGAACATACACAAAAAGTTTCCATTGTGTACTGTCTGGAACTGTTAAAACTTTAAACTGCACTCAATTTAATGAGTATACATTAAGTAGCTATTTATTATAATAAAAAAATAAGTTACTATTAAACTTACTAATAAAACATGTAATAGAAATATTTTCAACTATGGTTTAAAACTGTTTTACGGGGCTGGAGAGATGGCTCAGCGGTTAAGAGCACTGACTGTTCTTCCAGAGGTCATGAGTTCAATTCCCAGCAACCACATGGTAGCTCACAACCATCTATAATGTGATCTGATACCCTCCTCTGGCCTGCAGATCTACATGCAGGCAGAGCTCTGTATACATAATAATAAATAATAAATCTTTAAAAAATAAAAATAAAATAAAACTGTTTTACAATATTTTTAAAAAATCCATTTCAATTACTTGAAAACAATACACTAAAAGATCTCTGCCTACTATAACCTAACTATTAAATATAAATATTTGAATTTAACTATTAAGTAGTTTAGTACCCTTAGTTAACAAGCATAAGTAATAATACCTACAAAGTACAACTTTCTAGAAGATACAGTAGTTCTGTGAGTCAGTTCTTATGTATTTTCCTTTATATAGCGACTAGGTTAATGATCTATTGTGGATTCTGATGAACTTAAGGTGCTTTAAGAGCAAAGTCTACCCCTTCACTCTACATGAAACTGAGAGCTAAGCATGTGCCACGCCCCTGCCCACGTGTGTGTGCTCGCTCGCTCGCTCGCTCTGTCTCTCTCTGTGTGTCTTTCTCTCTGTCTCTCTCTCTCTGTCTCTCTCTCTCTGTCTCTCTCTCTGTCTCTCTCTCTCTCTCTCTCTCTGTCTCTCTCTCTCTCTCTCTCTCTCCCCTCCACGCCCCGCCTCCCCCCTGAACCCCCCTCCTGGTACTCTTTGTGCGCATGCGCCACCGCTCTGCCCTCCCCTCCCCCCCAGTGCTCTCCTGGTAATGATGCTTCCACTGGCTAAACTCAAAGACATGCTCAATGTTCATGACGTAAACTGATACCATCTGCTGGGTTTCATTGTTCTGCTCTTCCATATTCTCCGCCAGCAACTGTGTCAACTTTCTCCACAGCTCATGAAGCTCTTGCCTATCTGCTCCATCTTCTTGCCGTGTCGTTATCAACTTATACCACGTCCGAGCCACCTATTGAAAGGCAGATGTCAAATAGTTATGTCACCATAAACTTCAAGTGCTAACCCTAAAGACCAAAACTATCTGATCCACTAATATGTAAAAATAGCAAAAGTACAATATCCCACTCTATATGGACTCCAACATAAAAATAAGTAAATTTAAAAAAATAAAATAAAATTAAAATAAATGAATTAGGCAAATGCCCAGAACCCTTCTATCTGAAATTATCACTAAGACACAAGAGAGATGACGACATCCCCAAACCCACAATTCAGAAGGTTTCAAAATGGGAACAGTTCTTGGTCACCTTAAACTAGTTTTAAATTTTAGATGTTAGGATATCCTAAATTTGAGTTGTAAATTCAGTTTACAAAACACTGTAATTTATTTCTCAAATTTTTTGCTATCATTCTACACCTTAATTTTTTTACTTTCATTAAAGCTAGATGAAAGCTTTTTTTTTTTTAAACAACACTTTTGTGGAAAGTACCTCAGAAGTCATTAACCAACCTCTAGGTATTTCTTTTCCTGGCAGTACAGATCCACGAGCTTCTTACAGACATCACACCATTTCTGCTTGTCAACACTGAGGTTAAAGAGGAAAAGAAATTTCTGTTTGGTAGCAGAAACCACCGGACTGAAAAGCCTGAAATATTTACTACTACAGTATTACGTTGCACAGCAAGACCTCTGTAAAGACGCAGGATAGACCATCTTCATTATCCTCACTATAATTTTAAATTCCAAACTGAGTCAATCACCTTAAGAGTCTTTCAGTCTATTTCAATCACATCACAAGAAATTTTGGGAGAAACTTCTGGAAGGAAATTACTTCTAAATTCTCAGTACATGTCTATGTCCTCCTACCTCTGATGGCTGTTCTTGGCTGTCCACTTGACTACATCTGGAACTAACCAAAACCTAAGCTGCTGGGTACAACTGGGAGGATTTTTCTTGACTGAACCATCTGCGGTGGGAAGACCCACCTTAAAATCTGGGCCACATCTTTGGGTGGCACCCTGCATAAAGGACATGAAAGAAGGGAAGCCTGCTCTTCGTCTGAGTGTCCTCATCTGGCAAGTCCGCTCCGTCACTGGCAGTACAGCCTACTTGTTTGAGATTCCTGTGTTTACCAAAGACCATCTGAGACTGAACTACTGGATGCATGGACCTGTCACTGTTGGAATAGTTGGATCACAGCCTGTAAGCCACTCTAATAAATTCTCTTTTATACTTTATCAAATTTAATTTTTTCCTTTATTAATTTATTCTTGTTACATCTCAATGGTTATCCCATCCCTTGTCTCCTCCCATTCTTCCCTCCCTCCCATTTTCCCCTTATTCCCCTCCCCTATGACTGTTCCTGAGGGGGATTACCTCCCCCTGTATATGTTCATAGGGTATCAAGTCTCTTCTTGGTAACCTGCTGTCCTTCCTCTGAGTGCCACCAGGTCTCCCCCTCCAGGGGACATGGTCAAATTCTAATAAATCCATTTTTACATATGTAGAGTCATCCCATCAGTTTTGTTTCTCCAGAGAGCCCTGACACACTTCTGTATAATTTCTAACCACTCTATTCTAATTCAGCCTTGTAAAGACACTAAGCCTCTCCCCACAGCCCCTACCTTTCATAAAGCTCCAACAGCCTTCGGTAAACGCCAGGTAAATCATCTTTAGCATTTACGTGATCACATTTCTCATACAAACTTGCCAGCCCCTAGAAGAGGAAGCAGTGGTGATTATTCTTAGCAAAATGCCTCAGGTCCCCACGTTCACTTATTGTGTGAAATAACGTACTACCATCTAAAAATTACCATCATTTACAGATGAAGTATGTGTGGAATTTCCCTCCAAGTAAGCTGAAAGTCATAGGGAGTCTTTACATTTAAAGATTTTATATTTAAAAGTAATCCACAGGGCAGGAAGTTAAAGAGTGTCTCTGGCACCTAAAACTAACTTTTAGGTTTAAGTACTTATTTTAACACTGGAGCCTACATTTTGAAAAATAGAAAACAAACACATTATAAGAAAAAAGTGTCTCCATACCTGCCAAGCGAGCAGCTGCTCTGGCTCCAGTTCAGCAGCTTTCTTATAGGCACCCTGGGCCTGGTCAGGCTGCTCTAGCTCAGCTGCAGCAACACCAATAAAAACCCAGGCATTATAGTTATTTTTCTCTTGTTTTAACACTGTCTGATTAAAAAAATTAAGAGTAAGTCATTACATTTTGAAAACTACTGAACAAGCAACAAAACAATTATCTTATGAATTGGGACACTGGGTCTGCCACTATCAGAGTGTCATTTAGAATGGTACCTAGCCAAGTACTGTAACTGAAAGACTGGACAGGGTTTAGAAAGTGAGGTGCCTTTCCATATAGTGCCCAAGGGACCTTGACACCTACATCCAATGCCTCCCCTGCCTCATGAGAACCCTGGGTAAAAAGAATGGTGATGCCCGGCCCCGTTCCTGCCTCCGCACCACTTCTCCAACCCCAATACTTTCTTTTCCATAATAATAGTTTCCCATATTAAACCAAAGGCAGATTCTTCACGGCACTCACAGGCAAATTCATCCTAACATAATGACACTGAGCACGCTCAGTATTAACAAAGGCAATCTAGAACAAAGCACTATAGAGCTAATGCTCTCAGAAATAAGAGTGCGTGCTAAATTAAAGGAAATAGCTTAAAGCAAGATTAGTATGTTCTACGGAAAGAAAAAAAAATGGGAGCTAAAGTAAAACCAGTCTCTCAAAATTTTGCATATTCTAGGGAAAAATCACATTTCTATGAGTTAAACCTCCCCAATATTAGGCTTACATGCATCCACACACACACTTCCAGCAATCTGTCGCCAATGTACTGTCTGAGCTACATTCTATCCCATAATGCTGTCTCCTACAGAACTCAATGAAATATCTGCCAAAGTAAGCTCTAACACGAGGGGCTTGTTCTGCTTATGTCACCAACAGCAAGTACAACTGGTGGCATATAGCAGCTTATCAACTGACACAGCTGCAGGTCAACTACCAATACTGATTACAGTCTAACGACCAGAGTTTCAGCATCCGAGACACATGTTTTTAAGGAAATACTCCCATACAAAAGAAATGTGGCGGAAACAGAGAGAAGGGAGATCCAAGATGGCAGCGCTGACCGCGCACTTCATCCGACTAGCAGGGCAGCCAGACTGCACAGTGACCTACAGACCAAACTGGGAACTACAAAACACCAGCGCGGCTGATTCCCAGCACCAAGTGCTTCAGTTGCTGTTCCTCATCAGAACAAGAGAGTTCCCAGGACATCTTTGAAGAAAGCATCCAAGGGCAATTGGTCCAGATGCAGTTGTCTATAATCCCAGTACTCAGGGAAGCAGAGGCAGGCAGATCTCTGTGAGTTCAAGGTCAGCCTGGTCTACAAAGTGAGCCCAGGACAGGAAAACCAACGCTACACAGAGAAACCCTGTCTCAAAAAACAAACAAACAAAAAAACAACAACAACAAAATCTGTAAAGTATTCCCTCTTCCTCCTTCCCTCTGTGACGCTTTCTATGCTAATCAATGAAAGAGTTACCACAAGGGAGGGACAAACTCACAAGACAGCACACGGCAGGGACAGACTGAAACTCAGATGCATCAGAGAGAGCACACAGAGGCCAGGGACATAAACACCACACAGATAGAAGACATGGGGAGAAAAGTAGGGAATTCAAGACTGCGCTTGCTCCTGGCCAAACGAATCCAAGAAGAAATACTAGGATCTCTTCCCTTTTGGTGCGCCAGTGTGTTCTGGGGCCTATGGGCAGATCTCTAATCTGTTTACCTGAGGCACCCACCCACCCAATCCAATTATTGTAATGGTCTCATTGTTATAACTCTTGGCCGCTGGACTCTCCAATTTGTTTTTGTTTTTTTGGGTTTTTGGGTTTTTAGGTTTTCCAAGACAGGATCTTTCTGTGTAACAGCATTGGCTGTCTTAGACTCACAAGTCCAGGCTGGACTTGAACTCACAGAGATCTGCCTGCCTCTGCCTCTGCCTCCCAAGTACTAGGATTAAAGGTGTGCGCCACTGTGCCTGGCTCAGATTTTTAATGTAATGCAAACATAATAATAATGCTAAAGTATAGCGGCATTCTGTAATACAAGGTGCTTACGATACTTATGGCTTTGAGAACAGGGCTTTGATAATTTAGCAATAAAGAAAATTAAGTGCAGCAATAGAAACCACTAATATATAGAGAGGAGTCCAACTGCTCTCCACATTCTACCACTTGACTAAATGTAGGCAGTCAATGACATATACCTTAAAATAACCCATGAATTGGTAATGTATCTGACTGCCAAAGAAACAGTATGCTTTACCTTGCAATGTTTCAGCGCTTCTTTGTATTCTTTGTTTCTGATGGCATCTCTCGCACTTTTCAGAGCAGTCTTCACTTCTTTGCTAGACATTCTACCGAAACAAGACGCCACAGTGAGTCTACAATGACACCGCTCTAGTGACAAGGGTCCCAATAGGCTTAACCATCTGAAAACAAGACACCTACCTCCTTCTCTCTGGAATATGTTTTCCTCCTGCTGAACACAGCTCATTCCCTCAGTTCTTCAGATTTCTACTCAAATGTCTCCTCTCACTGGATCCCTCCCTGGACAAGCTACACAAGACTTTACTCCTTCCGTCTCCTATGTAAAGCCGCCCATATTTCCTTATGTCCTTCCCTGGCCTGATTTTACTTCAGAGTACTTAGCCCATCTCCTGAACCGTATGTTCTACACCTTCAGTCTGTTACGGGTATCCTAACCCCAGCAGAATCTAAGCTCTGCACTATAGGGTTTTTGTCTGGTTTTGTTTTTCTATCTGTAGGACTTAGTATTTGACAAATGACAGATGACCAATAAATACATGCTGAAATATAGCTGCATTACAATATACTCACTCTCCACATGTTTAGTTAAAAGACAGATGATCTTATGAACAAGAACCTACAATGCATAGTAATCCCAATCCAATTTTAAAAGCAAGATCTACAGTGACAATTCTGGAATTTTGGGTTGTTTACTAAAAAAGAAAAACACACACACACACACAGAAATATTGTAAGAATATGTTTTTGTTTTAATCCCAGGCATGGGGATAAGAGGCTGCTTCAGAGTGTTTGAAGCTGACTATGATTTGTCTCGTGCTCTAGCAGAGGTCTGGTTTTGCCAGCTGCAGATAGTTTCTGCCACTGTGTGACCTTTGGAATTCTGGGAACTTTTCAGAGGGTATATAAAATGCTAGAGTCCTAATTGGCAGGGTTGGTGGTTGGTGGCCTTTGGGGGAGGGGGGGTTGGTTGTGGTTTATTAGTAGTCAAAGAAGAAATAAAAAGAAAAAAATTAGATTCAGGGATCTCTCTCCCCTTATACCCTTCTTTCTCTCCTATCTAGTAATAGGGTCTGAAACCCAGGGGTAAAAGGTGGGAAAAAGAAGAACCCACAAAGTAGCGAAGACCAGCTACAAAGAGAATAAGCTCAAAACAGAGCAAAACACAAACAGCTTTCCTACCTAAGAGGGGAGAATATGCTTAAGGCTAAGGAAGTTATTTTAGTACTAGATTCTGTAAGATTCAGTGAGGATGCGAATACTCTTCATACTGAGGATTAGTGTAATGCTACTTTCTCTAATGAAAAATAAATATAAATGTTAACACAGGAGTAGAGGAGTGGTGACCATGCAAGAGCTGTACACTAACTTCAGCCTTGAAGAGACACTACACATGTCCAGGTGTAGCAGCGTTACTCCTGTAATCCTACCACTAGGGAGTCGGATACAAGGTAATCAGGAGTTCAAGGCCAGCCTATGCTAAATAGCAAGTTCAAGGCCAACCAACCTTCCCTACATGAAACCTAAAACTTTTTATACTAATTTAAATTTTACTTAAAATTTTTAAAAGATATTTTACTTTATAAGCAAAGTACCTCATTTAATATTAAAATGCATTAATTTTAAATAATGTAGCCAATATTAATATTTTACAAGTCACCAACTTACCCAAACCAAATGCAATCACAATACAATTTTGTTTGTTTGTTTGCTTTTTGTTTTTGGAGACAGGTTTTCTCTGTGTGGCCTTGGCTGTGCTACACTTGCTGCGTAGACAAGGCTGGCCTGGAATTCACAGACATCTACCTGCCTCTGCCTCCCCAAGTCCTGGGATTATAGACATATGCCACAATACAAGTCTTAACTGCTGACTCAGCCTATTTCTAATCTCATCATAAAGATAAAGGAAAGTCACGTAGATTCTAAGCAGTTACAGACATCAGGTATTCAAAGTAACAAACTGAGCCACCACCACAGCACACTGCCATAGTATTCAAATACAGTTACAGACACAGTAAACAGTTTCCCACAGTAAGCACACTAGCATATTAGACAAATGTAGTACCTGAACAGAATCCATCGACATGCTATGCTAATACAGCACAAACACTGTATATACATTAACACAATACACTAACACAGTGAACTAACACCGGACAAAAACACAGTACACTAACATTTTACACAAACATAATACACTCACACAATACACTAACAGTATGAACAATCACCATAGTATACTAATTTAATACACTAAGAAACACACTGAAGCAGTACACTAACACATTAAACTAATAATAAAGCAATGTGATACATTAATACACTGTATTATACACATTGTATTGCACTAATGTAATAGAGTAACACACTACATTATCACAGTGCACTAACATGCTACATTAATGTAGTGCACTAACATGGTACACTCATACAGCACACTAACAACACGACCAAGACATTCTAGCCAAAGTGAATCGCACAAGTATGAAACAAAAGAAGTCTATGGAAGTTAGAGATTTGAAGATATGGTTGTTTTAACTTAAAGAAAGCTAGTATTCAGAATAACATAAAAACGGAGACACTATAAAATCAATTTATCTGTGATACATTCAGATTTCCCAAATATAAATCAGCATTTTGTAGCAATAATTTCTTCATTTGAAACGGCACAGCACATTTATCATCCTGACTCCCTTACCTGAGAGTGTCCTGAGAGGGATTCAGAGGTGAACCAGAGGGGAACTGCGCTTAGGGCAGCACTTATCAGAGCCCAGCGCTGAGTCACAGTAACTTCCTCAAGCCAGGCTCCCTCCGCACGACAACCTGTGGACTAAGGAGGATAACAGAGATAGCCAATCACAAATAAGGCAAGAAGACCGGTTAACCAGAATCCAGGCTTCTTTTTCTGGAAAGAAGTCATGTTTTTTTGGTACAGGTAACTTCCTGGTTTAATTTTTACCATGACTTATTTTACTACTGATGCCTGACCTGGAATGTCAATCATGACAGCAGATGTATACAAGAGCCTTTGTGATGAATTGCAAGTTTCTTTACCACTGAAATTGTATCACTGGTCTGCAATAAACACTTGTATTTCATAACATGATAAATAAATTTAAAAAGTAAAATAAATAAATAAATAAAAGAAGACCTTAGGTGAGAGCGTGAGCAAGGAAGGAGCAAATGCTAAACTAAAGGCAAGGCGCGGCAGGAATTTAGGGAGGGGCGCTGTGTAAGGTAACAGTGACTAGTGGGGGAACGGTGCACAAAAACGGAGAGAAGAAAGGAAATCACTCCACTCAGAGGCATCTATGAGGAGAGAGGAGAGAAGGGGGTGGGGGAGGGAGGAGAGCAAGGAGGGAAGCGAGAGACACAGAATGAGAAAACAACACTGAACAGACCAGAGGAGACAGACCAAACGTCAGAGGCATGCTGGGGGAAGTAAAGTAGAGCTGTCTGACATTAGCAACCCAGAGAGTCAGGTGGACAAAGGGAAAAGCATTGGAGACAGCGTGGGTTACAGGGTTTCTCTGTGTAGCCTTGGCTGTCCTGGACTCTCGCTTTGTAGACCAGGCTGGCCTCGAACTCACATCGATCCGCCTGCCTCTGCCTCCCGAGTGCTGGGATTAAAGGCGTGCGCCACCACGCCCGCCTGCGTGGGTTACTCTTAAAGCCACTAGAAACAAACGCACTCTCTCCTGACAACAGGAGCTGTGTTCAGCACCTCCCGTATCTATGTGTTTCCACATGTAATTCTTTACACGTCAATGAATTACAATGTAAAGAATTACACGTCAATATACATATATGTGCACATATGTGTATGCACCTAGGTTTCAAACACAAATTTGTCCCTGAAATGAGTTTTTTTAAACAGGAAAGGAAGAGACCACTAACCAATTTTTAAATAAACATTGGGAAACTGACCATTTAAAAACTTTTTCTTTCATGAAAAATTCCTTATCCAATATTATTCCATGCACCCCTTATGCTCCTCTATTTTGAGTATTTCCCTCAATTCTAAGCATTTGCAAGACCATAACTCCTTCGAAAGGCTGCAATACTACTGCACAACTCTACTACTAGTTTTCCTAATCCCTCGCCTCGCATCATTTGTTCTTCCTCCCAAGTTAAAATTTAGCGTACTACGCCAAAACATACTGAATATAAAAACTGGTTATCAAAAGAATAGGCAAATATTTTTGCATACTTTTATGCAATGAAAATTTTCCTACTACCCACTTAAAAGATTTTTATTCAAATTAAGCTTGAAAAGCAACAGAAACTGTTATTTTCAAAGAGTTAGAAAGTAGGTCACGACAAAAAGTAATACTAACCCTCGAAGTTATCAACTTTGGAAGATGACTTGATATGACCTCTGCAGCTGAAGCGCAAAGAGCATCAGAGAATATTCAGGATGCGCATCCGAGAACTCCGGAAAATAAAAATAATAACAGTAAAAATCAGAAATGAGCATGGCAAAGAAAGTTAGTTATAAACTGGGAAAAACTAACAATAATCATGTATCAAAAGTCTAAAGATCTTTTTGTGATATAAAAACAAATCTATCACTCGTCCTTTATCGAAGGACCTGGAAAGGACCAGTAAGTAAAAAGACCCTTGTGGGATAGCGGCACTCACCTCCTGCCTGTTACCATGCGTGCGTCTTCTTCCTGAGCTGAGTGCCAAGTGGCTCCTTGCCCATTTTTCACCTAAATTAAGTAAAAACAAGCATGAGACAGCAGTATAAAACAGGCAAACCTTCCACGTTTTTTAAAGTCAGATTAACCATGATCATGTTTAAAGCGTAAGAAATAATTCTAAATGATTTTTAGTCTTCCATCTTTCCAGAGAGAATCGTCTCCAAATTTCTGACCTGGCTTAACCCAGGACTTCTTAAGCTACTTCCTCCATGACTCCTTCCACCTGTAAAATGTTTGGCAACCCTGAGTCTACGGGCACATAGACGAAGTATGCAACCAAATGCTCATGGCAGCAAGTCATAAAGTAAGGTATTTTAAAAATAATTCTATAGTTACACACAATTTATGCTAGAACAAAGAGAATTTGCATAATACTGAAATGAATGTTTAATCCTACACGAAGAATTAAGCCTTGCGTGGATACCAGATACAGAGTGTCTTCAAAAACTTTCAGAACTTTCAAAATGACTATTTTGATTTTAGAACTGCCAATGCTGAGACCACTGCTTCCCACATGTACACAGCAGAAAATAGCAGAAGTGACAATTAGGGCCACTTCAAAAACTACTGGAAATCCTGTCCTCATCCCACACCAAAATTCATTTTGATTTTTTTTCCTTTTTCTTTTTCTTTTTTTCCCGTAGAGAGTCACTGAGTTTAATTAGGGTTACTCCCATGAACATGAGTGGGAGATATTTACTGGATAATGAGCAACTTAACAGTGGTTACGCCACTGAAGAAAATGATTCTTCTCCTAGTTACCATTAATGACAATGGCTCAAGAGAAACCTACAAGAACATTATGCCGGGCAGATCTGGGACCAGGGGTCCTGCTCAAACTAGGGCACCAGCCAAGGACAATACATGGGGTAAACTTCAAACCCCTACCCAGATCTAGCCAATGGATATGACATTCTCCACAGTAGAGTGGAGAGTGGGGTCTGACTTTCTCACGTACTCTGGTGCCTCACATTTGACCATGTCCCCTGGATGGGGAGGCCTGGTGGCACTCAAGGGAAGGATAGCAGGTTACCAAGAAGAGACTTGATACCCTATGAGCATATACAGGGGGAGAAAGTCCTCCTTAGTCACAGTCATAGGGGAGGGGAGAAAGGGGAAAATGGGAGGGAAGAAGGAATGGGAGGATACAAGGAATGGGATAACAATTGAGATGTAATATGAACAAATTAATAAAATGTATTTTTAAAAAAAGAGTAGACCCTTATCTACGATAGAATGATGCTGGGCCTAGCTACGCAAGTAACCACCATTTCTGTGATTTCATGAGCATAATGGTGGTGACATATCCAGAAAACAGCATTTCCCAGCATCCCTCCTGTCCTCGGGTTCTAGCACTCTTGCCACCTTCACCTCCACAATGTTTCTAGAGCTCTGATGGGGTGATATACATGCCCATTTAAGGATGAGTACTTAACAGTCACTAGTTCCTATATAATTCTATCTTCTATCAATATACTGCACACGCATTCACGACAGTGATAAGAAGTTTCCTTTTCAAAGTAAATGCAGCTAATACAATTTATTATATGATCCTATGTAACGGACTTGATCTCTCTGAATGACTATTTCTTCGTTTATAATTTGGGAGTACTAAAAATACTCATATAAAAAGATTTTACTATCAAAACATACAAATGTGATTATCCCAAAAGACTGAGAGCTCCATGCATTTTCCTGCCTGCAGAGACTCAAGCACAGGGTCTGTGCTAATTTTAGGTCAACTTGACACAGGTTAGAGTCATCTGAGAAGAGGAAACACCACTTGAGAAAATGTCTCCATAAGACTGGGCTGTTGGCAAGTTTGTAGAGCATTTCCTGATTTAATGATTGGTGTGGGTGCTCGGCCCACTGCGGGTGGCCACCCCTACGATTTTGTTTTTGCTTTTGCTTTTGTTTTTATGAAACCCAACTCAACACTTCAACGACAATTTTTTAACTCAAACTTTCTAAGACAACTTAATCTGGAGATGTATTAATACGATCTGTAGATGCTAAGGAATGACGGTAGGAATCTTTTTGACTCTTTGTTTTCCATAACTCATTATGTTTCTGTAACAGCAGAATTGAAGGTTAGCTCCTATTGATGAAAAACACTTCAGACTTGGAGGAATCGGGCTGGATCTGACCTGAAATTCTCCCTTTGGAAATTAGAAGTCATGGTATTGGAAGGTATCATATAAGTTGACAAAGCGAAAAGTAATAAATAGTCCTACCAAGCTGTGACATCTGCAAACAACACAATGACGAGAACAGCAACAGAGTCCCAAACGTGCAATTAGCAGTGGCACTTATATTGAAGTGATAGCTGTCTAATTTGATGTACAGTCTGCGCAGCAGGAGGGAACTCATTCCTGCAACTATAAACCTAGCCAACTAGCCATGCCTGGTGAGGCCTTGGAACCTAGAGAAAAACATACTGCAACAACTTCCCCAAGTCACTATGATCTCTAGCTGCATTTTTGTTCAGCCCCTCTCTTCTCCTCTAACTGCATTTTTTTAATTTACTCATTTATTTATTATGTATACAGCGTTCTGCCTGCATGTACACGGGCAAGCCAGAAGAGGGCATCAGATCTCATTATAGATGGTTGCGAGCCACCACATGGTTGCTGGGAATTGAACTCAGGACCTTTGGAAGAGCAGGCAGTGCTCTTACCCTCTGAGCCATCTCTGCAGCCCCTCTAACCACATTCTTAACACTTACCCTCACACTCAAATAGTGTAGCACTCCCCCTTCACCCAAGAAGCTTCCTTCACAGCAGTTGGAAACAACTGCAGAAGGCCACAACTGGTCAAAATGCAGAAAACAACGGGCCGGGAATGCTCAACCCCAATACACCTACAACATAACCCCTACGTAAGGCTCACTCAGAGAATAGCACAATGTAAGAGTTAGAGGACCAGAACATCTGGGAAAAGAAAACCAAATATGTTCCATATATATGACAGGAAAGCTGCCCCACAGACTCAAAACAATATGGTTACCTGTTACAGGATCTTTGATCTCATTGTGATCCCTGAGACTGTAAACTGTAAATCTGTTTCCTGTGGTTGATCCCTAACACATTTTAATCCAAGAAATTTCTATTTATTGTAAACATCTTTAATCCTAGAGCTATGTGTACACAGGATTTAATAAAGTGGCCCCTAGGTCAAGAGGTGGCGCAAGAAACCAGCTGAAGGGATTAAAGAGTAGGAGGGACTTTGAGTTGAGTGGTATTTAAGACAGCATGTAGAAACAGAAGGGGTCTTCAGTCTTTGGTCTTGGACAGTTCTTTGGGCTTGGGATTTTAGCATGCTCTGAGAGATTCTCAGCTCCTCGGTCTTTGGCTTTTTCGGGTTGGAGCTAGCGTTGGGGTTTGTTGGCCTTTTCCTCCTGGCCTGCCAGCTGAGCTAGTGAGCCTTTTGGGGCTTTTTGATCAGGACGGGGGCTGAGTAGGAAGATCAGCTGGGTGCTTTCTCTGCCTCTCTCTGAGCTAGCAGGTTTTTCTCCATAGCATCCGACTCCTGAATGATCAGGGATTTTCAATTAAAACAAGTTACCTAAAACAAGACCTGAGTAATGACACCAGCGGACATGCCAATAAAGGTGGTAGAAATCTCAAAAAGCTCCGCCTCCTGATGACTGCTCGGAAGGATGAGAGCACTAGTCAGTTACCTAATACCAAGTGCTCAGCCCTAAACACATACATATATGAGCAACAGTAAACTGACTCAGCAGGTTGTAGTTATATATTATTTCTACATGTGTGAGTGTGCATTTGTGTGTATAGCATAATAATTTTTTTAAAAAAGTTATATATTTGAGAGAAGCTGGTTACAGGAAGACATCAAAGGCACTGGGGGAAATTGGGAACATGATGTAAAACAGTACACATATACAAATTGTTTTTAATTAAAAAAAAAAAAACTCAACCCATCTGCAACCTCACTGCTGGCTCTCTGAGGAGGTAATCTTCTTACCTGTTTAATTAACAACAACTGTCACCAAACATGAGTCTATCCTCTTCAGATCAGCTACTGCGCTCATACTAATAATAAAGCCTGTGCTACTCAACAAGAACATAACAGAATCTTTAATTGTTCTATGGAAATGTGCGCTCTTTCCCAAAAACATGGCTCATGCTGTTTGGAACTCCTTATATAATCAATCTGTCTTGGCTAGTTTTATGTCAACTTGACACAGCTAAAGTCATCTGAGAAGAAGGAACCTCAAATACCTCCATAAAATAGGGTTGCAGGTAAGCCTGTGGGACATTTTCTTATTTAGTGATTGATGAGGGAGGGCTCGGTCCACCGTGGGTGAGACCACACCTAGGCTGGTGGTCCTGGGTTTTATAAGAAAACAGGCTGAGCAAGGCATGAAGAGCAAGCCAGTACACAGCACCGCTCCATGGCCTCTACATCAGCCCTGACTGAGTTCTTGTCCTGACTTCCTTTGATGATGAACTGTGATGTGGAAGCGTAAGCCAAAGAAACCCTTGCCTCGCCAAGTTGCTTTGGTCACCATGTTTCTTCATAGCAACAGTAAACTTAAGTACGGCACAATCTAGTTGAGTAACACACAGAAAGCATGGTAAACCTAACTACAGCACAGAAAACACATGACTGATGATCTAGCTGCCAAAGGCTACATCTCCAGAAGGATGTGTCCTGCTCACTCCCGTCACCCTTTGGGGGAGTGCTCCTGTGTTCTGCGTTTCGCTGCTTCTCCCAACCACTCAGTCTACCTCCTCTTACTTCTGACTGTTCTCAGGTTACTCCTAATTCAAGACCAAGTTGAAATGTCAAGCACACAACCTGCGCCATAGCTTAATTCACACCAGTCCAGTCCTGTAACATTTATGACCTCTACCAGCATCTCCTAAACCATATTCCACGGAACATGCTTAAAGACATTACTCCATAGTGCAGGAAATTTGTGTCTACCATACAGAGCTCAGTCTTCAGTCACAATGTATCCTGGCATCTTAAGACCTCTGGGAAAATTCAAAGACCCCAACACAGCTGAATACAGTAACCTTGAACTTCTACAGTCCTAGAACATGTATCTCAAACACTAGCACACCCCAGAACACAACTTGGAATATTCCTGAATATAACTGCTTTTAGGTTTTTGTGGGTTTTTTTTTTTCAATCAACTATTACCCATACTTTTAAATATGAGCACTAGTATACTTTTCTAGTCTTATTAGATTTTTACAAGTATGCATATCTATGTGCTTCCCAGAGCTGACTGGAAGTTTTTGGGAAATTCTGTTGTTACTTTGGACATTAAGAGACCTGCAGAGAAGCCAGGAGTGGTGGCGCACACCTTAATCCCAGCACTTGGGAGACAGAGGCAGGCAGTTGGCTGTGAGTTCGAGGCCAGCCTGGTCTACAAAGCGAGTCCAGGATAGCCAAGGCTACACAGAGAGACCCTGTCTCAAAAAATAAAAATAAAAAATAAAGACTTGCAGAAGACCGTAAGTTAGACCCAGACTATTCAACTGAAGACCTTTCTAGACAGGCAGACAGTTCTAAGCCTTTTGGGGGGATAATTGTATCCCCCTGTGTTAAACAGTAATGTCTTCCAAAATAAAACATTCTATCCTGGAGAGAAGCTCCTTAAGACTCAAAAAATAAACAAAGCTTATAAGGCTCAAGAAAGCAACAACTCACAAATCTCAGAAAGCATCTGAAACTTACATGATTAACAAGGCTCCTACACCAAGGTAAAATAAGCAATAACAGTAAGTGTGCAGTTATTTGGTGTAGGATACTCTCCAAGTGGCTAAGCTATTACCAGTTTATACAAGGAGCTTCAAGAACACAGCCTTCATGAATCATTACCCATGTAGCAATGGGTTTTTCAGTGATGCAGCTACCTCTGAGTCATCTATTCCTCTAAGTAGGCCCACACCCTTGCTCTGAAAGAAAGCACAATAAGATGATTAGTTCAACAAGCTGATCTATGGGAGAGTTTTGTGGAGTTTTTTGGTTTGGTTTGGTTTGGTTTTTGTTTTTGTTTTTTGTTTTTTGGCTTTTTGGTTTTTTTGTTTGTTTGTTTGTTTGGTTGGTTGGTTGGTTTGGGTTGGGTTGGGTTGGGTTTTGGTTTTTCGAGACAGGGCTTCTCTATATAGTCTTGCCTGTCCTGGACTCGCTTTGTAGACCAGGCTGGTCTTGAACTCACAGTGATCCACCTGCCTCTGCCTCCCAAGTGCTGGGATTAAAGGCGTGTGTCACCACCACCCAGCGGTAAAGTTATTTTAATCTATCACTAGTGTCCTATCTGAAGTGAATAGATGTTTGTCCATCTTTCCACAGAAAAAAAATCATATAACACCCATTAATTCAGACATCCAAGGGTGTACTTGGATGTACCAGCACCACTACTTCAGAACACAATATTTGCAAAGTACAAAGGTAATGAAAGCTAAAGGAGGTTATGTAGGAATGTCCTAATCCAATCTGTCACCCTTAAAAGAAGAAATTTGGGCACCAGAATGCAGATGAGGTGGAGACACACTGAGAAGGTAACCATCTACCAGATAATAACAATGACCTCAGAAGAAACCAAACGTGAAAACTCTTTGATTTTGGATTTCTAAACTCCAGAATTATGAGAAAATAAATTTCTGCTGTGGTATTTTGTAATATCAGCCCTTGCTAACTAAACCACAGCCCCGATCCTGAATGCTACCTAACTCCATAAACACATGCACACATATCCTGAATGCTACCTAACGCCATAAACACATGAGCACATATCCTGAATGCTGCCTAACTACATAAACACATGAGCACATATCCTGAATGCTACCTAATTCTATAAACCTATGTACACATTAAAGTTTCTTTGCTCACAGAGGAATTCGGTGATTAACAAAAACATTCTTTGCTTAGAAGGCAGCCATTAAAACAATGAAGAAACCTGAAGTAAAGAGACAACTAGGGGAAGGACAGCAGGCTACCAAGAAGAGACTTGATACCCTATGAGCACATACAGGGGGAGGGGGTCCCCCTCAGTCACAGTCATAGGGGAGGGGGAAACATTCTATCCTGGAGAGAAGCTCCTTAAGGCTCAAAAAATAAACAAAGCTTATAAGGCTCATAAGGGGAGGAGGAAAGCAGGAAGGAGGGAGGGATGGGAAGATATAAGGGATGGGATAATAATCGAGATGTTATATGAATAAATTAATAAAATATATAAAAAAGAAAAATAAAGGTAACTAGGTGAACCAGGCATGGTGGCACACACCTGTAATCCCAGCATGCAGGCAGACCTCTGTGAGTTCGAGGCCAGCCTGGACTACAAAGTGAGCCCAGGACAGCCAAGGATACACAGAGAGACCCTGTCTAGAAAAACCAAGAGAGAGAAAGAGAGGGGGGGGGAGGGAGAGAGGGGGGGAGGGAGGGAGGGAGAGGGAGAGAGAGGGAGAGAGAGAGAGAGAGAGAGAGAGAGAGAGAGAGAGAGAGAGAGAGAGAACACTAACTGAAGAACTGGGGAAAGCCTGAAAAGGCTCCTGATGAGAATGAGAAGACAGGATTGTATCCATGTAAAAGCAAAGAGTCATGACTAAGTGAGTGGTGAAAAGTAGGAGGTTGACTTCAGCTCAGAATCAGAACTCTTCATACTTAAACCTACACAAACGTAGAGCGAGCTGCTCACAGGAAGATGAAGAGGCACAGGCTGGACAACCCATCAGGAAGGCACATTATCGGCCCCGCTGAAGCCAAGGACTAGACGCCTCTTAGATTCTAGCGACACTTCGTCTCTGGGTCCCTCAAACACCTATGTTGCGCCAACCCTCTGCAGGAGCTGCTCTCGCTGTCACAGCACGGGCAGAAAAAAGAAAGGATGTGCCGGGCATGGTGGCGCACGGCTTTAATCCCAGCACTCGGGAGGCAGAGGCAGACGGATCGCTGTGAGTTCAAGGCCAGCCTGGTCTATCTAAAAAGTGAGTCCAGGACAGCCAAGGCTACACAGAGAAACCCTGTCTCGAAAAACAAAACAAAAACAAAAACAAAAAGAAGAAGAAGAAGAAGAAGAAGAAGAAGAAGAAAGGATGTGCTCCTGTGGTCATACACGGGCCTGCAGAAACAAACCCTTCAAGAATGACTTATCTGCAAAGAACCATTTCTATGCCAAAAAAAAAAAAAAAAAAAAAAAAACGGCCAAATATAATTTTTTACAAAACTAAATGCCAATTGAAATAAACTCTTCAGGGACAAAGAATATGTTTTTACATATCCACACAGATCTGTAGGGTGATGCTGGGATTACAGGTGTGTGCCACCATGCCTGGTTCAGCTTTACTAATAGAGATGGAACAGTCGCAACAATTTGCAACTAGAAACGAAGCGTAATGAGTCAGGTCATAGACTAACTAGCTTCCTCTTCAAAGAGCTTCCTTGCAAAAAAAAAAAAAAAAAAAAAAAAAAAAAGCCTTGGAAAAGTCAAATCTGTTTTCCCATCTGCAAAGTGGTCCAAGCGAAGACTACAGAGTATATTCCACATAAAAACATGTTACAGAGTAAAGCTTAGCAGAACACCAAGCACGTACCACTATGTATTAGATATGTGAGACAGTTCCTTTAATACAATTACTATGTACAAAACGCTGTGAGGTATGAGCACAACTCCTTTTCCTGACATAAAATCAAAACAGTGGGTTTCGTGTGCAGTTATATATATACCTGAAATTAACAGTGAAGACTTGGATTTTGAAACAGAAACGTACTTCTTCCAGAATTCTCCAAAGGAATCTAGCAATCAAAAAAAAAAAAGAAAGAAAAGAAAACCTTATTATTCTACACCCAACAATATTACTCCCAGCCGGTGTCAATAAACCGCACATTTCACAGAGCCCACATTTCTTCTTTTCAGAACCTGTTCCTCGTCGTCCCCCCCCCTCCCCCTCGCTTTGCGACGCTAAAGGCAAAGAACTGCCAAGCCTTTCCATATCTGGAACCTGAAACTGAAAAGGCGCCGCTCTTCACCCCATACAAAACGCAATCCTTACTGCCCCGGCAAAAAGAGGCAATACGATGAGGCAGGCTGCATGGCTAGGGTTCCGGAGGACCGCAGAGATCCCAACCACTAGCCAGACCACACCTGAGGGGACCCGGCCTTAGGCCCCAAAGGGGCACAGCCCCATCCACTTAAGTGACAGAAGCGCTGCCACCTCATCACCGCCAAGTTCACTATGTCAGCCAACATTCACCCACACTGTGCCAAGCAAAAGGAAAACAACCCCCAGCATCACCCCTATGCCCAACCCTTTCGCCCCATAAATACCACTTCAACTGCCTTTAGATTTCAACTTCTACCAAAACCGAAAGCAAATCAGAACCCACCTGGGCATATGAGACTGCCACAAAGTACAAGCCTGGAAGCGCATGCGCATTTCCCCAGGCATCGCTTGCGTGAGAGGAACTGACTGAGCTATCATTGCCTCGAATTTTGATTAAAATGGTCTGTACGTGAGCTGAGAGCCGCCTTGCGATTGCGCATGCGCCCTGTCTGAGCCTGATGGGAGTTGTAGTTTCTCGGTACCACCCTTCATTACTTCAGTACTTGGAACACAAACTTCTAGTTCTAGTGCTAGGTCCCACATCTGCTCATCAGGGGCGCAGCAGCTGCCTCTGAACGCCCATGCCCGCGATGGTGCTGCTCTTGGTGCTTGTGGTCGCAGCGTCGGCGCTCGCGGTACCGGCCCCTGGAACACAGGAGCAGAGGCTGCAGGTGGCCCAGGCACCCAATGTAGTGCTCGTAGCAAGTGACTCCTTCGTAAGTAAACTGAGGACGGCGGGCTGACGCCGCCCACTGCCTGTGAAGGGACTTCAGGGAGAGTGGGACTTTGGGGTTGAAGGGTCCCACACGCACCCACCTGCGCACCTGTGTGCATAGATGTAAATTAGTAGTAAGAAGGCGGTTCTCCAACTCCTGGGCTCTGGCTATGCTTCTGCCTAAACCTCTCCAGTTGAAACTAAACCCGCATGCCACGGCCACAAATTTTACTTTTAACGCTAGTCTCAGTCCACGGAAGTCTTTTTGCCATTATAAATTAATATTTAGCTTATATCCTGGTTTAATTCAGTTATGAAGGGAAACCCATGTGCACTTCCATAAAAGTCAGCTAGACATTTAATTATTGTGTTAATGCTGATTTAAATGTTAATTGTAATAATTTAATCTACTTTCTTGTTGTTTTTAATCAAAATTCACAAAGTTCTATTTTACCAGTAAAGACTCAGAAGCCAGATGCTGATGTGAAAGCCTGCTATCTCGGAGAAGCCAAGAACTCACAAAAGAAAAAAGCTTTTTCTCCTTCTCCATACTGTCTTAAATAACCTTCAAACTGAATGTACCTCCTTTCTACTTCCTGTGTGTCTTTCTGTACATCTTCCAGACTTCCTCTTACTCTTTTTTTCCCATGTTCACTTCCTGTCAACCGGTTACTTGCTCTGCGTCTTGACCTAGAGTTAACTTTATTTAACTCTGTTCACAGAAGGCTCTTAGATAAACTTGTATGCTAGAGCTGATCCACTCTACAACCATCTGTTTACAGTAAACAGAAAGCTCTAGATTAAAGGTATGTGCAAGGGCTGAGCCACACCACAACAATCTGTTTACAATAACCAGAAAGTTCTTGGGTTAAAGGTGTGTGCCAGGGCTGAGCCACACCACAACTAGAAACAGGTTTTTTCAGTATACAGTCTTGGGGTTCACAGTGTGATTAAATATCCTGAAATACTTTCTTATATTTTAAAAAAGTTGCATGTGTATATATAATCTTACATTTAAACTAAATTCAGATGGAAACCGAAAGGACTCTGAATTGAAGGGGGGGGAAATTTGAAAAAGAATACTGATAAGAATTTTGTATTTCAAAACTTATGATGAAGCTACAATAATCACAATAATGTGTTACAAGCAGAAAGAAAAACATTCAGATCAATAGAACAGATTTAAGAGCGCAGAAATAAAGTCTTATAAACAGGCAGTGCTGAAAAAAAAATACGTATCTACATGAAAAAGAACAAAGTTGGGTCCTGCCTTCCACCATGTGTAAACAGTAACTTAAAATGAATCAATGACGTGAATGTAAGGACTAAAGCCTTATATCAAACCACAGTAAGACACAGTGTAGAATGAATCAGTTCATCCCCCATAAGGGAAGCCAGAATAAAAAAGGCATAAAAGTAGGAGAGTCACCTTGGAAACCATTTGACAGTTCTCTACAGTGATTAGAGTTACTATGCAATCCAGCAATTCTATTCCTAATATATTTATGTGAGTATCCAAGAGAAATGAAAATATAGTCCACACAAAAGTTTCTACTGGAAATATTATACTTCTCCATAGCAGTATGACACTAGGAGATGAGAAGTGAAAGTAACCTAAATATTCCATCCACTGGTAAGTGTATAAATGAAATTATAGGTAATATTATACAGCAACCAAAAAGAAATCCAAAACTCAAGCTTGTTACCAAGTGGCTGAACCTAGAAAACTAATCTCTCAGTAAAAGAAACGATGACAGGTTATGTTTTATATGAATCCATTTAATTGAACTGTCCAAAGAAAGCCCGTGTGTAGAGACAGAAGCAAGTTAGTAGCTCTCTCAGTTTTGGATGAGCGTGTTCTAAATGACTTTCTGAATACACCAAAAACCCTTGAGTTGCACACTTTAAATATGTAAGCTGTATGTAAATTATATCTGGATAAAGCTTTTGTTTCATTGTGTTTTTAAAA
Source organism: Acomys minous (assembly GCF_964271855.1). Taxonomy (NCBI): domain Eukaryota; kingdom Metazoa; phylum Chordata; class Mammalia; order Rodentia; family Muridae; genus Acomys; species Acomys minous. Next base: position 78,899,056 of record NC_140492.1, on the reverse strand, counting down.
AAAAATAAAAAGCATCTCTGCCTGGGCCTTAAAGGACCAGGGCACCCACTTCACCCCTGTAGCCACACGCCCTGTGCCTCTTCACTGTCCTATGCACCCCTGTAGCCACACGCCCTGTGCCCCTCCACTGTCCACTGCACCCCTGTATCCACACGCCCTGTGCTCCTCCACTGTCCACTGCACCCCTGTAGCCACACGCCCTGTGCCCCTCCACTGTCCACTGCACCCCTGTAGCCACACGCCCTGTGCCCCTCCACTGTCCACTGCACCCCTGTAGCCACACGCCCTGTGCCCCTCCACTGTCCACTGCACCCCTGTAGCCACACGCCCTGTGCCCCTCCACTGTCCACTGCACCCCTGTAGCCACACGCCCTGTGCCCCTCCACTGTCCACTGCACCCCTGTAGCCACACGCCCTGTGCCTCTCCACAGTTGCAGCTACATTGCTTTTCATTTGATGAGGTTTCACATGTGAATAGTGGAACAGGAATATGTGCAGAATCTCCTAAAAACATCACTTGCCATGATAGATAATCCTGAAAGGCCCACAATAAACAGCCTTGCCATAGCAGACAAGCCATTGTTCAACTCTCTGGTTGTGATTGCTTTTCCTAGTCATCTTTAATGGTCAACAGGATATAGCCTAAAGTCATCTGAGGAGAAAGCTCAACTGAGAAATTGCCTAGATCACTAGATCACACTGGGCTATGAGTATGTCTGTGGGGGGGGGGGGGTCTTAATTAGTATGCCTATTGTTGTGATAAAACGTTGTAACTGAACACATGTTGGGGGAGAAAGGGTTTGTCATCTTAATCCTCAGGTCACAGTCCATCCAGTCAGGGCAGGAACTGAAACAGAAGCCGTGGGGGAAGACCGCTTACTGGCTTTGGTGCTCTTGCCTTGCTCAGCCACCTTTCATATACAACCCAGGACTCCCCTGCCCAGGAGGAGCACTGCCCACAGTTCAGTGAACCTACCCACATTAATCATTAATAGAGAAAATGCCCCCACAGACTTGCCCACAGGCCAGCTCAAAGAGGCATTTTCTCAACTGAGGTTCCACTTCCTTGCCAAAGACCACCGGCTTGTGTCAAATTTAAAAACAGAGGACAGATTGTCTCGATTTATTCATTGCTACAGTAGAGCCCAGAGCACTGTGGCCATCCCCATCCCATGGCCTGTCTAGGTGGTTCTGGGATATATGAGAACACTAAGCATAAGGCTGTGAGTGGACTAGCCAGAAACCAAGCCAGAAAACAGTATTCCTCCATTGCTTCTACTCCTGACCGTCCTGCTTGCATTCCTACCCCAACTGCTCTCAGTGATTGACTGTAGCCTGGAATTAACGCATCTTTCTTCCCCGTAAGTGGCTTTGGGCCATGGTTACGGTTGGTACAACAGCTGAATAAAACTAGAACAATACTTGAAATCTAAACTTCTCCCTGGATCCTCCCTGGCCCAGAATGATAAGGAGCTAAATACTATGCCATGGTTCAGAAGCAGAAATTAGAATCTATTTAAAATGTATAGCCAAATCAGGATGTAGCTCATTTGGTGCTCTTGCGTGCACAAAGCCCCGGGTTCAATCCCCAGCACCACATGAATAGGGCATGCCAATGCATGCCTATTGTCCCCACACTCAGGAGGCAGAGTCTGCGAATCATAAGGTCAGCAAGTGAGAGGCTGCCTAAGATCCATGAGATTTTGTTTCAAAGGAAAAGGTCTATATTCGTGCAAATATACATATATACACATATAATTCATATAATTATTCAAGTGTGGTGGTTTGAATAGGTATGGCCCCCATAGACTCATGTGTTTAAATGCTTGGCCCATTGGAAGTGGCATTTTTAGAAGGAATAGCCTTGTTGGAGGAGGTGTGTCACTGTGGGGGTGAGCTTTGAGGTCCCTTGTGCTCCTGGCTGCTTTGGGGTCAAAATGTAGAACTCTCATCTCCATCACCGGCACTATGCCAGCTTGTATGCTGCCATGCTTCTCTCCCTCCTCGGATGCTGTGAGCCATCCCCAGTTAACTGTCTCTCTTTTTAAGAGTTGCCTTGGTCATGATGTCTCTTCACAGCAACAAAGCCCTAACTAAGACTTTCTACCTGTCCCACGGGGTGTGGGTTTCATGGAAATGGGACTCTATTTTAACTCATCATTGTGCCGTCAGATCTCGTAAGGTTCCTGATACATAAACCCACAAATACTTAATGTTTATTAAAATAATTTTTACTTTATTTCTTCATTCTCCAAAAGAACTTTCCAAGAAGTCATTTAACTTAATATATGTAAACGAATTTGAGCGTTAACATTCTTCCAAATTTTATCTGGCCTCTGGGTTCTTAATAACATATCTCTGTGCTTGTTTTTTATTCTTTTTGAAGTTTCATACAAACATACTGACGTCTTTTGGGGTTGTAGGTTTTGTGCTTAAAATTAAAGGAACTGTTTTCTTTTGGTAGCCATGACGAATTTCCTTATTTCAGGATGGGAGACTAACATTTCAACCAGGAAGTGAGGTGGTAAAACTTCCCTTCATCAGCTTCATGAGAGCACATGGCACCACCTTTCTGAATGCCTACACAAATTCTCCCATTTGCTGTCCATCACGTGCAGGTATGACCGTGCCTATAATCTGCCTAGAGCCCTAACGTACATTGAGGTTTAAAATATCATATGTAAAAAAAATCTATTGTAAAGTCACATTTAGTACCTAATAAAAATATCTTGGTGTAACTGGTGTGTGTTATAAGGTATATGCTGCACGTTGCGGTCATTTGAACTTCTAACTTGTTTTTATGAGGTAGGGATTTTTTTTTTCTTGCCTTGGATGCTGTCTAGTCCCTGTGTTGCTGTTTCATTTTTTTTTTCACTCGACTATCAAAGCACAGGCACTCATACTTCAGACAGTCCTGTTTCCAAGGGCGTTGTAGTAAATATAAATATATAATAAGTTTATTATTAAAAAAATAGCCTGCTATCAGTCAATAAAAACACAGACACCTGTTGTGTTTTAGAATAGCTTCACTTTCCCTGGGGCTGGGCAAATATTAACTCCCAAACTGTCTTCCATTATCTCCCAGCCTCCATCCCATGCCATCTGCTTTAATCGGTCCTGGTTGGGCTGTTTCCCATCCATAACCCCAAAATACTTGCTTATGCTGCTCGCCTGGGCTGCTTCTTTCCATGTGGCCCACGTGGCTCTTTCCTGTCCCATTGCAAACCTGCTCCTTCCTTCTCTTCTGTTACTTCTCTGCTACCCCAAGACCCTTCTCTCCCGGAAGCCCACAGACTTTGGCCACCCCTCCTCACCCTGCCCTGCCCAGGTGTGTAGGCACCACCCCTCCCTCACCCTGCCCTGCCCAGGTGTGTAGGCACCACCCCTCCCTCACCCTGCCCTGCCCAGGTGTGTAGGCACCACCCCTCTTCACCCTGCCCTGCCCAGGTGTGTAGGCACCACCCCTCCCTCACCCTGCCCCGCCCAGGTGTGTAGGCACCACCCCTCCTCACCCTGCCCTGCCCAGGTGTGTAGGCACCACCCCTCCCTCACCCTGCCCTGCCCAGGTGTGTAGGCACCACCCCTCCCTCACCCTGCCCTGTCCAGGTGTGTAAGCACCACCCCTCCCTCACCCTGCCCTGCCGAGGTGTATCCGCATCCATTCAGCCAGTCAGGGATAACTTGGAGGTAAGGTTACAAACATCATTTTTGAGGTATGTGAGAGTCTGCTCCTTAAAGGCAGCAGGCAACACCTCAGGGGGGATGGGAAATAATTAGCAATCAAATACAAAGCACCAGGCCACACCCAACACAAGGGAGCCTTTCAATGACGGGTTCAGAAGGGCTTTCCAGAGGATTCCCCAGGCTCTACAGAAGATTCTTCCCAGTCAGAACTTCTCATAATCATGTTTATCTTAAGTTTTCCAAATTATTGAAGATTATATTCTCTCTCTCTCTCTCTCTCTCTCTCTCTCTCTCTCTCTCTCTCTCTCTCTCTCTCTCCTGCCCCAATTTATGTCAATCAGAAATCTAAGTGCTTACCTTATTGTAATAACTTAACAAATAGGCATAGTTTGGTTGGCAAGCACGTCAGTGTCCAAAGCCGTAAGTTTAGTTAATGAAAATTGCTTTTAAGAATCTTGTCTGAAAATTGCTCTCCTATGCCTCTGTACGTGTGGTCTGTGATTATGTGTCATGAACACGTAAATAACACAAGCAGTTTGGTTTTTCTGTGAGCCAACAAAACCATAGAGATCATATTTAAAAAACATGTCTGTATTAAGATTGATATTAAAATTTTTAAATATTGGAGTGAAAAGCATGTCTGCTAACGTCTATAGTGTGTTGACCAGAATGAGCCCTGAGCTAGGATAAGGTGACTCTAAACTTTACATTACATAAACTTCCATTGCAGTGGAAGCTGTAAGGAAGTGCCCAGCTACCTAAGCTACAGAAGGCTAACTGTGCTGTGTCCCTCACACACATATGGCTTTCAGTTGGAATAATGAATGAGAAAGTGCTTAAGGAACTCTGAAGATCTCCTAGAAGAAGCGTATTTTGACAAGGAATAACATTTTTTTTTAATGCTTAGTGTGTTCCTACTGTATCTGGTGATACTCTAAATATCCTCTAATATCTTATAGATATTAGAACCATGCTTCTGTGAACATGGTTACTTTTACTGGCCCAATTTGCAGAAGAAAACTAAAACAAAAGGCTGGATGACATCAGAGAACATACCAGAGCTGTGGTTACTGGGATTCGTACCCTACCTCTCAGAAAGTATTTTGTTAGACCAGAAAAGGGAGGCTTGGAAAATGGCTCAGGTGATAAAATGCTTGCCCCATGAGCATGATACCTGAGTTTGAGTACCCAGCACCCATGTATTTTTAAAAAAAACAATGAAAAACTGGGTGTGACAGTGCGTGCCTGTAATGCTAGCACTGGGCAGGCAGAGACATGAAGAGCCCTGGGGCTTACTGACTGGCCAGTAAAGCCAAACAGCAAGCTTCAGGTTTGGGAAAAGAGAGAGACCTTATCTCAAACCCTATTTAGCAAGACACCCTAGACATGCACAGGCACACACAGACAAAAGAAGGCATATCCAGCTCACCATGTCTGCACACAGAAGTGAGCAAAGGAAAAGAAGCATTTATTAAAGTTTTTAGAAAGTGAGAGAGAACAAATAGCATCCTTATTTATTTCCTTTTCTTAGAGAAGGAAGATATAAGGGAATCAATATCTGTAATTGTCAGTCTGATAGCTGGACTTCCTTGGACTTCCCAGTGGTTAAATAAAGACACGGAGACATACTTATTAATATGTAAAAGCTTAGGCCTTAGCTGGGCAGACCCTCTGCTGGCTCGCCCCAACTATTGCAGCCACGGGACTAGTTTTCTCTGCTCCTCTTCCCTTGTCCTGCGGGTGAATCTTCCCGGGCCTGACTCTTCTCCTGGAGCCTCTTTTTCCACCTGGGAGTTCCTGCTCCCTCCTGTCTGTGCCATCGGCTCTTTATTAAAGCCAGTCAACAAATGGGGAAGGCGAATGTTTACAAAATATAAGGCCAGCAGCGTTGGGCCATAAGAATAACAGTACTTAAGTCCGGCCTGTACTCAGCTCTCTGCCAGAACAGCAATCAAGTTGAATATACAGAGGCAACCTTGACACCATGTACAAAAGGTCACCCCAACACAGTCCGCTAACTTAGGCTTTAAAACACTAGGAAAAAAATACGGATAGCTTTTATGACTAAAATAAAAATGCTAATGATGTTCAGGCCCTGTGTTTAAATGCCAGCCATAAATACAAAGATACCTTGACCAACTTAACCTCTAGGCCTTGGGCGGGGTGGGGGTGGCAGGGGGTGGGGGGTGGTTTGTCTGAAGACTAGAAATACTCCTTGCAGGGTTTTCCCTCCAATAAAATGAAGTGGCAAAATGAGAAATGTCTGGGAACTGCCCCTGCTGATGACGTTTCTTATCCCAGATCATAGACTCTAAAACAGCCAGCTATGCTCTGTGAGTAATTGCTTTTATAGTTGAACTGTTAAGATTTACCTTACCTGGTCTCTCTTATCCCCACCCCCACCCCCAGCAATGTGGAGTGGCCTCTTCACTCACTTAACAGAATCTTGGAATAATTTTAAGGGTCTCGACCCAAATTATACAACATGGATGGATGTCATGGAGAAGCATGGCTATGAGACACAGGCATTTGGGAAACTGGACTATACCTCAGGACATCATTCCGTTAGGTAAAAACTGAAACGGACAAAACTAACCCAGCACTGTCCTCTGCTGCCGCACATTTGTATAGTTTTTTTATACTTACTTCACCACAAGGCTAAAAATACATCTCTTAATCCTTCAATTAGGCCCCTTTGGCAAACGCTTAACTTTCTTTAATCTTCTTAAACTATTAAAATTGCTAATATTCTGGTGGGGTCTTTATCTAAAACGTTAACATCTATAATTAATGGATTTTAGCAGCCAGGCATTGGTGGCACACGCCTTTAATCCCAGCACTCAGGAGGCTGAGGGAAGCAGATCTATGAGTTTGAGGCCAACCTGGTCTACAGTCAGGAACTCTGTCTCAAAAAAAAAAAAAAATATATATATATATATATAATATTTGTAAAATAGTTTAGCCTGTGAATTATTTTGTGAGTTTCTGTTATATTACAGCTTCTTTTTTCTCATTTTACAATTTTTGTTAACTAGCCTTCTTGCTACTGACCTTTGACAGGCCTCTAGAATTTGAAGCTATTATAACTTCACTTTTATTTTAATAAACCTTAGTAACTCAGGCAGCTATCTTAGCTAGGGGTTCTGCTCAGTGCTAGAGAGCATGCTTAGTGTGCACAAGGCCATGGCTTCTATCCACATCGCCACAAAAACAAATGAGCACCTAAGCACTGTGGTAAAGAGTGATGTTCTAGAATCAGATTGCCTAATTTTGTTGGTTTGGTTTGGTTTGGTTTGGTTTGGTTTGGTTTGGTTTTTGGTTTTTCAAGACAGGGTCTCTCTGTGTATCCTTGACTAGCCTAGACTCGCTTTGTAGACCAGGCTGACCTCAAACTGACAGTGATCCGCCTGCCTCTGCCTCCCGAGTGCTCGGAGTAAAGGCATGTGCCACCACCGCCTGTCCTAGATTGCCTAATTTTGTTGTTTTTTTGTTTTGTTTTATTTTTTGGTTTTTCAAGACAAGGTTTCTCTGTGTGTCCTTGACTACTAGCCTAGACTCACGCTGTAGACCAGGCTGACCTCAAACTGACAGTGATCCGCCTGCCTCTGCCTCCCGAGTTTGCAGTTAAACCAACACTAGAGTATTAATACTAGAATAATGTGAATATTAATTTTGCTGTTCTTTCTAGTATTAAATTTCTCTCCTTTTCTGTTTTTAAAATCTAGAATATAGCCACACTGCAGGTTAGGCGCTTAGACAAGGTGCAGGTTGGGCAGAGACAGCAAGCAGTAATTAGCATCAAAATACATCAGACCAACCTCAAACACCAGGGTATACAGAGTACATTGAGAAGAACAAGACACTGCCTTAAACATGGTGGAAGGTAAGAACCCACTCCCAAAAGTTGTCCTCTGATATCCTCACATCCCATCACACACACATGCACACGCACATGCACACGCACAAATACACTAAGACTAAAGTTGATCTTGATTTAATTTACAACACAACATCCATTAAATTTATGTTCACTGAACTGATACATACCAGACTATTCTTAGATGCTAAAATACTGTGGTCAACAAAATGCACTATTCTCTAGTGTCGTGAAACTTAGCATCTGTGATGGAATTAGCAATTTGACAGTATGTAGGATTACCTAGTAGGCAAGGCTCTGGCCACACCTGTAAGGATTATGTAGATTAGGATAACTGAGATGGGTATACCTGCGCACTGTGGGTGGCGCCATTCCTTAGGCTTGGGTTCCAGACTGAATAAAAGGAGAAAATGAACTCTGCACAAACATTCCTCTCTCTATGCTTCCTGACTTCAGATGCAGTGTGACCAGCTGCTGTGATTTCCCTGCCACAGTAGATTGTACTCTTAAACTACAAGTCAAAATAAACTTCTTTCCCCAAGGTTGCTCATGTCAGGGTATTTTATCACAGCAACTAGACAACTAATATGTCATCCAATGTTATCAGAAAGTAAACGAAACAAAATACTGTCTAGGTTGACTAACTAAAACTATAAAACCTTAGATCAAGTCATCTGTCATTTTGTAATTGTAAGTTTGTCTTATAATCATGTCTGCTCTCTGCTCATCAAGATAGATTTCCTTTTAATCTATTTAGAAGAAACATTTTTAGTCCTTCCAAACAAATGAAATCTAGAGGGCTACTTCCCAAATGAAAGAACAGATACATGCAGAACTCTTAACTCTTGAAACTTTGTAGCATAGTGGCCCCCTTTGCCATTCCAGACCAGCAAGGAAGGCTGTCCAGAGAGAATCAGTGACAAAGAAGAAACCAGGAAACTCAGAACACTGACCAAGTTAGCCTCTGCAAACAAAGATAGTAGTTGTTATACTTTTAAATGGTTTTCCCATAATAAGGTTTTCTTTCTTTCTCTCTTTCTTTCTTTCTTTCTTTCTTTCTTTCTTTTTTTTTTTCCTTAATTCGAGACAGGGTTTCCCTGTGTATCTTTGTAGCCTTGGCTGTCCTGGACTTGCTTTGTAGACCAGGCTAGCCTCAAATTTACAGAGATTTGCCTGTCTCTGCCTCCCCAAGTGCTGGGAATTCAGGCATGCACCACCTCGACCATCCATAATAAGGTATTCTTAATACCTTATACCCATTTACTTTGGTCATCTTAGCTTCTTTTAGAACTCTTCATTTTACTGTTTTTATATTTTAGTGTCCAGAGTGGCACATTGCCTGTGTGCACTCTCAGCATCATCTTTACAGTAGTGGAAAACATTTGGGTTTGTTTGTGTGTTGTGTTTTGGACTCAGGTTGTTGCCTTGCTTTGCTTTGTTTGTGGTATTGAAACACAGGCCTCACACATGCTAATCAAACTCAACTAAATCCCCAGCCTGCAGACCATAATTCTTACCTTTATTCTCTTAAAACACATAGGTAATACTTTTGAGCTTGTGAACTCGTTACAAGTCTTAAGGTTTTTAAAAATATTTAATTCCTAAAAGTAATGAGTTTAGCTGTGTATAGTAAAGTTTACCTACTTTAAGAACTTCAAGCCGGGTGTGGTGGCACATGCCTTTAATCCCAGCACTCGGGAGGCAGAGGCAGGCAGATCACTGTGAGTTCGACGCTAGCCTGGTCTACAAAGTGAGTCTAGGACAGCCAAGGCTACACAGAGAAACCCTGTCTCTAAAAAACCAAATAATAATAATAATAATAATAATAATAATAATAATAATAATAATAATAAAAATAAATAAAATAAAAAGAACTTCACGTTCATTTAGAATCTGTTATATAGTCTTCACTATTTCCTTAATGTCATGTGTATAATTAATGTCATTTTGAATTTTATAAACTCCATAGAACTAGGCCATCTGTAGGTACAAATAAAGAGCATGAAGGAGAAATGTCTTAACAAAGATACTCAATTAAGCACAAACCTTTTGGAGGGCATTAGAGGAACCAGAATTCCTTTAAGGCAATATGGAGAAATAAGTAAGATTAAAAATTATCAAAGGACTTGACCAATCGGCCTAAACAGCTGGCAGAAAATTCTCTAAAACTAAAAATAAACTTGGAACCATTCCTTTATACTCCTCTTATTAGAGTCTATTTTTTATTCTTTGATAGAGTCCAATAATGATTTCTGGTGAATTGTTTTTGGTTGGTTGGTTAGGTGTTTCAAGACAGGGCTTCTCTGTATAGCCCTAGGTGTCCTGGGCCTCAATCTATAGACCAGACTGGCCTCAAACTCTGAGATCCTCCTGCCTCTGCCTCCCAGGTACTGGAATTAAAGGCATGTGCCACTATGCCTGGCAGTCTAGTGAGTTTTTTGAGAGTCCATTTAATATATATTTTTAAGAGTTGTATGTGAGTTTGGGGTCAGGGCATGCACATACTCGCACGCCATGGCACATGTAGAAGTCAGAGGTCAACCTTCAGGAGTCAGTTCTCTTCTTCCATTATGTAGACTCTGGACAACGAAGTTGGGTCGTTAGGGCTGTGCAGCAAGTGCTTTTATTTGTAGACCCGTTTAGCTCCCCCCCCATGCCATTTCTAATTTTCCCTCCCTTAAGGGATACCCTGATTTATTCTTTGCATCTTTCCATTAGTTGCACACCCCAGCCCACCACCATGTGACTTTATTGCATTGCACTTGTATTTACCATGAATAACAGTCTAGCTTTCTTCGTGCACCTCTTTCTGATATGAATCTAGAAATATAAAATTTTCAAAAATAAAGTGTACAACGAAAATGAGAAATTTTCAGACTTTTTATAATTTCAAAGCAAGGCTGAAATACCTAAATGTGTGTGGGTACACTAGCATCCTATAGTAAATGTATTAATAGAGGGATGCTTAGCCATGAAATCTGACAACATTCAAGCATCATAGACACCATTTTGTTGTGCCTTTTAAAAGTCTTTTTGAGCCGGGCATAGTGGTGCACGCCTTTAATCCCAGCACTCGGGAAGCAGAGGCAGGTGGATTGCTGTGAGTTCGAGGCCGGCCTGGTCTACAAAGTGAGTCTAGGACAGCCAAGGCTACACAGAGAAACCCTGTCTTGGAAAAAAAAAACCAAATCTTTTTGAAGATTGAATGAGATTTTTATTCAGTATAGTTCTCTGAACATGCACATCATTTTTCTTTTTTTAATTTTATTTTTTATTTAATTAATTCAGATTGCAGCTCAGTTGTTTTCACCTCACTTGTACCTCATTATTTTACATTAAGTTCTTTGGTTTGGTTTGGGTGAGTACGGGGGACTCAACACAAACCCTCATGCAAGCTAGGAAAATGCTTTCTACACAAACCACTCATTGAGTTATGTAAGTTGGGAGAACATTGACGTGAGCCCACCTACACTGTACTACCTCAGAGTTGCATTATGGACATAGTTGCATTATTTGTTTTCTTTCTCAAAGTTCTGTAAAGTAGCTAGGTGGTAGTGGCGCACACCTTTAATCCCAGCACTCTGGAGGCAGAGGCAGGTGGATCACTGTGAGTTTGAGGCCAGCCTGGTGTACAAAGTGAGTCCACAATACCCAAGGCTACACAGAGAAACCCTGTCTAGAAAAAAAAAAAGTTCTGTAAAGTAGCATAAGTCCAATTCACACTTCATGCCAGAATTTTCATAATTGCTGACCAGGTTAAGATCATAGAGATTTATAAAAATATTTAAGTAAGATCAAATTTGAAGCTTAGTCATAATGAGAAAAGAACATTCAGTAAGAAATGGTGAATTCCTTTCTCTAAAATAAATTTATTAGGTTGGTTCAGAAATTTGCAAGGGCATTTTTAGAACTATCATTTTTCTATGTGAAGGAATTACTGTAGACACATTAGCTTCTGCAGTTCCAACAAAAACAATGTGGAGGGAGAGGCCAATAGAACTACAGAGGTTTAAGCTTTGTGGGAGATATAGGAAGCTACAGGTTTGCCTACACTGGTTGCTATTTCACAGTGAAAGAAAATTCATTTGTCATAATCGATTTTAATGTGTGATTTTTCCTCAGACGTACTTCTTACTGTATGAATTATATACCCAGTGTTACAGCAGGGGAGCTGGCACAGAAAACCCGTGCAGCAGTGGCACACAGAAAAATCTGTGCTAAAGTCAAGTTTTAGATCTGTCCGTGGTGATAAAGCTAGGCTAAAGTTAACCTAATATAAACCATCTACCATTAAGAGGACTCTGTTAGTAAGATTTCCATTGTGTTCCTGAGGGAGATGAGCTTTTAAGGCAGGAAGATTTGACTCGAGATTTCAGACGCTTTAGTGCATGGATCATCGGCTCTGGGTCTGTGGTGATGCAGAACACCGTGACAGGAGTGTGCAGGAGGGAGGTCGGGAACGAAGGAAGGAGACGTGGTCTCAGAGCTGCATGAGCGTGCCCCAGTGACCTCCCTCCCTCTCTCTGGGCCTCCCAGGAGCCCCACAGCTGGCCTCCAAGCCTAACCACAACAAATTAAAAGAATCCCAGCAACACAGAAAACCAAAAAAACATGCAGTGGACAAAGATTATTCAGAAAGGTTGAATACGATCACACCCACTCGTCATGTGATAAAAAGTATAGCCAGCTGGGCTTAACGGTTTTTATAATTTCACCAAAGAAAAAGATTGGTATTAATGAACTTGCTCAGCAGAGAGGGCCGTGGTCTGGGTTCACTCCTGACTGGGCCCTAGGGTTAACTGGGTAAGGACTAAGCACGGTCTACAGTGCCATTCCAGCGATGAGCAGCTAGCTCTGCTGTGCGACCAGCTTGCTTCTTAGTAATGTCTCAGTGTTTCCTTAAACAAGGAAGCCCTGAGCTTCCTCCCAGCCTTCCTCATGCAGCAAGCTCTCCTGGGGCTCCCAGAGCTCTACTCTGAACGCCAGTGGTGTTATGCACCCTAAAGCCAGCCTCTCATACAAGGGCATTGCTTAGCAATGATGCAAACAGAAGACTGAGAACTGATGCCATGTGCTTTACAGTATGGTGAATTTTACCCAGAAAACCCTATTTTGGAGTCTCTCATCTGTTAGAATTAATTAGAATCTGTTAGGTGTAATTCTGCTAAAACTCTACTTTTTGATACTTTATGAAAATATATTAACTATGTCCTTTGAAAAATATTTTTAAAGATTTTTTTTAATTATTATGTTTATGAGTACTCTGTCTTCATGTACACCAGAAGAGGGCATCAGATCATAGTACAGATGGTTGTGAGCCACCATGTGGTTCCTGGGAATTGAACTCAGGACCTCTGGAGGAGCAGCCAGTGTAGTGCTCTTTCCTGCTGAGCCATCTCTCCAGCCCGAAAAATAAAATATTTTTATTATATAACTGCTTCAATTTCTTTTTCTACCTTCAGTGATCAAGTTGGGCAGGTGGGAGGGGTAAACTTATATTTAGCCACATTATCTATGGACCATTGGTCGTTTTCTAGTCTGAAATTTCTTCTTCTGAGTATTGTGTTTTAACCTGAAATATAATTTTGCTGGAGTTATTATCTAGATTCCTTAAAAATATTTCTGATAGAGCACCTCAAAGGCACTTATATTAATGGAGACTATGAAACAAGTGTCTTGGCAGTGCCACATATGCTCCGTAGGCAACAACATCAGCCTCACAAACCTAGACAAAGGGAGTCTAGGGTTGGTTTGGTTTGGGTTTTGGTTTTTCGAGACAAGGTTTCTCTATGTAGTCTTGACCGTCCTAGACTCGCTTTGTAGACCAGGCTGGCCTCGAACTCTCAGTGATCCACCTGCCTCTGCCTCCCGAGTGCTGTTGTTAAAGGCGTGCGCCACCACGCCGGCTTCCATTGCCTTTAAGTCCATAACACTCAGCGACTCTTCAACTGAGATGTGGTGCAGTTATCTAAACACTTACACGAGTAAGTCTTAAAATCAGCTCCCTTCCTGCTTTCGTGCATTTGCTTAGCCAGTCTCTAGGACTGCGTGAATGTTTTCTGACGTAGTTGTCTTTCTATACCCTCAGTAATCGTGTGGAAGCATGGACCAGAGAAGTTGCATTCTTGCTCAGACAAGAAGGCCGGCCTGTGGCGAATCTTATCCCTGACAGGAAGAGGAAAGTGATGAAGAAGGACTGGGACACTATAGACAGAGCCGTCGATTGGCTAAGGCAGGAGGCAATTAACTACACCAAACCGTTTGTCCTTTACGTGGGGTTGAACCTACCACACCCTTACCCTTCACCAGCTTCAGGAGAAAACTTTGGCGCTTCGACATTTCACTCATCTCCTTATTGGCTTGAAAAAGTAAGTATTCTATGCATGCTCAAAAGTAGACGTTGATGTGGGTGCGGCAACGCACGCTTTTAATCCCAGCAATTGGGAGGCAGAGGCAGGTGGATCTCTGTGAGTTTGAGAGGTCACCTTGGTCTGTAAGTGAGTCCAGGACTGCTAGGGCTACACAGAGAAAACCTGATTTGAAAAAAAAAAAAAAAAAAAAAAAAGGGGGCTGGGCACCATGGCACACATCTTTAATCTCAGCACTTAGGAGGCAGAGGTAGGCCAATCATTGTGAGTTGAAAGCCAGCCTGATCTACAAAAATGAGTCTAGAACAGCCAGGGCTATTACACAAAGAAACCCTGTCTCAAAAAAAAAAGAAAGAAAAGAAAAGAAAAGAAAAGAAAAAAGAAAGAAAGAAAAACAAACAAGAAAAAGATATTGATATCATAAGCAAAGGCACTTAGCATTAACTCATTCTTACTTTATTATTTATGGAAAGATTAGGAACTTACACTTTTAAACTAAAGCAGTAATGAGTTTGTTAAAAGGATAATATTCTGGAAATAAAATGCTAGAACTTGCTAACTGTATAGATTCACATGTGATATGTCTATTAAAAGGAACTGAAAGACATTATCTTTGGAGTGCAGGCAGGCCTCACTTCCCCCGGTTCAGGATGGTAAAAATAGCCATACAGAATGAAACTGCAAAAAACAATCTTAATTATCAAAGGAAGAAATTATCATTTCTTTCTAGAAGCTTTAAAAACACCTGTCAAAATATTTAAAATTTCCCTTTGGGTTGTTAATAGAAATAGCAAAATATATTATTTAGTACACTACTGGAAACACAGAAAGGCTTGGGATCAGTATTGTAAAAAGCATACTAGGTACCCTGTGAGCAGTGCCTGCCTTACACTGTTCAGCCTCTGACCTGCAGTGTGAGCAGTGCCTGACTTCCCCTGTGCAGCCTCTGACCTGCAGTGTGAGCAGTGCCTGCCTTCCCCTGTGCAGCCTCTGACCTGCAGTGTGAATAGTGCCTGCCTTCCCCTGTGCAGCTGACCTGCAGTGTTAACAGTGCCTGCCTTCCCCTGTGCAACTGGCCTGCAGTGTGAGCAGTACCTGCCTTCCCCTGTACAGCCTCTGACCTGCAGTGTGAGCAGTGCCTGCCTCCCACTGTTCAGCCTCTGACCTGCAGTGTGAACAGTGCCTGCCTTCCCCTGTGCAGCCTCTGACCTGCAGTGTGAGCAGTGCCTGCCTTCCCCTGTGCAGCCTCTGACCTGCAGTGTGAGCAGTGCCTGCCTTCCCCTGTACAGCCTCTGACCTGTAGTGTGAGCAGTGCCTGCCTCCCATTGTGCAGCCTCTGACCTGCAGTGTGAGCAGTGCCTGCCTTCCCCTGTGAAACCCCTGACCTGCAGTGTGAGCAGTGCCTGCCTTCCCCATGAGCAAGCATCTTCTCTTGCCTCAGCAAATTGTCATATTTTTCTCTATTGGGATCACCTTCCTATATTTTACATTTTAGCTTCCGATGTACATATATGTGCAATAGTTCCTTCAAGGTGAACATTTTCCCTATCCTTTCTTCAAACTGGTCTTCCTAGCTATGATACGTTTCTGACCCCTAAGTTCCTCAGACTGTGGATCAGGGTTCTTTGGATGGGAGCACAGTCAGCATTCAAGACCAACCTCTTCTTCAACTTCATATGTATGTCATTTGAATTTATTCCTCACCCTGTCTTAACACATTTCATTTCTTTACTGAATATTCATCTTTATGGAGTTATAACACAGGAAAAGGCAGGCACTGCTTACACTGCAGGTCAGAGGCTGAACAGTGAGAGGCAGGTACTGTTCACACTGCAGGTCAGAGGCTGAACAGTGCAAAGCAGGCACTGCTCACACTGCAGGTCAGTTGCACAGTGCAAGGCAGGCACTGTTCACACTGCAGGTCAGAGGCTGCATAGGGAAAGGCAGGCACTGCTCACACTGCAGGTCAGGGGCTACACAGGGGAAGGCAGGCACTGCTCACACTGCAGGTCAGGGGCTGCACAGGGGAAGGCAGGCACTGCTCACACTGCAGGCCAGGGGCTGCACAGGGGAAGGTAGGCACTGCTCACATTGGGGCTTCACAGGGGAAGGCAGGCACTGCTCACACTGCAGGTCAGAGGCTACACAGGGGAAGGCATGCACTGTTCACACTGCAGGTCAGAGGCTGCACAGGGGAAGGCAGGCACTGTTCACACTGCAGGTCAGAGGCTGCATAGGGAAAGGCAGGCACTGCTCACACTGCAAGTCAGAGGCTGCACAGTGGGAGGCAGGTACTGCTCACACTGCAGGTCAGGTGCTGCATAGGGGAAGGCAGGCAATGCTCACACTGCAGGTCAGAGGCTGCACAGTGAAAGGCAGGCACTGCTCACACTTCAGGTCAGCTGCACAGGGGAAGGCAGGCACTGCTCACACTGCATGTCAGAGGCTGCACAGGAGAAGGCAGGCACTGCTTACACTGCAGGTCAGAGGCTGCACAGGAGAAGGCAGGCACTGCTTACACTGCAGGTCAGCTGCACAGGGGAAGGCAGGCACTGCTCACACTGCAGGTCAGCTGCACAGGGAAGGCAGGCACTGCTCACACTGCAGGTCAGCTGCACAGGGGAAGGCAGGCACTGCTCACAGTTGACGTAGTATGCTTTTTGCATTTCATTATCCACTATTGGCAAGTGTCTCATTTCTCACTGGGAGACAACTCTGTTCTCCTTTAGACCTTTCAAGGAAAGCTTACCAGAATCCCACACACTCCTGCTCCAGGGAGAATAAATAAAAGTTACGGAGCCATGGAGAATTGCCATGCTTCACAGCCATTCTTTTCAACCGTTCCGTGTATAAAACACTGTGACGTCCACCACGATGCTCATTGGAAGGAAGGGGTATTGTGACTTCCCTAATTAAAGCCTTTTCTCATTCCTTTTCAGGTAGCTTATGATGCCATCAAAATCCCAAAGTGGTTGCCTTTGTCAGAAATGCACCCCGTGGACTATTACTCCTCCTATACAAAAAACTGCACTGGGAAGTTTACTGAAAAGGAAATTAAGAACATTAGAGCATTTTATTATGCTATGTGTGCTGAGACAGATGCCATGCTAGGTAGGTGGTATAATTAATAAGCAATTACATGAAGAAAAGGATAATATTTTTCCAACAATTTGTGATTGTGCTAGTTGGGGTTTGTGGGAGCATCCTCAGATGTTTCGTAAAGCAGTTGCTTAGATACCACAGCCTTAGAATTGTGAGGATCTTGACTCATAAAAACACATTAATGACAGAATAAATAGCCCTTTCTATTTTAATTATTTAAGTTTTCAGATGTGTCCATACATAAAGAAAGAGTCATAGAAAGCTGTTTTCTCTTTGAAGCAAAACACAATTGGCCTCAAACAGGTCTGTACTTGTCTGAACACAGGCCTGTGAGAGATAATGTAAGGCAACTTAGCTTCCAGGAGATGAAAAATTTCACATTGCAAACACTGATGAAGAAGACTCAATTTGGGGAGTGGCAAAAACCTTCTTTGGAACCTGATGATTTGCTTAATGGTCCTCAGGAGCCTAGTACATAGAGACATAGAAGAATTAAAAGTAAAAAAAAAAAACAAAAAAACAAAAAAAACCAAACCTCTAACTTTTCTCCAAACAGATGTGAATTTCTTACATATACTTTGTATCATTAGGTGTCAAGTAATATTTTTATGTAAAGTTAGAAAGAAAAATCGCTTGCTGACAAAAGTGGTACATGAAAATTTTTCTATAAAATCATTCATATGCAAATTAAAATTAGAAAATTCTAATCCAAATCTTATGATTGCTGGGAATGTCAGACTTAGGGGCAGAGCAGGTGGTGGGTTAAGGTGTTGTGAAAAGTGCTTAAGCTCATATTTGCTGCACAGTATCATTTACACGTGTTTAAAATGCACTCCAGAAGCTGGAGAGATAGCTTAGTGATTAAGAGTACTTGTTGCTCCTGCGTAAGATCCATAGGTCAGTAGAGTTCTGAAAGCACTCTGCTCTTTAGTGTCCAGTCCTTGTCTGTTCTCTGTATTCTTCTCACTGAGGAAGATCAACAGACATCCAATCAATATGTACATCATATCCCAGAAATAAGTGTTAACACTCGGGCTTGTTAACACTCGGGCTGGAGACAGAGCTCAGCTCTTAAAGACCAAGAGGACAAGAAATATCTTAACACCAATTTATAAATCAAAAGTAAGAAGTTATCTTTAAAATGTCAAATAACATAAGATTAAGTACAGTCCCGCTAGCTTATGAGATCTGTTAATTTTTTATTCATTACTTCAAAGGTAAACATAGTCACTGTATGAAAAATATCTTCAGTTTAAATAATTAACACCTCAATATTTACTATCATCTTTTATTGGTTTTACTGCAGATGTGCCAGTCTCATTTTAGCATTTCTAATAAAAAAAAAATTTAGAGCTAGGTGTGGTGGGGCATGCCTGTAATCCCAGCACTCGGGAGGCAGAGACAGGCCTCTGTGAGTCGAGGCCAGCCTCATCTACAAAGTGAGTCCAGGACAGCTAAGGCTACACAAAGAAACCCTGTCCTGAAAAACCAAAACCAAATAAATAAATAAACAAGCAAACAAACACATTTAGAGAGAGACTTCTTTGTTATACTTGTAATACCTACAGATAAGCTCATTCTCCATTAAGCCTTTAGAGTAAGACTTACCCACAGTTCAGACCAGTTTCCTCTGCTGCCTGCAGTCATTGGGTTTCCTGACATTCATGTTCAAAGTCATCTCAGGCAAGCCTACCTCCCTAAGATGAAAGTAGAAGAGCTCTCCGTGTTCACATAGTGCTGTTTCCTGATCCTGCTGAAGAAGCATTACTTAGAGAAAAAAAAACAAAACAAAAACCAGCAGCTGTTTCAATGACAAACTGTTTTCACAAAATTGTGTTACTTAATTTGCTAAATTTTGGAATAGAACACAACTGCATTGGTGAAGTGTGAACAGCACACTTTCTATACTCAAGGACAAACAGCCAGTGCTATTAGTACTCACTGAGTAAATAGAATGCAGCAGAAAGAAAAAGGAAGCCCTGTGGATAGATTGCCTAAATAATCAGTGTAAATATGAAAAGTTACAAAGACTCCAAGTTCTCAGTGTGTGTGTGTGAGAGAGAGAGACAGAGACAGACAGAGAGAGACAGACAGAGAGAGAGACAGACAGAGAGAGAGACAGAGAGAGAGACAGACAGAGAGAGAGACAGAGACAGAGACAGACAGAGAGAGAGACAGACAGAGAGAGAGACATACACAGAGACATAGAGATACATGTGGGGGGGGGGGGCGGAGTCACAGGTCATGTCCAGACTGGCCTTGAATCACTATGTAGCTGAGGCTGCCTTTGAATTTCTCATCCTTCCGCTGCTGTCTCCCAAGTATTAGCACTAGTGCACAGCACCACACCTGCCTCCAAGTTCTCCCTCACAGTGGCAGTCATGTTTTAAGTGTTTCTTTAACCATGATTGCATCTGACTATTGAGTTGTATCTCATTGATATTTCCTGACACTCGGGAATGTTTTTCTCATCTGCCTCCTCAACAAGTGCACCTTCTAGAGCGAAGGACTGTGGACTTGATGCTGCTGCAGGGAGTGAGTGAGACAGTACAACTCCTGAAGTGTCTTCAGCAGAAAGGACAATTAGCAGATGCTGGGCAGGTGAACAGATGCTGTAGTAGATGCGATGTGAACAGTGGAAGGTGTAGGTGAATGGGAACGGTGAGGCTGCTGTGCTAACTTAGGGGATCTGGGGTAGACACTTCTGAGGAGGCTGTTTGTGAGCCAAAAACTGAGGAAAAGCAAAAAGAAGGACATTCTAGGAAGATTAAGCAGAAAATATAAAGGCCCTGGGATGGAGCAATAATTGTAATAACTTAAATTAATGTGTTATTTCTTTTCTAGAGAGAGAGGAATAAGATATTTAAAAAATATACTTTATAGTTTTAACCATATATACTTTATAATATATACTTTTTCATGCATGAGCATTAAGAAAGATGTACACAGGAAAACAAAATTACATCCCAGAGGGCAGCTGTGGACTTGAGAAAGAAGAGTCAAGAGTGTTATTTCTTAATAGTATTCAGCATAGAGCCCAATGCAGTACCTGATCTCTAAAGCTTCAGCAAACAAACACAGGGCAGCCAGCAAGATGGAGCAGCAGTTAAGGCGCTTGTCACCAAGCACGTGGAAGAGGAAAGAACCAACTCCCACAACTGTCCTCTGACCTCCACCCTAGTGCTATGGCTCATGTGTGCATACAGACATACACGCATATGTGGTAAACATACATACAGATAAACACCAGAGTTAACAATATATCCCTGCAGTTGTAAAAAAAAAAAAAAAAGGGAGGGGGCAGCAGAGAGATTAGGTGTGAAAATGCAGAGAAGGCTTCCTAATGCTTGAGCTGGATCATAAAAGAAAGGTGAAAATGTGACAGGAGGATAGGAGAAAGGACATTCAACACAGAGACAAAAAACCATGAGCTACTACACTCTTCAGGGTATACTGTGTGGTCTAGGACTGCTAGATTTACCAGACAGTTGAGGATGCTAAGTTTAGAGCATAGATGAAGAACTCGTGTGTCCTGCTAAAGAATTAGACAGTGGGAAACTGCAGAACACTTAAGTCTAAGACCGTACCACTCTGAGCATGCCCAATATAATCTGAAGTTTTAACTGGACATGTGACAAGACTAGGTCATCAGATCTTTTAGAAATAAGGCATCCACCAGAGCATGAACTATTGAGTGAAAGCCAGAGTAAGGATGCGGAGGGGACCTGATTAGTAAGCAATTCTTTAACTCTGTAGAGCCTTGGCCCTCAATGCTTAACAGACCTGCAGATATGTGTATTTAATATAGACCTTTGCACCCCAGATTCAAGATCTACCAAAAAAAGATTTCTTCTGTCTCTGCACTATACTTTATTATGAGTCTCATAATTTAAATGAGGGGCAACTTTTAAGTCAAAGAGACAAGGCCTCTCAAGGACGTTACTGCTCAGCTATTCCCAAGGCACCCCTTGTGCTATCTGTGTGGCTCATCCTTCTTTAAGGGTGGTATATCCACAACTGGAAGTCAGCTTTGGAAGCATACAATGGCAGCTGCATAGGGGCGAAGAGAGAAGGTAGCAGGGAAGTTATGAGTGCCCTTAACCCCTGGGTGGGTCTCCTCTTCCCTGAGGGGCTGTTGGTCACCAACCCACAAAGGCAGAAGGAGCAGAAGGTGAAGTCCAGGGCTTGGAAGGCTGTGAGCACAACAGAGAAGGACCACTCCAGGAACCACTGCAGGGAGATAATACAACTTTATCTGAGGAGAAAAAAAATTATACAGTTCTTGGGGCATGGGTGGAGGGGCTTCCTGGATACATGTACATAACTCGTTGGAATTAGGCACTTTAATGATACTGGATTTGCATTTGGCAGCACGCTCCTATCATATGAGCAGAAACACAGTACCTAATTATCCTGTAGGCACAGGGATGGGAGAGCTAGCAGTGAGTTGTGTCAAAGGCCGTATATCACATGTGGTTAGGGGCATCTTATGTCTAAAGACACTCTCCAAATGGAGTCAGGCAGAGAGCTGGAGGGAGTCCTCCATCTAATGCTGAGCTCAGGATGGCTATCTGGACTCGGGGGTGGGGGGGTAGAGATGGGGGCTGCCACCTCAACAGGTGAAACATTATTGTGCAGAAACTGGGTCAGTAGTGATAGTAACCCTCATTAACATCTGTATCACGTGGTCAGTGGTGACACCCAGACCTGTCTGTCGTTCCTCATTTGAGGCACTAAAAGGAAGAAGCCTCTCTGCCTTCAGGTGTTCTCTGATAGAAACAACCCAGGACAGTATGACACCAGGTAAAGAAGCCGAGCAGATGACCCGGTAGATACTCTGTCCCCCTCCCTCTCTCCAGTCCTTCAGCTGAGGAGAAAGCAGGTGCAAACTAGGTCCTACTCAGAGGCTGAGAAGTAGCCCAACAAATTCCGGGTACAGTTGCTTAAATTAGTGTGACAAACTGAAATACGAAGTAAAGCCAATCCGCAGGTCTTATCTTGATTTTATGGTAGGTGAAATTATTCTGGCTCTTCGCAAGTTAGATCTTCTTCAGAGAACTATTGTTATATATACGTCAGACCACGGAGAGATGGCCATGGAACACCGCCAGTTCTATAAAATGAGTATGTATGAAGCTAGCGCCCATGTTCCTCTTCTGATGATGGGACCAGGAATTAAGGTCAACCTACAAGTACCGAATTTTGTTTCTCTTGTGGATATTTACCCTACTATGCTCGGTAAGTACTGTGACATAGGTATTTGTGATACTGGAGAAGGAAAAAACAAAAAAACAAAAAACAAAACAAAGCAACATGCTCAGAATCCTACAAACTTGAGCGTCTCACTCACTGAGTCAGATAGGTACTCTGAAAAGCAACAATAATGACCCTCGGGTTTCTATGGCCTTCGTCCAGTTTAGTCATTTTCTCTTCAAAAGATTCACAATTGGGATATAACTATAAAATAAGACACATCAGATAAGTAATATTTATATTATTATAAAATAACTATTTTATTTATTATATACAGTACTCAACTTTCTACCACCACCTCCCTAAAATATAAGCATTTCCACTATGGAATCTTCTTGTGGAAATGTTATTTGACTCTAGATGGGCTTCTCTACCCCAGCTAGTTCCCAAATAATCAAGACAGAGGCCTCTTGGATGTATAAAAGCATTGCTGTCTCCCAGCTACACACTCCATGTTACTTGGCTGTTCCTGTCTGGGATGCTTCTGTTCCATCAGGCCAGCCTTCATGGCCACATGTGCATGGTCCATGCTGCACCATGGCAACTTCCTTCTCTCCAGCTTCTCCTCTGGCTGCATCTTCTGCTTCCTCACTTCTCTTCGGCCCAGTAACAGGCTTCAGCAACTTTATTAACTTTATGTTAGGTAGAGCAGTGCTTACACAACAAAGACAGGAATACATGAGAATGTGCTCCTCTGGGCAGCAACCCGATACTGGGGCCAGCAATTAGCATTAGAGTACATAGCAGCAAACCAACCTCCAACAGAATGTTCTGTCCACTTTTTGCAGGGTGCATTAGTTATTTTTCTGTTGCTGAGACAAAGCACCGTAGCCAAGGCTACTTTTAAAAGAAAGCATTCAGCTGCCTTATGTTTTCAGAGGGTGAGAGGCTATGATGGTGGAGCCAAAGCATAGTCTAGTGGGAGGAACAGCCAAGACATCTTGACCTACATCCATGAGACAGAAAGAGAGCCTGCCCCTAGTGATACACCTCATCCAATAAGGGTAGACCTCCTTTGGAGGGGGGCAGTTGAGTTGGGGTTTCTCTGTGTAGCCCTGGCTGTCCTCGGTCTTGTTCTGTAGACCAGGCTGGCCTCATATAAAGTAATTTTGACTGAGGGCTCTTATGTGCCAGGCTTTGTTCTCAAATTTTAAGTTAGCTAATTTTCAACAAAGATGAACATTTGAGATAGAATTACTATTATTATACCTCTTGTACAAATGAGGAAACAGAGAATTAACAACTCACTCAGGGGATGGAGAGATGGCTCAGAGGTTAAGAGCACTGGCTGCTCTTCCAAAGGTCCTGAGTTCAATTCCCAGCAACCACATGGTGGCTCACAACCATCTGTAATGAGATCTGGTGCCCTCTTCTGGCCTGCAGGTGTACATGCGGGTAGAGCACTGTATACATAATAAATAAATCTTAAAAAAAAAAAACCTCACTCAGGGGAACAAGGCTCATGGAGCGAGCATTTTAGTCTAGGCCGTCAGCTTATAAATCCATATAAGATCTCTAGCTTACAACCCTTAGTGATGGGGAAATGTAGATGATGTGTCTGAATGCTCAAATAACTCCAAAAAGAATTAGTTTAAAAAAAAAAACACTCTACTTTTGTTCCAAAGACATTGCTGGGATTGCACTGCCTCACACCCTGAGTGGCTACTCTTTGTTGACACTATCATCAGAAGCATCTACAAGTGAGCAGACACCCAAAGTCCACCGTCCGCCTTGGATTCTGAGTGAATTCCATGGATGCAACGTAAATGCTTCCACCTACATGCTGCGAACTGGCCAGTGGAAGTACATTGCCTACTCTGACGGCGCTTCAGTGCAGCCTCAGCTCTTTGGTAAGCTTCTTGGTGCAGCCTAACTGGAATGAGCTCTTGGCATACCTGTTGCTTCTCATGCCTGAACGGGCTACTGTGGTTTACCCTAGTCTCATGGTTTAGAGTAAGTCTTTAGATCTGGTCTGTTTACAAACTCATTTGGCCATGTGTTTCCTGGTAAGAGCTTCCAATACTTGTTCTGTTTCTCCATCACCGATCAACACATTCTCACTACACCTAGTTCCACTGATGCTAGGAGAAAGGCTGACACCTGTGCAGGGCCTCGGACTAGGAAGTCATAAAACTAAACGTTCAGCGTGGGTCTAACCACAAACCCCCGGCTCCTTCTACCCTGTGAAAATGCCTTGTAGCATCACTCTCTGTGAATTTATTCTTAAACAGCATTTTATTTAGAGTTTTTCTTGTCTTTTGTCCCCATGTTGTACATAAAGTAGCTGTCAAGGCCACTGTTGATATTTATTGCTTCCTAAGTTTGCATCCAAGTTACAAATATCAGAACTATTAACTAGAAACCATTCCTTAGGGGCCAAACTTCCTTAAGTTTAAGAACAGGGGTTCCTGCCTTCCAACAGAGCAACTCAGATACATTAGACCTTGTTAAATGTAACGGGTAGACATCATTGAGTGAAATCCACAGAGTTGCTACACCAAGCCCAGCAAACCTAAGCACCCCAGAACAGCCACTCAAGCTCAGTGTCGTGTCATCAAGCAATCTCAGAACACCTAACCACAGGGGCTCATCTTAGCAGCTCTCTATGATGGGAGCGCCCCCCTCCCCACCTCTGACCATTGGCTGAAAGTGATACTGCAGTCTACTGTCTGTGCCTGGTTTCTGATTTCCTCATCCTTTCTCAGTGTGAGAAGCCCTCCTCACCCCCCCTTCTCCCTCCTCACCCCCCCCTTCTCCCTCCTCACCCCCCTTCTCCCTCCTCACCCCCCCTTCTCCTCCTCCTCCCCCTCTTCTCCCTCCTCCTCCCCCTCTTCTCCCTCCTCCTCCCCCTCTTCTCCCTCCTCCTCCCCCCCCCTTCTCCCTCCTCCTCACCCCCCCTTCTCCCTCCTCACCCCCCCTTCTCCTCCTCCTCCCCCTCTTCTCCCTCCTCCTCCCCCTCTTCTCCCTCCTCCTCCCCCCCTTCTCCCTCCTCCTCACCCCCCCTTCTCCCTCCTCACCCCCCCTTCTCCTCCTCCTCCCCCCCTTCTCCCTCCTCCTCCCCCCCTTCTCCCTCCTCCTCCCCCTCTTCTCCCTCCTCCTCCCCCTCTTCTCCCTCCTCACCCCCCCTTCTCCCTCCTCACCCCCCCTTCTCCCTCCTCACCCCCCCTTTTCCCTCCTCCTCCCCCTCTTCTCCCTCCTCCTCCCCCTCTTCTCCCTCCTCCTCCCCCTCTTCTCCCTCCTCCTCCCCCCCTTCTCCCTCCTCCTCACCCCCCCTTCTCCCTCCTCACCCCCCCTTCTCCTCCTCCTCCCCCTCTTCTCCCTCCTCACCCCCCCTTCTCCTCCTCCTCCCCCTCTTCTCCCTCCTCCTCCCCCCCTTCTCCCTCCTCCTCCCCCTCTTCTCCCTCCTCCTCCCCCCCTTCTCCCTCCTCCTCCCCCTCTTCTCCCTCCTCCTCCCCCTCTTCTCCCTCCTCACCCCCCTTCTCCCTCCTCACCCCCCCTTCTCCCTCCTCCTCCCCCTCTTCTCCCTCCTCCTCCCCCTCTTCTTCCCCATCTTGCCACCTCAGCTCATCACAGTACTTTTTCTTTAAGTAGATTCTGCCTAGTTAAGAAAATCTGTCTACATCTTTACGGTTGTCGAAAATTTTGGCTTTACAACATATTCTGCAGAAGGCAAATGTGACTAAGGGTCTGAGGTGCACAACGATGACAGACTCTCTAGCATTTATTCAGGGACTGGTCTTTCCTAAGGAGGCGCTATCTTTAAGTCAATTGGTAAAGTTACATGGGCCTTCAGACATCTCCAGGCCAGTGTACCCACATAGGTCCATACAAACTTTTCCTGAACATACAGTTTTACTTATTCTATGAAGTTAATGCCCACAAGTCTTTGACTTGCTGTTCTTTCAGTAAACTGGTATTCTAAATTACATCCTCTGTCTTCTCATCCCATGTAAAAAGAACATGTGTGGAACTGAAGTATTTGTCATTTTTTCTCACTAGTTTTGGTTGAGAAAAGTGCTTATTTTCATGCCCATTGGCTCAAATGAACAGTACTGGTTATTGTAACCTTCAGAATTCTAAGCAGTAAGCTGCTTAAAGAAAAATATAATTTAGTTAAAAAAAAAAAGATGAAAGCAGGAGGGAGGGAGGAATGGGAAGATACAAGTGATGGGATAACAATTGAGTTGTAATCTGAATAAATTAATAATTTTTTTTAAAAAAAGAAAAGAACATGGCTTATTCGAATGAGGAATTATTAAAATGAGAAATGTGAGGTGGTTATAATTGGGACATTTATAAACATGTCTGTGAGTTTAAATAAGAAACAAGAAAAATTTATCCTAAGCCAGCTTACTAATTATGAGGATTTGGCTGTTTCTGGCATCAAAGAGTACATAAGGGGAAAAAAATGTAGGATGGCAGGATGATGACAGGAAAATACTTGGTCATTCATTAACAGGAAGGGTGTTTTAGAATATTATCCATAGCCATGCCTTGGCTCTTTAGAACACTATCCATAGCCTTTCCTTGCTTCATGGTCATTGGCCTACGATGGAATGCATCATTATGTGGAGTGCTGCTCATTAAAAGGCCAGTCTGTGGCATGTGAATGCTTACTGCCTACCTTACACTCAAGAAAGTAAAATGAAAATAAACCCCATTACATTATCTGGAGCAGTGATGCTCTTAAAAAAAATTTTTTTTTTTAGAGTGTAACCATTTTATTTCTTTTCTTCCAGATCTTTCCTCAGATCCAGATGAGCTAACAAACGTTGCTGCAGAATTTCCAGAAATTACTCTTTCTTTGGACCAGAAGCTGCGTTCTATAGTAAACTACCCTAAAGTGTCTGCCTCCGTCCATCAGTACAACAGAGAGCAGTTTATCGCGTGGAAACAAAGCGTAGGACAGAATTACTCAAATGTTATAGCACACCTTAGGTGGCATCAAGATTGGCAAAAAGAACCAAACAAGTATGAAAGTGCAATCAACCAGTGGCTCACAGCCCCGCCCAGCATCAGTAGACACTCGTGGAACATTGTGTGAAGGTGTGTCTCTGTGTATTCCATTGTAGATTGTGAAACTGACAGAGCACTAAATACTAGCTGGATCTTAGTATTGTTTTTCTATGGCCCGTCAGCTGTCTTATATTTTTATAAATACTCATCCTTCCTCACTTGCCTATTGGTTCAAATAAAGAGAGACAGAGGCAGACAGAGACACTGGGAGAGGAAGGCAAACGTAGGAGATTCACCAGTGGACACAGAGACGAAGGACTGACAGCAGCAAAGCAGAGAGGGTATAGAGCTAGCCACGTGGAGGGCCGTGATGCCAGGATTAGTCCTGTTAAGTAACAAAGCCAGCTGGAGACGGCCCAGCAAAAGGCCTATGTGTTAAACAATATTAAAAGATTCCATGTCAGTATTTTACTGCTGGCGTATCTGTGAGCATCCCACTATGGAAGACGATAATAAAACTTTTTCAAGCTACATATATTCATGTCAATAAATATTAAACTGAAACAACCTTAACAATTGCTAATTTTCCTTACTTTAAAAATATGTCTTAGGTCGCCGGGTGGTGGTGGCGGCAGAGGCGCACACCTTTAATCCCAGCACTTGGGAGGCAAAGGCAGGTAGATCTCTCTGAGTTTGAGGCTACTCTGTCTACAAAGTGAGTCCAGGACAGCCAAAGCTACACAGAGAAACCCTGTCTCAAAAAATAGAACAAAACAAAACAACAACAACAACAAAAAAAAATAGAAATAAAAAAGGAAAAGAAAAGAAAGAATTCTCCATTGTGATAATTAACAAATAGTCCACATTTGTATGGAAATGTTATGCGAGAGTAGGTGGGACAAAAGAGTTGAGTCCATGAGGCACTGGGCCCCAGAGTAACAGGGCAGTGTGTGAGAGGCGGGGAGTTCGGAAAGGCCATACTCCTGGAAGGGACCTTGGCACAATCAAATCAGTGGAGGAAAAGATAATGCATTTAACATAAGATTGCAGTTAACTCAATAAAAGGTCAACTGTTTAGCAATTAACAAAACTGAAGAAAACAGCAATGCTAAAAACTGAAGTTAGATCTTTAATATATTCTTCATGGATCAGTGATCTAAGGGTTTTAGACCAGAATGGCCTTGAACTCAGAGATCTGCCTTCCGAATGCTGGGATTTAAAATCCTGTTAAATGAAGTCATTAATTTTGTAACCTAATGTAGAGAGAATTAAGTTCTTGATGACAGACATTCTGTTTACACGTTGGCATAGAGGCCAGGCTGGGCTACATAAAAACCCTGTCTGAAGAAGGAAAAATACCGCCCGTGCACCAGGAAACCTCAGTGCTGCCTCACTGCTGTGTTTGTGAAGCCCTATCATCAGTGGCCTCAGTGTGAGCCGGAAGTGACTGTATTCCTAGTTGTTACATTGTTTATTGTTTTCTTGTGGGGTATCTACCAGAGAAGACTGGTCGGACATGGGTTTAAGCCAATAGCAGGCTGGTGGCTACACTGGGTGTTTGGGTTCCCAATGTACCCCTGAGCCTCTCTCTCAGAGTGACCTTTCAAGCACAAAAACCGCGTTCTGGGTTGACATTCTTTAGTTAACAAGAACAGCTAGCCAGAAGCCAAAAAGCCAGGTTAGTCCATTTAGACTTCCCCAGAACCACAGACTTCAATGGGTTAGCCTTTGTTTTAGTGTTAGCAGGTGGTCCTGTCTGCGAACTGAGTTTTACAGCATGGATGGCACTTTCATTATGGAGTCAGTCATGCTAAGGTCTCTGGACCTACTGACTCGGAGGCCCTGTTAGAAACTCTACTTCAGTTGACCTTCCCTTATCTCATTCTTATTTTTGTCTGTGCACACTATCTATTTGTTATGTATTGAATCCCTTTACTGTCTACAGTAGCTTTTTCTTTTTTTGATTTAAATTTTATTGTTATTCAATTATTATTTCTTGCCTATGTGTATAGTATTTGTGGACATGTATGTGGGGGCCAGAAAACAATATTGATAGTTTCTGTCCCCTACTTTTACATGAGGTCTAGGGATAGAGCTCAGTTATCAGGCTTTTACAGCGTACATGGATAGATGGACGGATGGACAGAAGGACAGGTGGATGGATGGATGAGTGGATGGATGGGTATGGGGGGTGGACGGATGGGTGGGTGAGTGGGTGGATGGATAGGTGGGCGGATAGGTGGGTGGTTTGGAGGATGGATGGGTAGGTGGGTGGGTGAGTGGGTGGATGGATAGATAGATAGATAGACAGATAGATAGATAGATAGATGGCATGGGGATTCTGTTCTCTTCTCTACTTTCACCATAAAGAATCCCCAAAAATGAAACTCAGGGCATTGGGCTTGGTGGACAGCACCTTTGCCCACTGAGCCATCTTACTATGCTGGCACTATTGAATAATCCGAATAATTCAAAATGGAATCAAAACATGAAAAGAAAAAGAAACATAACTTTTGAATTAATACAATTCTTAATGTCCAAAAGAGAGAAATTTACAGTAATTCAAAGCTGAACTCAGAATAGCATTGGCTCCCCCCCCCCCGGCCCCCCACTCTCTCTCAGACAGGATCTCACTGTGTAGGTCTGGCCTGGAACTTGCTATTGACTCAAATTATTTTGTTAGTTTGTTTTTGTTTTTTCCAAGACAGGGTTTCTTTGTGTAACAGGCTGTCTTGAACAGGCTGGCTTTGAACTCAGAGATCCACCTGCATCTGCTTCCCAAGTGCTGGAATGAAAGGCGTGCACCACTGCACCCAGTCACAAATTCCCCATCTCCTTCCACCACCTCGAGCCTCTGGCAGGTTGGGGTCAGGTAGTAGCTGTCGGGAGGCAGTTTTGCTTCACTTTTCTTTTCACATGATAAGTTCTGTTGCTTCCAGATATACAGCATCTGACTTGAGATATCCTCACAGGGAGCAAGAGTCACGGCAGAGTCCTGCGTCCTCACGATGGCCTTTATGGTCACAAGAAAGATGCCGTGAAGGAGCATGGCACTATGCTCTGGTCAGCTGGCATGTAAAGGTGACCCAGCAGGGTTACCTTGGAAGGGAAGGACAGCTCCAGCTGTCCATCGCTTTCTGGTTTCCAGTCTCCTTTTTGCAAGTGTTCATAAGTTGTGACAACAGCACCACCCGCACCCGGGACCTATCCAAAAGCTAGTATAAGTATCTAGCCACTTATAGCCGGGCAGTGGTGGCGCACGCCTTTAATCCCAGCACTCGGGAGACAGAGGCAGGTGGATCGCTGTGAGTTCGAGGCCAGCCTGGTCTACAAAGTGAGTCCAGGACAGCCAAGGCTACACAGAGAAACCCTGTCTTGAAAAACCAAAAAAAAAAAAAAAAAAAAAAAAAAAGTATCTAGCCACTTGTGTGTATAGCTATTAGCATGTGGGAGTACACCTACCTTTCCAAGTTCTTACCACTTCTTTCATTCTGTAGCCAGGAGCGGAAAGGGGACAAATGACGCTATATACATCCTAATACCCTGGTCGCTACTTCAGTGCCATTACCAATGCCAGGTAGTAGGTGATGTCAAAAAAAAGAGGAAAACGGATTTGGGGAGCCAGAGTCAGCTCATCCCATGGGTATTCTGTGACCACAACTGATTCTGGCAGCCCAAGAAGCTGTGGCTGCCATGTTCCCTGAAAAAAAAAAAACTATATTTTAAAGTCACTATCTTATCAAGTCTTTCTGAAGTTCAGTGGAATGAAGTTTCAGTGGTAGAATTGTTTTGTGATTTATGAGAACATTATGACAAGCTGTAAAATTACTTTGAGAAATAATTGAACTGACATTTGGTAGAGGAGCCATTGGCTGTCAGGCACTGCTCAGAAGGAAAAGACTGGACCATGTGGTACCCAGAAAAAAAAATGCCTTGGACAAACTCTCTGAAGAAGGAGTGTTTTATCAGGATTGAAATTCTCCATTGCTAGCACTCTACCTTTTCCTCCAACGTCCCTGAAAAGAAAGACGTCCTCATCCACATGCCCTCAGATCTTACTGGGGCTCCTCTAGACGATGATGCTGGCACCAATATTGAAAGGCATCTTATATGGTACAGGAATAGTCAAGCCCAGAACTTTGCTCAAAATTACCTGACAGGCAGTATATAGTCACTAATTCATCAATTGGACACATATTTACTGATACCTGCCATGTATCAGGACCAGCATCAGGCACATGTATAACGAAAATGACAAATGTCTCTGGTCAAAATGATGGACCTTAGAAACAGATTCCTAGAGCAATGAGCATGAAGCGAAACAGCCACCAAGGCCTCCTGACTCACGCATCTGCACGTAGCAAACCTGCCTGGGAAGCAGCAGACACCCACACTCCCTGGCCCAAGACCAGGAAGTACAAGTAACTCTATTTTCACTATGATGAATGTGATGGGTGCACAAAAGACAAATTGATGCTTCCAACGGGAAAACTGAAATATGTTTGTGAAGCCGGGCTAAAAGCAGCAGCATTAAATCCAAACCATTTCCTGTGAGTTGCATTTCTTTTTTAAAAATTGGCCGCCGCATCATTTTTCTTAGTCACCTTTTCTCTGGGCTTATTGGAGGCGTAGCCACTCCTAACAACCTCCCATCTGCTGGAACACCGGAATCAGGGGAAAGAGGAGCCTGCCTGCATGACACATCCCTCACTGGGTGGGAATACCAGGGGAACTCAATACATGAACCACCATTTGTATAAAAAAAAAACAGAAAACAAAAAACAAAACCTGTTAGTGCCCTCTTCAGACTAACAAGATGAGTTTTACATCACTGAAGAGAAGAGAGCAGCTGCCATGCCCTGCTTCTAGTACTGAAAAGCATCTGCAAACCTCAGCTGTTCCGAATTGCCAGGCAACAGTAAGGCCCTTTGGTTCTCTCTGCAGGCAGAGGAAGGAATAGCCCGCCCTATCAGAGATTTATTATCTATCAGTTCTGCTCAAAAACCTGTTAGAGGTTTGGGTGTAGTTCCGTGGTAGACTGCTTGCCTAGCTCACATTCTGGGCTGCTACCCAGCGGGGTAAGAAGTGGGAGAAATGGGGAGCCCTGTTGTGTTTCTTGTGTCCTTGTATTTCTCAAGCTAGTACAGACATATGGCATTACAAAAATTTTGTTTTCATCAAAAGTAGTGTTCGTATTTTTTTTTTCCTGTTGACAATCACAGACTTAATTGCTGGGGGAGGGGGTACAAACTCAGGCAGGAGATTCCTTATCTCACATATTGTTTCTGGGTTAACATTAATCAGCCTCTGTATTTGGTCACATACACAACTTTCTGTATGGCTATACGCCACAGGGCACGGTTTCCAGAGCCCAGAGGTCCACCGACCCAGCTTGGGGCGTCCCTAAGGATTAGAAACGGCTCTGCTAGGATTGGGGGAGGGGGCGAAATGCAGAGAAGGTGGAGAATAGGGATCATGTGTGTTCCTCGAATGTACAACCCACATTTGAGTGACAAATGCCGAGGACAACCTACAAAAACAAATAAGCACAAATCCACCCGAATCCATCTCGCCTTGAATGTGGGTGCTTTTTCAACTAACTTTGGGAAGTCGCAGACACCCAACGGTGCGGGCCCGCACCACCTCGCCTCCACTTTGGCATTTTAAGCAAGTATACAGCTCTCAATCGCACCTCTCCTTCTTTCAGATTAAGGATGGAGGAGGATTCCTTCAGCCCCTCAGCTCTGCTTCCGGCGGCCAACCTCTCCGTGCCCACTTTGCCGAGCTGGAGTCTCAACCTGACTTCGGGACAGGGAGACTCTGTCCCGGGACCGCAGCCACCGCCACGCGGGCCACCCAGCCACCGGATCCACCTGCTCTTCATAGGGATCATCCTGGTGACCGCGGTGGCGGGCAACACCACGGTGCTATGCCGCCTATGCGGCGGCAGCAGCCGGCCCTGGCCAGGTCCCAAGCGTCGCAAGATGGACTTCCTGCTCATGCAGCTAGCAGCGGCCGACCTGTATGCAAGCGGGGGCACTGCGCTGTCGCAGCTGGCTTGGGAGCTGCTGGGCGACCCACGTCCAGCTCTGGGCGACTTGGCTTGCGGCTTTTCGCAGCTGCTGCAAGCATCCGGGCGGGGCGCCTCCGCCCACCTGGTGGCGCTCATCACGCTCGAGCGCCAGCTCGCGGTGCGTGGTCCTCAGGGTCCGCAGCTGTCCGAGCGCGCCCTGGCTGTCCTGGGCTGGCTGCTGGCTCTGCTGCTGGCCCTGCCGCCTACCTTCGTGGTGCGCTGGGACGCTCCTCTGTCTCCAGCTGCCAGCGCCTGGCCGGGGGAGCATGGTTGTGGGAGCATCTTCGCGCCCCTGCCGCGCTGGCACCTGCAGGTCTACGCGCTCTACGAGGCTATCATGGGTTTCGCAGCACCGGTCGCTATCATGGGCATCTCTTGCGGCCACCTGTTGTGTGTCTGGTGGAAGCGCGGGTCTCAGGCTCGGGTAGCAAGAGCGCCCTGGTCGGCCAGTCCAACCCGAGGCCCCTTGCCCAGTGCGCTGCCCCGAGCCAAGGTGCAGAGCCTGAAAATGAGCCTGGCGTTGGCGCTTCTCTTCGTGGGCTGCGAGCTGCCCTACTTCACCACCCGCTTGGCGGCCGCCTGGTCGTCGGGGCCCCCGAGTGGCTGGGAGGGAGAGGGCCTGGTGGTGGCGATGAGTGTCGTTGAAGTGGCCAACAGCGCCCTCAACCCTTACGTCTACCTCTTCTTCCAGGCGGGGGACTGCCGGCTCTGGCGGCGGCTACGGAGGCGCCTGGGAGTTGTGTGCTGCGTGCGGGAGGGAGAAGCTGAGATCAACGAGGGGTCTGGGGACCACCAGGCACTCCACCGCCACCGCTGGCCCCACCCCCATTATCACCATGCCCGGCGGGAGGACCGGGACCAGGGTTGCCTCCGCCCACCCCCACCACGTCCCAGACCTCTTCCCTGTTCCTGCGAAAGTGCCTTCTAGGAGTTGCTGCACAGTCAGGTCGTTTGTCACTGTGGCACAGTCTCCAGGCAAAACAGGCAGAAGAGGTCTGCCTAAATCTCAAAGAGTCGATCTGTCTCCAGGGACCACTGAAGCTGTCCGCTTCCATCATACTGTCCTGTTTTTACTTCTAATAATGGCATGTCTTTCGCCTCCAGTTTGTTTTCTTCCCCCTCCCACCCACCCCCCTCAGTTCCTCTCATGTTGGCCATTTGGAGGAGACAAAACTCTTGGAAAGCTGTAAAAGAAACATCCAAGATGCAGAGTTATTATTTTTGCACTTCTCTTTTATACTCCCAATGTGTTCTAGAGGAGATCATTTATTTCAACTAAATTGCAAAAAGTTTTTCATTCGTTGCTGCGTTGTGTGTGTGTGTGTTTTTTTTTAATTCATTTTGAATTGTGCTTAAGTCAAGTGCATCTTTGGCAAGCAGCAGATTTGATACCCACCCCCACCCCACCCCCACCCCCGCCAAAGGCTCTCCCTGGAGAGATTGGGAGTCCAACTAGCAATCCTGTGGAAAAGTAGTCATGCTGACACTTCAGAGACACCGCGTTTGAAAATAAAACATTTCCCACGGAGCAGCTGGAACATTTTTTTTTACGGCAATGTGTTTTCTGGGAAGAAAATCGGTGTGACTTCCGTATCAGTGATAGTGAGTGCACATCAAGCTTTCCTTGGGCCTTCCAGGCACGTCTGTACTCTGCAGGGCACGGCTCTTGTGCCCAGACCAGCTGCTAAGTCTGTCCACATTGAACTCCTAAGGGCAAACTAGACGAGGGAAACACTCAGGTGATGTGCCAGGTTGGGACTCCTGCTCAGGTGCTAAGGAGAAAGTAGGGGCGCTCCTGGGTAGGTACAGCAATTCAAAACACAATCCCAGCACTCCCAGACAGGAGCATTATCTCCAATTTAAGGCCAACATCGACTACATAGTGAGTTCTGGAATAGTCTGGGCAGCACAAACAAAACGAAACAGTGCCTAGCTTATTCATGTGGACTGGAGAGAACTAAATCAGGGAACTATTGATGTGTGACTCCTCCTCTTAACTGTCCTTGTTCCTCGGGGAGTCGCAGTATTTCCCAGCATTCTGCCCCGTGCTTAACAACGTCCTTCGCCTGAGAACTGACAGCAGTCACACATCTTGGTTTCTTGTCCAGAGTAAATGGGCCACTAAGAAACAGAGGGGAAGGGATTGGCTAAAGCTTATTTCTACAAGTAATAATCTCTGAGGATTGTGTTTTGTTCATGGTTATAGCTGCACACCTCTACAACATGTGGCACAAAGGAGGCACTCAGGGCAACCGTGTTGCATAGTTTATTGTGAGTCGGGTACAGGTAGGTTACATAAAAGGAAATCTTCATTAAGTGCAGCTTACTTTCCTCCAGAGTTCCTTTTCCTAGTGGATATACCAGTTCAGCCTACAGTAGGCCCTAACAGAAAGGACTCTGCTCCTGTCCGCCTTTGTCCCACTTGGACATTTGGAGCCTAGGGGTTGGCATCAAGTTCCTCAGAAAGGCTGACCTATCCAGCTGAGATCTGCCAAGAAATGGCAGGTGTGAAACAGCTGCTCAAGGCGCATTCACCCCAATTGCTCAATCCAGCAAGAACACAAAGGTGATTTTCTGTGAGAACCTAGAAAGGGCTTCACCCAGCAAGACCGAGTCCTTGTGTCAGCTCTCCATGGATTCGGTTTCATGTTCCTTACCTCCTTGCCCCCGGAGGGACCTTGCTATAACAGAAAGAAGTCTGCCAAATAAGGTATGGAACTCACCAATGCCCAGAAGCTGTCTCTAAGCACCTCTGGGGGAGCTGAGTGCACCTGGTGACGGGAACCAGAAGACCACTCTCTTACATGTGACAGTTTGGGCAAATTGGCCCCTCTAATATTTCTCAAGCCCCCTCTGGGCCTTAGTGCTTTGTTCAAAATGCCAGAGGTGACAACGTTACTATAACCTTCCTCTGCCTCCCTCGGTTTCCTAGCATTGTGGTCCACGCAGAAGAGTTCAAGTGAGACACATACACTGTAGACCAGAAGACAGAAGGAATTTATTACAGTAAAGGGGGCTCTTCTCAAGTGGACAGTGGACAGGAGCACAGAGGCCACTGGGGAAAAAGCAATGCAGGGATAAATTGGAAAAGGGAAGGGAAAAATTCTCAAAGGTGAGATTGGACAGAGGACAGAGAGATAACTGTGGAGGAAAGCACTCTCAAAGAGTCAAAGTGGACAGTGGACTTACCTTCCAATCTACATTTTAAGGCAGGCTTTATACAATGTCTCAGAGTTTCCGAAGCAGACTACTTCCTGAAGGGCATCCTCTTGTCAAGATGACTGATAGGCCCTTTGCACTAACTCTCAAGGAAGGGGACAATGTCGTGTCTGCTTTTCTGTTTTTTTGTTTTTTACCAGAAACCCTTCCATTAGATAGTTAACTCATAATGGCAGTTTAGAATGTCACTTCTCCACCAAAGACCAGAGATAAATCTCAGACATCATTATTTTGATTATTATCAAAGCTCTACAGTTCCTGCTCCTGGTTTTACAAGCTCCTGACTAAAAGGAAACGGGCAGTCCTCAAAAGCTTTCATGTCTGCCAACATCTGGCTAGCAACATGATAGCAGGGCATGAGGGCGCAATGCCATTCTCCACCACCAGCACACACAGCCCTTCCTTACAGCGCCATGCCTGGCCCCAGAGACCAGCCTCCCCTATGGGGTGCTATGTTGGCAGAGTGGGAATTCAGAAGTCTATGCCCAGGGTTGAGGCCACAGGACCCCCGGAGACCCTTGCCATTTCTCAAGAGTCTGGACAATA
This sequence comes from Acomys minous, assembly GCF_964271855.1. Lineage (NCBI taxonomy): Eukaryota > Metazoa > Chordata > Mammalia > Rodentia > Muridae > Acomys > Acomys minous. The sequence goes on along the minus strand of NC_140492.1, from coordinate 78,861,978 downwards.
AACATCACTAAGCTTCAGGTGGTCCTTGCTCTCTTTGATCCTCCCCACCCTTAGGAGGATGTTATGGTCTCAAACACACCAGGAATAGATCAGCCAAAGGAGAAAATAGAACTCTCTCCATAAATCCAAGCCTGGGTTACAGCATTACTTTTATATTCACTAGCACATATTTATTAACTAAATGTTTTATGTCAGGAGATATGTTAAACATAGGAAAAACTAAAATGAACAATATGGCCAGATATAAGAGACAACCGGGCAATTTACCTCAGTGCCACATATTTTAACAGGGGGTTCAATCGGGAGATGCTGGGAATACTGAAGGGAACCACCTGACAACCCCAGGAGACTGGATGGTTAAATGCATTCGTTATTTTTGTCATCACTGGTTTGTAGTTTTAGGACACTTCAGTACACCATGGCAGGGATGATGTGGTGTTCCTTGTTTGGCCCATAGTAGTAAGAGCTCACAGCAGGAGTGTGGCTTATTCATATAAAGAAACAAGCAGTTCCATGCAGAACCAGAAGCAGACAACACTTGACAGCCTTCATGACCCGTGTTGGTTAGTGTTCTCAAGAGAAAAACCAGCTCCACAATTTTGAGCCAAATTTGAAGCAAGCTCTAATTAAATACTAGCCAGCATGATAGACTCCTGCCAGCTCCATTTTTGGCTTCCCAGGAAACGGCACAAGTCACATTTTGCTGAGGCTTAAAAGACAAAACCACAAGGCCACCACATTTTCTGTCAGGTCCAATCAGAGGCAAGTATACATCCTTTTGTATTTCCTGCCTATGCACCTCCTGCCCACATGTGATCAAGCACATCTGGTACAGATAGGTCAAGCAAGCATAGGACAAACAAGAATTTATTCTTAACTGTCCTAACTGCAAACAGAACCTTTAACCAGAAAGGTATATTTTCCCGTTTTGGTTTCCCATTAACTTGAAAACTGTATTGTTCTTTTTCCTGTTTTGGTATCACAACAGATAGGTCTCAGTCCCAGAGGCACCACCTTAACAGCACCACCTTAACAGTAACTTCAAAGACTAACTTGATTGACTCATCACCACTCATCACTCTGGGGTTGAGTGACTAAATGTGAAATGTCTGTCACTAGCTCGTGTGTTTGAATGCCTGGCTTGCAGCCGGAGGTGTTGTCTGGAAAAGTTGTAGAAACTTTAGAAAGTGGGCTGACACTGGGGGACAGACCACGTGGGTTATAGTTGTGTGTCTTCTCTGATTTCTAACCTCCGATACAACGTAGCAAGCCACCTCATGCGTCCGCTGTCCAGCTGTGAGCCACTGCCACGCCCGTGTTTCTCCACTATGCCCTCTTGTCATAATGGACTATATCCAAACAGTGAGCCACAATAAATAGTTGCTTCCTTGATTCTGTCCTGTATTCTAACACAGCAAAAGAAAAGTAACTAACACGGCAAAGTGTTCTGGCCCATGGCAGCGGCCCTGCGGAAGCATAGAGACTAGAACATGCCGGACAAGGACAGCAATTGAAACACATACTGTAAGTGTAAGACTCGAGTCGGGAGAGTCTTTTCCTGGAAGCCCCAATGAGAGACAGAGTCAGAGATCGATGCAAATGCAAGAGGCTTTTATTGACCCATATCGACGGTGTCTGCCTGCCCAAACCCCGAGCAGCAAAAGCAGTGGGTTTTTATACCCTTTACGGAAGCCGACTTCAGCAACATCGTAATTAATACAAACTTGATTTGCCAACAGGGTGACCTTTAAGCTGATTGGCTGGGTGACCAGGGCTAAGTGAGGGGACCAGGGCCAGGCTGCAGGAGGGAATTTTTGTTTGTTCTGATCACTGTGACCTATAGCTCTGATTGGTTGGTTGGCCCCAGGTGCAAGCTCCTAGGAACAGTTGCTAGCTGTGTGTTTGTGGCTGTCCCTGGAAACTCTGGGAGGGGGGGGGGGAGGAGGGGGAGCGTCGGGTGCTCAGACCCTGAACACAAAATGGTGTTGATTTGGTCTCTACTTCAGGATGCCCATACAGCCTTAGCTGTGGGGTCTCTGTGGCCAAAGGAGATCCAGCGTCAGATGAAGATAATAAATAAAGGTCTGTGTGTCAGGCCTAGAAAACAAAAAGTAGACTTTGGAGAATTTAATCAGAGTTATAATGTGATCAATATGAGTTGTGGGAAGGTACTTCTTTCTTTTTTTTTTCTTTTTTTTTTTTTTTCCACAAATGAATAGGTCTCATTTATTAGGCTCATAGAAAACACGTAACTGTATAAAACTCACAGGGAGAAATGGCCATATTTGAAAACAGTCACAAGGATCAACATAGAGCAGAGGATAGTAATGAGCAGGGTCACGGAGTACACAAGAGGGGTGTGCAGAGTCAGCTCCACCGGCACCTGCAGCGTCAGATTCTTAAGTATTGATTTATAGTGCATGTTTCTCCACCGGCAGATCTCCTCACTCCTCAGAGCACAGGGAGCTGGGACTTCCGACTGAGACCAGCATTTCAAAATTGGGAACTCTTGGTCACAGTACATCAATAAATCTGGGTTGTTGAGCACAATCAGGGTGTCTCCATCTTTCCTGTGTGGCCGGTGATAGCGAAGGTACTTTCAATGACACTGTCAAGGACAGATTAACTGAAAGGGCAGCACTTTCTTGAGACAGAAATCAATAGAAGCTCAGAGAACCCTCAAGACAAGATTTGCACTACTCCAGTAGTAGGAGTGCTGCACGTTGGTTAGCTGGTGAGCTCTTTATTCACAGACTGTGATGGGAACTTTATGTGTCAACGCTAATCAGTTAAATGAAGTCCAGATTGCCTAGGAAAGCAATGTTTGCAGACATGAATTTTGGGTATATCCAGAAGAGGTTAACCTTTGAATCAGTAGACTGTATGAAAAAGATCTTTCCTCACCAATGTTGGTTGATATCATCCAGTCTGTTAAGGACCAATTTGAGTAGAGCAAAAACACAGGGAAAAGTGTTATAATGCTGCAAGGGGGAGTATCTTTGGCTGGCCAATGCCAAGGTGTACCTCTGAGAAATTACACCACGCAACAGATCTAGTGGAAAAGAGGTTTTTGGGGGGAGGAGAGAGGAGTGAGGACATGGGGGAAGGATAGAAGCACAGAGAGACTGGGAACAGAGAGAGAGAGAGAGAGAGAGAGAGAGAGAGAGAGGGGAAGCTGGGGTGGCTGCTGGTCCTGAGAGAGAGAGAGAGAGAGAGAGAGAGAGAGAGAGAGAGGAAGAGAGAGAGAGAGAGAGAGAGAGAGAGGAAGCTGGGTGGCTGCTGGTCCTTTTATCCATAGTACACACCTGGGGCACCTGGTGGTGGTTGGTGGCTGGTGATAACAGTGGTCTCTTCTTGAATTGGGATAGCATCTTCGATTTTGAGACAGAAGAGCTCCTGTGTTAAAGAGCTCCTATGAATCCAAGGATTTGATATCACAGCCCTCCCATAAACACATCTGTTTCCCAGGCATTTGCACTTTGAAGTGATATATACCACAAGCTTTCTTTTTTCCTTTTTCTTTTTTCTTTTTTCTTTTTCTTTTTTTTTTTTTTTTTTTTTTTTTTTTTTTTTTGGTCTTTTTGAGACAGGGTTTCTCTGTGTAGCCTTGGCTGTCCTGGACTCGCTCTGTAGACCAGGCTGGCCTCAAACTCACAGCGATCCGCTTGCCTCTGCCTCCCGAGTGCTGGGATTAAAGGTGTGCGCCACCATGCCCGGCCTACCACAAGCTTTCTTAATTCTCTGAATTGTCAGCCTCCATAACTGCAGAAAACAAATTTCATAACAAAGTCTCTCTACATATCATTGGCTTTTATTTCTCTGGAGAAACCTAATACCATGATTCACCTTTCCCAACTTTCTATTTTGCAATCTCATACAATAGAGATGACTGTAGAAAGATGAATTATTCTTTCTATATTAATCAATACAGTAAATTATTAAGGCTAGTTTTTTCTAACCAGCTACCTCCCCAATGACTGACATAGAGAGTCTATGACTTATTTTTAAGCTATAAGCACTATTCTGGGCAGATACTGAGCCATCTACTCCTAGTACATTTAAAACCCACATAAAAACCAATTGCATGCCAATCTGATGACTCCCGGGGCAGCTGCTGCTCCATCAGCCTGTTCCTACACCGACATGCTCACCACTATTTGCCTTATTCAGACTCCTTTCTTTCTGGCTTCTCTCCTCCTTCTGCTCTGCTGCTTTCCCCCTCTCTTCTCTCATCTCTCGAACCCAAATCCAGAAACCTAAAACTCTGCCTACCTCTCTTCTGCTTCAGAATCTTTATTTATCCAATCAGGGATAATTGAGGAACGTTCCTTACCATCACATGGTTACAGGAGACAGTTCAACATTCATAACAATGCCCATGGCAGGGTGGTAACCAGATCCCCAAGGCACTGAAATTAGCATTTGAAAACACAGTTGGACCTTCCTCCAACACATGACTTTCAGGCCAGTTCCTTTTGAGGTCACTAAATGCTTGCTGCATATTCAGGCATAACATTCAAATATAAGCGTACCCTCTGTCTATTCTAGACAACTGTCTTTTTTCACTTTTCATAAGGAGAAACATTTGTTGAATGCCACCCAGCAGACTCTCCTATATAATTAATTAGAACTGTATCACGTGTGTTGGGCTTTCTAAGAACCACCAAAAGTCCTTTACTCACATTCTGGACCCATGTTCCTCAGTTTCCCCATGCCCTAGCCCCACCTCACCGTCAATGACTCAGTACCAATGGCTCAATTCCATTGTTAGCTTATTTTCCCTTGCAAATGCTCCATACCCCCTGTAATGCCCACCATTCCAGATCACAGGCACCCATTTTCATCCCCTGTCCCCCTTACCCACACACACCCCTGCAACAAATCTCTTACATGAGGTCTGTTGTGTGCTGTAATTTTTGTGGCATTCCTTGGCCCCCAGTTGCTGAGATACTTTTTCGCTGCATAACTCATTCGATGTGTTTATAGCTAGACTTGTAATTGCAAGGGACATGGAACTACCTTTATTTGGCTAAGGCAAGGAACAGTGGATAGGAACTGCAAGGGACAAAGGATGGGAAAAAAAAGTAGTTTCGACTGCAAAGAAGAGAAAATGCTTGTTAGGAAGACAAGACTATATTCTTTAAGTAAACTGTAAAGATGTTTGTAAAAAAAAAAAAAAAAGGTAATTCTCACAATTCTAAGAGGGACTTTGCAGCTAATCGCCAGCTATAAAATTTGAGAATTCTCCAGCTAGGATGGAAATATAGAAATACCAACTAAAGAAATTAATTTGAAGTCCTAAATTTTGTAGAAGATTTAGTTGGGACCAAATCATACGAAGATGCTTATACGTAAGGAGCTCCACCTAATTTTAGCGAGATCTGAAAGTTTAATGTAGATCTAGGCAACTCAGTTACTACTCCTGCAACTATTTATAGCTTAATAGAATTGAGGCATCCTGTTAACACTGCCATCTGTCGGTGTTGGACCCAGGAATTTGAATTCTTTTAGAAAACCTTGAGATTTGGTTATGACCTAGTATGGGGGGTTTGAATAAGAATGGGCCTGATAGGCTCACAGATTTGAAGAGTTGCTCACCAGGGGATGGCTGTATTTGAAAAAAAAAAAATTAGGATGTATGGCTTTTTTTTTTTTTAAAGAAATATGTCACTGGGGGTGGACTTTGCGGTTTCAAAAGCCCAAGCCAGTACCAGTGTCTATCTCTTCAGGCTGCCGTCACAACTGGACGTAGAACTCTTGCCTGCTTCTCCATGCTCCTGCCCATGATGACAAACTGTAAACAAGCCCCAATTAAACGCTTTCCTTTATAAGTGTTGCCATGTCTCACCGTGTCTTTTCTCAGCAATAGAACACTGACTAACACACCTAGTCAGGAAGACTTTGCCCCTCATGTTTAGACACCTGCTAAAATACATCATGCAGCAAAGCTAAATTAAGAGAATTGGTCTTGAAGTTGGCTTTTTCCTAAGATCAGCCAAGAAGGATTGCTAGAGGCAAAACTAGACGCACATATTTGGAGTTAAGGTCATATTGACCCTCTGGAATAAAGTAAAACCATCCTTTCTAGTCACTGTTAGATTTTTACCAAGCTGTTGCATAAAGGCTTGAGCTATAGGATGCCAAGCAGAGTCAAGCGATGTGCCAGCCTTGATTTTAGTACAAGAATGTGAAGAATTCTGTTTCTGTGAAAACAAAACAAAACGAGCAAACAAAATCACCTAAACACACACAGCAACATAGAGCTAAAATAAGCAAACATAAGCCTATGGTGTTACTTGTAACAAAATGTAAAAAAAAAAAAAATATTTAAACAAGGGCAGAAGAAAGCACACAACCAGCAGCTAGCTGTAGAGCGTATGTAAAAATAGAACAGCTTGGCTTTTTTGTGAAGAAAACAGAGCCTTTTAATTTTATTTTTTTCTAAGTTACTTCTTACAAAGCGTGGAAGAAGTTAGAAAATGTGGTTTTTCTCTTCTGTTCTTAAAAATGTTCTCTCTGGATCGCAGAGAAACTTTTATAGTAAACAGGAATGTTCTGATAAAGGTAGTCAAACTTGGACAGTGTAAGTTAGTGAAAAGAGCGCAGTGTTCAAAGTCTGAAGTACCAGATTTGACTTCCATCCACGTTGTTGTGGTTAATGTAGAAGTATAGCCTAATAAATGTTTATGATTAGGCTAATTATTATTACAGCGGTATTTTCTAACCTGCTAGCAATCAATGAAAACACAGACACTGAAAGGTAGAAATTACCTCCTAAACTATCCTCCAATAACTCCTAGTCTCCATCCGATGCCATCTGCTTCTAATAATTTCTACCAAGCTATTCCCATTCATAATTCCAAAATACTTGCTAATGCTCTTTATCTGGGCCAAATCCTCCATCCCCACCGGCCGTGTGCTTCTTCCCCCATCGAACCCATGGCAGCCTCCTTCCTTAGCCTCCTCCTCCTCTGGCTCCTTTTCAAGATCCTCTTCCGGTCTCTGACTCCTTTCCCAAGAACCTCTCTGTCCCAAAAGCCGAGGAGCCTTAGCCACGTCTATCCCATTTGCCCTGCCGAGGCGTGTTGGTGTTTTACTGGGCAAACAGGAGTAAGTTTTTAGGCAAGGTTTTGGGGTACATGAGTCTGCTCCTTTGGGCAGCAACCAAATCAACCACCAACACCCCATAGAAGCAAAGTGGGTTTTGATAGCTTGCTTTACTTTTTATTTTTTTTAAGTTGTACGAGACATAACCCAGGCCTCAATCACCATCATTTCAGCTCCGTCTTGCTATTTTTGAATGTGTGGTTTCTCAATAAATCAGTGGAGTTATGTAATTTCCTTTGTAAGATTTGTGTATGAAAGTACCGGGCTAGATGGGAATAGCAGTCTCTCTTCAGATTATTGTTAGTTTCTAACACTGGGCTGAAGAACAAAAATCCAACTCAATAATATTGAGTGAGAGAAGCAAAAGATGTTGGGGCATCACGACGGAAGACGGATGCCCTACTATGCTTATGTTATAGTAGGGAGCTGTGACCATAGTGGGTTGCTTCCTTAGCATCCATAAGCCTTTTCTGACATTTCTCAGATGTGTTTCAGGATGGATATACCCTTTTAAGAGTAGTCGGGTGTTCTCAGAGAACCCTAAAGTTGACCTATCTCTTGCTCTTGACTGGAGCTTAATTGACTACCCTTCACTATAATTGTACTGCCTCTTCCACCATGTCTTGCTCAGCACGGAAACAGTCCAACTGTGGAGAATGAGAGCGAGGGGAAATTGTAGAGGAAAGGGAACATAGCTAAGAAGGACGTTCTTATCTTTACCACATTCTCTCATACATGCCCTGAAAACAAAAGAGTGAGCCGGGGCCCTAAGCGCCAACTGAAGACACCACAGCCATGAGGATAGAGCAGGAGGGAGAGATGAGAAGACCCCACTCAACAGTCAGGCCCGATGCTAGAGACCAGGCTCTCAGAATGCCTGGGAACGAAGCCAATACACGTCCACATGGCTTAAATTGAGTTTAATTTTCTGTAAATTGTAACAGCAAGCAGTGGATAGCTGAAGTAAAAGCTTGGCAAGAAAAATGAAATCCCATTTTAGCCCGTTGTATAATGATTTGTACATTTTTATCAGAGAAACAGAATGCTTCTTAGCGTACTTTAATGTAGTCCATCAGCCAACATGTACAGAGGAGATGTATGGGACACTACATCTGACAATAGAGCAAGTCTGTCAAAATCAAAATTATGACTCTTGTATTTAAAAATAAATATTAAATGAAGAATTGTAATTTTCATGAAGAACCATTGCTTAAGAAACATCAGCATAATTACTAAACTTAGAAGATGTATTAGTTAGTTTCCTATAGCTGGGGCAGAATACCCCCAATAAAAGCAGCTTAAGGAAGAAACAGTTTATTTTGGCTTATGCCCACTGTGGCTGGAAAGCATGTCCTCAGAAGCACGCGGTCAGCCAGCAGTCAAGAAACAGACTGATCCCGTTTCATGCACACACAGAAAGCAGGAAGAAAGAAAAGAAAGTGGAGCCAGGCTCTAAAACCTCAGAACCTGGCCCCAGGGATGCAGCTCTCTTTCTCCAGCAAGCTTCTCCCTCCCAAAGGTCCCACACCCTTCCGGACACAGTACCACCCACTTGGGAACATCTGCTAACATGAGCCTGTAAGGGACCTTTCTCTTTCAAACCACAGCAGAGAATATTTTTTGCTAACATTTTCCACTGGGAATTGTATGAATTTATTAGCTAATGGTTTGCTATTATTTAAGCAGCATCAAGTACAAAGAAAACCTCACCCACAATTTGGGAAATGCTTGGATATCTATCAACTATCACAGCCATCTGTTTCATTTAAATTTAACCTTTTGGGTGTAAACTTATTGTGCTGTCCTTTCCCATAGCCAGGTCGGAAATGCCAATGATAAACACACAAGACTAGATCATTACAGCAATAACTCATAAAGAATCACCCCTCCCCACCCATCTCTGCTTTGTATAATCTTCATGGTCTTGTGATCTCTTTCAGACAAGGAGACATGAGCAGATGTTTCACAAATCAGATGATTGATAAATATTTCTACATGGCTGTTTGCTCTTACTTTGCAACCATACAAGCCAGCAGGAAGAGGCTGAGAGGGAGTGTGTTAGGCAAACAAAACCAAACAATAACAACAAAAAATCCTGACTTACTATCTAAGGAGCAAAATTATATTTTGAACAAATAACATATGTCCATCAGGATTTTTCAATATCTCAACCTCTAGACAATTTTAGTAAGGGACTCGTTTGCCAGAGATGAAGGGGCACGCCACCTAATCTGTCAAATCCATCCTTCTCATTTATGCTTGCTCAACCAAAACTGCCTTTGAAGTCCTCTTTGCTCCTAGTTATAGCAAGTGACTGTGTTCCCGGCTGTGGTGTGTGCAATGCTGGTGACATGTGTGCCTTCCAGACATGGGTCTGCCATGTGCTTTCTTTTTCCTATTGGACACAACTCATGCTATGACAGCTAAATGGCAAGACAGTGACTCAGGTGCATCCATGCAGATGAGGAAACAAACAAACAAACAAACAAACAAAAAAAAAAAAACCCCAGCTTCTCTCTATCCTAGGCTTAAAAGACAAACCAGGTTCCTTCCTGTTTAATGACTCAACTTCTGTTTCTCAAGGACTAGACTAGGTCTCACCGGTACCTTAACTACAAATGGTTCTGGGCTTCCTGTTCTAGGAATGGAAGTCATGTCTTTGTTTCAGGAGGTCATTATGGCTAAGTTGTTGTGCTCCTATAGCCCCGCTTATTTTGCTGGCCAAATCCCCTATTTGGAGACTCCCCACCCCTGACAAAATTCTTGTCTTCCTCACACCCAGAGCTTCTCTCTAAAATCCTGATTTAGGGTGAGACAGAGGGTTGGCCGGTCCTAGGAACACCTCTAAAATAAAACTTGTTTTAATTAGACAAGCATGGATTTGTTATTTCTCCTCACAATTTTCAGGTTTAAACAAAACATTCTGGGAGGTGGCAGAGCTACCAATAGGTATGCAATCTGGATCTTTTGGACTCTTTGGAATCCTGTGATATAGAGGTAGCCCAACCTAGGCTGAAGATCCTATGAGATTGTATGCCTGTTGGGGTTTTGTGACAACAGATAAGCTTTTCTTCTACATAATAACCCAAGGTGAGTTTTTGTTGTTGTTGTTGTTGTTGTTGTTGTTGTTGTTGTTGTTGTTAATTTTTTCTTTCTTTGTTTGTTTCTTTTGTTTTTCAAGGCAAGTTCCCCGCTGTCCTGGAACTCACTCTATAAACCAGGCTGGCCTCAAACTCATAGAGAGCTGCCTGCCTCTGTCCCCCAAACCCCAAGTGCTGGGATTAGAGATGTGTGCCACCACTGCCCTGCTCCAAGGTTCTATTAAACTAGACAAGGATCTGGCTCATCCCTCAGTTTTCTGCTCCAGGGGCTCCCTGAGATTCCAGAACATGCTGGCATAGACACAAGAGTTAGACTATGACGCCTCTTAGGGGCACTGGAGGATGCTCTATAGCTTGAGATGCTGCTGTGGCCAATCCTATCTATGGGATATGTGTTCTGGTGCCCCTAAAGGACGTCATGTGATGCAGAAGAGACCCTGTATCCATCTACAAGAAACCTCATTCACCGTAGGGAGAAGCAGTCAGACACAGCAGGTTGCCATACCCGTGTTATCCGCCATGCCTCTCCTGCCTTGCTAGCAGAACCTGGTCCTGTTCAGGATCAACATGTTCATAAGATGTTTCTGAGTAACAAAATACCTCCGACCTTGTGGCAGAACATAACCATTATTTGATTATGTTCGTGGAGTTTGTAGAGATGGAGTTCAGACCAAGTACAGCAGAATAGCTTGACTGTGTGCCATGATATTGGAGTTTCGTCTTGGAAGAGAGAAACAGCAGGGGCAGGAATCACCTCAAGAGTGCCTACATTGGATGAACAGCACCCTGGATACTCAAAAGCTAGGCTCATCAGGATCTATTGACTAGGGTATCCACATGTCCTTCCATGTGGCCTCAAGAAAGCCAGACTTCTTCTCAGGCAAGCAAAGTTGTCATCCTAGTGACAAGGCAGAAACAAAATGGCTTCGTAGCAGATTGCCTCAGAAATCAGACAGCATCACTTTCTCTGCCAGACACCTGCCAGATAGATGACAGGGCAATAGAACGCAAATGCTTTCTTCTGATGGCCAAAAGAGTGTCAAAAAAGGCTGCTGTACTGCCTCTCAACTACCACAGCAACCCTTGGGCAAAGGAACTGTGCCCCCATCAAGGAGACAGCCAAACAACTGCTGTGGTCAGCTAAAATTTCACTTAGAAGTTGTGCGTTAGGAAAAATATGGGAGCCTTCCTAATCTTCCTTGTAACCCTTCAAGAGTTGTTTGATTATAAACAGCAAAAGTTCTCTCAAACTGGATTAAGATAGGGGTCATCGAAATTAGGAACACAGTACAGTTTTAGGAAGAGCTGGATCTGGTTGCAGAAAACATGGTGCTGAGACATCTGTCTCTTGGCTCTCCCCATCTCCCTTCCTCTCATTCTGAGTCGGCATTCCTGCGGTGACTAAGGGCTTTCCAACAACATGCTGCCACTCTAATGCAGCCGATGAAAGACAGTGCCTCATTGTACTTAAGACCAGTGAAGTCCTAGGACTGACCTTGATCACTTGGACATGTGACAAAATCTGCTTTCTGTGCACACTCTGTTTTAAGGATAGGTGGGAGTAATGATGCGTATTTGGCCTTCATGGGGCTCTTCAAGGAGAGTCGGTCTGCATCATTGTCCTTGAGGGAATACTAACTAAAGGACCCGGATATTCACTGTGCGAGCTTCTAGCTTGACCATTCTGACCACTGTGCAAACTGCATTCAACTGGCTCTTCATCCCTGGATGTTAAAAATGCACTTTGGATTTCTGAGACAACCTTTTATGTTTTACTGAGCGCTTTCTAATTGTTCTGTTTACTCTATTACTTCTATTTATTATTTTCTATACATTCTTTATTATTGTATATCCAACATTAGTGTATATTTAAAGTATAGATACGAAAACCTTGCCCTATGCAAGCCTGTTCTAGAGTGTCCTGCGCAGCGGTGATGTTATTAAGAGGCACTGAACGTTATTATGAGGGAGAAAGAAATGCTGCACAGTCACATCCTTGGAACATTAGGTTAAAGAGACTTCGCTTCTTTTTAAACTTTTTATTATAAAGTATACAAAAACACTGAACACCCACATACAAAAGAACACCCACATATTCAGCACGGAACTGCAACAGTTGTTAGCATTTGCTGTGTTTGCTTTTGTGTTCATGTCAGCAGCGGGGGTAAACTGGAGCTCGCTTGCAGGCATTGTGAGCTCATCCCATGATGCTTTGCCTCTGCCTCTGAGCTCACAGCTACTAAGACATTCTTACATAACTCCAAAAGCATGATCTCACTTAAGGAAATAAGCTAGAGTTTGTCCCAATAACTTTTATACTCAGTGCACAGACAAATGTTCTCTGTTGTTCTCAGTATAACTTGAAGAAATTTTCTTCCTTTGGATTTAAATCTAATTACAACATTTAATTGTTTTGTTCAAAAACAAATCTTTTGACATACTAAAAATGATACTGTATTTTTTTAAGGGATTAGTTATCTTACAACTTTTAAAAAATCTTTTTTATATATTATTGTGTTTGTGTTTGTGTATGTGTATGTGTCTGTGTGTGTGTGTCTGTGTGTCTGTATGTGTGCAAAGGCACTTACAAAGTGTGCCCTGGACCATCTGTGGAGGGCAGTGGACAACTTTCAGGAGATGGCTCTCTCCTTTCACCATGTGAGTAGAATGTACAGAATTCAGGGCATCAGCTTGGCAATAATCACTTTACCCAGTAAGTCATCTCACCAGCCCACCTGCGCATTGACATGTTGTCAGAACACTGGCTTTCTCTTTGGTGTGGGCTGACCAGATAAGTCATTTTAGTAAATACTAGGAATATCACTGGAATCTACAAACCATATAAATACATCCTACTAACTAAAAGCTACATTTATTTCAAATTCAGCTTCCATTTACACTGAACCCAAAAGCAAACGGCAAACGAAAAAGAGGCAATAAATCTGATCTCTTGAATTAAATGCTACTTTTAGCCAGGCCTGGTGGCACATGCCTGCAATTCCAGCATTCAGAGAGGCAGAGGCAGGAGGATCACTGTGAATTCTAGACCACCATCATCTACAAAGGAAGTCCAGGACAGCCAAGGCTGCACAGAGAAACCCTGTCTTGAAAAGGTAGCTTACACCTACAATTTCAGTATCTAAGAGGCAGAGGCATGCAGATCAGTTCTTGTCTCAAAAAGAGGAAGGAGGAAGGAAAGAGAAAAAGTCATCCAACTAATACATTTAAGAAATACTGAAGAGGGCTGGAGAGATGGCTCAGAGGTTAAGGACACTGACTGCTCCTCCAGAGGTCCTGAGTTCAGTTCCCAGCAACTACATGGTGGCTCACAACCATCTACAATGAGATCTGGTGCTCTCTTCTGGCCTGCAGATGTACATGCAGCCAGAGCACTGTATACATAATACATACATACATACATACATACATACATACATACATACATACATCTTTAAAAAAAAAGAAATACTGAAGAATTTGTGTTGCTAGAAAATCAGGGTTCTCTTTTGGGGTTTCCAGTCTTATTAATAAAATAATTTAAAAATGGGCCCAGAAGGAAGATCTAGGACCATTTTGTTGGAGTTTGGGAAAAACAACAACAGGACAGGTAGACTCTAAATCTTAGAAGCTGAGAGATCATCATCACTACTTGAGTCAGGGTCCAAGAAAATCAAATGTTCAGCAAGGAAGGTCAGAAATGCATGGCAGAAATGAGAAGGAGAGACAGAAAGCCCAGAGTGTCGGGACAGGAAGAAGGAAAGAAAAAGCTACTGTTTTTGGAGTTAGAACTTGGACAGGGGGCTGGCCTATCATGCTGTGTGGCAGAAAGCTGTCTGAGCAGGTTTGTGAGGAGGGCCTTCTGGGAAGCAAAAGTACCTTTTCTCATTAAGTACATATTTATTCCTCGGACTTTCCCCTCTTGTGGTCAGGCAAACCAGATTTTTTGTAGGGTTGGCTTCTGGACAAGTGATGAATGGGCAGGCCCAGCTGGATTCACTCTTAAGGGAGGAGAACATGGTAAGTAATGTTTTAATCTTCAGAGCAGATCAGAATCTAAGGCTTCTCCCCAGGGCCAGAGGTGCAAGTCAGAATCCATTCTTTTGACCATGAGGAGAGAATTTTCCCCTGATAGGCTTCAACAAATCCCTAATATCTCTGCCTGTTCATACAGTATTTTAGTTTAGTTTAGTTTAGTTTTAGTTTTTCGGGACAGGGTTTCTCTGTGTAGCCTTGGCTGCCCTGTATTTTAAATCTGGAAGGACACTTAGCTATTGCCCTTTCTCCTGTGCCCAAGGAAATGGAGACAGAATTGGAGCAGGTCCGTGAGGGAGGGGGCATGTCTTCAATGGCCTCCAAGTGTTAATCCTTGTAACACTCTCCCCTAAGAGTGAAGACCGAAATGAGTTAAGAGATGGGTTGAAACTGGAGTGTAGAAGGGTTTAGGGCTGATGGGAGCACAGACACTTGGAATGAGGGCGCAGCATCACCATCTGAGTGTGGATCAACTGCAACCAAAAGGAGACGAAGATAAGGTGGCAGTTGAGTGCACCAAGTCCAAAAACTAAAAGCATCACTAATAAGAGTGTAATCTTTCCCACCATGAAAGTCCAGAGATCCAATTGCAATGCTGTTCATCAAAAACATCTAGACTGGAGTTTTGGTCTCACTCACGCGCAGTGTCTAGGAAGCTGTGTGAAAGTAGAAGAAAGACAAAACAAAAACAAAAACAAACAAAAGCCAAACTAGGTACTAGAGCCCCTGATCACTTCTGGCATTTCTGGCCTCTAGCCAGGACAGAACAAAGAGCATATCTGACTAAAGACAAGAACAGAATTGCTTGTTCTCAAGGTTCCGGCCTTGAAACTGCCTGCCTGGTTCATTAATTTATACTTAAGGAAGCTACAAAATAAACATGGCAACTAAATATAATCTTGGGCAGGGTGCGGTGGCACACACCTGTAATCTCAGCACTCAGGGAGGCAGAGGCAGGTCAGAGTTAAGGCCAGTCTGGTCTACTAAATCTAAGACAGCCAAGACTATACAGAGAAGCACTGTCTTGGAGGAAAAAAAGAACTACACACACACACACACACACACACACACACACACACACACACCATATGTATGTATGTATGTGTGTGTATATATATATGTAGTATGCATATATAAACATATATACACATATATTTACACATACTATGGATTTATATACATATAGCAATGTATGTATAAACATATATATACACATGTATTAATACATATATGTATAAACAAATATACATGTATATATGTGTGTGTATATGCATGTGTATATATACATATATATATATATGTCTTGGTTCTGAACTGGATTTGAGAATTAGAAGATAAGGTGTCCTTGTTAAATTTTCTGATTATATGATCGTAGAAAATATCCTTGTTTCAGGAAATGCACCCTAAACCATTAGGGACTGATGGGGCCTCAGATGGGCAACCTACCCTGGAAAGATCCTAGACATACAGGAAACCTGAAGTTTGCATTGTGTTAACATCACTGCTTCTAATAGCAGCACATGTTACTCTACTCACTGCTATCTAAAAATCCGGGGTGCTAAAAGACAGTCATTTTATAGAGCCTTATCTTAGCTGTCTTTGTCTTTTTGGTCTCT
Organism: Acomys minous; assembly: GCF_964271855.1. NCBI lineage: Eukaryota > Metazoa > Chordata > Mammalia > Rodentia > Muridae > Acomys > Acomys minous. The sequence goes on along the minus strand of NC_140492.1, from coordinate 78,846,122 downwards.
CTCTCTTTCTGGAGACTCTAGACAGCAGGCATTTTGGGTGCTGCTAAAGGCAAAGCAGCAGCAGCTTATACTTAGAGGCCCTTTACCGGGGCTACTTAGCTCTGTGAGCATTTGCTAAGCTGGGTTTGGTACTCAAGACTTGCTACAGTCCCAATGCAGAACCCGTGGTGAACACCACTGTTTCCCCATCTCCTATTAGGAGTTGTGTATTCATTGCTGAATGTTAAGACATAAATTTTACCTGAAAGAGAAATCAGGAAAGAGTGAGAAGTGTTTCACCTCCCAAGAGCTCCAAGCTTTGCTCACTCTGGGCGTGTGTGGCTAAGTGGCTGCTCTCTCTCCTACAGGCTCTCTGCCTGCAAAGAGGGTACAGTAGGGCTTGTTCTTTCAGAAGTACTGCAGTAAGGAAGTGACCATTTGCATATGTAAATTTAATTCCAGAAGCTGCCAGCAATTTAATCTATCTCAATTGAGATTTTTTTTACGTATTTGAAAATTGATAGGCTTTTTTCTTTTTATAATTAAATGTCTTTTCTACATATACAGTTGTATTATTACACATATGTACAATAAACTCCCTATGAGATACCAGAAGAACTAAAATTGGATTTCAGGGTTATGGGGCAAAGGTTAAGAAATAGGTTTACAAGAGATAATCTGGCCAGCTGCAGGAAAGAACTAGCAACGAGTCTTGTTGCATTCCTTTCCTCTCATAGGAGATAAGACTGCTAGGAAACCAAGAGAGAGAGAGAGAGAGAGAGAGAGAGAGAGAGAGAGAGAGAGAGAGAGAGAGAGAGAGAGAGAGAGAACAAAGAAAACCAGAACGGTTTGTGATTTTGGTGCCCTCTCACAACCAATCATTTTAAAGCACAATATCCCTTTTGCATCTCAACCAATAGGTGCTTGGCAGGTTGAAACTCCCCTGCTTTGGGGTGCTGGGAAGGATAGGAACCTATAAATTTACCCTCAGCTCAGAATTTGAGGCTATTTCTGGATACCACTGTGTTGGTGACCATCAGAGACCAGCTTCAGTCAAAAAATTAAAGGTCCTTGTGTGTACTGCATCGGTATTGAGTCCTGGTGGTCTTTTTGGGAGGTTCTCAGAATCTAGGAACAGCACCTACAGCAAGAAGAACCGTGAAACAATCAGAAATTACATAAATGTTACATTCTTAGGGTTTTGGCTATTTGTATTTGGCAGCCTTGAAAAAAACATCTTCCCTATCTTGATGTGTCTAAAATTCTGAATATAAATCATATCTCATCATTATCAGCTTAAAACATCTATCTAGACCTAAAAATATCTTAACACTTAAATGACTAAGCTTAACTGTAAAACTAAACTACCTGGTCTTCAACCTCATCAGAGACTTGAGAAGGAATAAAATTAATCACCTGAGTACACAGGGAGTGCAGGTTTGCAGCTTCCCAAATGAGAAGGTGACAGAGACAGTTTGCTACCTGAGCAGTCACCTAAATCTTAGATTGTTCTCTTTCTTTCTATTCTCAGCTGGTTCTTTCAGGTAGTAAAGAGCAAAGAGCAACACAAATAAAAGACAGTGAGATCTGAAAGGTACTCTCTCTCAGTAGCTAAAAGATGAGTACAGTTAACCTGAAGTATATTTTTCAGCACTAGATGTGAGGATGATGTCAGGGGCCAAAGGAGGTAATCGTGAGTGGTCTAAGAGTGTATTCTTCCCCTAGCCATGAAAGCTCAGAAATGTGCGCAATGTTCCTGCTGAAAGAAGCCGTTACAGAACTGGCACTCAGCATTTTTATTGGAATCCATAAACTTATAAGCCTTCTCCAGGCTTATGACAGAGACCTAAGTGTTCTTCTTAACATATCCCTCTTTTACGTTTTCCCTAAAAAAGCTCAGCTGCTAGCTTGACCCCTTGGCTGATGTTTCAGAAGTTGGCAAGCAAGCCTTTGCCAATGCTGAAAATTAATATTTTAATTTTGAATATAGTGGAACTCGATATAAGTATAACACATCAGGTTAGACTATGCCAGATTACAATCATAAACAATCCCAAATTTCCAATGCTTGTGGTGGTTACTCCATTGTCAACTTGATTAGATTGAGAAACACCTACAAGATGAGTGAAGTCCCACCTACAGGAATGTCTCTGATGGTGGTCCCAGAAATCATGGGATCATGATGGTAGAACCTAAATCATGGATGAACCCCTTAATGAATACATAATAAGATGACATTGCTTGAAGATGGTTGGAGGAAGTATGTCACTGGGATTTACACTTTATCATTATTCCTCACAGAAATTCCCTCCTGCCAAATAGTAAGGAGCAAGCTCTGTCACATAGACTTATTGTACACATGCAAGTCTGTTGTTTTTAACACAATCTCAATTATTCAGTTTTGCCAAAGAAGACTCCAGATGCCGGGGTGAAAGCCTGCTATCTCAGAGAGTCAGAGAAGGTACCCAGAAGACCTTCTTCCTCAGCCAATGTTCCAAAAAGAAGACACACTCATTCTCCACACCATCTCAAAAAACTCTCAAACTTCATGTCCCTCCTCCTGACTTCTTATGCATCTCTCTGTCCCTCCTCCTGACTTGTTTTTACTCCCTCTGCTTTATTTTTATTTTTCCTATGTTCACTCCCTGTCAACTGGTTGTTTGCTTTACCTCTTGACCTATGGTTGACTTTATTTAATGCTGTCTTGGATTAAAAGTGTGTTCTAGGGTTGAGCCACACTACAACTAGACACAGGTTTTTCTTTCCAGTAAATAACACAGTCTTGAGGTTCACAGTGTGATCAAATATCCTGCACCATTTCCTCCTTTTTGTCTAAATAAAAAGGAAAGGCTTAAATTCTAACACAGTAAAACTATTTAGAATAATGAAGCTACTTCTGCCAATCTTTCCACAGTGTCCAGCTTGGTTCTATTTGGCAGTCTTAGGATTTAGCATTTTTGAGTTTAAAGATCTGTAAAATATTTGTGTCAGACTCATATGAACTCAGAAATTTGAATGTCCTGAGCAGTTTGTAGTTTGAAGCTAGGTGGTGTTTGTCAGCTTAGCGGGAATCCTGGCAAGGCAGAACACAGCAGTCAACCCAAAGGTGTCCACTGTTTGTGAAGAGCCATGGGGGCAGTTTTGCCCAGTGGTTAGCATTACCACAATTCAGGTGGAGACCTCAAAGGTCTCTAAGGAATGGTGATAGTTTACTGTAGAAAACATAAACATTTTAAATGCCATATTCAGCAGATCTCTTAAAGGTTTGAGGACCACAATCTATTAAGTATATTCAAGGTACACAAACTTTGTTCCTAGTTATCTGCTTCAGATTCAAACCTGAAAACACACACAGGGAGCTAGATGAAGCTTATTTCTAGAATTAGTTAATATTCTGTGTGACTACTAGCATCACAAGAGAGAGTTTATATATACATAATAATTTTATAGATTGTGGGACAATATTTATGTGTTAGGAAAAGTTTTAAACAGTAAAATAAAAACCAAAGACTGTGATATTAGTCACAATAGAATAATCCCATATTTTTTGTTTTGCTCTGTCCCATACCAGTTAGCTCTTCTGATATGAGGCCGAGATTTTGGATTTTCCTTTAACAAGCATATTGTGGATTTAGAGAAGGAAAGAGTCAGCTTCCAACCCCATACCAGCTTTAATTTTCACTTGAGTTGGGACTACATGAAGACCATTTGCCACTTATGCCTGTAGACGGCAGCAGAGACAAGCTGAAGGTGTGTGATACCTCTTGGCCAATTTACTTTTTTTCTTGGGCCATTTTCTCTTGATGATCCGTCCTTTTGATTCAGATGTTTCACTTGTTCAGTGGTCTCCGGATTCCTTAGTTGGATGTTCTTATTCTTCTGGAAAGATAAGAGCAAAATTCTGCCCAAAACCTAACTCTGGAGACGAGGCTTCCTTTTTTGTTCCTAGAACCAAATGCTTTTTTTGACAACAGAAAAAATATTACCTTTCAATTGAAAATTTAAAAAACTATTTTGAAAATTTGAAACTAAATACACTTTAGTATGTGTGTATAAATATACCTATATTCCCCTTTCTCTTTATACGTAAATTCAAAGTTGAAGTGTAATTCTTATGGGCCTGCTTCTGCCTCCCAGGTGCTGGGGTTAAGGTATGAACCACCACCTGGCTATAGATCCCTTATAATAGTTATTCTCATAGGGTTGTCCTGGTTTAATTTGGTTCTCCCATTTCCCCTTATTTTTTAGTGTTCAGGGTAAAAGTTCAAGTTTTATCATTCATGTTGATTTATTCTGAATTTGTTTCCTGACAAATTTTAATATTCTAGTCTTAATTAAATATGAAGCCTATTTGTCCACTGCTTCATTATTTTCAGATGTTTTGTCCGTCTTGTCTGTATGAGCTACATAAAATTTTGTATCTTCACTGAGTTTCACTAGGTTTTGCCATTTCGATTCATGCCCAGTTAGTGGCTTTCGTCTTGATGACCACATAGCCATACCATTGCACATGCACCGCAAAGAGAGATTTTTCCTTTTGCTTTCCTGGTTGTTTGTCTTACAGCCAATAGCGTTGGGCTGGTTTTGTGGTTCCTTCCCCAGTATTGACCACTCTATCCTTTGGTCTGTAGGCTGCCAATATCCATTGCTTTTGGTTCCATCAGTGGTTGATGAGCCATCAGGAAACCATCTATTAGCCAAATGTTGTGACGATTCTGTTGGACCCCACAGTTCAATACGAGCCCCTTTTGGAGGAGGGGTGATCAGTTTAGGGATTGGGATTTTAGGCAACTGAGCTGTTTCCTCAGTGAGTGAAGGCACAGACCCCTTTGCAATCGCATCCTGGTCACAAAGGAATTCAGATAGGTACCACTTCCTTCCATGGCTAAGCCTGTGAAGGACTTCACTTTTGAATGGATCCAATCCATCATTGTAGGGGGCCCCCTTATGACCAAAGAGTGGTTGGGAGTGACTGAGTATAAGGTTCTCCATGCCTGGGGAAATGTCCAGACTTGGTTCTCAAAGAGAGCATATTTATTCTCCATATATGGAAAGTGTTTGCAATAGAAGCCAAATGTTGGATTCCTTTTTGCCTTATGAGGAGTCCCCAGTTCCCAACTCACCAATAAACATGATACCTATAATTAGAGTAATGTCCTGGCCATTGGCTAGATCCGAGTAAAGGTTCTGTTCTTTTCCTATGTTCACTCCCTGTCAACTGGTTGCTTGATTCACCTCTTTACCTATGGTTGACTTTATTGAACCCTGTCTTGGATTAAAGGTGTGTACCAGGGCTGAGCCACATAACAATTTGAAAAAGGTCTCTCTTTTTTTTTTTCCAGTAAACAACACAACCTCAGAGCTGACAGTGTAATCAAATATGCCGCAACACCCATCAGCCTTACAACCATCCACTGGACCCTCTGAAATCCTGAGCTAAAAGAGATACTTCTTCCCTCCCTCATGTTCTGTCACATATTTATCTTGTCACAACAGTGAGAAAACTAACTAATTTGGGCCCTCAGTACAACAAAAGTTCATTTTTTTTTTTTTACCAAAGTCATATGTCTTCTGGAGTTTGATGGAAGTTGGTGAATTGCATGGGTTGGAAATGGAGACGTGGGTGGTCTTTATTCTCTATCGTTATTTGAGACCCAGGTTGGTGGGGCTCCTCCATCTATAGTGCTGTTCATTCTTGTGACAGGTGAACATGTAACTGCCAAGGTCTCCTAATAACCTCTTCTCTGTTAGTCTAGAGGTTCACACTGCATTTTTCACCCACAGTCACATGATCAGCTAGAAAACCCGGGCTGTGAATTTATGAGATTCTAGGCGAACACCACTGTTTCTCTCATGGTATCTGGGGGGAAATGTGAACTGTGATAAAGAGATAGCGTTTGGGAATGATAGAAGATAAGATGCATTGAAAGACAGTGTGGTGGTCCTTGTGTGGTGGGGCACGCCTTTAATCCCAGCACTCCGGAAGCAGAGACAGGCAGATCTTGTGGGAAAGATTAAGCTTTGTCACAGGTGGAAGCAATCTTGGCCGGCTTTACCCTTGGGGCACCCCATGAATACCTTGTGACAGACTGAGTTGAGCCATCCTGGGCCTGGAATTCAGGAAGCCGACCTGGGAACCCCACCTGGACTATTGTTTTTCTAATTGACCCTCAATGGGAGAAGGAGACCGCCCTTCCCACGTGACTCAGGCAGGTGGGGAGGAGAGAACAGCAGGTTCAGACCAGGCTGGAGTGTGTGTGGAGCAGCGAACAGGCTGGACCAGCACTTGGGCCAGAGAGACACCTAAGGACCCGTCCCATGGAACGGATACCGGAAGGTTCACTCTTTTGTCCCTTTAACCTTTTTTCCTTCTTGTGTAAGCTAGTTGGGTTGTATAATAAAGTTTAATTGTTAAGAAACAGAGCCAACAAGATCTCTGTAAATTAGAAGCCAGGCTGGTCTACAAAGTGAATCTAGAACAGCCAGGGCTATTACACAGAGAAATCCTGTATCGAAAACCAAAGAAAGAAAGGAAGATACTGTGGTGATCTGAAGTAGAATAGTTCCTATAGGCTCATATATTTGAATACTTTGTACCCACTTGTTGGAACTACTTGCGAAGAATTAGGAATTGTGTGTCTCTGGAGGGTGGACTTTGAGGTTTCAAAAGACATGAGATATTCTCTGTGTGTCTGTCTGTCTTTCTCTGTCTCTCTTCCTCCTATTCTCAGATCAAGATGTGAGCTCTCAACCTCCTGCTGCCATGCCTTTGCTCCATCATCGTGGACTCTAACCCTCTGAGACTGTAAACCAAATTAAATTCTTTCTGTTATAATCTGCCTAGATGTTGGTATTTTACAAAAAATACAAAAGTAACTAAAACAGATACCCTCATTCGTTTTGTGGTTGCATCACAAGAGCATTAGCATCAATATTGTGTTTTGAGGATGTAGGAAACCTACATTGGTGAATATTCTTCAAACTAGTAGCATTCAGCCTCTACCAGCTCACAAAACTAATGAAGACAGTGATTAAATTTTCTAAAGGGAAGGGTGTGGTACCTGGAAAATCTTCCTAAAAGCAGCCTACTACTCAGTGTAGAGGACCTGAACTGCCCCCAAGTTCAAAAGTGACACTTAAAACTGTCCCTGAGAGCCCAGAATACAGAGGACAATCTAGTGTGTTCTGATTTCACAAGTACCACTGGGTGTCACTAGTAGACTAAAGTTAGAAACACTGGAGTGGGGGCGGGGAGGGAGAGGAACAAATCTTGAAGATGGGGAAAAGGTAAATCATTCCCCAAAATAAAAGTAGAAAATGCCCCAAGATGGTCACAGGTAGCACTTAGAGGGAGCAGTGGGAGCCATGAATCTACTCAATTGTAAAGACTTTTACACAGACTCAATGGCTGTTGCTATTACCTAATGTATATGACAGTGCACATATGATTTTGTGTGTTCGTGTGTGTGCACCTAGGAAGTAGAGATTTATTATACTATCCATTAAAGCCTTTCCCAGCATCTAATTTTCTCTCATGAATAACTACTACATTAATACTTTTGGAAAGATAAAAGAAAAATTTCTCTTTCATTCTATATGTGTTGAATTAGAAACAGATTGAAGGCCAATGGATCTAAAAGATTTATACCTTTAAAAAGGGTCAGGAGGGCTGGAGAGTTGGCTCAGTGGTTAAGAGCACTGTCTGCTCTTCCAAAGGTCCCAGGTTCAATTCCCAGCACCGACATGGCAAGCTCACAACTAACTGTCTGTAAATCCAAGATCTGACACTCTCACACCAATGCATGTAAATTAAAATTATAAATAAATAAATAAATAAATAAATAAATAAAAAAAGTCAGGTTATGGGCTGAAGAGATGGCTTAGTGGTTAAAAACACTCATTACTCTTCTAGAGTACCTGGGTTCAATTCCCAGCACCCATATGGCAGCACACAACTGTCTATACTTATGGTCTCAAGGGATGAACTATCCTCTTCCGGCTTCCTCAGAGAGTAGGCACACATATGGTACATTGACATACATGTAAGAAAGATACTCACACACGTAAAGTAAGTTTAAAAAGATTAAATATCAGCTTAGGCTAAGCAAAAGAAAGCTTCATTTCTAACTAAACTTATTTAATTTTGATGACACAAGCTGGATACTGCTAATGTGCTACATGTGTCAAAACATAATTTGGGACAGGGCTGGAGAGATGAAGCACCTGGTTGGAGCTCTTGCAGAGGACTCGAGTTCAATTCCCAGCACAGACACGGCAGCTTACACACAACCCCTTGTAATTCCAGTTTCAGGGGCTCTAAGGCCCTCTTTTGACCCCTGAGAGCTCCTACATACATATGGGGCACACATATACACTCAAGCACACATATAGACACATAAATTAAATTTTTAAAAAATTAGGACAAAGCTGGGTGTGGTGGCATGTGCCTGCGATCCCAGCACTCAGGGAGGCAGAAAAAGGCAGGTCGCTGTGACTTCGAGGCCAGCGTGGTCTACAAAGAGAGATCAGAACAGCCAAGGCTACACAGAGAAACCCTGTCTTGAAAAAGAAAAAAAATTAAGACAGATAGTAGATAATGCAAATACTATCTAATTTTTGTTATAACCATATTAAGGTATATATAAAAATTAGAAAATTACCCAGTTTGATAGTGAAGCAAATGGTCATAAGGAACATTGTTCTATAAAATATGATCGGTCATCCTAAAACTACACAGTGAACAGAACGGTATCAAGGAAACTAACATGGAGTTATCCTGGCCTCCTCGGTGTTTTGCTTGTTGTCAGTTTTTAAATATTCGTAAGGCAAACATGGCAGAACACACCTGTGTGATCTGAGAGCTTTTGGAGGGTAATTTGAGAGATTCTCTTAAGCTCACAAGTTTAAGATCATCCTGGACAACACAGCAAAACTTTTGTCTTGAAACAAAAACTGAATGCAACATACCAGGATAAATGAATAAGATCCCCGAGTTTCAGATTCCTTAGTCCTTTGGGACACTGAAGGTCTGAAATCAGTTAGTATGTTAAATTCCGTTTATAATGCTCGATCTTTGGTTCACAGTGCCATCATTTTTGAAGGTAAAAATATATTTAATTCCTTCTAAGATTTTACTTCATTGATCTGGAGTACAGACTCAGCACATTTTTTTTAATTCCTAGGCAAATCTAAAGCTTAGCCAAGGCTATGAGCTATTGCATCAAAGGATAATTGATTTTTTAAAATCTCTTTTTTTTTCTTTTTTTTTTTGGTTTTGGTTCTTTGAGACAGGGTTTCTCTGTGTAGCCTTGGCTGTCCTGAACTCGCTTTGTAGACCAGGCTGGCCTCGAACTCACAGCGATCCGCCTGCCTCTGCCTCCCGAGTGCTGGGATTAAAGGCGTGCGCCACCACGCCCGGCGATTTTTAAAAATCTTTATTAATCTGTGTGAGCAGGCATATACATGCTCTAGCATGCCTGTGTGGAGGAGGTCAGTGTAAGACCATGTGGAGTCAGGTCTTCCATCATTACATGGTTCGGGCCTAGAACTCAGGTTGACAGGTTTAGAAGCACCTTTACCCAATGAACCTTCTTGCTGGTCCCCTTTTATTAATTAGTTTATTAATTAATCTCAGTTCCCACAGTAGCTGGCTCTACAAGTATTTGCCATGTCCCAGTTTACAGAGACCTTTTATAAACCTCTAAGGCTATTTGGCTTCTACCTCTAAGCATGTATACGAGGAATTCTTATTGTGCTGCTTTTACTATAAGTAAATAGAAAAAGGGAAGGGCAGTTAAAAAAAATTTGAACGTGAAAACACCATCTCTCTTTAAAACCACTAATTAAAAAAATCTTTTAAAAAAGTGTACATACATACCTGCTTGTTTGCATCTCAAGCAATAACTTACGTGTATTAAAGAAAGCATAATACACCTATATACTGTGTTTTTCAGTGTTCATTATAGTGTGTAATTGGACCTTTGGGTGTGCAGTATACAGTTGTAAAGTTGTCCGTGTTGTATTTTATTCAACCACTGCCTGAGCTGAAGATTGCTCTAGGTATTATTTTGTTCCTCTAAACAATCCTATACATGGATTACATGTGTCCTTTCTTTTTGGCCTCTTCTGCCAATATATATATATATATATATATATATATATATATATATATATATATATATATATATATATATATATATATATATATATATATATATTTTTTTTTTTGCAAGGTACATTCTTAGGCATGACATTGCTGAGTGAATTTAAAATTTGGGTAAATTTAGTGAGACCAATAATCGTCTTAAAAAAAAAAAAAGTGATGTCACTTATGCCGAAAGAGCAGAGTAGGTTGCTGCCTGTCACCACCAAAATCAACTCACAGAATTGGACTTAAGAGAAACAATCCCAGAGGTGTGGCGGGAACCCCGAGAACCAGTACTTCCGAGCACGTGACCCTTGCCCCGCCCCCCCCCATCGGAGACACGCCTCGCGCAGGCGCGCGACGCAGAGGCTGCCGGAGCTGAATGGGGGGGGGCGGGGCGCGGACCCCAGCCTCGTAAGTTGGGTTCTCGCGGGGCGGGAATGGGTTCGGGGCGGGGGGGGCGGGGCTTTCCGGCGCGCTGCTTCCGGTCAGACGCCGGGCCGGGCCCGCATTTCCTGCGGCGGCTGGCGGCGGTTCCGGGAGCTGTGGTGTCTGAGCTTGGGAGCGCAAGGTCCCTTCGTGGGCTGGCGATCCGTAATGGCCTCACCTTAACGGTTGGGCCGCAAACGAGACCGACCTGCAGCCTTTAAGCACGCTTTCCCGGCACCTGTGCACGTAAACTATGAAAGCTAATCATTCTGAAAGTCCCGCGCACCCCGTCTGGTGTCCTGGGATGGCCGTTGGCACTGCTGCTGGATGCCGTGCACTTATCCCGGGCGCCGCTCAGTCCAGCAGCATGCAGCTCCTGTTAGAGCTACGGAGGCCATAGGGGTGGCAGCCCAACTTGAGTTTCCTGTAGTCGCACCCTGCTGTAAATTGGAGAGGTGCGTTAAAGCAGTTTTCGTCTCCCACACCCTATGATGCAGACCTCTTATTCAGCATTCTGGGGTTCAGATCCAGGTGAACTCGCCTTATCATATTTAATACCAGACACTGGCTCAGCTGAGTGACTTAAATTGAGCAAGTGTTCTGGCTTTAAATGTTTGTGAACCCAACGTTGTATATTAGGATTTAAATTCGGAACCATCTTTTCCTGGTAATACGTATGCAACGCCAGTATAAAGATCTCTACACATTTTTTTGTTGAACGGTTTTTGTGCCTTTCAAGATGACTTTCAGGCCAGATGTTTATAAATAACTGGCTGCGAGTTTTTCGGAAGTAATACCAAGTGACATTAGATCATGAATCCTCAGTTTTTGTGAGGAGTATTGAACATGTAAAGTGTCCAAGCAGTAGTCACCAAATGTAGCTGGTCTCGTGTATTTTTTTTGTCATCCAAACTGATGAAAACCTGACTAAAGCCTATCCCCTCCCTGAGCCTAAAAGCAAGAGTGTCACCCATAAGATAAGCATTGTGATAATGTGGGGGCCAAGTCCTCACTCTTAGAAGGAACACTTTAGTCATTGCTCAAAAGGAAAGACACGTGAGTATCTTTAATTTCATGTCTTTTGTCTCCAGTAAATGTATACTTGAATGAAATATCTACACTAGGTGTTGCAAACTGGCATCCACTTAGCTAATAGGTAGTTTTATGAAATTCTCGCTTTAAGAATCCTAATTTTAGGGACCTGTAAAAAAAAACAGCAAACAAACAAAAACTTTTTTCTTCTTTCTTTTTCTTTTTTTAAATGAAAATGATGGAAGTAAATTTTAAAGAAGGAAATCATCTATTCCTCAAATAGGGTAGTTGACTAATTTTCCACTTTCTTTTATTTAGTTAATTGAATCTGTTATCTTAGGACTATTGTATACATGGTGACGATGGATAACAATATATTGTATTTTTGAAAAAGCAAAGTGTTCTCATCACAATACAATAATTAATGTATGGTAACTCGCTTATTAATTAGCTAGGTTTAGTCATTCTATAGTGTATGTGTATATCAGAACATCATGTTGTATGCTGTAAATACATTTTATCTGTCAGTGTACAAAAGCTATACTTTTTTAAGATTCTACTTTTTTTTTTTAATAGAGGAAGTGTGTAGGCATATGGAAACGTGCATGGATAGTTTATCAGAGTAACAAAATACAAATTTTTAAAGGTAAACACATGAACTCATTGTTTGAATGGATTGTGATATTCACAGTATTTAATTAAGGGTGTTCATTTTAATTATCACATACCATAAATAGTACCATTTATGATAACATAAAGAAGACTATTATTTGACAAGTAATACTTTCCTAAACACATACGAGGCTATAATCATAATTCTCTGAAACTGTTATCACTTAGACAGAGCCCGCACTGCTCCTTTCTTATCAGCCCCTTCACAGTTCACTACAGTTTTTCTTGGTTGGAGGCTCATATGTGGTTTTATTTGTTTGGTTGTCAGGAATGATTAACTTTTAGAGTTAGTCTACATCTATTAGATTTTGGGGTGTGTGTGTGTGTGTGTGTGTGTGTAAAACTTCTTATCTAGTACCAAGTTTGACATAAGCTGTACAAAATTCTGAAATAATTCATTCTTGATCTATGTGGAGGTAAATGCTCTGATACAAACCCCTGTTTTTCTTTGTTTGTTTGTTTCTTTCTTTCTTTCCTTCTTTTTTTTTTTAAACAAAGACAGAGTAGTATTCAACTTAAATACTAAAAAGTAACTTTAAATATTTCTGAGGCATTTAAGAATATTTTTATTATCCTCTTCCTTTTCTCTGCACGTTTATCCTATAAGCATATTCACGGGGGCTGGAGAGATGGCTGGGCAGTTAAGAGCACTTGCTGCTCTTCCAGAGGATGTGGACTTGATTTCTAGCACCCACATGATCACTTAAAACCATAACTCTAGATCTAGATCTGATGTCCTCTTCTTGCCTCCTAGGGCACTTGACATGCACATAGTGTGCAGACTACATGCAGGCAAATACCAATACTAATAAGATAACAGTGAAAATATTTTAAAAGCATGTATTCATGTTATTTGGTTTTATGTGCTTTTGATAAAAAGTGAAAGCTTACTTTCACATTTTAAAAAAGAGTCCATTTCTACTGCTATACAGCATTCCATTGAATGAATATACAAATTATTCATCTTACTACTAATGGTCTGTGTTGTTTCTTGTCTTTTACTGGTGTGGCCATTCTTCTAACATTCCTCAAGTAGGATATTCGGTCATGACTGTTCAGCCTACAGGGTGATGCCAAGCTGCATTGACATTAGCTTATGTCATCACTAGTGGTTATGCCATATACTTGCCCATTTTCTGTAACTACTTTTGCTAGTCTGTTGGATAGAAATATTCTAGCTTGGGGTTTTTCTTTGCATTTCTTTCATCTTCCTGATGAGGTTAAACATATTCATATGTGGCTATTGGCTGCTAGGAATTCCTCACCTGTGAGCTATTTGGTCTTACCTTCTGATCGTTTTTCTTGCTTATTTGGTATTTACTTGCTGTCCATAAAAATTCTTCATATATTCTGCATCTTACTTTGGGGGTATATGTGTTGCAAATTAAAATTAATTTCCTTCCTTTTACTTTGGCCTTTTCCCCCTTTATCTACTTGTTTTTTTATTTTCTTATCATTTGGTTTCTTTGTGTATTTTTCATGAAATCTGATAAGGCTGTAGGTCCAGCTCTGAAGGTGCATGTGCCCACTAGAAATTTGTGTACTTGACCAAATCAAGCAAAGCCAGATGACTAGAGATACAGGAAGTTCCAGCTTCCTTTCAGCGACAAACAATTACCTCCACCCAAATTATGATGATGGTCTCGCTTACCTTTTTATTTGTTCTAAGACAGAGTCTGACTGTATAGCCCTGGCTGGTCTGGAACTCACTATGGAGACCAGGCTAGTCTTGAACTCATAGACATCTGCTTGTCTCAGCCTCCTGAGTGCTGCTGTTAAAGATGTGTGCCATTTTTTGTTAAAATTACTTTGGCTACTCTATTGTGGAATAATTTTTAAAAACAGCATATATCAGCTGTCTTAGTTTGGGTTTTATTGCTGTTTTATTATTTTTTATGTTTTATTATTATTTATTGGGTTTTATTATTGTTTTCTTTTGCTCTTACAAAAGGAAATATTTTATCGGGGCTGGCTTACATGTAGTTCAGAGGTTTAGTCCACTCTCATCGTGGGAAACATGGCAGCATGCAGTGAGACATGGTGCTCGAAAAGGAGCTGAGAGGTCTACATCTTGATTCACAGGCAGCAAGGAGGGATTGCCACACTAGGCCTAGCTTGAACATATATGAGACCTCAAAGCCCGCCCCCACAGTGACACACTTCCTCCAAAAACAAGGCCACACCTCCTAATAGTGCCACTCCCTATGGGCCAAGCATTCAAACACATAAGTCTACAGGGGCCATTCCTGTTCAAACCACCACAACAGTTAAATGCCAACTTAAGCACCCCCACCAACCCACATGGTAGGGACGGAGCTTCAGCCCAGCCCAACTAGGTAAATTAGAGCAAGGGTTGACTGCAAACTCCAGAGTAGTCCCTAACGTTAATGTGTGTAAAGTGTATGCCTTCTGTGAAAGCTCTTGCTTCTGAGACCCGTATCTGCACACACATCCCTTCTTCCATTCATGCATGGTTTAGAACCCAGGCTTGGGATGCCATCAGATGTCCTCTCTCCCACCTGGCTTAGCTGCCCCATTGTTACAGTAGCTCGTAAATTCCCTTATCTAAAGCTCCCTTCTAATAAACTTACTAGAGATTTTATTTCTAAATAAATGTTTTCTGTTTTTATAAGCTTGCTTTTAAATGAATCATAGTTTTCCCCTCCTGGCATTGTAAGGTTTATGGGTTGGAGTCCAAGTTCTCCTTTAAACAAGTTGGATATATGGGTACATTTGTGCAAAATGTTAACCTCAGACTGAAATGATCCAATATTGTAGCCTCCTGTTTGGCCAAGTGAAAGGTGTGTCAACTCCTTATGACTGTGGCAATATCAGTGTTGTTTAGAAGGTAGACTGTGAGGTCATTTTGGTATAACTGGAGTATCGAAGTTAACATATGATTCATAGTATTTTCAGTTTTAGACAACTGTATGTTTGTAATATCAGGAACATTTCACACTCTTGCCGTGTTTAATAGCAGGTGAGTTTCTACTAATAGCGTGGGACATCAGTTTTCTTCACTTCATTTCCTTTTCCATACGTAATTCTTTATCTTGCATAAGGCAGAGTTGTAAAACCTCACAGTGATAACAAATTCATACAATTATAAAATTGCTAAGATGAAACTGAATGGGGCTAAAGCAATGGGTCAGTTGTTTAAGAGCATTGGCTGCTTTTCCAGAGGACCCAGGTTTGGTTTGCAGCATCCGCATGGTGTGTACAGTCCTCTAACTCCAGAATCCAGGTGATCCGATGCTGTCTTTGGCCTCCTCAGGACCACTCAAGCATGAACATACGGTGCACAGATAGAGTGCAGGCAAAACACCAAGACACATAAAATAACTTTAAAAGAGGGAACCCAACCCACAGAAAGACTGTTAGGATTGCTACAAACCTTTAGAATTATTTCATTTTGATTTGGAAGGTTATATCTGATGTAAATATCTATTGAGGTCTTTTAAGATGACCAAAGAATTATTTGGGTATTGAACACACACACACACACACACACACACACCATTTGGTGCTAGTGATATAGCTTAGTTGATAGAGTGCTTTCCATGTCTGTACAAAGCCCTGGGTTTGATCCCAAGCACTGCATAAACCTGGTGTGGTACCTAAGACCTGTAATATTAGTGCTAGGCAGATGGAGACAGGAAGATCAGGAGTGCAAAGCCAGCCTAAGACACATGAGCCCTGGCTCAAAACACGCATGCCTTGTGAACATCAGGTCGTGTAGCTCTGCATCTTGAAGAGCATCTGCTGAGTGGCACAATGTTATAAATAGTTGTTTTTTTAGGGTGGGTCACACCTGTAGCCCTTGGGACTGTCTTTATGAGTAAGTTCTTAGTCTTGATTTCTTTTTTCCTTTTCTTTTCTTTTTTCTTTTTTGAGGCTTTCTCTGTGTAGCCTTATCTGTCCTGGAATCTCTTTGTAGACCATGTAGACCATGACAGCCTTGATCTCACAGTGATCCACTTGCCTCTGCCTCCCCAAGTGCTGATTACAGGCTCTGGAGCACTATTTTTAAAGGGGGAACATGTAAAACTTCCTTGCTTTACATGTTTGTGACTTCCCAGTCTTCCTAGACTAGCTATCCTCCCCTCTGTCACCACAACTAGTGCTGCACAACTAGTTTTTACCTCTAACCAAATGATAGCCAATCTTTCTTATTATTTTCCAGTTTACATTTGGTCCCTCAGATTAAACAAGCCCTTTCTCTCCTTCAGGCTTTCGCTCTTTCTTTGGTGTGGGATTCTCTTCCACCAGTGCATCACATATCTGGCTCGTCTTAGGGCAGAAGTTTCAACTTTATTACCTGTTACTCTACAGTTCATTCTTTGTGAAATTTCCTCACCTGGTTATTTTCTCTCACATGTCACCCAATGTAATTTCATCATGGTTTACAATAATGTCATTCATATTTATAGATTCATCAATCATGCCATATAGAACACAATTCTTGAGAGGGCAGATAATTTGCATGCCCTAACTCCCAACCTAACAACCACATAGTCATTGATCAGAAGGCCTTCATAAAATGACCATCTCTAACGAGGAGAAAGCTCTGAAGGAGAATCTGAAGGTAGCTCATCTGTCACTCTGTGGTGGTCGTGGAAGATTATTACCACCATAGTCATCCCTGAAGTAACTCCTCTGTCAGTGGTGTGCATGGTTGTAACAGGTGTTACCATGACACTTCAGCCTTTGTCATCTGTCCTCAGCCTTTAATTTCCTCGCATAACAAAGGAATTGAAGAAGCTCTACTTCAAGGTAACAGTCCAGGGACCTACAGGACCCCACACGGTAACCTCTTCTCTTAGGGGTAGGCTTGCTTTGTAGAGCCTACATGGAAATCCCACCAGTGACGTCATGATGGTTCTGCTCACATGGAGGCAAGAGAATGTCTTAATGTATATACAAGCCTTCGGCTCACTTAAAAAAAAATAATGCTGAATATTCATCCTAAGAAAAAAATGCATAGCCTCTTGTATAAGTTAATCAAAGGGGGAAAATCCTCTTATTCCCTATTTGTGAAAACGGAATAATCTATTCACCCCTCTGTCCTCTCGCACAGAGTGGTTATCTAGTTGGATGAGCAAAGGTTGGCTATGTACTTGTGCACTTTCTGTGAGCCGTTGCAGCAAGGCATCCAAGGATGCGTGGAACTCCTTCAGCAGAAGAAAACTGCGAGAACAGCTGGGTCCTCTTCAATCCGGAACCTGATAGGAAGTGAAAATGCAGTGGCGCTTTAGGCTCTTAAGTACTGACAGTAGCCCAGTCTTTCCTGACAGTGGGAGTCTTCTTTGCTTGGGTCCCTAAGTCAAAGTAAAGACACATTATAATCTAGTGTTTATAAATGTTTTGTTCTATGCACCTACGGAAAATGCATTCGTTTCAAGAAATTCAAGGAGAAGTGTTTTCTCCTTCCTCCTCTCCTCACATTGCTTCCTGTCCTCTGTTCTTTCTCTCCTCAGTAAACAGCATGGACCCTGAAATCTCTGAACAAGATGATGAAAAGAAGTACACTCCCGTCTTTGTTGGCAGAGAAGATGACATTAGAAAGTCAGAGAGAATGACAGCTGTTGTCCATGACAGAGAAGTGGTCATTTTCTACCATAAAGGCGAATATCATGCTATGGACATTCGCTGCTACCGTAAGATTTATTTTCATATATACGGTTTGTATTTGCTTATCATAAAACTATCAAAATTCAGTTTAGTGACGAGATATATGAATTCCTTTTCAGATTCTGGAGGACCCTTACACTTGGGAGAAATTGAGGTATGTAAATTTTACTCTAAGCAAATTTAGGTGCTGCTTATATTCTCATTATTTTGTTATATTCTTTATTCAAAGAATAATTTCAATTCCACTTTAGTGCTTTGGAGGTGATTGTCAATATTCCTACCTATTCATACCCTAACACGTAAAGAAAACCAATTTCCAGATAAATAATAACAAGTTTGAATGTCTTTTGACCTAACAAGTATACTGGGACATCTACCCTGTGGGTATAATTGCACAACTGTTTGACTAAATATAGAAGTTTGACTAAATACAGACTAAATACTGCAGTATCATTATCATGGAAAAATTTGAGACCACCTCATTAAATACAATATAACATACCATGCTGAGGAACATTATGCACACACTGAATTAAGGAAGCAGGCCTGACTCTGCCGGTACGGAGGGATGCTAACAATGTGCTTGTGAGTATTAAGAGCAAATGGAGGAGTTCCAATGAGATCCCATTTCTAGTGCATTCACTTTTTATTTATATATTGTACACTTTGAATTTTATGAGTATATATTTCAATATAATAGAAGGTTTTCAAAATACTTGAAAAAAAACCCACATTTTGAAATCTTACCTGAAGAATTTGGTGGAATTGTCTTTGCTTTTTTTTTTTTTCCCAGAGCTGAGGACCAAACCCAGGGCCTTGGCCTTGCTCAGCAAGCGCTCTACCACTGAGCTAAATCCCCAACCCCTGTCTTTGCTTTCTTAGTTATCCAACTTCTGTCTTGTTTGTTTGTTGTTGTGTTGTGTCGAACTGTTGCAAAGTAGCAGTGTGAGTTTCACTCTCTGTGCTGTTGCTATTTGCCTGGTAACCACATCTGCTCTTGTTCCTTATGTTACAGGGCATGTATTTAAGTTAATGAAAATGTGACTATTTGTTGATAACAGTACAGGAACCAAAATTAGCATCCTCCTATTTCTGGGGTACTAGCTGCAAGCACGTGTTGATGTGAATGGCTCTAGTGTTTTAGTGTATGAAGAACTTGCTACTCATCATGTGAGCCGCAGCCCAGCACTCTGGCATGTCGGAGCCTTTTAGACTGCAAAACTCATGCTCCTTAAAGCTTGGCAATACTTAAGACAGTTTAAAAGTTGGGATCAGGCTCAAGGCCAGCCTGGTTTACAGAGAGTTTTCCAGGACAGCCAGGGCTCCACGGAGAAACACTCTCTTTAAAAAGGAAAAAGAAAAGTTGCTGTCATGCCTAGGCCTTACAACGAACGATTCTAGAAGCTAGTGAATACTATGGGCCCTGTCCCTTTTCTGTCTGTCAAGGAAGTGACATTAATGTAGATCACTGCTGCCAGTGAGGCGCTCTTCTGCCAGCCTGTCCTCTTCTGCTGGAGTTCCAGCTCACTGAGTTGTAGCCAGAAACAGAAAGGACTTGATTGTCCTCAGATTAGGTTTTGCTTTGTGCTGAATAACTTGTAAACAGGAGGGGGAGGGGACACTGCCTCCTTTGTTCATTTGTAATGCGTATTTGCTTATTTGTGTGTGGGGGGCAATCCCCGGGAACAAAGAGGAGAGCCCTGTGGAGGCTGCTCTCCTCTTCTGTCACGTGGGTTCCAGGGATCGAACTCATCAGGCTTAGAGGCTAATGCCTTTAACTGCTGAGCTGTCTCACTGGCAGGCTTATCCGCTTCAAGCTCAAGGTCCTCCTGCCTCATCTTTTGGGCCCTGGGTTACAGGCGCGTGCCTCTGCTTCTGGAGCTGGGGTTACAGCACAGGCGCGTGCCTCTGCTTCTGGAGCTGGGGTTACAGGCGCGTGCCAATGTTTCTGGAGCTGGGGTTACAGGCGCGTGCCTCTGCTTCTGGAGCTGGGGTTACAGGCGCGTGCCTCTGCTTCTGGAGCTGGGGTTACAGGCGCGTGCCTCTGCTTCTGGAGCTGGGGTTACAGGCGCGTGCCTCTGCTTCTGGAGCTGGGGTTACAGGCGCGTGCCTCTGCTTCTGGAGCTGGGGTTACAGGCGCGTGCCTCTGCTTCTGGAGCTGGGGTTACAGGCGCGTGCCTCTGCTTCTGGAGCTGGGGTTACAGCACAGGCGTGTGCCTCTGCTTCTGGAGCTGGGGTTACAGGCGCGTGCCTCTGCTTCTGGAGCTGGGGTTACAGGCGCGTGCCTCTGCTTCTGGAGCTGGGGTTACAGGCGCGTGCCTCTGCTTCTGGAGCTGGGATTACAGGCTCGTGCCTCTGCTTCTGGAGCTGGGGTTACAGGCTCGTGCCTCTGCTTCTGGAGCTGGGGTTACAGACGCGTGCCTTTACTTCTGGAGCTGGGGTTACAGGCGTGTGCCACTGCTTCTGGAGCTGGGGTTACAGATGTGTGGCCACTGCTTCTGGAGCTGGTTTTTAAAACCCAGTTTTTCTGCATTTGATTCTTAACTAAATCTGAGATCTGTCATAACACTTGAAATGTCAAGACTATTAACTCTTGTTATTTTTTTCCCTTCCAGGATTTCAATGGACAATCATGTATAGTTTGTCCCTGGCATAAGTACAAAATCACTTTGGCAACAGGAGAAGGATTATACCAGTCTATAAACCCTAAAGACCCATCAGCAAAGCCCAAGTGGTGCTCCAAAGGAGTAAAGCAAAGGATTCATGCCGTGACAGTGGATAATGGCAATATGTATGTGACTCTTTCCAAGGAACCTTTTAAATGTGACTCTGATTATTATGCCACTGGAGAATTCGGAGTGATTCGGAGTTCTTCCTGATAAAAAGTATATGACAGAAAAAAATGTATGGATGCTTGAAAAGATTTTACAGTAAATTTTTTTTTCAGTTGCAAAGACAGATTTTTTTTTTCTAACATGGGTAGATATATCTTTAAAAACCACAGATTTTGTCAGGGGCTGGAGAGATGGGTCCTTGCTGGAGGACTGGAGTTTGGTTTCTAGCACTCCAGCTCCAAGAGATGTGATGCCCTCTTCTGGCCTCTCTGAGCACTTGCACACAGAAGTCATTTAGACATAAGTAAAAACAAAAGCAGATACTTCTTTGAGTCTTAGATCTGGGAGATTTAACAGCACATTTACTTTAGTATGATTTCAGGGGCCCAAACAAGTTGATAGAATACAGTCTGTCTGTCTCAGGACTGATCAGACTTTGTACATTATAGGCTTGAGACAGTTTAAGGAGGAGGCAGATAACTTAGAGTAAACACAGTCATAACAGAAAACAAAAACAGGAAAAATTTAAATGATAAAAAGATCCCTATTAAATACAGCAGGCTTTATTTTGGAAAGTTTTCATGCATTCAAAGTTAACAGTTAACAACGATGACATGAGCTTTGGTCTTTTTGACTAAACCTCTTGTTAACCTGCTCAATAAAAAGCCGAGCTTGTTTTAAAAAAAAAAACCAGTTAACAACGAGCCTCATGACTTGCTTCAGCAGTTCCCAGCATTCTCTGTTCTACACTGCTGTGTACACAGATTGCCTATCAAGGTTTTCAGTTTTAAAGGTAAAATTTAAATACACTGACATCCTCAATTTTTAGTTGTATATTTTTGCTTACAAATGTTTAACATGTTTTACATGTTACTATTGCCTCCAAAAAATGAGGCCAATGTGTATTTTGGACATAAAAATGAGAAACTTAAAGCTAGGTGGGATAGTACACACCTCTAATTCCAACAGGCTCAGGCTGAGGCAGACGAATCTTTGAGGCCAACCTGGTCTACATAGTAAGCCCCAGGCAGCCAGTGCTAAATAGTGAGGCCCTATTGAGAAAGGGCTAGGGGTTGCTAGATATATCAAAACCAAATAAAACTTAGCTTGTCTTGTTTCTTTTATACTTTTTTTTTTGTTTATTGTTTTTCAAAACAGGGTTTCTCTGTAGCCCTGGCCATCCTAGAACTCACTCTGTAGACAAAGTTGGCCTCAAACTCAGAGAGATTCACTTGCCTCTGCCTCTGCTTCCTGCCTCTGCCTCCTGCCTCTGCCTCCTGCCTCCTGCCTCTGCCTCCTGCCTCCTGCCTCTGCCTCCTGCCTCCTGCCTCTGCCTCCTGCCTCTGCCTTCTGCCTCTGCCTCCTGCCTCTGCCTTCTGCCTCTACCTTCTGCCTCTGCCTTCTGCCTCCTGCCTCTGCCTCTGCCTCCTGCCTCCTGCCTCCTGCCTCTGCCTCCTGCCTCCTGCCTCCTGCCTCCTGCCTCTGCCTCTGCCTCCTGCCTCTGCCTCCTGCCTCTGCCTCTGCCTTCTGCCTCCTGCCTCTGCCTCCTGCCTCTGACTCTGCCTCCTGCCTCCTGCCTCCTGCCTTCTGCCTCTGCCTCCTGCCTCCTGCCTCTGCCTCCTGCCTCTGCCTCTGCCTTCTGCCTCCTGCCTCCTGCCTCCTGCCTCTGCCTCCTGCCTCTGCCTCCTGCCTCCTGCCTCCTGCCTCTGCCTCTGCCTCTGCCTCCTGCCTCCTGCCTCCTGCCTCCTGCCTCCTGCCTCTGCCTCCTGCCTCTGCCTCTGCCTCCTGCCTCCTGCCTCCTGCCTCCTGCCTCTGCCTCCTGCCTCTGTCTCTGCCTCCTGCCTCCTGCCTCCTGCCTCTGCCTCCTGCCTCTGCCTCTGCCTCCTGCCTCCTGCCTCTGCCTCCTGCCTCTGCCTCTGCCTCCTGCCTCCTGCCTTCTGCCTCCTGCCTCCTGCCTCTGCCTCCTGCCTCTGCCTCTGCCTCCTGCCTCCTGCCTCTGCCTCCTGCCTCTGCCTCTGCCTCCTGCCTCCTGCCTCCTGCCTTTGCCTCCTGCCTCTGCCTTCTGCCTCTGCCTTCTGCCTCTGCCTCCTGCCTCTGCCTCCTGCCTCTGCCTCTGCCTCTGTCTCTGCCTCCTGCCTCCTGCCTCCTGCCTCTGCCTCCTGCCTCTGCCTCCTGCCTCTGCCTCCTGCCTCTGCCTTCTGCCTCTGCCTCCTGCCTCCTGCCTCTGCCTCTGCCTCCTGCCTCCTGCCTCTGCCTCCTGCCTCTGCCTTCTGCCTCTGCCTCCTGCCTCCTGCCTCCTGCCTCTGCCTCCTGCCTCTGCCTCCTGCCTCCTGCCTCTGCCTCCTGCCTCTGCCTCCTGCCTCTGCCTCCTGCCTCCTGCCTCTGCCTTCTGCCTCCTGCCTCTGCCTCTGCCTCCTGCCTCCTGCCTCTGCCTCCTGCCTCTGCCTTCTGCCTCTGCCTCCTGCCTCTGCCTCCTGCCTCTGCCTCTGCCTCCTGCCTCCTGCCTCCTGCCTCTGCCTCCTGCCTCCTGCCTCCTGCCTCCGCCTCCTGCCTCTGCCTCCTGCCTCCTGCCTCCGCCTCCTGCCTCCGCCTCCTGCCTCCTGCCTCCTGCCTCTCCCTCTGTCTCTGCCTCCTGCCTCTGCCTTCTGCCTCCTGCCTCTGCCTTCTGCCTCCTGCCTCTGCCTCCTGCCTCTGCCTCCTGCCTCCTGCCTCCTGCCTCTGCCTCCTGCCTCTGCCTCTGCCTCCTGCCTCCTGCCTCCTGCCTCTGCCTTCTGCCTCCTGCCTCTGCCTCCTGCCTCTGCCTCTGCCTCCTGCCTCCTGCCTCCTGCCTCTGCCTTCTGCCTCCTGCCTCCTGCCTCCTGCCTCTGCCTCTGCCTCTGCCTTCTGCCTCCTGCCTCCTGCCTCCTGCCTCCTGCATCCTGCCTCTGCCTCTGCCTCCTGCCTCTGCCTCTGCCTTCTGCCTCCTGCCTCCTGCCTCTGCCTCTGCCTTCTGCCTCCTGCCTCCTGCCTCTGCCTCTGCCTCCTGCCTCTGCCTCTGCCTCCTGCCTCCTGCCTCTGCCTTCTGCCTCCTGCCTC
The DNA here is from genome assembly GCF_964271855.1 of Acomys minous. NCBI lineage: Eukaryota > Metazoa > Chordata > Mammalia > Rodentia > Muridae > Acomys > Acomys minous. Next base: position 78,822,326 of record NC_140492.1, on the reverse strand, counting down.
TGCCTCCTGCCTCCTGCCTCCTGCCTCTGCCTTCTGCCTCCTGCCTCTGCCTCCTGCCTCTGCCTCTGCCTCCTGCCTCCTGCCTCCTGCCTCTGCCTCTGCCTCCTGCCTCTGCCTCCTGCCTCTGCCTTCTGCCTCTGCCTCCTGCCTCCTGCCTCTGCCTCTGCCTCCTGCCTCCTGCCTCTGCCTCCTGCCTCTGCCTTCTGCCTCTGCCTCCTGCCTCCTGCCTCCTGCCTCTGCCTCCTGCCTCTGCCTCCTGCCTCCTGCCTCTGCCTCCTGCCTCTGCCTCCTGCCTCTGCCTCCTGCCTCCTGCCTCTGCCTTCTGCCTCCTGCCTCTGCCTCTGCCTCCTGCCTCCTGCCTCTGCCTCCTGCCTCTGCCTTCTGCCTCTGCCTCCTGCCTCTGCCTCCTGCCTCTGCCTCTGCCTCCTGCCTCCTGCCTCCTGCCTCTGCCTCCTGCCTCCTGCCTCCTGCCTCCGCCTCCTGCCTCTGCCTCCTGCCTCCTGCCTCCGCCTCCTGCCTCCGCCTCCTGCCTCCTGCCTCCTGCCTCTCCCTCTGTCTCTGCCTCCTGCCTCTGCCTTCTGCCTCCTGCCTCTGCCTTCTGCCTCCTGCCTCTGCCTCCTGCCTCTGCCTCCTGCCTCCTGCCTCCTGCCTCTGCCTCCTGCCTCTGCCTCTGCCTCCTGCCTCCTGCCTCCTGCCTCTGCCTTCTGCCTCCTGCCTCTGCCTCCTGCCTCTGCCTCTGCCTCCTGCCTCCTGCCTCCTGCCTCTGCCTTCTGCCTCCTGCCTCCTGCCTCCTGCCTCTGCCTCTGCCTCTGCCTTCTGCCTCCTGCCTCCTGCCTCCTGCCTCCTGCATCCTGCCTCTGCCTCTGCCTCCTGCCTCTGCCTCTGCCTTCTGCCTCCTGCCTCCTGCCTCCTGCCTCTGCCTCTGCCTTCTGCCTCCTGCCTCCTGCCTCTGCCTCTGCCTCCTGCCTCTGCCTCTGCCTCCTGCCTCCTGCCTCTGCCTTCTGCCTCCTGCCTCTGCCTCCTGCCTCCTGCCTCCTGCCTCTGCCTTCTGCCTCCTGCCTCTGCCTCCTGCCTCTGCCTCTGCCTCCTGCCTCCTGCCTCCTGCCTCTGCCTCCTGCCTCCTGCCTCCTGCCTCCTGCCTCTGCCTCTGCCTCCTGCCTCTGCCTCTGCCTTCTGCCTCCTGCCTCCTGCCTCTGCCTCCTGCCTCTGCCTCTGCCTCTGCCTCTGCCTCTGCCTCCTGCCTCCTGCCTCCTGCCTCTACCTCCTGCCTCCTGCCTCCTGCCTCCTGCCTCTACCTCCTGCCTCCTGCCTCCTGCCTCCGCCTCCTGCCTCTGCCTCCTGCCTCCTGCCTCCGCCTCCTGCCTCCTGCCTCTGCCTCTGTCTCTGCCTCCTGCCTCTGCCTTCTGCCTCCTGCCTCTGCCTTCTGCCTCCTGCCTCTGCCTCCTGCCTCTGCCTCCTGCCTCTGCCTCCTGCCTCCTGCCTCTGCCTCCTGCCTCTGCCTCTGCCTTCTGCCTCCTGCCTCTGCCTCCTGCCTCTGCCTCCTGCCTCCTGCCTCCTGCCTTCTGCCTCCTGCCTCCTGCCTCCTGCCTCTGCCTCCTGCCTCTGCCTCTGCCTTCTGCCTCCTGCCTCTGCCTCCTGCCTCTGCCTCTGCCTCCTGCCTCCTGCCTCCTGCCTCCTGCCTCCTGCCTCCTGCCTCCTGCCTCTGCCTCTGCCTCCTGCCTCTGCCTCCTGCCTCTGCCTCCTGCCTCCTGCCTCTGCCTCCTGCCTCTGCCTCCTGCCTCCTGCCTCCTGCCTCCTGCCTCTGCCTCCTGCCTCTGCCTCCTGCCTCTGCCTCTGCCTCCTGCCTCCTGCCTCCTGCCTCCTGCCTCTGCCTTCTGCCTCCTGCCTCTGCCTCTGCCTCCTGCCTCCTGCCTCCTGCCTCCTGCCTCTGCCTTCTGCCTCCTGCCTCTGCCTCTGCCTCCTGCCTCCTGCCTCCTGCCTCTGCCTCCTGCCTCTGCCTCTGCCTCCTGCCTCCTGCCTCTGCCTCCTGCCTCCTGCCTCCGCCTCCTGCCTCCGCCTCCTGCCTCCTGCCTCTGCCTTCTGCCTCCTGCCTCTGCCTCCTGCCTCCTGCCTCCTGCCTCCTGCCTTCTGCCTCCTGCCTCCTGCCTCCTGCCTCTGCCTCCTGCCTCCTGCCTCCGCCTCCTGCCTCCGCCTCCTGCCTCCTGCCTCTGCCTCCTGCCTCCTGCCTCCTGCCTCCTGCCTCCTGCCTCCTGCCTCCTGCCTTCTGCCTCCTGCCTCTGCCTCTGCCTCTGCCTCCTGCCTCCTGCCTCCTGCCTCCTGCCTCTGCCTCCTGCCTCTGCCTCTGCCTCTGCCTTCTGCCTCCTGCCTCCTGCCTCCTGCCTCCTGCCTCTGCCTCCTGCCTCTGCCTCCTGCCTCTGCCTCTGCCTCTGCCTCCTGCCTCCTGCCTCCTGCCTCTGCCTCTGCCTCTGCCTTCTGCCTCCTGCCTCCTGCCTCCTGCCTCCTGCCTCTGCCTCCTGCCTCTGCCTCTGCCTCCTGCCTCCTGCCTCCTGCCTTCTGCCTCTGCCTCCTGCCTCTGTCTCTGCCTCCTGCCTCCTGCCTCCTGCCTCTGCCTCCTGCCTCTGCCTCTGCCTCTGCCTCCTGCCTCCTGCCTCTGCCTCCTGCCTCTGCCTCTGCCTCCTGCCTCCTGCCTTCTGCCTCCTGCCTCCTGCCTCTGCCTCCTGCCTCTGCCTCTGCCTCTGCCTCCTGCCTCCTGCCTCTGCCTCCTGCCTCTGCCTCCTGCCTCCTGCCTCTGCCTCCTGCCTCTGCCTCTGCCTCCTGCCTCCTGCCTCCCGAGTGCTGGGATCAAAGGCGTGCACCACTACCTCCTGTCTTTGACTTGTCTCTTACCAGGGCTGATTCTTGAAATAAAAAAGCCACACACAGTGACACGCTCACCAAGACAGTTGTAAAGTCTTCTATTCAACAGGACAAAGTACTTTGCCTACACGCAACTTTCAAATAAAAGATTAAAAGAATTTTAGAGAACATTGTGTATATGTTTAGAGTTTCCCATAAACATGTATACAGTAGAGATGCAGCAGTTTGTTCCTCAGCATTGATAAGCAGGTTGGTGTTCACCTGCTTTACCCTGGTTTTCCTATGCCAGTTACTTGTGGCCAGCACTGCTCTGGCTGACTGGGACCCTTATCACACTTCTTTTTCCGGATTTAAGCAACACCCTGGGCGCCTCTCATGCGGAGCTCAAGCACACAGTAAAATGTAGGTGTAAATGGGGCCAGAAAGGATGTGTAGGTTATGAATTCAGGGTAAAGACTGTTAAAAATAAAACCAAATCTCAAAGCATAGGAATTTTCATGCTGTGGGTGAGTTAAGTATCTTAATATAGTACTTAACATGCTAAAGGACTTTGTTAGGGGGTGAGGGGGACTGGCGCGATGGCTCAGTGGCTAAGTACGCTTGCTGCTCTCTCATTGTAGCTTGGTTCCAGTATCCACATTAGTGACTTGGACCAATAATGTCACATTAGTGACATTAGGGGCTTGGACCTTTTGCTGTATATTATTACATTTCCTTTTCTTTTGGGATATAGGTTACATGACAGAAGACATTTGCTACTTCTAAAAATACTAATAAGCTAGGCTTGGGCTTTTTTTCAACACGTAGTCACTCTTGGGGTTCAAGAAATGTACCATCTCTGAGTGGAAGTTATACCAGCCTTTTAATTCTTGAACGACAACAAAATCTTATGTGTTAGACTGTAAAGTGCCTTGAAGAAACAAAAGTCACTCCTTTAGGTAAAAATTAGGACCTTGGTTTATAGGGCCAAGTATAGCAGCATTTCCGTCAGGAGCCAATGGCAGTGATAGCTTCCACTTAGGGACTGCGTTTGTTGTTCTAAATTTGTGGCGTTAAATTTGGAAATAAAAGTGGTGGCTTTGTCAGGCTCAGTGGCATAAGCAGTAGTCCTGGCTTCTCAGGAAGCTGAGGTAAGAGGATCACTTGACCCAGGAATCCAGACTGGGGATATAGCCGAACTCCTTTATCAGATAACAACCTCACCTTATCATCCTGTCCTCACATACGAAATCTTCTCATCAGGTTTGCAGGTAACATTTTGTTTTATAAGTTTACACTATCCATAACTATCAAGTCCTTCATAATTTCCCAAGTGACTTAGAGAGTCATGAGGAGGGACACTGAGCATGTGTGTGCAGCACACTCACCTGGGGCCCCCAGAAGCCGGAAGAGGATATTAGATCCCAGAGATAGATTGCACTTACAGAGAGCTGTGAGCTGTCATGGATGCTAAGAACCGAATTTGTGCTCTCTGCAAGAACAGCAAAGGCTCTTAACTGCTGAACCATTTCTCCAGCCCCCAAATGTAGACTAGTTGGTTATGAACTTTTTCTTTCCAGATAAACATTCAAAACAATTCTTTAAAAACGAATTATGAACACATCTATATTATAAATAGTATAAACTCTTAACACAACAAAATATGAATTCTCTTATTCATTATAAATATTGTATGGCTAGATAATCTTCTACAGCGGTATGGTCAGTGGTTAAGAGCACATTCTGTTCTTCTAGAGGACTGGGTTTAGTTCCCAGCATCCATGTGGCCTGGCTCCTAAAGAGCTGATGCTCTCTTCTGGCCTTTGCAGATTCCTATTATGTATACACATGTACAGATGAAAATAAAAATTTAAAACACTGGATAGCCATACATATATTGTACATCAAGATTCTTTTATTATCTCTGCCATATAAATACAAGAGAATGATGTCATAGCTTCTCCTGGTCTACCCACTTTTTAAAAGATCACTCAGCATATATAAACTGCTCTCTGGTATCTCTGTAAAGTGGTATCTGTCCGTATTTCTCACTCATTCAGTTCAGCCGATTGGTCAAACACGGAATGTAAAACCTGGATCCTGTTACTCTGCTTGCTGGCGGGAGGTGCAGGGTGGCCTGCAAAGGTGTCCGGCTTCTCTGGCAATGACCTGTAAGGCTTGGCTTTGATTTCACCTTGAGAAAACATGGGCTCGGGAAGCACAGGCTCAGAAAAGGCTTTCCTAAAGTTCTCACTCTCTCTATTTTGCCTTATGGATTCTTCCTCTTGGAAAATATTCTTTATCTTTGCCAGCACAGCATTAACACAGACTGCCTGTACCAATAAAAAAAAAATATGTATGTTGAAAAGCAATTTCCTTTTAAGGTACTAAAAACCACAGGCAAAAATTAGCACGTCTGTCATGGTCAATGTACGTGTTCTAATTTTAAAAGCCTGTCCTGTGAGGAAACACCAACTCGTGGCAAGCGATAGATTAAGTCCTCATCCTAATACGGAAAACTTTTAAAATAAAGCATTCATAAAAATAAGTTCAGAAGTAAAATGCAACAAGCACTTCATTCAGCTTATGCTGTATGACTAGTGATGATGCCGATGGAGCCAAGTAGAAGAGCAGATATTCCATGAAGTTAAGGGAACTAGGTTCCCACACAGAAGAACTGCCTCAAGATGGCATGCTGACAGTAGGCACTCAGTGTTGTCTTTCCCTCCTTCAGATTGCAAAGCATTTTGCTTTTCTAACAGAACATTTATTGTAATAACATTGGTTATAACACAATGGAAGTATCATCATATTTCTATATTCATCCTCATACCAATCCCTTGACCTTCCTTCCTAGTCCTCTCACTCGTTTAGGTCTTTTTAAAGAATCATTCTGGATATTGTGTGTCTATTGTCAAGGTTCAGATTCTGGATGAAGGTCCATATGCTAAATAGAAATGTAGGTCCTGTTGGGCGCTGCCTTGGAACAAGGACCTACAGTGGGTTGTATGTTCCATTTTGCAGCGTTTGGAGAACTGAAATATATGTACCATGTCATGGGTTGATATCAGAATTCCGTGGGCTTTTTGCTTTGAATTCTGGGAAGCATGATTCTTAAGTTATACAATTGTTAAAGATGGTTGACTGCCTTGGAGGCGCCTTTGCCAATTGGAGCTGATGGTGCTTCAAAATGTTTGTGCATTGGAGTACAACCATTTTTTAGACATTATCACATAAAACCTGTTACAAATATAAGTTATGATCCTATAGGCCAAACAATTATGAAAATATATGACAATATTTTTGAAGGTAGTCATAGAACAGAAGGGGAATATAATATCTCCCCAAAATAGATTAAATAATGATTTTACTGATTTTTAAAGTTTTTAGATGAGACAACTAACACAACTTCTAAGATACACTGGATATTAGAAAAGACTGCTGAATTAGATCAGCATATAAAGGTCCTAATCCCAAAATGTGCTGCATTGAGGAAGAGAATGTGATCTTGTCTCAAAAGGAACTGTATTCAGTTCAAACTGATGAAAATCATATTTGACAGGGGTAGCTCTCCTGAAAATCTTCACTGTAGACAGAATGAAATCAAGACCAAATAGGACAGGTAACATAATGTGCTGATCCCTCCACATGGGAACAGCTCTGAAACTGACTGAGACATGAAAGTGTCTCCAGCCGGGACTTGAGCTGTGCATGGCCAATCCAACTTTGGCTATGAAACTCTCAGGACTTATCATGCCATTCTTTTAAATGCCGTACATTAAACTTTATATTAATTTTGGTGTCTTACCTGCTAGAACAGAGAGCAGAGAATCACCTTTATCTGGACTGTGCTCAGCGCACAGCCCATACTTATGTTCATACACAAACGTGTAATACATTTGAACGTTAATATTTTGCAGAGCAGGAGGACCAGACACAAAAAAGACAAGTAGCCCAGCTGATCCTACTTCTTCTCACAGACGGCCTCAATAACTGTTTCCCCAAAAAATCTGCATCTAGGGCAATTTCAAAATAGCTTCTAGATTGCCCAGCATCATAGACTGTCCAGTCAGGACTTCAGTTAAGCTCTGAACTTTGTCAGCATTCAGAGACTGAAGAGCAAAAGTTATAGCTAGCTTTTTTTCTTTCTTTCTTATGTTTGTTTGTTTGGTTTTTTGTTTTGTTTTGGTTTAGTTTGGTTTGGTTTTTTGAGACAAGGTTTCTCTGTGTAGCTTTGACTGTCCTGGGCTCACTTTGTAGACCAGGCTGGCCTCGAACTCACATCAATCTCCCTGCCTCTGCCTCCCTCGAATGCTGGGATTAAAGGTGTGCACCACCACGCCTGGCTTCAGCTAGCTTTTTGGGGTTTTTTGTTTTTGTTTTGTTTTTGTTTTTGTTTTTTTTTTTTTTAAGACAGGGTTTCTCTGTGTAGTCTTGGCTGTCCTGGACTCACTTGGCAGACCAGGCTGACCTCAAACTCACAGGATACCTCTGCTTCCCAAGTGCTGCAATTGAAGGCGTGCGCTAGCTTTCTTAAGACTGGACAATATCTCAATTTTCTTGAGCCCCCAAAAGAAAAAAAAACCTATGTCCCACATCAACAGGAAGCAATTTAAGAAAGCTATGCCTCATTTCCGAGAGGAGATGGATGGTTTCTGGTCATTCTATGCATGACAGATGTTTGCTATTGTTTTAAAGGGAGTGGCTACAGGAATGATACAAAAAAAAAGGGTAGATTATTGAGTCTATTTTGAGACCAAAGTATATTAATAAACCAAAATATTTCATTGGTATGGGTCTTTGTATATTGATACAGACTTAAGATTATATTTGGTTACAACTATGTAATTCTTAAAACTGCAACATTAAGTTCTAGTCATTTTGAAAGCTACTGTTATGAACTGTTTAGCATAAGTAGGATCAATGCATATTAGAAGTCAGATAATCAAACTCTTGGTCACATTATATACTAGCTTAATTAGTTACAGGAAGATGTTTCCTAGATTGACAGATTTTTTTAAAAAATTGGGAAAAACAAACAATTCAGATAAGATAGTTAGATTAATGGTCTTCAAAAACCCTCAAAGATCGATAGAATATGGCATTTAAAGATTTTATTGACTTAAGGCTTTTTTGATAATAAGAGAGGTCTGTTCTTGGCAGCACCCTTGTTCTACATCAAAGATCATTAAAGGCTCATATGTGGCAAGGGAGCCAATGGACGAGAAAATGTCCTTGTGTCAATTACAGGCAAAACACTGTCCAAAACTGAACAAACTGGATGTGGGGAAGTCCAATGCTGAGTTTTGCAAGGACAAGGTAGGCAAGGCCTTTATAATCCCTGCTTCATAGAAAAGTCTGTGAACTATTCTGAGCCAAAAGGATGATGATGCTCCACCATTATGGAAAAATTTGGGGGGACTGTCCAGGCAGCCGATATCTCTGTTATTTCTATACTTTTGGAAGCTTTTTGCCTGCACTTCCTACACATTTAGGTAATATTTCTTCTTTCTTAAGTCTCTGATGGGGTTGAAAACTAGATATTGATAGTCTCACAGTTAAATTTAAACTATTTAGGATGATAGAAATTGATAGATAATAGAATACTTTATCCAATGATGCAAAATATACAAATATAAACCTTAATAGGTTTCATAATTGTTATTATTTGTAGTTTGCTATTATAATAAAAAGTACCTTTTATTGGACTAAAATGGGGAGATGTAGGCATAAGGTTATTGCGTAATTCAAATGCTGGTTTCTGTACCCTGCCCCGCAATATCTGGTTGCAATCCTTGTTCTGAGAGTCTCCTGTCTCAATGTTGTGTAAACACTGATCCCCAACTGTCCCTTGGTATGACAATAAAGCAGCTTACAGCCAGTCATTGGCATGGGAGAGAACAGGGCCAGAGGAGGAGGAATTAGAAGATTCCACCAGGGGATTCAGCCATGGGAGAGGTCCAAGAAGCCATCCAGAGGGAGCAGCTGGAGTAGGAAAGCAACAAAGTGCATGTATCTCACTATCTCTGGGATGTATGCTGAGAGGAAACCAGATGAGCTTGCAGGGTTAAAAACAGAGTAATAACTGCTCAGTTCTTGTGCTGTGAAGCTTATTTAAATAATAATAGAGTCTCGATTCTTTGTGTGACAACTGGGTTAAGAGAGAAATTGAGAAACAAACAGTTTTACAAAAATAATGTTAACAATGTTCTAAGACAATAAAAAGATTTTTCAGGATGAGTAAGGAGAGATCAACTGGGTACCATTGGGATAAGTGTTTGCCTCTGACCTCGTACCAATTACACGTGGATTATAAATCTATACGTGAAAGGCAAAATAATGCAGTTCCTAGAATATAACAGATGAGAATGTACCCAGTGACCTTGGGTGTAGGTCATGATTTATTTAAACAGAAAAAAACCCACACAATATAAAGAAAAGTATTAATAAGCTGAAATGCATTAGATTAGGAAATTATACTTTAAGATTCTGCTAACAAAGTGAAAATACATGAAATCAAACAAGAATATGTTGTATATATTCTCAAAGCAAAATCAATAAATTAGATAGTTAGACATCTCTCAGAAAAAAAGACTTTAACAAAAATTCACAGATGAGATATCCAAATTCCCTGTTAAGTTATGCAAAGGTAATTCATCTCATTATTAATCAAGGACATGTAAATTAAAATCAGTTTTTTAATACACTTTCAAAAATGTCTAAAATGGAAATTATTGACACCATCAAGCAGCACTGGTGACAATATAGGGCTGTTATTATCTGCTAGGATATGTTTTAATTGCCAAAAACCATTATAGAAGCTTCTTTCCTTTGCAATATCTATTAGCAATAAATGCATTTATCTGATAGCCCAGCAATTTCAACAAAAAAATATGTGCAAAGATATGTATGGTAATTTTATGAAAGCTCAGACTAGGAATAATCTATCATGCCCAACAGTAGTTGAATGGAAAAGGGAATGCAAGTCACTAAACACTAGACAGGGATGGACAGGAACAGACACGGCTGTAGGTAAGTAAGGAGTCTCACGATGATAATGCTGAGCAGCAGCAAAACATGTGAAAGAAAGTAAATGACTCAATCTACCAACATTCTAAAAAGCCAAGTCGCCCACAAATCAAAATGGCAGTCACTTAAATGAAAGAGAGGCAAGAATGGTGCCACTGTAGGAGATGGAAGGTTTGCTCATGACATGATATAGACCAATGGATTTTGTGATAACTCAAGATAACACCTTTCTTGTATTACGTTTTCCATAAGGCATATGTGGGTATTTATTAATGAGGGGAAACTCTTATAAGTAATAAAAGTCTTTTGTGTTTTCATCATGCATTTGTAATCGAGATGTAGTAACCGTGTTCTTCAAAGTCACACACCCAAAATAATGAAACACTGAACTAAAGACATCATAAGACTATATGGCTGTAACAAGTCCACAGGATATCTCAAATCCAAAGTTAAACTGTTTTGACTAAATTCCTTTAAATAGTAATTAACTAAACAAATTGGGCTGGGGGGTTAATTTGGCTTGTGAGAAAAGCAAACAACCAAAATGAAATCATTTTGCATAGCCAGTGGTGTGCTCATGGCTGGTAACATTAAAACTAAGACTAGATGGTATATACAATGCAGGAAAAGATTTATTTCTAGACTCTACCAGTTAACTTACCAAATAAATTAGTGCTGCATAGGAGGCATACATTACGCTTGTTAAAGCAGTTTTTGCTGGAAAAGAAATGATTTCAAACAAAGAACCCCTTCTGACCTGCAAAAAAAAAAAGTTTATTACAACGAAAAATTCAAAGTTTCAATGCTGTATTTTACAATATTATTACGAGAGCTTAAATTTTTTGCCTAATGAAAATTGTCTCTATTTTAACTATATGGGCATTTTTACATTGTGAAAATATTAGTTCCTGCTTCTCTTTTTTTTTTTTTTTTTTTTTTTTTTTTTTTTTGGTTTTTCGAGACAGAGTCTCTCTGTGTAGCCTTGGCCGTCCTGGACTCACTTTGTAGACCAGGCTGGCCTCGAACTCACAGCGATCCGCCTGCCTCTGCCTCCCAAGTGCTGGGATTAAAGGCGTGCGCCACCACGCCCGGCTTCCTGCTTCTCTTTTTAACAGGAAGATTTTTCCTTTTACTAATAGAAACCTGTGACAAATCTACAGAAACCTGGACTCTTCCATTCCTGAACCTTGAACTATTTCAGTGTTTACCGCTGTGACTGGTGCCCTCTAGGAGGTTCTCCCTGAATATTAGAACAGTTCTGTCTTTTTCTAATTCTCATGTAATCATTCTTTACTAAATTATTCACAACCTCAATTAAGCAAACAGCAAGCAAAATACTAAACATTTCCTGGAGATTTAATGACCTGCTTGGAAATGTTAATCATGGGACTGCAGCAGCCAGCCTTGACCTTAGATGATCATTAAGCCCCAAGCAAGTTTCCCTCTTCTGACCCAGCCTACTTCTCTGCAGGGTTTATGCTAATAATGAATTTGCCTCTCGTGTGTTTCTGGTTTCTGGTAACAGATGTTATTGCCTTAAATGTATCAATTGAACATATTCAGTTTAAGGGGATTGTGCCTATGGGATACCTCTGTTGCTTTGAACAGGCTTTGAAAGGAGGGCCTTAGAAAAAGCATTTCCTTTCCTCCAGCAGTGAAGCGGCAGTTAGCCACACCGCTCTGAAGTGAGAGCCAAGCCTCCGGGCAGCAGCTTCAGTCCAATGATAGGGCTGTATCTAAGAAAGTAATAGAAATGCACAGTAGCTAGTGCGTGCGTGCTAACAACAGTATGCGCATGGCCCTGAGAAATTATTTAAACAAGCTCAGTGGGACAGTGCTTGCCCAGCAGCTCCAGTTCCGAGTTATTCCCTAACATCGCAAACAAACAAACACCAACAAAACAAAACAAAAACAAGGAAAAATGTACCCACACATAGGAGCATGTGTTCCAGCTGTTTGGGGGGAGCTGAGGCAGGAGGATTCCTTCACCACGGCAGTCTGAGGTCATCCTGGGAAGCATAGGAAGATCTCATTTTGCAAAGGTTATTTATATTGCCCCCCCAAAGCCAGAACAGTTACTGCTAGTGCAAGGCTAGGAAAAAGAAGTCTTATCAATAGTCTGCTCTGCCACGTATGTTTAAGATCGTGCTTCTCAAGTGTGTATGGTAATGCTCCATTGCGCAAGCATTTCATTCTGTTGCAGGTGTCTTGCTGCTCGCTTCATAAGGTGACACGGTAGCACAGGCTGATTGTCACAGCTCCGCAGATCAGCCTGGAAGGCATAGACCCACCATAGCTCAAACAGAACAGCAACAAAGACAAATATGTGCTTTATAAACACTTGATTTTATCCTTAAGATGACCCCAGAAAGGTGGTGTTTCCGTTGCTGCCATTCCACAAAGAGCCAGGAAGGAGAGACAGACGTAACATACATTCTGTGACAACGTAACTGCTGTTGAAAGTAAAGTCAGACTTCAAAGAGGACTCACACCTCTGGTCTAACCCCTAATTGGACGTGTGGGCTGAGGGCTGGAATTGGTCTGATGGTCAGAGTGAGAAAGGGGAAAATGGAGCTGGCTAATGTTTATTTCAAAGTTTTGCTAGGAATACAAAAACATAAAGAACTTATTTGAACACCTGTACACAGTAGCATTAAGCCACATGATAGACTCATGTATATGGTCTCAAGGTATATGAGAAAGAATGGTGTTAAAACTGTGTGCCTAGGGATAATTGAACTCTAAATAAAAGTGAACCAAAATAATCTCTATTGGTGGGAGTTATGAAAATGAGCTCCTGGGCTGGAGAGATGGCTCAGCGGTTAAGAGCACGGACTGCTCTTCCAGAGGTCCTGAGTTCAATTCCCAGCAACCACATGGTGGCTCACAACTATCTGTAATGTGATCTGATGCCTTCCTCTGGCCTGCAAATATATATATGCAGGCAGAGCACTGTATACATAGTAATAAATAAATAAATAAATAAATAAATAAATCTTAGCTTCTCTTAAAAAAAAAAAAAAGAAAATGAGCTCCTTTCTCACAGCGGTGAAATCAGTGCCTACCAAAGTATGAGATTTTTGTGGTGTAGCTACTACCATAATGTTCAGTTTATGAAAACTACTGAGTTATGCATTCAATGATTTGCACACTTGCCTGAATATTCGGATTTAAAATTTAAGAATTCTATCCATCTCATATGTATAAGAAATACACCTAGGTTTTTATAGAAAATTGACAGAAATATATCAAAATTGTAATTGCTTTTTTCCGAATACAACTTTGTATCTTTAATATTAATAAGCATTCCTCACATGCTAGCTTCTCTTCTAATAGTGTTACTAGCATTGTTTTAATCCCTAAGAAAGCTATGAAGTAGGAACACAGGTTCAGATTAGACTGTTCCGTATTATCCGAATTAAGTTGAAGCGCAGGGTATTGTGCTAGTGAAATTTCTAAACTGCAAGTGTGTCCAATGCCCTGCATGTTTCATTTTGCCTGATGGCTGCCACTTCTGAATGAAGAAGAAAACTGGCCAGTCAGTATGTCCTCATCTCTTAGTAAGGGGCTTATGGAGGGCAGAAGCAAATAAGAGGCCAAGAAAGCCTCTCAGCTAACGCCGAGGGAATGTAATGTGAACTGTATGGTTTTCTTCTTTCCTTTCTCCAGACCACACCAACCCCCCAGACACGGGGATAGGTACAACTTTCTTACTGCTTTCAATGCGTGCTTTCTCTTTCTGTAATAAGTTACCCCCATAGGAAACACGTTTCCTCTAACTTGGACTACTCTCTCTGTAAGTCAAGGCTCAGGGTTCCTGGCTTTCTTAAAGAGTCTTTGGGAAATGAATCAAAGGTTGCATTTTCTTTCTTTCCAGAAGCATGGGCATGCGTCATGCCTTTGAATCTGGCTGCACAGCTACAGGACACAAGCACACAGGAAAAGGGCGGAAGAAGCAGGCACCTCCCCTCCCCCAACAAAGTGCGCATAGTGGAAGGCCTGTGCATGTCACATGTCACAAAACAGAAGAGGCGTCTGTGTGAGAAAGCATACTTTGTTTCACTACATACTTCTCCCAGATTTATTCTTCCATAAAAAGACAAAATCAGTTTCAAAATGTATTGTGTAAATGAGGATGCAAGCAGTCTTGATGAGACTTGATAGGCTGGGGTCAGTCAGTAGGGGAAGAGGGCTCCCTCTTTCTGAGGACTTGGTGAGGAAGGACGAATGGAGAGAGCAGGAAGGATCGTGGGTCTGGGAGGAGAGGGCGGGTGCTACCATCTGGATGTAAAGTGAATAAAAAAATAAATTTACATTAACAAAAAAAAGTTCTGTCTTGGGAAATGTCCTCTTTTCCCATGTCTGTATCACACTTGCTAGGTTGATGAGGCAGGCCCATCAGGAACCCACAGAAGACCTTATATTTGTAATGCACACTTTCAACTCTTCACTGCACCCAGAAGGATGCAGGGAAGGTGGTGCGTGGGGGGGGGCGGGGGGGATGGGGGTGTCTTTTTAGAAAGCTTCTCACTTCAACTTGAAAAGAAGGCATGAGTTCACTGTGCTTGAATTAAATATCCAGGAATATGGGACTTGAGGTTCACTCAGGTTTTGCCAGTATCTTGTCCCGCACCTCCCACGATGCCTACGCAACAATAGAAACGGTCACCTCCTCTCCACCCAGGAAGAGTTCTCAGTTCTGTGGCCCCACATTGACAGGCTTTCCAGAGTCAACAGCTCTCTCTGGAGCTGACGTGTCTTGGCTGAAGTCAGCATTTAAGCTGATTATCTAGGTCACTGCAGCAAAAGCAGCTGCAGGCTCTGCTCAGCCAGGCAGCAGGCAGGCTGGGCGGGCGCACCGCTCTCAAGTACTGGTGCTAGGGATGTCGGAAACCTCCGGGGAACTCTTTCCGCTCAGAGTTTTCCATTTCTGAAGCTTAACATCATTAGCTATTCTTCCATCACTGCCGCCTCGGCTCTGCAGAACCTGGAAGCGATGGGGAAGGAACATGACTCAGCACCGAGATGCTAAACCCTAACCGACCTCTGTGCTCGACTCATGACTGGCGGTTGCAAATTCTTTAAGTAAAGAGTGTGGATCTGGTCTTCGGGCAGCTCATGTTTTGTATGCATTTTAAAGGCTAAGAAAAGATGTCACATGTTCCAGATGTAAGCATCCATTCAGAAGACCCAGGGGTCTGTCTTAGGTGCTCTGGACCAGCATCCTCTCTCTGCTCATCTTAAGGGAAGCATTTCTGTAGACCTCCCTGTACCATATGGCTCAAACGTCACTCTAGTTACTGTCAATGTCCTAATGACGATGTTCCTCTATTTCCTTGTTTTACAAAGTAATATGCCTCACGTATTCCATATAAGTAAGAGATTTAGGTAGAACCAGTTAAATTGTTGCAGGTAGAAAAGATGCTTTTTTTTTTTTTCTCTATCATTCATCACTCTCAGATCAGAGACCCAACAGCACACTTGAAAATGATCCTTGGACCATGAAACAAAGCTTCGGATTGGTTACTAGGTTACCAACTTACCCATAGCCATGTTTACATAAAGCGACATCCTCCAGTCATTCACACGGCATTTTTTTTTTTTTTTTTTTTTTTTTTTTTTTTTGTCTTTTGAGACAGGGTTTCTCTGTGAGCCTTGGCTGTCCTGGACTCACTCTGTAGACCAGGCTGGCCTCGAACTCACAGCGATCCGCCTGCCTCTGCCTCCCGAGTGCTGGGATTAAAGGCCTGAGCCACCACGCCCCGCCCAGCAGCTGGGTTATTAAGAATGAACATAGCTTCTCCATGCTGTGATTGAGAGGTACTCGATGTGCCTTAGCACCGTGGAAACAGTCTGCCCAGAAAGCCACCCTCAGCCTTCCTACGTTTCACACCTCGCGCTCCCCTTTGCTGTACCTTTGACTCTCTGGCCTAATGGTCACATGCGTACTTCCAGATACGCCCTCGCTGTGCCCTCTGATTTGGCCCGTTTTCTTTCTTGCTGCGAATAGTTTCCTCTCCGTGATGATTCTTCTCTCTGTTAATCACTGTATGCCACTGTGGTAAAGCGTTTTCCTCACCCCTGATGCTCAAATATCCTGTAACCTCTGACCCCTAGACACTCTTCTATCACACCCCGACACCCCAAACACACACTGCTGCTTATTTTCCCTAAAATGCCATTCTCTTACACCAGTCATGCCACTGTGGACATTTCCGCTAATGATTTTCCTGTCACCCGATCTGTTCTTCTATTTTCTCTATTGTTCTTCTGTTTTCTGGTCTCACTTAGAATACTGCATTTTCTAGGTAGTTTTTAGTAGCCACTCTGAAATTGCATGTGTCTTCTGGATCCTTCTACAGTTTATTCTGCACCCTTTGGTCATACACTTACTAGCTCAACTGACAGTATCTGCATTCTGTATCTCATTACCTCACTGAGGCAAGGATAAAATACCTCTGATTTTATATAACCGACTTGAGTAAATATTTTCCGGATTGATTGAAAGGTTAAGTTATACCATACTTACTTCCTAAAAGAAACGTAGGCATCTTATATTAAATTGTAAAAAAAAAAAAATGGTAAGTAGGGCTGAAAGAAAGATGTCTTCAGAAACATGTCAGGCTGAACTAATGTGGAAACATTCACACAAAATCACTGAGAAATACCATTTAAAATTAAACACCCCGAACTCCATGTAAGGCCAAGTCTCCAAAAAAAGGGAAATAAATCCCTGTGTTTTAGAACAAAGAAGGAACTAACAGAAGCAAGCACATAAGCTGCTACCTCAGGCTGTCTGGGCCCCTACTGGACCACCAGATGAGCTTCATGCACGGCTGCGTGTGAGGCTTGGATGGACATAAAGTGGAGGGGAGGATGGGCCGAGCTGCAGTTTCAGTGAGAATGAGACTCAAATAACAGCAACAGGCACTACCAGAAGAAAGGGAGCTGCTCCCCACCCGGGCCAGGCTGGGAATTTTCTCATTGGAATCATGCCTTTGAGAAGGATCTGAGATTCTCAGAGTAGTCCAGAAAAGGCTGAGCTGGGGAAGCTTGTTGCTGATCCCAGGTTCTCCATATACCCCTGGAGCACAAGCAAAATCAGACGATTTTACGAAGATGATACTCTGCTGGGGAAATTCCAGTTAAAATACAATTATAAAGCCTGTGGAAATTATCTATGACTATGCAACACAAAGCATCATAGTCTGAAAACTGAGTCGCTAATCACTTCAAAGAATAATCATCTCAAAGGCCACATACACACAAACATGGTCAAAATAATTGGGAATGTTTAAAGCGAGAAAGCATGCCAAGAGTTGAAGGAGAAAAGAAACAGAATCCCTTGGGAAGGAATTCACAGGTCTGTCCAAATTTATTAATGTGGGGCAAGAAAGAGACAGTTCATCTGGTAACATGTTTGCCGTACAAACATGAAGCCCTGAGTTTAAAAAAAAAATCAGGCTATGTGGCACACAGTTCCAGCCAGTGTTAGAAGCTAGAGCTGTGGCTAGCTGCTTCGTGCAGACCCTGCCTCAAACAATACAGTGGAGAGCAATTGAGGAAGATTCTTGATCTCAACCTTGGGCCTCTCTATATACACATGACCCTCTACACACACACACACACACACACACACATGTAACCACACACACACATGCATACTCACACTTGCACAGGCACACATAACCACACACACATATGCATACACACTCACATGCACACATAACCATAGCCTCATGCACACGTACATAAACATACATACACATACGACCACACTTAGACACATAGACACACACTCACACAGACATATGCACACATACAGACACATAACCACATACATACATTGTATTTTTTTAGTTCTCTTTAGTGGATAAAAAGAAACACACAAGTTTATTTGGGATACAAAGATAGAGCTTTTCTGTCACTAAATTTTTATGAGTACAAAGGGATTTTTCTCCATAGATTACTCATTCCTGTACAAACTGTGTCTTCTGAGCAAGGGACATGTTTGAGTATCAAATAGCTTTAGAGGATACAGCAAGTGCATTCCTGTGGTGAGATCAGAGATGAATCCTCCAGGGTGATGGATACCCTGCCCCCTTAGAAGAGAAGCTGGGCAGGTCTTCCAGTTTCCCTGAAAAGGGCTCTGTTTCTTCAGTTCAAGGATCTTCTCTCAGCCGGGCGTGGTGGCGCACGCACGCCTTTAATCCCAGCACTCGGGAGGCAGAGGCAGGCGGATCGCTGTGAATTCTAGGCCAGCCTGGTCTACAAAGCGAGTCCAGGACAGCCAAGGCTACACAGAGAGACCCTGTCTCAAAAAACCAAAAAAAAAAAAAAGGTCTTCTCTCTTTGTGCATTAAATATACACAATTAACAAAGCCGCCTTACTGCATCATCCTATAGATGGAATGAAAAGTAGGGAACCAACACAAAACACTGTTCTAGCTAATAGTTTTCCTATGACTACAATCTATGTCTCTGACATAAAGGATGTGAGGTGTGTGTGTGTGTGTGTGTGTGTGTGTGTGTGTGTGTGTGTGTGTGTACAAGAGGAAAACTTTTTGGCTTAAAAGCAAAGTAAAATCTCAGATCCTTGAAAGCTCTGAATTTGTAGAAAATCAAGAAAAAAAATCAACCATCATGACAGCCTAATTGTTGGAAATCCTTCAGAAATATTCTCAAAAGACATTTCCCCACAACTCTATAAAAACTATTGTTTGGGGATGGGAAGGCTCAGCTGTTAAGGGCACTCACTGGATTCCCAGCATCCACATGGAGGTTTACAGTTGTCTGTAACTCCAGTTCCAGAGGAGCTGATGCCCTCTTCTGACCTTTATGGGCACAGGCACACAAGTGATACACAGATTACATAAAGGCAAAACATTTTTCGATAAAATAAAAATAATGCTGGGTTTTGGTTTTTTTTTTAAGCCTATGGTTTCGACAAAATTCAAAGAAGTAATGGCAAGGTAAAACATTAGCCTTCAAAGGACATTTCAGAGGAACTTAAGATAATTCAAAAAAATTTTTTCAATGTTATAAAGATAAGGAACGAAACTTGGAGCTCTTAAAGAATCCATTGGTTGGCAAATGCAAACTTTTAAAAAACGTATTCTTAGATATCAATTATCACGAGAAAACCTTTTATAAATTCTGTTCTCCGGTGTTGAGTAATTAAAGTATCTGATTTTTTTCAAATGTAAAAGCCTTGAGTTAAAGACAGACTCCTACATGATAAAGTGGTCCACGCAACATTCATTCTGTTTGAAGACACGTCCTTCCCACTCCACCTTTCAGGCCATGTGGTCTGTGTAGGGCTCCGACCCCAACTGGAAATAAAGCAGGGAATCTCTCCCAGGTCAAGTGATGTAGACCATTTTGTGGGAAGGATTGTAAGCTTTGTCACAGGTGAAAGCAGTCTTGTCGGGCTTTGCCCTTGGACACACCATGGATACTCCCTGAGATTAACCTTGAGAGACTGGGTGGAACCATCCTGGGCCTGGAATTCAGGAAGCTGACTGGATGGGGGGGGGGGGGCAGAGAACACTCCACCCGGACTATTGTGTTTCTAATCGACCCTTGATGGGAGGAGGAGACTGGCCCTTGCACCTGAGAGACAGACAGGCAGAGAGGACAAGAGGGACAGCAGGTTCAGACCGAGCTTGAGCATCCGTGGATCGGGAAAAGGACCAGCGTGCAGGCCAGAGACACCTAGGGATCTGTCCCATGGAACAGATGCCAGAAGATTCACTCTTTTTTCCTTTTAACCTTTTTTCCTTCTTGTGTAAGATAGTTGGGTTGTATGATAAAGTTTAATTGTTAAGAAAGAGAGCCAACACCATTTCTCTGCTTTAAAGGCAAGGGCTGAGATGGATGCCTTCCTCTACCAGTGAACCTCAGGAGCACTGGGTCAGGGGCTTGCGTTTCTGCTGAAGACCCCCAAGCAGTCATGCTGGATCGTGTATGAATGGAGTAGGCACAGACAGAAGAATGAAGACACGCAAAGGAAAAGACATTGCTTTGCTGTCTGTGCCGCTGTGTCTGCTCTTTTTTGGTTTAACCCAATTTCTCCCCTCAGCAAATGTTCAGACTGATACACCTGGGGCTGAGATCTTGCGTGAGACTCAGCACCTCAAAACAAAACAGGTTCAGATGCTCTGCCTATCATTCAGATTGAAGCATCTAAAGTAGTGGGTCACAAGGTTTAAAAATAATATTCAGGAACAAAAAAGTTTTAACAGTTGCATCTTTTAATAAAAAAAAAATAACAGAAGCTCCATAAAGCCATGCAGAGAACATAATTAGAAATAAATAAATATTAGTGGGTATACTCAAGTAAGTTTAAAGCTGAATACACCCAACTACCATACCAAAGGTTATTTTTGGAAACATAACAATACATAGGCATAAGGTTATTGTGTAATTCAAATGCTAATTTCCATACCATCAATATCTGGCTACAATACTTGTTCTGAGAATCTCCTATCTCAATGTTATGTAAACACTACTCCCTAATTGTCTCTTGGTATGCAAATAAGGCATCATACAGCCAATAGCTGAGCAAAGGAGAGAATAGGGCTGGAATTCCTGCAAGCCAGAGGAGGAGGAGTTGGAAGAGAAAGTAAGGGATTCAGCCACAGGCAGGTGTCCAGGAGCGACTAAGAGAGCTCATCGGGAAAGGCCACAAAGTGCAAGTATCTCTGGGATGTATGCTGGAAGGAGGCAAATTAGTTTAGAAGATTAAAAATAGAGTTAATACTGCTCAAGATTGTGCTGTAAACCTTGTTAAAATAATATAATAGAGTCTCAGTTATTTTTGTGATACCGGTGTTAAGGAAAAAACAGAAACAAGCACAGTTTTATAAAATTAACCTTCACAATGTTCTGGGTGTAAGGAGCAAACCACAACCTTTGAAAATTCACTGTAGAATTCTCTTTAAGTTTGACACAGGTAGTCAATGTACATGCTGATATTTACTTTGAACTATTTGAAATGGACAGTTTTATACAGCTCAATTAAACAATAAGATAGAAAAAGTACACATTATTTTCCCTTTCAGATTTAAACTAGAAACTGTACTATATTCGTTTCTCTTATCCAACATTATCTATTTCTCATGAAGGACCCCAAATTCACTGTAGTTTCATTTATAAAATAAAGAAGTTGTAACATGTTATTTATTCATTCACAATTCTGTGCAATATAATGTACTTTGATCACAGTTTTTCAATTGTACTTTGATCAATTTCATAACTGATTATGATATTGTCTGTCTTATCCTTTCCCTCTCTTAATGACACCTTTTCCCCAACAAGTCACCTCCGAATTTCCTATTTTGGGGGGGAAGGGGTGTCCCACTACCTGTAACTGGTATACTTGTATGAGCATAGGGCTAGGGCAATTTACCTGTGCCTATACCGCTCAAGGAAAGTGACTCACTCCTCCTCTAGTCGCCATTAACTGTCAACAGCCGTATTAGCCCTTCCCAGTCGGTAATGGAGTGTAAATGGGCTCACTATTGTTCAGGCAGCCACTGCTGCTGTGAGCTCATGGGTGCAACTGGCATGGCATGTCCAGAAGTTGGGCTTTCACAGAATTTCTTCCAGTCATCTGCCCCCCCCCCATGATGTCCCCTGAGCCTCGAAAGGAGTGTTATGGATGACCCGTTCAGGGCTGAGCGTTCACCAGTCACTTAACTTTCAGCACTTTGGTCAGTTACGAATCTTTAGAAGAGCTCCACAGCTCTACACATGCAGTGTGCCCTTACCTGCATGCTGTACAGGGGTTGCCTCGGTGCATTCACTTCCCTCAGGAGCCGATGGGATATGTGCCTCAGTTCTAAGAGTCTCCATGCCAGCTGTGGCTGCAGAAGTTTGGCTACCGATTTGGAGGAGCTGGAGATGCTGTTTAGCCCCTGAATCAATGTTCCACGATTGATCTTTGCTAAGGCTAGAGCCATTCTGACCTTGGATGTTTTCTGAGCTGGACCTTTTTTCTGAAAAAAAAAAAGCTTTAAAAAGAATCTGATATACGGTTCTCTGATACGTTATTAGAATCTACCTGTAGCAGAAACTGCAGATACAACTACGTTGTACATGATGTCATACATTCACTCAGTGCAATAAACACACGTCATACAATTCAAGGACACCCCTAATTAGTTTGTATGAACACTTTAATTTTTCCTTAGGATAAATATCAAGAATTGAATTAACCAAAAGATAGATTTTTTTTTTTTACATTTTCTTTCTGGGTTTATGGTTTTGTTTTGTTTTTGTTTTTGTTTTTGTTTTTTGAAACAAGGTCTCACTATATCCTCATTTGTCACCCTGATTGGCCTTGAATTTTCTATGTAGACCAGGTTAGCCTCAAACTCATAGAGTGCTAGTTATCACCATTTACCTCGAGTGCTGGGATTAAAGGCATGAGCTACTGTGCTTCATGGTACATGGTAATTTAACACTGATTTTACAGGCTGCTTTAAAAAAAATAAACAAGATTCTTTCTCTCTTTCTCATCTCTCTCTCTCTCTCTCTCTCTCTCTCTCCTCTCTCTTTCCTTCCCTCCTTTCTTCCCAATACTTGGAATTCATCCCAGTAACTTGTACATGCGAGGGGAGTGCTTAACCACTGAGCTGTGTTTTAGCTCTCTTTTCACTTTTTATTTTGAGACAAGGCCATATACATTGTGCAGGCTGGGTGTAAACTCATTTTGTAGCCCACTCAGGCCTTGGACTTGCAATCACACTGCCTCGGCCTCCTGTTCATCTGGGACGACACTCCTGTGCTGCGGGGCCCCACTGTAAATAGTAATTTTTATCCAAGCATTTCTTGGTATCTGAAATAATCAAGCAACAGTACTTATTTAAAGCTGTCGCAACTATCTTACAAGTTAACTTTAAAGGGTTTGAGTCATGAATTAGAGCATGTAGAATAGGCAGAAAAGATTTAAAGAAAACTAAATCAAATGCCATATATACAGATCTACTGGTAAGCTTAAGAACATCCTAAATCTCAAAACTTCAGAAATTCTAGTAATTTCTAACAGCCTGTAGCCTTATCAAGACATATAACATGTGGTGTCTTCTGCATTCAACCCACTAGTTTACCACAGAGAAACTGCATAGAGTGTGGTTAGACTGCAATCCGGGCAATAGACAGGCAGTTTCATCATTAACCTAAGCAATTTGGGGGTCATCTGGCCATAACTGAGGAAATATTGGTTAAGCGTTGGCTACAGAGAAGCAACTTGGAGTCTGTAATATTTTGTCAAGCTTAAGTATATACATGCACAAGGTCTGTTGAATTGGTTTTGTTTGCAGTGAACATCATGTGCTTGTCTAAGAGCTAACCTTTTGTGTATTTACTTTAAAAATAAATATACATTAACTGACTTGTGTGTTTTTCTTATTGTTTAGCATTTTTTTCATTGGAGACAAACAAAAGCTGTTCTGGCCCATCTATGAGGATTTTTTTTTTTGCCCTGTTCTTAGTGTCCTGAGTTTGTGGGAGGGAAGGAAGTCCTTAGTGGTTTGTTCAGTTAACTTTTTTGAAAAGTCCTGTAGCCCACAGGTGGTCTTGGTCTCCCAGGTAACGGCAACAGTAGATAGTGCCCTGTAGATGGTAGGCTGTTGAAACTGCCAGCCTCCCAGGCCAGGTAGAGACAAGCAATCTAAAAGCAGAGCGAGTAAAACAGCACAAAGGTATAATTAACTTGGTGTCATTTTTCTCCCCTGGCTGTGGTTGAAGGACAGCCGGGAAGAAGCCACGCTGCCTGCAGCATTGGAGCTCCAGTGTCTGTTCGTCCATTTCTCCTCTGACTATAAGCTGTACTCGCCCTTTTCAAAGCTTCCTCCATGTGGGCTTGGCACCAGTTTTGGCTTTACTTGTGATTGCAGTTTACCTATGTTCTCCCTCACTGGAATTATTAAGAGCAGCCAGCCACATTGCCAGGACAAACAGGCGTTGGACATGTGAGATTTCACCTTGTAAACTTTGTCTTCTTTTGAAGTGACCGGTGTTTGGGTGTCCTTACCGTGGTGGCAGCTGTGAGATGGCAGCCATCCACAGTCTCCTCCTCTTGCTTTCTAAGTGTCTGTACAGGACACTTTACTTCCTTCTGTCCGTTTCTGAGACACAGGCATGTTATCTAAGCCAACCTGGCCTCCTAGTCGTTATGCTGCCAACCTGGCTCCTGGCTCCTGGCTCCAGCCCCTCCTCCCCCTGCCCCGAGTGCTGACGTGGCAGGCACGAACTAGCATGGCTTAAGTTCCTCCCAAGCCCACGGCTTGCAGTCACTGATGGTCACCATCTGTCGCTTCTTTTAAACAAACTGATTTATTCCACCAGATGAATCTAGCTCCCTTTCCACGTTTTCTTTCTTGCCTTTTGTCTTTATAGAAAAATAAGATTAATTATCATTGATAATTGGGTCATCTTAGACCTCACGTAGGGCTCACATCATTTAGGTTGATCAAAACATGACGTTTGTTGAAAAAAAATTATGATTTAATATTATTTCATGCAAGCCCGGACTGCAATAATGGCCTGTTTAGCTGTCATCATGAAATCCCAGCTGTCGCGAGGTCTTAACCTGTGCCTCATGACTACGGTCTTTGTTCCTCTTTAATGCTTGAGCCGGTTGTTACAAATGTGATCCTGAGATGACCTGCATACCTTTTTAAATGTTTTTTTAAAAAACAAAACACTTTCCCATATGCCTTTCAAGGACTTGTTACTTCCAATCGGACCACATTTGCCTTCCTTCCCTCCCACAAACCACGGAACTGGCTCTTTCCCAAGAAGACATCCTCCCTGCCTCTCAGGAAAATGATGGAGGAAAGCAAAGCGAGGGACGCAGGCGTGGTGCTCTCCTTTTCTCTGAACAAAAAGCTGTCAGTGAGAAGCAGCTGCTTACATTCCTCAGAGGGCGAGTGACATGCTTAGGATGCTTTCAAGGCAGTATTAATTTCAACAAGTTTCTTAATTAATTCTAATAGGAAAAAAATTTAAAGGTTCTCCAACCTCAGCTGTCAGTTTTTTCTGTTTCCTATGCTATTTTGTTTGTTTGTTTGTTTGTTTTAAGCAAATCATGTGTGTGAGGTTAAGCATTGACCCCAGATGAGCGAACTTCATGGTTTCCCCGCTGCCTTGTTTAGCCTTGGGATCCAGTCAAAACCCATGTGAGAATCACACTTTACATTGGCTCAATTGCTGTTGAACTTCATACGAAAGGGAAATGGGGACAACTTCTTTCCCGTTCCCTTTTCAACATCTGTGGAACTTAATCAAGAGTGTTTCGTGGAAGTTGAAATTGTTCTTGTCAAATCCAGACAAAACCAGAGCTGGGAGGTTGGGGGCGGTGAGTGCTGGGGTAAGTAGGAGTCATTACTTTCTTAAGGACTTCCTACAGGCTCGGATGAGGTCTCTCCACCTTCTACACAGTCCTGTGCTTTGTACATCTCACACGTAGGAACGGGTTTGTGTAACTAAGTTATCAAAGTGAGTGATGAAAAAAGGACAATGGATTTCAAAATGGGCAGAAAGCTCTCATTACGTTCTTCTCTGAGAGGCCTAAGATTCTCGTAAGGAAAGCAACTCAAGGTGTGGGAAACAGGAGAGAGCGTTGTTTAGGAAAAAGGCAGCTAATGGCCTTACATCTGGTGACAATGATGAGAGGAGTTACAAAGAAAGTACAAATTACATTTTGGTTGAACAAAATATCAGTGTTTCTAAGTTTGGCAAGAGAGGAAACAAATTTTGGAATAGTAACATTTCTAGCATGTCTCTGGCTTCTGTGACCCCCCTTGAGACTTCAGTAATAGTGTCCATTACCACCCACTTTAAGCCTGTTCATTCTAGGTCCGCCATGGACACCTGGCCATCTCATCTCTTAGAACTCCAACATTTGGCCAAGAAAATTTTCCAGTGCTTCAAAGTATTTCTAGTTACTTTTCCAATTTTAAATTGAGTAAACTATATTGTCAGCTTCTGATATGAAAGATTCACAGATTTTTAATCTAATAATGCAATGATTATTGTTAATCTTAATTGATCTATGTCAGCCGCCTCCTGGTCTATCTATCTGCTACCCAAGGACTTCTCCCAGTAAGTAAAATTTAAAATAATTTTTCTTCTGAGGAAAAAGTAGTGTTTTCTTAAACATTCCTAATCTCGGCACTAAAAAATTGTACGATACAAAACCAACATATTTTGTCTTCTTTTTGAAGCTTATAAGTCACATTACCTGGTTAGACTGTGATAATCTTAGGATGGTAGGGAGGTCATCTTTAAACTCATCTAGAAGGTCCATGATTGCCTTGTGGAGCCCCTCAACTAAGAAAAGGAGAAGTTAGGAAAGATATATCCTGTAACATTCGCAGCACATGGAGCACTGGCCCACCTCCCGGGTAACTGGGAACACAGGGACGCGTGTGGGACTTGTTCCCATATCCCCAGTTACAGGAGGACCAGTCATACTTCTTCCGGAGAAGTTCTTCAGCACCTGCCCACATATCCACCCAATAGGTCTGACTTCCATGATGAGCTGCAACTCGGGCTCCAAGCGTTAGTGAGTTGCAGGCCTGGCATAAGGATGTCCTCCACCCGGGACAGCAGGCGAGGACGGAACCTGCCTTTGTTGCGACACAATGGGGCCTTCTGAGAACTTGTTACACAGAACCTTCTGAAATAGCTGTGTTGGTGGGAAGAAGAAGAATGTGTTTGGAGGCAAGAAGGGAGGGGCCGAGGAGCCTGGGAAGTGAATCACGTTAGGAACTTGCAAAATACAAAATGAGTTTTGTCCTAAATGCTACAGTGCCACTGGAATTAATGGATCACCTAAGAACAAAGCTCCCTTTGAAGGGGGTTGGGATGTGTTTTAAAAAAAAATGCTTCACATATAGTTCAAAACACACACACACATACACACACACACACACACACACACACACACACACACACACACGGGGGGGGGGCGGAGAGAGAGAGAGAGAGAGAGAGAGAGAGAGAACAATTAATTTGGAAAGACTTCTAAGCAAATACAGCTTCATCCAAATGAAGAGCAATCATATTCAGGAAACATTATGTTGGTTTTGGCTTGTCTTTATTTATTTTTTACAGTGTTTGTTTGCTTATTTATTTATTTATTTATTTATTTATTTATTCATTCATTCACTTTACATCCCAGGAGTAGCCCGCTTCTTTTTCTCTTCTCAGAACCACTCTCCTTCCTACATCCCCCCTCCCCTATGGCTTGGAAAAGGGTAGCCCCCTACCCACCTGCCCCAGCTCCTCAAGTTGCATTAGGACTGAGTTCCTCCCCTTCTCCTATGGCCTGGCAACGCCTTGTCTTGTCTCTGCAGGTATTTTGGACCCCTACCCCAGCCCCATCACTCTCCCCAGGTCTGATCTCCACCCTTCTTTCTCTCTGTGCTCCCTCTTCTGCCTTGTTCCCTCTCTCCTCTTTGCCCTCCAGTGAGAGTTAAGCATCCTCCCTTGGGCCCTCTTTGTTACTTATCCTCTTGGGTCTGTGCATCGTAGTAATTTTGTCCTGTCCTAGATGGCTAAAATCTGCTTTTATTTATTTATTTATTTATTTTGGTTTTTTGAGACAGGGTCTCTCTGTGTTAGCCTTGGCTGTCCTAGACTCACTTTGTAGACCAGGCTAGCCTCGAACTCACAGAGATCGACCTGCCTTTGCCTCCCGAGTGCTGGGATTAAAGGTGTGTGCCACCATGCCCGGCCTAAAATCTGCTTATAAATGAGTACATACCTTGTGTGTCTTTCTGGGTCTGGGGTTACCTCAATTTTTTTTTACACACCTAGGAAATCATTGCCTCTCGCTTCCCATACAAGGAAAGAACTAAATATCTGATCAGTTTGATTGAGTTAATGTGGATGAGTTAAACGTTGGTAGATTAAAGTCTGATTTTACACTTATTGTATCTTGATGGCTGTCTTCAACAAGTTGGAGGCTGCGGACAAGGGAAGATTGTTCACAGAACTGGGGAGGAAGAGATCCCTGCTATCACATTTTCCTCAGCATTTAACCTGACTGTAAATACTCCCTACTACACCATATCCACTTCTGGCAAATAGCATTCTCTTTCTTCCTTTATAGCCTTAATTTATTAAGTATGTGTTAACATTTGAGAAGTGTAATACATTGCCAGAAAGAAAATGTTACTCATTAATGATTAACGATGTAAATGGTGAGTCTGAGAGATAATGATATGCTTTCACTGATGCATCAGGGCACTTGGCTAAGGGTTTACCCCAGACGATCTTCAGGCAGCCTCTTTGTCTCTGCTATACCTGGTCCTCTGCTTCTATCCAGCACCCCCTTCATCGTGTTTCCTAAGTTCACAGTTTGTTTCATGGACATTTCTTCTCATCTCACTTCCTGGACATCCTAAAGAATTAACCCAACAAGCCCCAAAATATCCCTCATATGTTTACCACACCTAAACCAATAAATGGGAACCTAAGGAACTCTGCCATATTTAGTTTCCTTGAATGACCCCCTGGAACTTGCTTTTACTGGAAATCATTGTCGGGCTTTATCTCCCTTCATCACCATCTGTGGATGGGAGACCCACTTCCCCCTCCATTTGCGTGCGCGCACACACACACACACACACACACACACACACACACACACACACACATCAAACCATGTGCTAGACTACCCATGCTGATACTCTGATCATTCCTGGTCCTTTGACTCCTTGCGCCATGTCATTGGGTAAGTTTTGATGTAAACATTTTATAAATATGTCCATAGGTGAGATTGATTCATGGATCTTTCATTATTTAACAAAACAGCAGCATATTTTTGTGAGTACAAATTAAGACATCTTGAGTTTTTCGGTAATGTCTAGAACACTAACTCCTGAACTGTTTAGAATTACTTTAACTTTTCCTTTGTTTTCTTTGTATTTCCAATAGAAGGCAGTTTCCAGCTATTGCATTCATATGTGACAATACGTGTTTACATTTTCTGGGTAATTTTCATAATATATTTCACTAGGAAATACTTACTCCAAGGGTTTTAGATATGTTGCCACTGGGCTCCATGTAATTGTTTCAGTCTTATCTATGTTATTTTCATCTTGAATGTATGTCTTTCTCTTTCTCTCTTTTTTTAATATTTATTCATTTAAATGAGTATTCTATTTGCATATATGACAGAAGAGGGCACCAAACCCCATTATAGATGGTTGTGAGCTACCATGTGGTTGCTGGGAATTGAACTCAGGACCTCTGGAAGTGCAGCCAGCGCTTTTAACCTCTGAGCCACCTCTCCAGGCCCTCTCTTTTCTTAAATAAAACGCTATCTTATTCTTAGTTTTCCTTCTTCAACAATGAGAGTACTCTAAGTGTATCTTTCACCTTAGCCTATAGATTTTTGAAGGAATGATTCTTTTCTGTGATTTCTTTGATTTTCTATTTGCCCCAAGGGATATCTTAGCTATGTTTTACAATTTTCAAGTAATTACATTTTGAGATCTTATTTTTGGTTGGAATTTAGATTAGAGAACATGGACTGTAAAAATCTCTACTTCTCTTATTTTAAGGCTTTTTCGGAAAAACTGCATGACTGACTTTTCATCAGTATCTGAGTTATACAAAGGTAGGTATAGTTGCTAATCTAAGAATAAATGCACAATAATAAGCTGATCCAATTATTTAGTTTTTTATATCCCACTATTAGATCTGTTACTGAATAAAAATTACTAAGGCCACTTACACATTGTATTTTCATATTTTTCCTTGCCTTTCCCTTTGCTTTTGTTTGATTTTGAGTTAACGACAGTGTGTGATCCTCAAGTACTCACAGTGAGGGCGAAGAAGGCAGTAAGTATCCTTAAGTACAGATGAAGATGTGCACGTGTGAGTACCAGTTCCCATGTCGCCACCTGATTCTCACATCTATCATGAGGATACTGACTAAAACCTGCCTCCTTACTGCGCTTTAACAAGTGTCAGTAGCAGCTCTTGGTTCTTGAGTATCTAATTTTTCTGGGCAGAGATTCTGGAAAGTATGTGTCAGTGAACTAACATGATGTAACTGCACTTGGGAAGATGATATTTCACAGTGATTGGGAATCTAGCTAACTGGAGTTCATCTCCTGGTTTGGCTACTTTTAAAAATGTGATATGTGAATTTTGATTTTTTTTTTTTCATCTTTAAGATCATGACAAAAGTTGCCTGCTTCATAGTCTTGTTATGGAGTCCGATGTATATATATCAACAGCGCCTGGCATACAGTGTGTACTCAGTGAATGGTAGCAGTGATCACAAACATTATGATCTTTGTGGAGTGAACTGAAAAACACAGTATATTTTAAAATGTTTCCCAGAATTTAAGGCTTTTTCGGAAAACTGAATCAAGGCATACTGAGTAATGAAATGATCGTAAACTAGTATTTGTAAGTGTAGGTGTACTTTTAAAAATTATTTTTATTTTGGGTTCCTTAAATCTCTTCCTACTCCACGCCAATCCCTTCCAACACCCCAACACCAGGGAGGAGAGAAAGGAGGTTAGCGGGAAGAGTGGGCGTGGTTTTCCTTAGCTGTTTCCTGCTGGTCGGGGTGGTCGGGTTCCTTAGGGCAAGTCCAAGTCCTCAGTTCAGGATCCCTCCAGCTGCTTCTCAAATCGCATCAGCAGCAACAGGAGCAGCAGCGGGAAGCACCATCAGCCTTCTTCCTTCTGGAAGCCCCCAGTCTCCCTTTGGGTCTGGCTTTTATTCCCACTGACAAATGCCACGGCCCCGCACGAGGTACTTTACAGCTGACAAACATCACGTGCCCCTTCAGGAAGCAACTGTCAGCCGTGGACAAACCCGGAGTAGCCCCATATCTCACACCTGGGGTCAAAACAAAGCCACGTTTACACATAAACTAAACACGTAAGAATGAATTGGAAGGGACAGATACAAGGGATATTTGAGAAGAAGATGAACAATAATGATAAAAATGTGTGTGTGAAGAAATTAAATAATCCAAAGCCGTTTAAAACTGCAAAGCATTGTTGGGTGGGATAGAACTGGAGAGACAGGTTAGTGAGGATGGTTAGCTGCGACCAGGGGGAACGGATGGTCGGTTTTGACCTAACTAGAGGACAGGACACTGAAAACCCTCTTAGAGCCTGGAAGATCGTTTATTCATTCTTTCTTTCTCTCGTCACTAACAGTTCTCAAAAGCCTACTTGGGGTCAGATGTCATGCAGGGCTCTAGGGAAACAGCTAAGGAAGAAACTCAAGTCTCAGTGGGATGTCAGAGGCAGATGGGGAGATTTGGTCACCCTGATACAGTGCACTTTATCAGGTTTTTGTAGAGAATATTTGGAAGAGAATATTAATGGGTTTCCAAGACTTGGTAAAAAGGATGAGAAGCAGAGGCACGTTCATATTTAGTTATACCCATCTGTAGCTTATAAATATTAAGTTAGGATAACGATGCTCCATAGCAGCAGCAGCTTTATCTTAATTACAGACTCATGAGAAATCACAAAAACTGCCAAGATCTCAACTACCTTTGACCCAGTTTTTCCCAGTAAGGACTAAGGACTTTTTTTTTATAAACCACAGCTCAACAGCAAAACCTGAAACAGGATGTTGGTATGAACTTCTAAGTTCATTGAGATTCTGGGAGTTTTCTTTTGTACAGTCACTTGTGTGAATGTGTGTGTGGCTCTAACCCATGCTCTTATGCGTGTAGAACTATGTAATTTATCATCCTTACTCATCAAAATACTTTTCTTTCATCCTAGTTACTTATGTTTCCTAGAGAAGCCACACAACAGGAACTTAGAAAAAAATACGAGATATATTAAGTTTTATTGAAAGTATAAATAGTATTGCAATTCCTGGGAATTTAATTAATCAATGTCTTAAATATTACCAATTATCCGCCATTTGCAACTGCAACAATCTTTTGAGTTAGCATCAGTCTCTTGCCTTAGTCGGCCAGTGGCTAAGGAAGCATAGGAAATCTTTGTCTCCTTGTAATAAATAACGCCCTGTCATCTTAGAAAACTAACACGGTACCACAGTGGCTGCATCCTCACAGGTCTTTGCAAACTTTAGGCTATGGGAGAATAAATCAATTACTAACTGTGCTAACAAAAATAGCTCTTGTGTTTTAATAAAAAATACTACCCCATTTTAAATAACTAAACAACACATAAAAAAAATGAAAATATAACTGTCTTAGCAGCTTTCATCATTTAGCAATGAGCTTCATTCCAGTTGGATTAAGTCAAAATGTGATGCTTGCTTATGGGCCAGGCATCTGTATATAGAGAAAATAATACTGGGATAGCTTCCAAGAAGAGTATTTTTAAACTAGACTCTCCTCCCAAAATCTGTAATAAATTTCATAAAAATAGTAAGAGCTATTTTTGCTTGAAAAGATGTTAGAATATTCCCGTGATTCAGATCAATGTGAGTAAATATTTTCAGGATGAGAAAGTGGTACTTTGTGAAAGTTGCCTGAGCTGTATACTTCGGACAGTAGTAACATTCACAGCTTGACGGATTACACATGCTTTACACACTGATGAAAAACACAGCCAGAGTAAAGCTAGATTTCTAACTCAGTAATGTTCAGGGAAAAGACTAAGAATAGATGGAAGCAATTGTAACATTACGGATAATTTTAAAACTGCTTTCATTTATTCACTGTGTGTGTGTGTGTGTGTGTGTGTGTGTGTGTGTGTGTGTGTGTTGACATGCATGCTACCATGAGTGTTTGGATGTCAGAAGACAACTTGTGGCAATCACTTTTTTATTTCCACATTGTTGGTCTCAGGGATGGAATTCAGGTTACCAGTCTAACGACAGACACTTTTGTTCACTAAGCCGTCTTAATAGCCCCACGTTGTAACTTTAACCAAACTAAAGCTAGTGACGTATCTCTTCTGTTGCTGGAAGTGACACCAAGACTAAGGCAACTCTTTATAAAAGATTGGGGGCTTGTTTGCAGTTTTAGAGGATCGGACCATAACCATCATGGGAGGAAGCAGACAGGCATGGTGCCGAAGCAGCAGCTGAGAGCTTTACCACGGGAAGCAGACAGAGAAAGGGACTGGAGAGGGAGGGAGAGACAGAGGCTGCTTTGCCCTCTTGAAACCTCAAAGCCTACCTTCAGTGACACACCATCTCCAAAAGGCCACACCTCCTAACCCTTCCTAAACAGGTCATCACCTGGTGACCAAGAATTGTAAATATATGACCCTACGGGGTGGGAGAGAGCATTCTCATTCAAACCACCTCATGGAATACAGTTAAATTCTTAAAAGATTTTTTTCAGTAGCTTGTTCTGTTTTAAATTATCCTAATAATTTCATATTGTGACAGCACGATTCTCTCAAGGGAAAAGTTTGAAATGCATGGTATTTGCTTTGGATCAACAGATTTAGTAGGTACAATAAAAAATAAAGAACGCCCACACCTTTCTAAGAGATAAAAGGCATGACATAATAAAATTAGCATATTTTAAAAGTTATGATAACATATTTATGGTATTGTCAACACTTTAACAGAGAACTCAGCTCCCTCTGACGATCTAGAATGGGTTTGTTCTCATTTGTCAGAATAAGGATGCCATCTCAAAGCACCCAAGTGCTAGAACACGTCCTGGACACCGCTTGCTGCAGAGTCCCAGGACAGAATCCCAGTCAGCCTTTCACTGACTTTTCCAGGGACAGAGGGGCAGAAGGAAAAATAAATAAAACCCAAGGCTGTCTAACTAAAAAAAACAAAAACAAAAACCAGCATGCTTTTTGAAATATGTTCAGCCCAAATCACCCTGTTTCTTCATAGAGAACCCTCACTGTGGAATACTAATTACTGTGCTCTATTATATCACATAGTTCATTTATTTCCTCAACATTCATTATAAAATGTTGAGGCTTCCTTTAACTTTTGCATAACTATAGACCCTCTTTTGAGGCTACTTTAGTTTATAGCATAACTGTAGCTCCTCTGTTGACACCTGTTTCATCTTTAACCTAACAGAAGCCATTTTGTCTTTAGTCTCTATTTTGGTCACGCTGTGAAATTGAGTTCAGGTTCTAGGGCCTGACATAAGAATAGCCTTTTACTTACAATTCTATACTCGTTGGTTATTCTGCTTGAATTAATGATAAATGTTCTACTTAAACAAAACCATAATACCCTGCTATGTTCCTTTCTCCTGAACGGAAGGGAACTGGGAAGCCCCCAAGCTCCCCTACCCTATATCCCAGCCAGTTTAAAGTGCTTTATCTAGCTACCTAGGCACAATGCAACTGAAATATAATTAATTCTTCCTCTTTGGTTATGCTCTTTTAAAACCCTCTCTGGAAATGGCTCGAGTGCACAGTCTTGGCTCCCAAATCCAGACAGTGTCCCTGACTGGTCAGACTTTGCTGAGTGTTAAACAAACTTCTATCTATCTGAGTCTAGTGTCCAAGTGGTCGGGGTATGGCTATTCCTGAAACACAATATTTGGGGGGTTGTCTGGCATAGCTCTCCACCACCCCTCAGTGAGTGCTGCAATACCACCATTGGGGCAGGTAAGTTTGTTTTTGTCTAGTTTCCTTTTCCTTGGTAGACGGGACTTTGGGGTGGCTCAATGGAGACAGGCTGCTTTAATCGCTGAGTCAGGAGAAGGCAAGGGGATGCCAGTTTCTCCACTTGGCAAAGGGAGTGGGACCCTATTCCGCCCCTTTGGGCTTGCACGATACCCCATCCCAGGGGACTCAGCACACAGCACTCTGTCTGTAGTCTTTGCATCTCACTGGGGTTGTTTCATGTTTCTGTTTCATTTTGTTTGTTGGTACCATTCTTCTTTCTGTGTCCCTCAACTTACTGACTATGGGTCAATCTCAGCCCTCTTGGAAGTCTCCCCTCGAGATTTTCTTGGATAAACAACCTTCATCTCTATCATTTCCTCCACCCCCAAAAAATCCTCCAAAACCAACCAACTACCACCAACAACAACAAAAATCTCTTCACCTCCAGTTCCCAAAACAAAGGAGGCATTTCTGGTTTGCCAGAAACTCTTAATAGTTTCTTTACTAATGTCAGAACATGAATTCTTCAGCCTTCTTACACAAATCAAAGAAGAATAACTCCCCATGAATCCCCCAGGCCTTTGGTGCTATACTGCGACTTCTGAGTATCCAGCCTTGTGAACTGAACTGCTAATTAGTTCATAGCTTATCTACCTTTAATTGTTGGATCTACCATCATTGCTGGACTACCTAGACCACATGATGTAAGCTCATCTAATAAATCCTATTTTAGTATATATTCTTTCTATTGGTTCTGTTCTTCTTGAGAACTATGACTAACACAGCAAGCAGTTCTAAAGATGTAAGGACAGGGCATAATATTGATTGTGTTACTACCATCACTGATTGACTGAGGTACTGCTATCACTGATTGAGGACCCTGTAGCAACAACTACAGTAGGAGCAAATGTGAGGGAAGGAGACCATCACCTCACAAAACAGAAAGCCAGAGAGGTGCTGGGACCCCATAAATCCTTCTATGGCCCAATTGATCTAATCTTTAGAATTAGGACATGAACTTTGGGGACCACACTCACCTGCATTCCAACCCATAGCACTTGGAGATGTTTCCATGCTGCGAAGGAGAAGAGAGGAGGTAAATGTTGGATGTACAGGAGAAGAGAATATAGCACGCAGTTCCTGCAAGTACAAAAGGGAGAAGCACACAGCACTCTCAGAGTGATACTGAGGAGAGATTTGTACTAGTTGGCTGTGTGTTGCTACGATAAAATATCGGAGACAGGGTACTTAAGAAACAAGGGTGGTGGTTGTGATGGTGTACATAGTTAACACTCAGGTTTAAGGAGTCTAAAATCCCAAATCAGAAGGTGTCATGTACCGTCTCAGTCAGGTATAGGTCCTTGGGAACGGGAATTCTTGAAGCGTCGGTGGTCAAGGAGTTGGCGAAATGACAGACAAACTCAGAGGAAGTTGGAATCTGAGTGTATGTTGTAGGTAAGTAGTTTAGATTTTTATACACATTTTTTGAAACAAGGAGTGTTTTGTGGCTACATTTTCCATGGAGTAGAGTCAATGAAGCTATCAGGCATACACAGTACAAAGTACAGAATGTAAAGTAATAGTATTGTCATTTTTTGAGTTACCAATTTGAATGAAACAATACAGGGTACAGAATGTAAAGTAAAGACGTCATCATTCTTAAGCTATTGGCTTGGTATCAGTACGCATGTGTTTTTGTTTTGTTTTGTTTTGTCAAGGGTCAATGTTTTTTCATTTAACTTTTGTCCAGCACCTGTGTGCTGTGTGTATGTGAGAACTAAGACAGTTTTCTTTTTTTAATATCTGAGTGCCACTATTTGGAGCTTTTTAAACACTTTATTTTTGTAGGTTATAATATACTTATTATATTATAAATTAACTAATGAATAATTCTTAGCCATGTTTCTTTTAATAAATAGAGAAGACCAGCAGACTTTGGCAGTGAACTCCAGGTCTGAACAGTCCCTGGCTGTAGTCTCATGTTAGAGCGTCATCATGTTTGGAGGGTCTTGGTGTGGGAGTAAGGTCAGGAGAAAGAATAGAGACAGAATATGCCAACCCAATGAGAAAAAAGAAGGCTGCAATCAATTACTCCTGGCAGGAACATCAGACCCATTCCAGGAGGCTCTCCCTGAGTTATTGCCTCAGCTTGTGTAACAGCATTTGTCACATAGACTCCACTGGAGGGGTCATGACAAGAATGTATTACTTATCTAGCTCCTGGCAAGAATGGCAAGTGGGGCACAGTGGGAGAGCATGCCAAAGCATGAAGTCACATCAAAAGCCTAAAACAGATAGTCTGAGGGGCCGAGTTCCAATGTTCCCTAAGACCCAAGCTTGTCACGTAGATAGAGTCTCACATCTTTTCTTTCTAACTTTTTACTGGGAAAAAAAACCCAGTATAATATATTCTGGTCACAATTTTCCCTTCTACCAACTTTCCTGTGGATAGCTTTTTGATTAGAGGTGGGAACCAGTGTCTACTTTGCCCTCTCGGCACTTGGACCCCATCTGGCTTGAACCAGTGCTGGTCTTGTGCGTGCTGCCTCAGTCTCGGTGAGTTCACATGCCCATCAGTTCTGTACTGTCTAGAAGGACACAGTTTCGTTGCTATTCCTACCTCAAGGATCAACAGCACTTCCTAATATTGTCACCCTGGGGCCAATCTTTTTCATATAGATATTCAGGGGACTTTCACGTAACCTGCAGGAGGTTATTGCACTGTGACTGTAGGAGAAGGAAAATGGTTTATATAGCTAAAAGTAAATGTGCTGGCTTGGTGATAGAGAAATACAGGGGAATCCTCACTTGATGTTTCCTTTTTCTCTGCAACATGAAACATGAGAATCGGTAAAGAAATGTCAAAGTTGGAGGTGGGAAAAGGAGAAGTCTGTACCACATCAAAGCTTAACTTTGATGAGCAGGCCAGTACCACATGACACTGAAATTAGAGACCATAAACTTGCATGCCATCAGTGCACTCAAATTTTGATTTTCTACACTGTGGTGTTTGAATGAGAATGCTCCCCATAGGCTCATATGTTTGAATACGTCGTTCCGAGTTGTTGGTTATGTTTGGGAGGATTCGGAGGTGTGGCCTTGTTGGAGATGTGTCACTGGAGGTGAGCTCTGAGTTTTCAAAAGCTTAGGCCAGTTCCCAGTCCCTGCACTTGTGTTTGTGGATCAGATGTAGGCGCTCAGCTACTGTCCCAGTGCTCTGCCTGATGCCATGCTGCCTGCCATGCTGATCACAGACTCCAGCCCCCAGCAAACATTTCTTTATGAGTTGCTTTGGTCATGTGGTCTCATTACAGCGACAGAAAAAGTAACTAAGATAGACCATAATGCTTTATAGCCCAGATATAAAAAGTCAGACCTCTCTATGGATCCTGTTTTGGATTAGGATGGAATGGAGGGACAGAAAGCCATAGAGAGAGACTATGGGGATGTGAGAAATGGTACATAGGTAAGGAAATAAAAACAAGGCTAGCTAAGACAGCGAGAAAAGAAAGGTTCAGAGTTCAGACATCCTGTGAGGATGCGAGCGGGGAGTACGTGAGTGATGAGCACAGATGGCTAGCGACTGCTCATCCAGTGTATCTATAGAGTGTCTGAATACGTTGCTGTCTCAGCTGTCCATACAAAGGATCCTCCACACTGTGATTTTGGTCTTGAACAAGTGAGTTTATTAAGGATATAGTAAGCAAGAATCCAAAAATAAAGCAGCAAGCAGCAAATAAATCTGAGCATCTGGTCAGACGCTGACATCACCCAACCAAATAGGTCTGGGGAAACTCTGAAAATAAAATCATCAGCCGGGCCCTCTGATCTACAAAGAACTTTCCAGGCAGAACCTCTTCCTCTGGGTAAGACTTGCGATTAGCTGTTCACAGCACACACATTTTTGTGTTATGAGACGGCAGTAGTCGAGGCTTTTGCTTTGGGAAGGAGCCTACAAATATTTACCTCCCAGCTGTGCTCAAGGACTCGTGTATTTAGACACTTATAACTCCAAAAAGTCTGTTCACAAGGAGATGGTACATTCACTACTACAGCTATTTTTTTAGTTGTCCTTTTTCCTTCTCTCTGACTAAGTGATGGTGATGCATCCCATCCCCAGCAAGGAGTGTTGGAGGATATTTAAGGTAAACATGCTTGGGTCTGAAGGCAGAGTAGGCAACCCCATCTCTATAATCAGCTTCTCAGCTTAAACAGAGCATGACAACTTAATACAATGTGTATTACAGACATGGAGCTGTCGTAGATGGTGACAGTGTCTGAAGTCTGGCACAGATAAAGTTGAATGGTAGTGAAGGTCAGCAAAGATAAAGGGCTCAGATATGGAAAGGGGAGTCAAGTGGGCACTGAGATCATTGAAACTATGGATACGGTTGAATCTGAGGGAAAGAGAGAGGGACAGATATTGGGCATTTAAGGAACACTATGTGTGCTGGGGGTTGGAGAAGTGACCGGCGAGGGGATGGCCAGACGAGGGAGAGAAGGGAAAGTATGTGATAAATATTGGATTCAAGAAGAACAGAAGTATTTCAGCAGAACAGAAGAAAGGTCTGATTTCTCCATCTGACCCAAACAAAATTCCAGGACATAGACTGAAAAGCGTTGGGGGCAGACAAGAGCATGGGCCGACCCAGATATCCAAAGTAAGTTATGGAAGGTAAGTTATACAGTATACTATTAATAAGAGAAAACGGGCTGTGCCAGGGACAGCTGTCTGTAATCTTCACAAGTCTGTGTTGATACCAAGTAATGGCAAGTATTTGCTGAAAAGGATCCTGGGTGATCCTAAATGTTTATGTTACTCCTTGATATGAGAATCTAACAGCAGAACACACAAACACCTTTTGTTAGATCATCTGTCTATCTATTCAGAGAGGTATGGATTCCTTGAGAGAGCCAATCAGAGAGTGGGTTTGGGACCACGCCTACTGGGTGGTCCTCTTGTCTAATGCTGTCTGGCACACAGTCCACAGTCTTTCCAAAATGCCTCAAGCCAAGATCAGAAGAGACAACTTCAGAAAGCTGGTCAGGGCAAACATTGGCTTTAGGCAATTGCCTCTGAAGACAGTGTTTCTATTTCAGTTCAGAGATGCTACAAACGTAGCTAAGATGTTTTAGTACACAACATACTCCAAGTATCACACTGACACGGACCCTAGGCACTTCATAAATGTTGCTGAACTGAAGACAGTAACAGGAGGAGAAATGCTGGGCGGGTGGTTGTTAGCCCTTCTGGCTGTTAGATCAGGAGCAGAGTTTACAAATGTCACCTTGTGTCCTGAGTGAGCCCAGCCTCCGCTCCCTGGTGTGATCTGTTTGGGGCATCTTTCCAAACATAAAGTTTGTGGACTTGCAACACAGGGGAATGGGCTTTGGAAAAAGTGACTTAAGTGAGGCAATGTCACCCTGTCATGCTGTCAGCCTGTCACCCCAGCTGGCTTCTCCCCATGACATTTCTAGCCTGATTGCCTAGAACGGCAACTTCATTTAAATCAATTTGACTTTCTGCAATAAAAATCCCAGAGGCTATGAAAGGAGTTGTTAGCAGAAATATTGCTGTAATCAGAGTTAATAGGAAGAACTGAGTAATGTGTTAGAGCACTGAGCATTGGTACAACGGCCTGGCCTGGACATGCCTCCTAAGCCCAGAGTCCAGCATGAGGTTAGTTACTCTACACCAGTGCTTTTCAACCTGTGGGTCGCGACCCCATGGGGGGGTCGCATCTCAGATTTATAACAGTAGAAAAATTACAGTTATGAAGCAGCAACAAAAAATGATTTTTATGGTCAGGGGTGGGGGGCGCTGTCACTGCAACATGAGGATTTGTGTCAGAGGATTGCAGCAGGAGGAGGGCAGAGGAGCAGTGCTCTACAAGGTTTCTAGCTGTTGGAAAGAGAGGGGTAGCCACAGATTAAGGCTGCAGCTAGCGAAGACTGAAAGGCGGAGGCCTGGCACAGCAGGAAGCGAAGTAAACTCCGCTTTCTAAAAACAAGCTGTCTTGTTTGCATTTCAGTGCGCTGTGCTGTACCCGGGTTGCATGTTTCGGCACATCTTCCTGCACAACGCAGACTTTTCTGCAGCTCTAAAGCCAGGTGACATCTGTGAAAACACACTTCTCCAGCACTGTAAGTGTCACCGAGGATTATTTTGACACAGTTCCCCCACAGTTAGCTTCCCGTTCTCCAGTTCAACAAAAGTACCATTTCTTACTAGATTTCACCTGATGCAAAAGGGTTTCTGGCCCCTCCCCCCAAATTGAGCAGATCTCCTTACAATTTGCCGGATTCCATAAGAGCAAACCAAAGTACATGAAAGAGAACCCATAGCAAACGCATGCTCATTTTATTTAGTTGCCTGCTTGAGATAGGATCTTAATATTAATATGTAGCTCTGGCTGTCCTTTAGCTCTCTCCCTACGTAAGTGAGGCTGGCCTAGAACTCACAGAGATCCCCCTGCATCTGCCTCCCTCATGTTGAGATTAAAGATGTTCACCGCCTTGCCAGGAAAAGATTTATTTGTTTTTTGTTTTTTATTTGATGTGTGTGAGTGTTTTCCTACATGTATATATGTGCACCACTGGTGTGCCTGGTGCCCACAGAGGTCAGAA
The DNA here is from genome assembly GCF_964271855.1 of Acomys minous. Lineage (NCBI taxonomy): Eukaryota > Metazoa > Chordata > Mammalia > Rodentia > Muridae > Acomys > Acomys minous. The sequence goes on along the minus strand of NC_140492.1, from coordinate 78,781,269 downwards.
GTCTTCAAGCCCCATATATCCTTTGAGTTACAGGTGTTTGTAAGCCACTGAACCTGAGTCTTTCCCAAGAGCAGCCAATGCTCTTATCCTGTGAGCCATCTCTCTAGGCTCATTTTATATTAAGTCAGTAAGGATGTTTTGTGACTCAGAGGCAAAACACTCAAGGAGACTTGGAGTGTGTCTGTGGTTACAGCATACTGCTTCTGCTGCTGCCTAGCTTCCGGAGTGTTGGAGAATTTATTCAGGCATCCAGCTGGGGATGCTTCCAAGGAAATGTTTCAAAAATCTCTGCCTGCCATCGGGATCCATCCAGAAGCACGTTCATTGGCTGTCCTTGTTTACCAGTTCGCAGAAAAAGGTCTGTTATCTTTCAACGCAGAGAGACACATGGTCCCAAAGCAGGCAGGAGCTTATGTAACACCAGAAGGTCTTGAAGGAGAACATTTGCCAAGCCCTTCCTTGGGGGAAACAGCAGAGGCTCCCTGGGACCAGGGGGTTTCCTGCTGAGGAATGGATCAGAACCTAGCTACGTTAGGAAAAGAGCTAGTTGTATAGCTAGAGAAAAATTACCCAAATCCAGATGTTTTAATTTGATCAGAAATTATCAATAAAAGATGTTACCACAATCTAGGATTAATGCTGAAAATTTGCATTTGTTTATTAAAAGATTTAAAATTTTTATTTTATGTGTACGAGTGTATGCATGTTTACACCCCAGATGCATACAGCACCAATGGAGGCCAAAAGAGGCCAGGTTCACCCACCTACTCCCAAAACTGGTGCCACAGGGAGCTGTTAGGTGCCATGAGGGTACTGGGAACTGAACCTGGGTCGTCTGGTAGAGAAACCAGCTCTCTGCTCTTAATCGTTGGACCATCTCTCCAGTCTCCAGTTTAGAAAATTCTTAAAGGAGCTGTGAGGAGGAAAACAAGGCCAGTGTCACTGAGAGCATGCCTGAGGGGATCATCAAAGATCTCAACAAACAGTATGAAGATGAAGCAAACAGGAGTCATTAAGATATACTACTCTTTTTTTTTTTTTTTTTTTTGGTTTATTTTGTTTTTCTTTCAGTTTCTTCTTCTTTTTGGATACTGGCTCTCAAGTAGCCCAGTCTGGCTTTGGTTTCCCTACATGGCCAAGGCTCTCCTTGAACTCCTGAACCCCTATGAAACCCAGCTAAGGTTTTGAAATGCCTCTGCCAACTTAATATTTAATGATATCAGCTGTGGTCTTAGAAAGAAAAATATAAAGAAGTTTCAATTGCTAGTTACTGTAAAATACAGTTCTTCACTGCAGGTAGGATTGTAGGCTCAGAAATGAAACAAACAAACACAAGTTGAGAAAAGTAAGACTCAGAAATGTTGTGTCTGGGCACAACAGGTGAACTGGGTTGTGCTGATTTTTAAAGAGAGGAAGAAAACTGCTCAAAGCATGCCTATGAAGTCTCCCTCCCAGGGGCCCTCCATAGTGGAGGTTAGTGGCCCGTTAACAGCAAGTTAAAGGGGACCACAGAGAGGCTACTGGGGAGAGAACCTGTCACAGCGGTTAGTGCAGTCACAGTGACAGCCCAGTGTAGTGAAGGTGGACATACTTATTTTATAGTGCACTAGATCTTTCAAGAAAGGCTCAGTGGAACATTTTATATCATTTATAGACGGCATAGTTCTGCACGGGTACAAATTAAAAACCTCACAAAATATTATGAATAAATTAACTCTGTCACTGGCCTTGATAACCATACTGCACTTACTTAGACACATTCCCTGGAAATTATCTTTTATAGTAGAGAAGCAGTTTTCTACTTTTCAATGGCTAAATAGAGCAGGCATCACCGCCCGGCTTTTTGAAGTTCAACACTTTGAAAAGGGAGTCCTAATTCAAAGGAATGTATGTTCTGTTATTTATTCAATATTTTAAAACTAAAATAGAATAGTTCTTTGAAAAGCACAACTAGCCACATAGATAGATAACAGATGTTCAGGAGAAAGGCACAACTTTGCTAGATTTTTTCTTTCTTTTTCTTTTCTTTTTTTCTTTTTTCTTTTTTCTTTCTTTCTTTTTTTTCTTGGTTTTTCCAGACCACGTTTCTCTGCATAACCTTGGCTGTCCCAGACTCACTTTGTAGACCAGGCTGGCCTCGAACTCACAGCGATCCACTTGCCTCTGCTTTCTGATCTGGGCGAGTTGACCAGATTTGCATGTGACAACTGTATTGTGTGGCATCTACAGACAGCACAGTTGAATGTGCAAATCTTGTCATTTGGAAGAAACATATATTACAGAAACCAAACTCTGCCATAGGCCACTACTGTAGGGTTACCCATGTGATCAGACAAGAAGGTCAGGCTTCCTTAGACTGACCAAGTGGTTTCAAGTCAAACGTCTGACCCAGATCCGTTTACTGTTCCCAGTGAGCTACTTGCAAGCTTTTATTGGGTGGCTGGGTAGCTAATCTCTTCATTGTGTATGTAAATTTACAAACGTTATCTCTCCTTAGACTAGTTAAAACAATAGGAATACACTTCTCCCTCAACGGCTGAAATTCTAGGCCAGAAGGTCGGCAGTTTATCTGTGTCAGCTTCCCCTCCCTCCTTTGTTTCTGTTTCTTGGCTTCTTTCACTTTAATAGCCAGCTCCACTCCTCTGTCCAGCTTCCGGGAAGGGAGGATGCAGCTTCTTTGTGTATCCTCTAGAGCACAGTTGAAGGCTTCAGCTGGTGGGCTCCAAGGGTTTTGTCTGAACGTTCCACAAAAATGAAATTTTAACCAACCCCTTGTGAGCTTTATAAATCACATGCACACATTACTGCGTGGATACAAGGAATACTATGAATACAATAAAACATGCTGAGATAGAAAAGGTTCAATAGACAAGATGGTTGTAAATGATATTTTGAATAAAGAGTGTATTAATATACGGATGCTGATGTGGCTCAGCACGTATACCAACCCTGGGTTTGATTCCCAGTACTGAATAAACTGGGCATGGTGGTGAATGCCTATAATCTTAGCATTTGGGAGGTGGAGGAGGGGCAGGAGTTCATGTTTCACCTTTTCCAAACCTACTTTATTTGCGGTTCTTTAAATGCGTATACCTCCCTCCTAACCCACCTACCCTAGATTGGAGAGAAAGGAGGTTTATGGGAACAGAAGTCTACACTAGGATGTTTTTCAGCTGGCAAAAGCCAAGCCCCCCACGAAGTGGTTCAACTTCTAAGTGGATAAACATCCCCTGTTCTCTCACAAGTCTGTTCCCCATGCCACACTTGGGATCCAAACAAAAACATGTTTACATCCACTACACAGGAGTTTAAGGTCATCCTCAGCTACATAGTGAGTTTGAAGCCAGCTTGGGGGATATGAGACCCCATCTCAGAAAGAGGAGTAGGTAAGTATGACATGAGTACACACATACACACACACACACACACACACACACACACACACACACACACACACACACATTCACACACCATGTCTCTTTAAAATGTAATTGTTAGTAACGCCTTAGCAGAAGAACAACTGAATACGTATGATTGGGTCTTCAGTTCTTGGCTGACACCCTGATGCAGCCATGCCGACATCTGATTAGCCTTCCGTTTATGTGCAGGTGTCTGACAGCGTTCTCACAGATGTGTGATTTCAACAGGAGAGCTACTTCATCCGCTAGCTTGCTGTGTGTGACGTGCACTTTTCGGTTCCATCAGCTACTGCACAAAACTTTTGGTTGACCTTTAATGGGCACATTTCCCTCTTGCCTGATGTGGTTTGTGGGTTCCAGCAAACGAATCAAAAGGCGCAGGCACGTTTTTCACTTTCATTGTATTAATTTATTTGCTGGGGGAGGACGCACTTGTCGGTGCTCATAGGGAAGCCGAGGACAATGTGAAGGAGCTGGTGCCCTCCTTCCCTTGTTGGAGTCTTAGGAATCAAACGTTAGGTGTAGTAGCTAGCATTTTACTAGCCTAGCCACTTCTCCGGCATGCACAGCACTGTTTTTCACACAGACCTTCAATGTTCACTGACGTTCTATTTGGAAAAAATTTAAGGGAGTTGGGAAAATGCTGTAAGGTATGTGATTTTATGGGTTACATGTGCTGTTGTCAATCATGTTTTTTTTTTTTAATGGAGGAAAGCGGGGCTGGAGAGATGGGTAGTTGGTTAAGAACACTGGCTGCTCATCCAGAGGATCCAAGTTCAACTTCCAGCTCCCACATAGTGGTTCCCAAGTGTCTGTAACTCTGTTCCAGAAGTGTCATGCCCTGTTCTGCCTCCTCCTCTGCAAGGTTCCCTGAGCTCTGAGGGGAAGGACTTGATGCAGACCTCCAAGGACACTCTGTCTGTGTGTAATACCTGCCTGTGGGTCTTTGCATCTGTTCCCATCTGCGGAAGGAGGAAGCTTCTCTGACAGTGGCTGCATAAGGTACTGATGTCTGAATATAGCAGGATATCATTAGGAGTCATTTTATTGATACTTTGGGGTTTTTTTGTTGTTTTTTTTTTAACCTGTAGTGTTTGGTTTTATCCTAGATCTCTGAGCTATCTAGTTGCTGGTTCTTGGTCACCCAAGAAGTGTCAGGTATGTGTTCCATCTTGTGGTGTGGCCCCTTAAATCAAATCAGACATTGGGTGGTTACTCCCACAAGCTTTGTGCCACTGTTGCTCTAGCTTACCGTTCAGGGATGACAGATGGTAAGTCAAAGGTTTTGTGGTTGGGCTGGTGTTTCTATTTCTCCTTTGGTAGACTGCACAGTATCTTTCCCACACCAACCAGACTAGAACTGAGGGGCCAGGGCTCCATAGAGGCACCAGCTCAACTTCTCAATGTTCAATGACGTGTGTGGGTATTGTTCTCGGCAACCAGGCCTGCCGCAAGTGTGTGGAGAGCAACCCATTGTCTCAGCAACAGCCCAGGTTGTTTGGGGATTTCCATGGGACCCCTTTGGCCAACAACTCAATTAAATGCAACTCAGTCTTGTTACTTGAAGCTTTGTTTAGTGCCAAGGGTGGGACAACTGAGACCCAGTATTCCTCATTATTAGGATATCTCGTTAAGTTCAAATATTTTAGCAACTTTCCACTGCACCAAGTTTCCATATCATCCCTCAATCCAAGCTGTCTCTCCCCACATTCCCTCCTTCACCCTATCTCTCCTCCCTGATCTCTCTGCTCCCATCCCTACCTGCCCCCAGTCCATCCATAAATAAATATTCTGTTTCTTCCTCCCATGGAGACCCATGTGTCGCCTCCACCCCTCCCTGCCCCCCCCCCACCCGCCCAGTCTCTTCTTGGTGGTAGGGGCAGGTTTTACGGATTATATCTTTGCTATCATTTCTTTAATGGTTAGTTTTCACATATAACTCAGGATAATTTTCTAGTTCATTTGCTACAAAGTTCATGATATCATTTTGTTTGTTTGTTTGTTTTTGTTTAACAGCTGAGTAATACTCCACTATGTCAATGTACCACGTTTTGTTTAATCCATCCTTCTGTTTAGGGACATCTAGGTTGTTTCCAGTTTCTGGCTATAAGGAATAGAGTAGCAACAAACATAGTTAAACAAGTGTCCTTGCGGTAGGATGAAGTATGCTTTGGGTATTTGCCCTGGAGTGGTATAGCTGGATCTTCAGGCAGATTGATTCCCAACAGCTATAAACAAATTGTTCTGTTTTTACATAAAATTAGCCACAATGAATAAGAATCTATCATGCTACATGTTCTGACTCCAGCTGCTTTGCTAAAATAATTGCCTACAAGGCATGCTGGGAAGAAATCTCATGTGTTAAGAGGCATGCTGGGAATAAACCTCATGTGCTTGCCTTCCCCTTAGTTTGTGGTACTTCCTCATGTCAAAAACAAACCATCTTAGTCAAAATTAACCCATCAGACATGCTGGCTCCTATCACTGATGCCAGCACTCAGGGTGCAGAGACAGACCAGCTGTAATGAGCCTGAGGCCAGCCTGGGCTACAGAGTGAGATCCTGTCTCAAACATTCCCATGAATCCATCAGTGTTTACGCTTACAAAAACATGGAATAAAACTTAGCTTCTTTTTTTTTTTTTCTGGTTTTTTGAGACAGGGTTTCTCTGTGTAGCCTTGCCTGACCTAGACTCACTTTGTAGACAAGGCTGGCCTCAAAGTCACAGCACTCCACCTGCCTCTGCCTCTTGAGTGCTGGGATTAAAGGCGTGCACCACCACAGCTTCTATTTTTGAAAAGCCAGTTTTGAAGGATATGGAAGAAAATATGCTGTCTTTACTAGAGATTTCTCTAAAGATCACACACACACACACACACACACACACACACACACACACGTGCGCGCGCACAATTGTATTTTATTATTGAAACACAATCTAGTAAATACTATAGTGTAACAAATCTACCAAACATCACAAAATGGAAAATATTAAAAACATGAGCTTTCAGTTTAGCCTGTGACTTCCTGCACTGCTGTTCTAATACTTGTGACTCTGTGTTTAGCAAAACTTTTGTGCATATTTTGAAGTTCTTTGCTGACAAAGGAATGCAGGGTTCCCCGAACGTCATTTGTATCCAATGTGTTATTTCAGACAGTTTTATCTTGGCAACAAGAAAACTATTTTCCCAGTGGTATGTTGCCTTCTGACTTTCATTTTTCAGGAAGCTCCAAAAGAGCCTTTTTAAACATTCATTACCCGAGACTTTCATCCCCGTATGGGTTTGACTGCATGATATTTACACATGCTGGAGACAGTCTGGGATCTTGCCTTTATGTTTGGAAATTAGTTTTTAAATTACTAGTTAAATATAAACAATTTAGAATATCATTACTAGTTATATTATATACTTAGGGCAAAGTTAAGGTCAAGAAAAATGGATGTAAAGCCATCGCGAGATGGCTCAGTGGGTAAAGATGCTTCCTGCCAAGCCTAGGACTGAGTCTGACCTCCCAGGACTCATAAGAAGGAGGGAGGAAAGTAATTCCTGCAAGTTGTCCTCTGACTTCCCCATGTGAGATGCAGTGTCCTCTTAGTTATAATGATTTTTTCTCCTCTCTCTCTCTCTCTTTCTCTCTCTCTCTCTCTCTCTCTCTCTCTCTGTGTCTGTCTGTCTGTCTCTCTCTGTGTCTGTCTGTCTGTCTCTCTCTCCTCTCTCTCTGTCTGTCTCTCTCTCTCTCTCTCCTCTCTCTGTCTGTCTCTGTCTGTCTGTCTGTCTGTCTGTCTGTCTGTCTCTCTCTCTCTCTCTGAGACAGGGATTCTCTATGTAGGCTTGGCTGTGCTGGACTCAGAGATCCACCTGCCCCTGCCTCCCCGAGTGCTAGGATTACAGGCATGTGCTACCATACCCAGAATGACAGGTTTTTGTTTGTTTGCTTGCTTGTTTTAGTTTATTTCTCTCTCTCTCTCTCTCTCTCTCTCTCTCTCTCTCTCTCTCTCTCTCTTTCTCTTTGTGATACATGTTAATCCAGTGTCTTACAATTTGTTTCAATTCATCCTTTTTAAATGTCATGTTTTTAAAAGTTGCTAATAAGAAAAAAGCTACACACAGATACACTAAATAAAAATTTTAAGTAAAAGAAAAATAACAGCGGAAATGTGTTCTTAACATAATTACAGAAGATATCTTTAAGATGTCAGGAAATGAGCCATCTGTGACATTCTGTTAGCCAGGAAAAGTAACAGTAGCTACTGTAACAACTGACCTCCAATGTCTGGCTAACCTCAAGAAGATCTATGCCTACTCATATCACAGCACAATGCATGCTGTGAAGAGACTCTGCAGCAAGCGCAACACTGCAGTGCCAAGGTCTTCAAACACGTGGCTTCAAGGTTGAATTAGCTTCACCCTGTTGGCAGATAGAAGGATATTTTCTATATATTTTTCCTATATTTTTTAATGTATATGTGTATATATGTACTTTTTAAAAAGTAAGATTTCATTGTTTCATATTTTAAGATCTTTTACTTAATATTCATACATGTATAATAATATGCTTGGGTCAAATCTGTTCCCCTATTCTCCCTTTGAGTCCCCTCCCCCTTTAACTTCCTGTTCTCTCACGCTTCCCTCATTCTTACAGTGTCCTCTTCCTGTTGACTGTATGTGCACATGTGTGGGACCATCTGCCGGAACTTGGGCAGCCTCTCAGGGCCCATCTTGGACAGGCTGCTCTCCTAGCAGCCATAGCTCCTCAGACAGGGGTGGGACTTCATGCTGGCATTTTTGCTAGCTTGTTCTTGTGCAAATCTTGAGCATGCAGTCCTAGTTACTCTGAGTTCATGTCAGTAACTGTTGTGCTGTCACACGTGGCAAACACTGTTTGCTACTGACATCGACTTCCTCTGGCTCTTACAATCTTTTCAACTTCTCTTCTATGATGCTCCCTGAACTTGGGTGAAGGCCTGTGGTACAGATGCCCACAGTCTCCCACTCTGCATGTTGACCTGTTCTGAGTTTCTATGGTATCATCTACTGTAAACAGAAGTTTCTCTGACGAGGGCTGGTGTGTGTATGTGTGTGTGTGTGTGTGTGTGTGTGTGTGTGTGTGTGTGTGTAAAGTTATAGGTGTAATGATAAAAACTAAGGGGCAGTTTGCTACTTTGTCCATTTAGCAGAGTAACAGTGCTATGTTCTTTTTTAGGGCCTACAACCTAGTCAACCACTAGTTTGGGACCTTATTAATGGTACCTTGCATGGGTTCCATCTTACACAGTGGGCTTTCAAACCAGTCAGAAAGTGGTTGGTTACTCTCAAAACATTCATGACACTATTTTACCAGTGGACATATTTTAGCAGGCCAGCCATCTTTGTAGACCACTGGGTGCACAGATGGGTGAGACTGTTGACTTTACTTTTATTCCAGTCGTGTGCATAGAACCTTCCATGGACAGTAGTAGTGCATAGAAAGCTATGCACATTAGGAATGAAACTTCTGGGTCAGAGCTAGCTTAGTTTCTCCATGTCCCATGACCCAGGTGTGAGGTGTCTGCAGAAACAGGGGCTTAACATCCAGTTTTGGGGGCTAATTAAGAGTAATGGCAATAGCCTGTAATTCTTGGGGAGATCTCTCTATGGGACCCCAACAACTCAAAAAGACGTAACCCATACCTGACAATGGGGGTTTTACTTGATAGCTTATGGTGTTTTGGGGGAGGTATTGTCCTCATCCTTTATGGAGCATACGTTTCTTAAGTGTTCAGTGGCATTTATATGTCATTGGTAAGAATGAATCACATGGCTGAGCCTATATATCCAAAAAGTGGAGAAAAGACAAGTTTTTATCTTGGAAGTGAAAATGGGTTTGGTGAGCATCTAGCAGGCCATGTCTCTTGTAGAGCAAGGTGTTACTAGAGCCATTAGGGACAGAGCCTGGGCAGTTCTAACAACATAGGCTCAGAAGCCAGTGTTGGGTAGGTCAAGTAAACAGACAAGAAACACTGAAAAGCAGATAAAGGAGATTTATTCACTGTGAGCACCCGAGAAATATTAATAAAGAGGTCCAGTGACCATCTTTAGGACTCAGGACCATCTTTAGGAGTCCATATTCAGGACCCAGACATGAGGTTTAGGTTTAAACAAAAGGCAGAGGGTATGCATCACTAAACAGTCCTGGTCAGAGTGTGGTCTCCTCCCCCACCATCACTGTCTCAGTTCCAGTTTGAACTTGTGAACTTGTGAAATCTCTTCCCAGTGAAAAGTTCCTCGCCTGGCTGGCACTAAGCTTTACCCTTCTCCTTTTCCTAGTAAGATTCCTGGGGAAAACACTTAGCCAAAGGGAAGGGTACATGTATCTCTTTAGAATTCCACTCCTTCCAGGACACTTACTTGGAGAGGGGGGCACAACCAGGGACAACCAGTCTATAACCAGTGTCAACACTTCTGACTTCACTACTCTGTTTTCTGCCAGACTTGATACGGGCTTGCTTTTCCTGGAACAGACGACCACTGCGCGTGTTTCCATACCTTTGCACGTGGTTTGCCTGAGTAGTTCTTCTTAACACTCCTTCTTTCCAGCCTCTTCTTCCTCCAAATCTAGCAAACTTTTCCTCATCTGTTTAGACCCAAGCTATTGCTTACTTCCTCTGTGAACTTCTCTCCAATGATACATAGCACAGAACTAGACCCTCACCGAACTGTTGAGCCTTGTACATTGTATGTACCTCTAGCTGTTGAACACATTAGCTTATGTCAGACCTATCAAAGCACCAACATATTTCCAGAAGAATTGAATATATATATGAAGGGAGGACAGACTTGGCTTCTCAAAGGCATAGAGTAAATCCTGTGTGTCTTACAATCTTCCGTGTCTTCCTGGCCTGGTTAAAACACTCAGAAGTAGAGGAGAGAAAGAATGCTTCTCCCCTTCTGCCACCTCCCAGTTACATCTGGTGTCTCTTTTGCACGATCTTACGTACTTTGTATCATGGTTTAAGTAACAACAGACAGTTGGCTATCTTAGCCATGTCTCAGGGATTGCTACAAGCAGCATTAGCTATGTGCACTTTGTTACACAATTGATTTCTGTAACTTTCTCATCTTCCGAAACTGAAAGTCTATGAGCACAAATAACACTTTCCTCAGTCCAGCCCCTATCCCTAAGAGCTTGGCTACTTTAGGTAACTCTTTTTTTTTTTTTTTACTTTAGGTAACTCTTAAGTGGAGTGAAATAATATTCACTCTTTCACATGACTCATTTCACTCAGCACAGTGTACTTAAGGATCACACATGGTATAAGATATGACCAGTTTGCTTTCATATACAATAGCCAATTCATAATTCATTAACCATCTATGGTCTCAGCTATGCTGGAAATTTGATATAGGAAGATTGTGACAGCCCTAGGGTTCTAGACCAGCCTGAGCAATATAGTGAGAAACCATCTCCAAAGAAGTTTAAGAGGCCATCATATTTATGCACCAATTTTCTTTACCTATTTATCCACTATGGTGCCTTTGTGTTTGACTGGTGGGTCACTGGACTGGAATGGTGAGAAAGCATATTTTCTGTTGACCCAAGAGGAAATGTGATATTGTATATTTGAGTCTTTTGAGATGGCTATTTCTAGAAAATAAAGAAATTGTACTTGGGTACAAAGGGAAACTAATTAATTAATTAAAGACAAGGTCTCACTATGTAACTCTGGCTGTTCTGCAGCTCAACTATGTAGACTGGGTTGGTTTTGTTTTGACCAGTGACCTTCTGAGCAGAGCGCTATATGACTCTAATTACAGCTATTTCGGAGGCTGAGGAGGAAAGACAAAAAGTTAGACACAAGCCTGGGTGACAGAGGCAGAACCATCTCAAAGGGCTAAATAAATAAATTACATAGAGAATGTCTCCTGCCTTGCTCTGCCCATCGACAACAAGCTAGTACACTATTTCAGCTGAGCATACCAGTTCCTAATAAAAAAGCTGTGACCATCCCCAAGGCTTCTTGTCTATCTTAGTCTTTCCTAGGACCTTCCAAACACCTCCTGTCTCTCAAAACAGGTCCTCTGAGAAAAGAAAAAGCCCAATTCCAAATCAGAGCAAATAGCTAAAAGGATAAACAACAACTCTTTTTAACAGTGTGTGAAGTGCTTGTGAGAATCACACTGTTTATTGAGGCGCCCCAGAGTAACCCCTGGCTTAGCAGTCTGTCATGGTGTTTTATACTGGAGGTAGTCTGAGGCCCTTTAGGGGTATCCACAAGCTTTACTGCGCGTCATCAAGAAAGAATCTAAAATATCCTTACATTAGCATGATCCTTGTTTTTCAGTGAGCCATTATTAAATAATGTAACTGGAATGTGTACTGAAAGAAATCCAAGTAAACTGCTAGAAGTTTTTTTTTTTAAATCACATTAAGAATCCCAACACTTCAAATTCCACAATTTTGGTTAAAAGTGAGCCAAATATAGTTTGCAATAGTAAATGACCTTTCCAAAGCGACATCCGCAAATTAATTGGTGCGTGAACAAAGAACCTTTTCTGCAGCTGCATGAATGCTGCCTTTATTATTTTTTTTCTTCACAAGTACGATTTTACAAAACAGCTGTAGCGCATGTTGACAATTGACAGAACGATAACACTTTCGGTGAAGGCCAGCGTGGGCAGAGACCGCGGGATCAGCAGGGGCCTGCTCTCTAGCTGGGCTCTCCTCTGGTCCCCGGCGGGGGGCCAGGCCACCCCTCCCCCCGCTCCCGGCTCGGGTTTCAGCCTTCCGAGTTGAGCAAACTTGCTGCAGGCGGATTGGCGGCGCGCAGCTCCCGGGCTCCGGCGACGTCCCTGTGCCCACCGCTCCTTTGTGTCCCGCGGCCGCCGCCCGCGCTCCGGGGAACCTCAGAGGACAGCCCGCTCCCCTGCGCGCGGGACTCCCGGGGCCACACGTGCGGAGCCGGGTCACTGCCGGGCGGAGGCGGAGACGGGGCGGAGGCGCGGCGGCCAGGGGCGGCGACCGGGGATCCGCAGCGCTGCCCGCGCCCCGCCGGCCGCTCGCTCGCTCCGGGCCCGCTCCGCTCTGCGTCGGCAGCGCCGCGGTGCAGGCGCGCGAGGGCCGCGGCCGGGGATGAGCTGACTGCGGCGAGAACGTCGCCCCAGAGCCCCCCGCGAGGCCGCCCGCCGCCGTCTCCCCGCCGACTTGCCAGCCGCGATCATGTATGTACGCGTCGCCGTCCTGCCACGGTCCGGGTCCGGGAAGTGCCACGCGCCCCGGCTGCACCCACCCGCTCACCGCGCCCCTCTCGGCCCCGCAGGTCTATCCACATCGTGGCGCTGGGGAATGAGGGCGACACGTTCCACCAGGACAACCGGCCGTCGGGGCTCATCCGCACCTACCTAGGGAGAAGCCCGCTGGTGTCAGGGGACGAGAGTAGCTTGTTGCTGAACGCGGCCAGCACGGTCGCGCGCCCGGTGTTCACCGAGTACCAGGCCAGTGCGTTCGGGAACGTCAAGCTGGTGGTGCACGACTGTCCCGTCTGGGTAAGGGGCAGCGGCTGCGCGGTGCCCAGGCCAAAGGAGCCTGGTTTTTTGGACCCCTCCCCCTCGTTTCCGATTTTCATGGCTGCCTGGCGAGAGGTTTTTGCTTTTTTTTTTTTTTTTTTTTTTACATTTTTGGCAAGTCTCGTCCTTTGTTTCAATTTGGAGGTGGTGGGCCAGCCCAGTCAGGTCCGAAGGTAAAAAGCCCCTGGGCGATATAGAGCAGTTACTGTGCTTCAAGCCTGTGGCATTGTCCATCCGTGGACAGTTGAATGTGCCAACCCCAGGGGACTGGGTCACGAAGTTCCGCTGGCCAAGAGACATGTTTTCATGTCCACCCTGTGGAGGATAAGGAGATGTGGTCTATAAATACCGCCCTTTGCAGCTCAGCACAGGCAAAATACTCTTCACTGGGACGGGTCAGAAATAGTATGGAATAAGGGAGAAAGGATGGGGTTTGAGAACTAATTTTAAATGGCTTGTTTGTAGACTATTAAGCTCTGGAAAAAATAGTTTTTAATAATGCAAATACACATGTATTAGCCTTTTTTTTTTTAGTGATTAAGAAGTCAGAAATACCACCAACATACTGAGAACTTTTTAAAAGTCTTCATGTTTATGATAGTTGAGTGAAAGAAATCTTAGGCTGATTCTCCAGTGTCTGATGAAAGGACAAAGAAGTCAGCTCTGTGACTTAGAAATATCTTCACAACACAGTAGCATTATATTTCGGTGTTGTCATTGCTCTTTAAACATAATGATCCTTGATACTGTGGTTATATATGTTTCAACTAAAGAGTATTATACATCTACACTTTTGGGTCTTAAAAAGGGTACAAATGATGTGAGATTCTTACATGAAAAAGACAGCCTTTAAAAACCTGAATCAGACCTATGGGGGAGCTAGCATACCTTTGAACAGAAATGTGTAGAATATATTGAGAACGTTTTCTGAAGCAGGTTTTTTTCCTATTATGGAAAGAAAACACTCTGGAACTGGAAACTCATATTGTGCTGAAATACATTTGAAATAGACTTTTCAATGAGAAGGTTGCCACTTAGCCTTCAGGGATGATGGGGAGGTGATGGTAGTGTCAAAAGAAGCCAGGAGGAAGGACTTAGGGGCTGATGCCTGTGCAAATACGTTTACTCCGGGCCTTCTGATGATGAAAGGTACAGCCTAAAAGGATTGCTTGTTCAGTATACTGTTGAACAAATGTGTAGTGGCTTGATGGAATAGATGTGGAAGGAATAAAATAAAGTGGATTAGGATGTTGGGAATGCCTTTCCTGGTTTTACCTTGGGCTATTAACCCTTTCCTGCCTGTGTGTTAATTTAGCAAAGAGCCATCCATTTTATTAAAAAAAAAAGATAAAATACGTAAAACAGTTATCTTCAAAATGAATGAAATAAGCTTGACTCTTGTCAAGCGCTGGCCATTATGGCTATGAAGGGAATTCTCCTTTTGTGTGTGTGCTTGCAGTCTGCAGCACAAAGTTTGTCACCAGGTACAATTTCTCAGATGAGGACGAGTCTTCAGACACAGTGAACTACATATGTAGAGGTATTTGCTCTAAGCTGCTGGTGTTTCCTCTTGAATGTAAGTAAATTCAGCCAGAAATACGAAGGATTGTTATACCTATCAGCTGGTGTTGGTGTAGGCGTTGAATCAGGGTATCCAACACAGTACTTTTTGACAAGAAAAGGAAGTAATTTCAGACCTCCACATCACATCGCTACTGTATATGGTTTTTTGGTGAACCTTTCCACCTTTTCTCAGGCTTGTCTTCTCTCTCTCTATCCTGGAGCTGTGCTGAAGGGTAAAGTCCCAAGTGTGGAGGCTGTAGGTGCCCCCAAAAGTGACAGCTGCTGTAATGCCAGCATATTACGGCTTTAGTGTAGTCATACGGGTCTAAGCATGGGACGGTCTCTCACATCAGTCAAGCTTTATACCAATGCAGGACCTACCATACACACTGATCAAAGAGGAAGAAGTTCTTGTTTCCTTGTAGAACTCAGAATCTTTTTTTTTTCTTTTAAAGATGGCTTTGATTCTCCACTGTGGCTCCAAGTTTGTTGTTGCGTAACCAGTGAATCCTCGGAACTGATTTACAGGGGATGCGTGGGGGTGGGACAAATGGATTTCCTTTGTATTTCTAGAAACCAGTGGAGCATTTTTTTCCCCCTCTGGGACATGGCTTTAAAAGAAAGGTGCTTTCTGCTGCCTTGGAGTGGGAAGGAGCTACGAGGGCTTCCTGTCCTGACTTACTTCCTGTAGCTCGCTTGCCCCACACTCACTGCCTGTGGTCTCTGTATGTGCTTGATGATTTTTAAGTAAATCTGCTCCAGATTCAGTAGATGGACTTCATAGCTTAGGTTCTCCTGCCTGTTTTGCAGCCATATTATTATTTAGTTTCATATTTCTAGATTTTTATTTTCCTTTCTGTGAGGAATATGTTCTAAAGCAATGACGTTAGCTGGGCATCCTGGCTTATGTCTATACTCCCAGTACTTGGGAGGCAGAGGAGGGAGGGTTATGAGTTTGGGCCAGCCTGGGCTATATGAGACTGTCTCAAAAAAACCTGGGAATGATTGAATAAATTTTTAAAAATTAAGAAACCATGAGGTGATATATATATATATATATGTGTGTGTGTGTATATATATATATATTTTTTTTAAACAGGGGTTGAAGCTCTGGATTGTAGTACAAATAAGTTTATAGTCATTTTATCTTCAATACCACAGAGTAAATTAATAATACTCAAACACCTTTACCCCCATGTTTTCCCTCAAATGTCTCTTCCTTCCGTATAATTCTTGAGTAATTCTGGGATTCCAAACCGTTGGAATGTGAAAAGATGATTTCTAACTTGTTGTCAGGGCATTAAGTGGCTGCTTGGTACTGGTCCAGTTTACAGTTAGTTTTGAATCCCAGTCTCTGATTCTTTTTCTTTGTTGTTACCGTTACCCTTCAGCTGCCGTACTCGGTGGCACTTGCATATTCTGAATCTGAACATTTACAAAGACAGTTGGGACCGTTGGTCTCTTTGTGAGTTGGGACTTGGGAATTAGGTGTCCTCACTTCTCCCTCACCCTTATACGCTGTTAACGTATCCTAAACCATATTCAGCCCTTCACATTTGGCGCTGACAGATCTCTTTGCCTTTCTATTTCTGTTCTTTTTAACTCCTTTCAAATATGCTGTGTCACATATCAAAGTGTAAACTTTCATAGCCCAACAGTTTACTCACTTCTTCCAACAATGGCTCACCTCCTAAAGAGTTCCACCAAATGGGACCAAGCATTCAGAGTCTGTGGGGGCCATTCTCAATCAAACCACCATGCTATTTAAAATGCGTTTTCCCAACTTCTCAAAACCAACACACACTAAACATTTAGACAAATAGGTTACGACTATAAGTCATCTGACAGTTCGGGGGAGGGGGTTGATTTGAAGATATGCAAACTAAACGTTTGACTTTGCATTTTTGTTTAGGACATTTTTGACAGTGACTGGTATACCTCCCGAAACCTAATTGGGGGTGCCGACATCATTGTGATCAAATACAGTGTAAATGACAAGTTTTCATTCCACGAAGTAAAGGATAATTATATTCCAGTGATTAAGAGAGCATCAAACTCAGTTCCAGTAATCATCGCTGCTGTTGGTACCAGACAAAATGGTAAGTACACAACTTCCTTCTGCATAATGAGCGGGCAGGTGCCATGCTCACGGAGCTGAGATTAGTAGTAATTAATGGTTAATACAGTTTTATTCTGAAAGCCAAAAATGACTGTGGGTTCAGGTGCCAGCTGTCATTTCATTGTTCTGTAGTCAGACATCAGATGAGAGGTTAACAAACTTCCCTTGTGTTTCAGTACAAATCTTCCTTTAAGTTGCTCTTCTTCTGTACGTCGGTAATTGTGTTATCTGACATATGAAATGCATCACTAGGCTGGCTTTGAACCCTAGCAGTCACGCTTGGAGTATCTTAAGGTCCATTTAACTGGCAAGAATAGATTACCAATGAAGAGATGTGGGCAAATGAGCAGGACAGATAACTGGGAGTGAGCCAAACACAACAGTCCCTGAGGAAAGGACTGTTTATTGCCTCATGCTTGGTAGGTTCCATGGCTCTGGCTGTCCCAGTCTTTGCTGTTATGCATATGACAATCCAATATCTCAGGGACAAGTCAAAACTCAGTTTGATTTAGTAGTATTTGGTAAGTTTCTTTCTTCTTTCTTTTCTGTTTTCTTCCTTTCTCTTCTTTCTTTTTTTTTTTTTTTTTTTTTTTTTTTTTTTTTTTTTTTTTTGAGACAGGGTTTCTCTGTGTAGCCTTGGCTGTCCTGGACTTGGCTTTGTAGACCAGGCTGGCCTCGAACTCACAGCGATCCGTCTGCCTCTGCTTCCCGAGTTGTGGGATTAAAGGTGTGCACCACCACCGCCCAGCTCATATTTTGTAAGTTTACTCAGTGGTATTTCCTTAGAAAAGCTGCCTTTAAATTTTAATTTTAATTCTGTTTTTAAGAACCTTTTTTTTTTTAAATTACGGTATAGAAAAGTATCTTAGTTATGTTTCTATAGCTGTGATAAAACATCATGACCAAAAGCAACTTGGGGACCGTTGCACTTCCAGGCCAGTCCGTCGCAGAGGGAAGTCAGGACAGGAACTCTTGCAGGCAGGAACTTGGAGGTGGGAATGGAAGCAGAAGCCAGGGAGGGGTGCTGCTTACTAACTTGCTCTTCATAGCTTGCTCAGTCTGCTTTCTTATAGAACCAGGACCACCAGCCCAGGGATGGCGCCACCCCTGGGCTCTCCCACAACAGTTAATCAACCAAGAAGTTGTACCACAGGCTTGCCCGCAGACCAATCTGGCCGGACATTTTCTCAACTGAGGTTTCCTCTTCCAAAACGACTCTGGCTGCTATCAAGTTGACATAAAAACTAACCAGCATAGTAAGGAACATATAATTTGCTAACCCAAGAGTACAGCTTAATGTGTTTTACTTAGGCATTCATCCATGTCACAGATAAGGTTTAGGAATATTTACAGTGCTTCAGAAGACTTCCTTAGGTTGCGCCACCAGGTAATTGCACGCTCCTTAGAGGAAGCTGTTGCTCTGGCTTCTGATAGTCTCACCTGTCCTCCAACAGCTTTGCACTGTAGAGTGTGCATCTATCCCTTGTTCGTTTAATTGCTGTATATTATGCCGTTGTATAAATGTGCCATAAGCTATGTCTCTACTGTCCTTTTGACACTTGGATTGTTCCTTGGAGTGGACTGTTGGACCAGAGGGCAGGTGTATGTTTTGGACTATTACACAGAAAACAAGCTTGACCTGCCTTTGACCTCACAGTCTCAGGACTTCCCTATCTTTTTTTCTTTCCTGCTTCTGCTTCTTCAAAGAGTTCTCCTTAGTGTCGGCTTCAGTGCTCAGCCCAGCCTCCCCGAGCTTCGCCTTCGGCTGTTGCATTGACTGAAGTGAGCGCTCTAGGCGGCCGCGTCAAATTTGTTGCACTTTAGTAACAGTTCTCTCTTTGAAATCATTCAGACACTTTCCCTTCCTCTATGGCTACTGTTTCCTGCTTCTTCTAACCTCTGCCTTCCCTGGTCCCCTCCCTATCCACAGTGTGCACCAGCAACACAGAGAGGAGTTATTTAGTCCTCTGTCTACCTAGATCGTGAACTTGAACACTGTGCCCCTGGCTTTCTTTGTAAACATTTACAGTGGTATTTTCACTCTGCTGCTTTGACTGTGGTCTGTGCTCCCACCTGTGTCCTGATGAGATCCATCCGTTCCTTTTGCTCGCCCAAAATAGACCCTGCTGGACCCACCTTTCTCTCACATTGCCCGTGTCCAGGAAGTTAAGACACTTGTTTGGTTTTACCCCGAGGCAATCTCAAACTCGCTGCACTGCTGTCATCCCTGTTGGCTTTCAGTTCTTTGTCATTTAATCTTTTTTAAAGTTTTGTTGTTGTTGTTGTTGTTTTTTATCTGTGTGTCTGCATGAGGTTATACCTACCCTGATGATGCAGTCTTCTCATAGGCCAGAAGTAGATGTTAGATTCTCTTACACTGGAGTTACTCATGGTTGTGAGCTGCCCATTGTGCCCTCTGCAGAAGAAATAAGTGCTCTTAGGTGCCAAGCCATTTCTCCACGCCCTTATTTAATCTTTCACAGTAGTCTTTTTTGGTTTTCTAAAAGGGGAAGCTGCAGATATTTAGAGGTCCTCAAATTTACACAGTTTTTACACCCAGAAATCCAGGCACATACAAATATAAAAATAAATATTTATTTATAATGCACAAAGAAAAGACAACACATTTCAAATTTGAAAAAACTGCCAAATGCCACAAATGTCTAAAAAAATGCTTCTATTTGACAGATTACTACTTTTTTTAAAATTTTTGTCTTTTGTCTTTTGGGTTGTAAAGTCTTTGATGATATCTTCATATGAATTAGTTTGTGATATTTCCTGTAGACAGAGTGATAATTAGTTTTTCGTCTAATTTCTTCACACTGCACATCTTTCTGGCCCCATGCTGTGTTCACATTCCAGTTCAGCATTGTAGTTTCTGATGTCGAGTCGACGCTGTGGCCAGAATATCTCTGAAAGTCAGTTACCACACACGTACGTGCTCTAGGAGCTGCTGTAGACCACAAGTGACAGCTTTCTGAACCTAAAGTGAGTTTACTTAGTAGCATCTGGAAAGCGCTGGTGGCTCCTTCCGAGTGGCCTCATTCAGAAAAAGCCTGTCAGTGGGAAGAGTGGAAGGTATTAATCAAATACGTATTTTCTTTTGCTAATTTTAGAGCAGCACGTAACTCTGTGGAGAGTACAGTGTTGAGTTCTCTCCCAGGGACTTGCAGAGAAACTACAGAAGGCCTCGAAGCTGAAGCTTCATGGTAGAATGGCCTCTGGCCTCTTCCTTTTGCTTTCCCTCTTTCTGTAATCAACTCAGAAAAACCATGTCAGACTACAAGTCAGATCAGCACGGCCAGAGTTTAGAATCTTTGAGGAACTTCCTTGTTCACTTTTATTCTTCCAAACCTCAAACCTAAAATGCTGGCAAGAAGAAAATATCGAATCGCAGAATTTATAGCACACACACACACACTGGGCTTGGAGAGATGGCTCAGTGGTTAAGAGCGTGCCATCTGCTCTTCCAGAGGTCCTGAGTTCAATTCCCAGCAACCACGTGGTGGCTCACAACCATCTATAATGAGATCTGGTGCCCTCTTCTGGCCAGCAGGCACACGTGCAGGCAGAACACTGTATAAAATAAATAAATAAATAAATAAATAAATAAATAAATAAATAAATCTTTAAAAAACACACACACACACACACACACCTTTAGGATCTGACCCTCAATTCTTTAAGGATCGTTATGATTTATGAGGACTGGTTTTTCAAGTTCAATACTTTGTTATCTACTACTCTGCAGTATTTGATCCGTATCTGAGAGGGTGTCTTTCCAGACCTGCTGCAGGCAGTTTTCAGATCTTTCTTCCTGCTCCCGCAGTTCAGGTTCCTTTTAGGATGACGTTCAGAATTGGCCAGCTGGGTCCTCCTGGGGTGCGCACCACTGCAGGGGTCCTTGTGTCGTTTCAGGGAATCTGGAGACGCTGCCTTTAGTGCTGTCCTCAGTTTGTGTTGTGAACTCCTTATCTGAGATACAAAATCCTTCATGATCTGGATTCTGACGATTCCTTGAACATCGTGGGGGCACACTTTCCATTTTCTGTCACAGTCACACTGGACTCCTTAAAGAACCTGATGCGTTTCCTTGGTCTCTGAGCGTCTCTTACCTCCCAGCTTTAGCTCCCTGCACCCAAGACATTTTTGTCCTCTTTGTGGGCCTTCAGTTAGCTAGTGCTGCTAATCCCGACACTCTCTCCGGACACTCTTAACTTTCTTATTTTCTGTTGATGAACCCTGTTTCCCTCGGCTTCACTACCCTTTCTTTTTCGTAGCAGCTCACCCTGTAGCCCAGGCTGGTCTTGAACTCATGTTCCCCTTGCCTCTACCTCCCAGGCATTTAGATTACAGTATCCCTGTCTGTTGTTTTTTTCTTGCCCTCCTCTCTCTGGCTTGTACATAAGTTTTTCTGCCACTTTACTTGATTAAAATTCTAATTTCACCATTTTTTTGTATCTAAAAATCTCTATGTAGTTCATTCATAATTTCTTGTTCCTGACTTAAAGATACTTTTAGATACTTAGAGATACATTTGTTTAAAAATAATTGATTACAGTTAATTATTCTCTTTGGTTGAATGTCAAGTGGGCTTGGTTTAGGCATTGTAAGTCTGTTTGGTGAGGTTTTGTTTCAAGATATAGCTGTTTCTCAAATGGTAGGAAATGTTTTTCCTTTCTTTACTTTCGCACTCCATTTTCCCGGCTGGATTGATTCTGTTCTCTTGCTCTCCCCAGCTGCTGTCTGTGGCTAGGGTGGAGGTGAGAGTACACCCAGGGTCAGTGGGTCGGCCTCCTTCCTTCCACCAGCGAGCTTTGGCCAGCTGCCAGCCGTTCCTGCTTCCCACATATGTTCCTGCTTCCCACATATGAGCTGTGAGCACTCTGGACGTCGTTCCAGTGTGTGTGAGAGAGTCAGTGGACCTGGCTTCACACTCGGTTCTAGTCTGGTGCTGTCTGCTTTTGTTCTGCCCGGCATTCCTAGCGTCTGGGCTGATGTCATCACACACAACCTTAGTGTGGCATGTGCCATGTCCTCTCTCCCAACTTCTTCCCTCCCTCCCTCCTCTCCTTGGACAGCTTCCCTTTTATTTAGTTACTTGGGTGGTTGGGCAGGTAGGGGAGATGGCAACATGGGCTTACCTTGCCATCTTAAGACTTTAAAAGTGGACATGGGCGGGAGAGATGGCTCAGTGGTTAAGAGCACTGACTGTGCTTCCAGAGGTCCTGAGTTCAATTCCCAGCAACCACAAGGTGGCTCGCAGCCATCTATAATGTGATCTGATGCATACTATATACATAATAAATAAATCTTTTTTTTAAAAAGTGGACATGTGGGGCCGGAGTGATGGCTCCGCACCTGCTGCTCTTCCAGGGGACCTGAGTTTGATTCCTGGAACAGCTGCTTGGAACCCCAGGGAAATCAGCTCCTTTTCCAGCTTCCACAGGTACCCACACACATGTGGGGGACACACGTGTACACATAAATAGAAGTTATAGAAACAAATCATTTCTTTATTTTTTTTAGTGGAAATACGGTTGTTGTTGCTCTGGCCCACACCTCCGCCCACACTGTCGACTCTGACTGACGCTCCCTCGCGCAGCTCCCGCTGTCACCGGTTAGCAATGTCCTTCTTACCCTTGATTCACGCACAGTTCACGCCCTCTCCCTGGACCCTGTGGTAACTTTGTACACCTTTATGTTAGTGTTCTCTATGTTGCACACCTGCCTTGGTCAGTTGGTCCTCAGCTTTCCATCCCTGTGCTAATAAATGTTTTTGCCCAATGGGCGGGTCCATTGTTTTATAAAGACTCTCAAGTGAAGAAAGTAGTTTTCATTAACATCTTAACATGAACTGTGATTACGTGTTAGTTATAGAGCTGAATCTGGCTGCGACCTCACTGGCTTTATTGCTCCCCTCCCCCTCAGCCCCTCCAGTACAGTTCACTGAGCTGGGTTATTGTAATTCTCTTGGAGATCTTGGTAGACCTTATTCAGCAAAGCAAAGCTGTCTTCTCTCTCTCTCTCTCTCTCTCTCTCTCTCTCTCTCTCTCTCTGTGTGTGTGTTTCGCTGTCTCTCTCTGCCTCTCTCTGTCTCTCTGTCTCTCTGTCTCTCTCTCTGTCTTTCTGTCTCTCTCTGTCTCCCTCCCTCTCTCTCTGTCTCTCTCTCTCAGTCTCTGTCTGTCTGTCTCTCTCTCTGTCTCTCTCTCTCTCTCTCTCTCTCTCTCTCTCTCTCTCTCGTGTGTGTGTGTGTGTGTGTGTGTGTGTGTGTGTGTGTGTGTGTGTACATGCATTTGTCTATTTGAGACAGGGTCTTGCTGTGTGTTTGTAAGTATACATGCGTACCTTTGGCCTTGCTATGTAGCCCAGGCTTATCTTGAATTTGCTATCCTCATATTTCAACTTCTCAAAGGAGGTTGGGGCTGCAATTGTGTTTGACCCTATTACACTCTTTTTGTTTTGTTGGATTTTGTGTGTGTGTGTGTGTGTGTGTGTGTGTGTGTGTGTGTGTGTGTGACAGACTTGGCAATCTGGATGTCTTCATATTTGTGACAGACTTGGCAGTCTGGATGTCGTCATACTTAGCTCTGAATACATTTTTGGCTTTTTGGGTTTTGTTTTGTTTTGTTTTTTTTTTTTTTTTTTGAGGCAGTGTCTCGTGTTGTACAGACTGACCTTGAACTCATTGTATAAACAAGAATGACATTGAATTTATAGTCCGCTGCATCCACCTCAGCAGCCCTGGGATTGCAGGTGTGTGCCACACACCGTGGTTCATGCAGTGCTGCAGGATAAGCACACATCGGCAGCACAGTCTTTGGCTTTTAGTACACAGTGAAAATACCTTTGAAGGAGACATCTACACAATGTCCCTAGGATGAATTCAGTTTTAAGTTTCAGTAAACGGACATATTGTCTTTTAAGTTCCTTCTTTTTTTTCTTTCTTCTTTTTTCCCCCCAAGTTATCTTTCAAGCTCTGAAAGTGTCATATATTGCTGAGCTAGCATTTTTCAAAAAAAGTTTCTAAAACTTTCATGAAATGGCAACTCTTTAGTACTCTATCCTTGATGCTACTACTTTGAAAAAGACGGGTTTATTTGACTGCAGAACTGACCTGTTTTTATTAAAAAATGAAGACATTTTATGATAATATCTTAAAAGATTTTGTGTGTGTGTGTGTGTGTGTGTGTGTGTGTGTGTGTGTGTGTGTGAATGCGTGTGTGTGTGTTTGTATCCCAGGGCAAGTGGTGAAGACCTCTTTAACTCTGATTCCCACAGTCACTGTGGCCATGAGACAGGCAGATCTCTATGAATTCAAGGCCAGTCTGGTCCATGTAGGGCAGTGGAACCTGTGTGCCCTGACACCACCCTTTCTTAGGGGTCCCACCTCAGATACCCATGCATAACAGACATTTCCATTACGATATATAGCAATGGCAAATTACATATATTAAGTAACAGTGGCTATAATTTTATGGTTGGGGGGTCACCATGTGACAAACTGTAGTAAAGAGTCGCAGCGTTAGGAATGTTGTAACCACTGACATAGCGAGTTCCAGGACAGCCAGAGCTATTAGAGCTTGTCTCAGAAGATCCTCTGGTTGTTATGTGCTTAATGTGAATGCACTATAATCCAGAAATACTTTATTGACTCACCTCTAACCAGCTCCAGACAGACTTTTGCACATGGTAACTGCAGCTGCTTGGTGTGGGGACATAGGAACGGTTCAGAGGAGACCGTCAGAAGGGCCGATTGGGGAAATGTTGTTTAAAGCAGGTCTGAAGAAATCCTTTGAAATTCAGAAAACATGTAACTAGCCAAGTGTCAGCTGATTACATGACGGCTTTCCTTTCTGCTGAGCGAGCAGGAAGAAATGGCTTCAGTGACATGACAACAGGCACATGAGAGAGACGCGACTCCGCTGGCCTCAGTGGCAATGATGTTTTTCCTCAAGGTCGACTTGCTAACACTCCTGCATCTCAGTTTCATTTTCCTTCAAAGCACTGATGAATGTCATTTAACTTTTGTCCAGAAGTAAAGCTTGCTAAGGTGCCCTGCGTGCCCCCCACCCCCCAGGAGACCTTTGTAGACATAGGAGGGTCCTCTGTCTTCAGAAAAACCAAGGCACTGTTCGCAGAGGCCTTCCAAAGAGTGAGAGGAGCAATTGTTCTTTCTCAAGGCAGCCTAAGTGCTACGCAGACAGCTTGCTCCCAACTGAAAGTCTTAGAAAAAGTACGCTCACATAAGAGTGTATGTCGTAATTAAAGGTGCCAGGCTTACTAATGCTCCTAATCACTGTATTATGGGGTCTGATAATTTCTATACACACTTTTTAATTCTGTTTTTGGATTTGCCGCTTTTGTGTATCAGGTGACCCAGTGACACTTTTGTCATTGTTTTTCATCCTGCTTTGCAAGAATAAAACAAGTCACCTGACTGATCTGAACTATAGTTTCCTCCTCTATAAAGTGAAGATGAAAGTACATGATTTCTGAACTTTATTTTTATTTAATTTTTTTTTGTTTTGTTTTTGGTGACACAGTCTTTGGTAACTATCCTGGAAGTCACTATCTAGACTAGGTTGACTTAGAACTCACAGATTTCTGCCTGCCTCAGCCTCCTGAGTGCTGGGATTAAAGGCATGCACCGCCACACTCTTTGGATCTGAGCTTTAAAGTGATATAGTTCAGTGGGTAAAGGAGCTTGTAGCCAAGACGGAGGACGTGAGTTCAATTCCTGGAACCCTCATGGTGGAAGGAGAGACCTGACTCTACAAAGTTATCTTTTGACCTTCACTGAGACACTGGGGTGTAAGTCTCATACTTACACGTATGAGCACCATCTGTATACAGTAACTGTGCTGCCCATGCTTTTTCATGGCTCTTCCACACACTTCCACAGTTGTGAGGCTTGTTGGCAGGAGCTACTTTCAGAGTGATTTGCAGGCATGCTTCTCCTACGGCAGTGCCCTCTCTTCTTATAGCTGGGTAGGGCACACAGGCTCAGCTGTCTTTCTCTTAAAGGCTAACCTCCAGAGAGCCTGTAGGACTAGGCGTGGTCTTAGGCACACGTGTTGACATCTCCCCTAGCCTCAGACACATTTCCCTCACTCCTGAGAAGAGTGGTTCCCAGGGTCTCTGCTGCTGACTCTTGTTTGTTTTTAATCAACTTGACACTAGTTGCAGTCATTTGAGAAGAAGGAACCTCTACTGAGAAAATGCTTCTTTTGGCTGTAGGCAAATCTATAATAGGGCATTTTCTTAATTAGTGATTGATGGGGAGAGCCCACTCCATTGTGGGTGGTACCATTTCTGGGCTGGTGGTTCTGGCTTCTATAAGAAAGCAGGCTGAGCAAGCCAGTAAGCAGCACCCCTCCATGGCCTCTGCATCAGCTCCCGCCTCCAGGTTCCTGCCCATTTGTAAGTTCCTGTCCTGATGTCTTTTGATGATAAACTGCTCTAACGAAGCACTTCCCTCTCCAAGTTGTTGTCGGACGTGTGTTTCTTCTCAGCAGTGACTGAGCCACCTGCATACCATCCTCCGTCTTAGAGAGTCCTTCCCAGGGTACCACTACCAACAACATGCCTTCCTCAGAGTGACCACCTCCTATTTTTGAGTTAGCTGCTATTTGAGCATAGTACATCTGATGTTTATCCCTGAGAAGAAGCCAAGCTGGTTGATGAATATGGACCAGATGTGAATTTTGGGCCTCAGGAAGAATGTTTGTAAAGATATTGATAGGCCACACTTTTCCACTCATAAATAATGTCTGTTATACACACACGAACCCTATGTTCATTTTTTTTTATTAAATGCATTTGGTCTTTAATTTTTAATTTGATATAATTTTATCTTTAGAATGTTTTTAGGGGATAGGGTTGGGGAGGGGGCGTGCTCAGCAGGTAATAGCACTGGCTACTTTTCCAAGGGACCTGGATTCCTTTCCCAGCACCCACATGCTGACTCCTAACCATCTGTAATTCTGTTCCAGGTGATCCAGGGCTGTCTTCTGGTCTCTGCTAGACACACACACGGTACACCGACATACATTCATTCAAAACACCCAAACATAAAATAAAAATAAATCTTTAGGAATGTTTCACCACTAAACATTACGAAGGCACTTCACGTGACGTTTATGAGCTGGCGGCATGTAACTTTAAAATCAGGATAAAACTGAAGGTTCCATTAAAATAAAAGTCTAAGATGTATTCAAACTTGGTGAATATACTTAGCAGGCAATTTATGACAAAATAAGATTCATTCATCTTAGTTTATGTGGGCAGTCAGATGGTTGAATTTGATCTGGTGGTCTGGTAATAAGATGTTGGGTTGTGTAGCTGGCTGGTTAGTGTCATTGCTGTGCGTCCTTTAATAGTATCCATTCACCAACTTATAAATTCTCCTGTTTTCTAAAACGCCACTTGTTCTGATGATCAATACTAAGGACTTCACCTAAGGACTTCTTCTTTGTCAACGCTGGCCTTTTTTTTTATCGAGAGTTTGGTGTACAGTGATTCGATTCATTAATGCTCAAACTCCCTCTGTATTTTTTTTCCCTGTTTAGTTTTAAAACTCTCTGTTTCTACATTCCTTTCCTCAGAAGAATTACCTTGCACATGCCCCCTGTGTACCTCAGACCGGGGGAGCTGTGTCACTACCACAGAAGGGATCCAGCTTGCCAAGGAGCTCGGAGCTACATACCTGGAGCTGCACAGCCTCGATGACTTCTACATTGGAAAGTATTTTGGGGGAGTGGTAAGTGGAAAGGCCCGCGTCGTGTGGGGTCGTTCGTCAGGGTGGCACTTTAGCTATTCTCCAGGGCATCCGTTGGAGCGTGATTTGTGTGAACTTTGAAAAGACAATGAGAGATGGCGGCATCGGCTTGATCAGACATTCTTTGTCATCTATTATGATTTTTGGAATCTTTCAAAACCAGTACTCTATTGGTCCTTGTATAAGTCAAAAATCACCTGTTCTTACACAAACCTACACAAGTTCATAGTAATCGTGTGTGTGTGTGTGTGTGTGTGTGTGTGTGTGTGTGTGTGTGTGTATGAACATGTATATATGCGCACATTTATGCCTGCATGTGGGCATATATTCACACTTGCATGTGAAGAAGGCCAGAGGGCCACCTCAGGTGTCTTCAGACACTGTTCCCATTATTTTTTTTAAAGACAGGGCCTCTCACTGGCCTCTATTTGCCAGGTAAGCTGGGCTGGCTGGTCATTGTCCTGCAGAGCTCCACCTGTCTTTCCCACCCTGCTGCTGGCCCCAGAAGCAAGCATGCGTCACCATGCTCGGCACTGTTGGGGTGGTGGTGGTCAGGGGGAGGTAACACAACTGTTGTGTGTAGAGGCCACAGGTCAGTCACGAGTGTTGTTCTTCAGATGCCGTTCGCCTCTTTTACAGAGACAAGGTCTCACTGGCCCAAAGCTTGCCAGTGGCAAAGCTGGCTGGTCAGGGAGCCCCAGGGCTCCCAAAGTCTCTACTTTCCCTGTGCTGAGATAACAAGTACTCAAGACTTTTTATTCCCCACAAGCATTAGGTCTTTGTACTCGCAAAGCAAGGACTTTACTGACTGAACCATCTCTGCACCTTGGTTTAAAATAATCAGTACACAGCGGAGTGAACCTTGTAGCCTAAACCAGTGGGCCCTAAGAGTTCTCTTCATTAGTTGAAAAAAAACCCAACCATTTCTTTTATGCATGGTTTAGCAAGACGTCACAACCAATCTTGCTATAGTTCAAACATGCACGCAGTTCTAAATGCCTTCCCTTTGTGTGGCTCAGGGGACTATGTGCAAGAGGAGACAGAAAGCATGTAAAATGGATGACACCAAGAAGACAGTGCCTAACAAACAGAACAGGAGTGGCACATGTGAACTCACAAAGCATGCACAGCGTGCACAAGGCCTACCCAGGTCTAAGCCAGATGGGGTCCTAGTGCTCTGAGAGGGATGGGGATAAGAGGTCCTGTCCCTACAAGAAGCCATCTCCAATTGACAACCACTTGTAAAGGAAAAATTAGTTTTTCTTCAAGGGAGTCACGCTGAGTATACAAACTACTCT
The DNA here is from genome assembly GCF_964271855.1 of Acomys minous. Taxonomy (NCBI): domain Eukaryota; kingdom Metazoa; phylum Chordata; class Mammalia; order Rodentia; family Muridae; genus Acomys; species Acomys minous. The sequence continues at coordinate 78,752,546 of NC_140492.1, read as the reverse complement.
TAAGGCCCTACTCCCAGTAGCAGATGGCCAACAAAAGATGAACTCAGTGGTGTTCTTTTAGTTTTTTGTTTGTTTCAATCACACATTGATTTGTTTGGTCTCTTTTTTCCCCCTCTTATTGATCTTTTGCTTGTAGATTATGTTTTCCAATTTGAGTTTGTGTGTGTGTGTGTGTGTGTGTGTGTGTGTGTGTGTGTTTGTCTCTTTGTGTGTTTCTTGTGCCTTTTTTGTTTGGTAGTTTATTTGCCACACACACACACACACACACACACACACACACACACACACACATATAAAGAGAAAAGATGTGATGTTGGATGGGTAGGGAGGATCCAGGAGGATTTGCCGGGGGAAACATGATTAGAATATACTTTATGAAAATCTTATTTTCAATGAAAAGAAAACCACAGCTGTAGTCAGAAGACCGTTTATGTAGACAGTGTCTTGCCTGGCTTGGCGTACTCACTTGCAGTGATGGTGTGTCTTGTGGTCATTTTAAGTCTCAGCATTCAATACCTAGGCCATAGCTAAAACTAAGACTATAAGGTCTTTGGAGAATACTTGCATCACTTAACAACTTACTCCAAGAAGTAACCCTTCTCAATAGACAAACGTGATAAATGCCAGTGACAGTCAACACCAAAGACAACTGACCTTTGGACTTAACTTACACTTATGTTGAAACATTAAAATCACCATAGATGACGATAGAAATTTCATTCTCTGGAGTTCACTAACCTGACTATAATAAACAAATATAGATGATACTGATTTCTATTAAGCATAAATAAATAAAGTCCAGAATTTTTTTTGTAGTGGATTTGATATGTTTTGACTTGATCAAGAACTGTGCATTTTCAGGAGTTACTTAAGTAATTTATGTGGGGTGGATAGGTGTCATCTTAATGATTTCATTTGAAGGCTGTTTCATGGGTTGGATCTAGTTTCATTTCTGTTGGGATAAGGGTCTCCTGGCTCTATTCCAGCTGCTGGAGCCTGAAATACTTAGGGTCGTTCCTCATCTCTCTCTCTTCTGTGTCCTCCATGTTTCTGTTTCTTCATAATGTTTAATGGCGCAGTTGTAGTGATGGACATGGGACGGACTGAAGATGTGGGCAAGGTTGGGAGACATGGATGCTTCCTTTCTGTTAATGCTTAGTAAGAATCTGAAATAAAACCCAGATGATCTTGATGGTGTGTGTGTGCGCACACACCCATACACACATGTGCATTAATACATTTGCATGTGCCATTGTGCATACATGTGGAGGGTCAGAAGACTATCTTGGTCCCCTGGTTTGAGATAGAACCTCTTGCTCTCACTACTGCATATGCCACACCTGCTGTGCCCGGGAGCTTTGAGGACATCCTCTGTTCACGTCCCATCGTGCTGAGGTGACAGACTCATGTGACACTTCTGGCTGCCCTCGGGGCCCCACGTGTCTGTATCGAGCTCCTCACACTTGGTCAGCAAGTCTCTTGCCTCCACATGTTGAGCTGTCTCCTCGGGTCTCTCTCTAGGCTCGTGATTGTTAAGTGAAATGTTGCGGTAAGAGATTATGGCGTTTGCAAGGACCCAGGTGGAGATGCTGCTGCTGAAGTGAAAGGGCATTTAAAATCTTGTGTTTTAGTCAGGAATGAAGTTTCACGTTATTCTCTTCAGTCCTCAGAAAGAGGATGCCTGCCCATGAGGTGTAGAGAGCCCCACCATCTAGTTGTACCCCTTCCCACAGGTGTAAGTCACGGCATCCAATAGGATGTGACCACCTAGAGCACATAACTCTCCCTTTCTAGAACGACCAGTGCTTTTACAGGTGGCGATTGCCGTTTAGAGTTAAATTAATTGAAATAAGGCGAAAATGAAGTTCAGTCCCTTGAGTATTAGGTACAGGTCACATTTTCGAGTGCTCTGTGGCTTTCTTTGGCACACAGAGCTCTGTTGGACAGTGCTCTGACTAGGCTCCCAGACATAGGACTCAGCTTAGGCGGCCACTGATCTAAAGTCGGTTTCCTGGCCTGTGCAGGCCCACGAGAGGGCGGGCTGCATTGCTGGGACCCTTAGACCTGAGAGATGGCCAAGAGACGCCTAACTGTTTAAAGGGAACCATGGACAGGAGGAGCTGGAGGCTGGGGTATCCCCTCCGTGCAGAGAATTCCTTGAGCATGGGGGTGATAAGTGGGAAGGCAGAGTGGGGTGAAAAGAGGAGAGGTGGTCTTAGGGCCCAAGAGTTAGGAGTCACCTGTGTTGCACGTGTCTCTGAGGAGTTTGATTATTCAAAGCTAAAGCTGCTGAACATGCCTGTGTGATGATAGGTTTCTCGAAACAGGAAGATAGAATATCCTTTTCCCTTCAAACTTTGCTTTTTTGATTAACAATTTAATAATTGCTGTGTGGATGACATCTCTATGTGCTTTTACAACACCCAGACTTGCTGAGTTACTTCACAGGCCTGGAACCAGGTTAGTACCTGTTAAGAATTTTAATTTGTAAAGGATAGCACATTGAAGAGAAACAAGTGCAGTTGCCTAGCTGACAGGAGCATCCATGGCTATATCTGGCCATAGCTATTACTGCCTGGACTGTCACAGTATTAACTAGAGTGGTTCCCACCGAGGAAACTGCTACAGCCATGAAATTACAGTATGTTTGTTGCTTTTTTGAATATTCAAGAAAATAATTTTTCCATAAGTGGGTGTACCTGTGTCGAAACAAAACAAATCAACCCTTCTGAACATAATTTTAATATTAAAAGTGATTTACACTTGTTTGCTAGATTGGTGCTGGCATTGAAAACCATTGGCAGGTGTGATTTTGGAGTACAAATTATCGTGTCAGATGTAACTGTGATGGCCTTCTAATTCTGATTTGGTTCATGTTTTAGTTGGAGTATTTTATGATTCAAGCCTTAAATCAGAAGACGAGTGACAAAATGAAGAAAAGGAAAATGACCAACTCCTTTCACGGAATCAGGCCGCCTCAGCTGGAACAGCCAGGTGTGGATTCATTGAGACAACACAGTGACTAGTCATTCGTCACAGATCTTAGAGCGTGCTCAGGGCCCGGCTGCCATTCAGGGAGCCTGGGACAGGGCGGGGATGGGGGTGGGGCCTTCTCAGCTCCTGCTAGAGCAGAGGGCAGTTCAACCACACTTCTGAGAAATACTCATTCAGAGTTTGAGCCTGTAGACTTTTAGCATGTGGTAAAGAGGAACTGTTGAGATTGAAGACTTGTGTGATAACTTTTGAAGCCATTCAAAAATCTTAATTGGCTATTGTACAGTGAGACATCTAAAAGGCAACCTTGGGACACTTGTGAATTTTTTATTTTTTATTAAGCTCATTTTACTTTAACCATCCACTGGAATCCTTCAGCCAGAAAACAGAAATGGGAACAAGAACACTCTTCTTGGTCCTTAGAATTCCTTAACCTTTAGTTTATTTTTCAAAGCCCTGATGTCTTCTAAAACTCATTTAGACACTTACTCGATAATACTCGTCACTGTCCCTCAAAGTTTCTGGATGCTTTTCCAGCCAGTATACTAGAACGCATGCCAAGCCCTCCCCCGACCCCCGCCAGCAAGGGCAGGGCCCGAGTCTGGAGGCCTCTGGCCACAAGATACCTACCTCTTTCATTAACTCCAGAAATACTATTTTCTCTGCATTCACAAAATGTGGGGGGAAATCTAATCTAGGGAGTAATTCCTAGAAAGAGATGAAACAGAGGTTTGTGTAAGTGTATAGCTCTGAGGGCAGAGGCATCCCTGTGTAAGTGTATAGCTCTGAGGGCAGAGGCATCCCTGTGTAAGTGTATAGCTCCGAGGGCAGAGGCATCCCTATGTGAGTGTGACAGCTGTGAGGGCAGAGGCATCCCTGTGTGAGTGTGACAGCTGTGAGGGCAGAGGCATCCCTGTGTGAGTGTGACAGCTGTGAGGGCAGAGGCATCCCTGTGTGAATGTGACAGCTGTGAGGGCAGAGGCATCCCTGTGTGAGTGTGACAGCTGTGAGGGCAGAGGCATCCCTATGTGAGTGCTACAGCTGTGAGGGCAGAGGCATCCCTGTGTGAGTGTGACAGCTGTGAGGGCAGAGGCATCCCTGTGTGAGTGTGACAGCTGTGAGGGCAAAGGCATCCCTGTGTGAGTGTGACAGCTGTGAGGGCAGAGGCATCCCTGTGTGAGTGTGACAGCTGTGAGGGCAGAGGCATCCCTGTGTGAGTGTGACAGCTGTGAGGGCAGAGGCATCCCTGTGTGAGTGTGACAGCTGTGGGGGCAGAGGCATCCCTGTGTGAGTGTTACAGCTGTGGGGGCAGAGGCATCCCTGTGTGAGTGTGACAGCTGTGAGGGCAGAGGCATCCCTGTGTGAGTGTGACAGCTGTGAGGGCAGAGGCATCCCTATGTGAGTGTGACAGCAGTGAGGGCAGAGGCATCCCTGTGTGAGTGTGACAGCTGTGAGGGCAGAGGCATCCCTGTGTGAGTGTGACAGCTGTGAGGGCAGAGGCATCCCTGTGTGAATGTGACAGCTGTGAGGGCAGAGGCATCCCTGTGTGAGTGTGACAGCTGTGAGGGCAGAGGCATCCCTATGTGAGTGCTACAGCTGTGAGGGCAGAGGCATCCCTGTGTGAGTGTGACAGCTGTGAGGGCAGAGGCATCCCTATGTGAGTGTGACAGCTGTGAGGGCAGAGGCATCCCTGTGTGAGTGTGACAGCTGTGAGGGCAGAGGCATCCCTATGTGAGTGTGACAGCTGTGAGGGCAGAGGCATCCCTGTGTGAGTGCTACAGCTGTGAGGGCAGAGGCATCCCTGTGTGAGTGTGACAGCTGTGAGGGCAGAGGCATCCCTATGTGAGTGTGACAGCTGTGAGGGCAGAGGCATCCCTATGTGAGTGTGACAGCTGTGAGGGCAGAGGCATCCCTATGTGAGTGTGACAGCTGTGAGGGCAGAGGCATCCCTGTGTGAGTGCTACAGCTGTGAGGGCAGAGGCATCCCTATGTGAGTGTGACAGCTGTGAGGGCAGAGGCATCCCTGTGTGAGTGTGACAGCTGTGAGGGCAGAGGCATCCCTGTGTGAGTGTGACAGCTGTGAGGGCAGAGGCATCCCTGTGTGAGTGTGACAGCTGTGAGGGCAGAGGCATCCCTGTGTGAGTGCTACAGCTCTGAAGGGGTAGGAGGGCACGCAGCACAACAAACCTAATGCTAGAGAGGGGTTGCCTCTGCTTAGGCAAGAAGTAGCCAGTGAAATTTTAATATGAGTTGAAGATTAGATGAAATTGTAGGGTTATTGTTAATTTCTTAACCTATTATGATGAATAGGTCAAGGTTAAGAGATAATGTGAAATATTTTCAGAGCCACAGTGGCCTGATGCCTGCAGCTGGCTCTTAAGGAATTCAGCTGCTGTGTGTGTGTATTTGTTTATATCTGTGTTTGTCTTAGTGTCTGGAGATAAGGTGCTATGACAACGTTCATAACTGCAGGATGAAGTTAAGGGTGTGTGTGCTCACTGTTATCATTTGTGCAACTGAGTATAAATATAAACATTAAATTACACTCATCATTATTGGCATTTTGCATCATCATCATCATCATCATCATCATTATTATTATTATTATTTCTACTATTAGTTAATAGAATAATTAGGTACTTTTCATCATATGTTGGCTGTAGTTCACTGTGATAATGTTACTGTATTTTGTGAAGAAGTGTAAGAGATATGTTTGAAAGCCCCGGGTACAAAGAAATGATGAGTAGCTGCCACATTGTATATATGCACTGAATAATCAGTGTGTATTCCATAAACGTGAAGTATTCCTATTTGTCAAAAAGAAAAAGACCTCTAAAGTAGGCACTGAAAAGCTATTTGTTGCATGAATATAAATATAAACCAAGAAAATGCAAATTGCAATTGAGGAATCATTTCCACTTTATAAAAGTTCAGATAAGTAAAATGTGGTAAATTCTGGGGCCTTAAATACTTTCAAGGTTAGAAAAGACCAACTAGTGTAGACGGCTAGTGGATCTGACTGACCCAGAGGAGGGAACATCGTCATCTCTCAGTGGAATCAAGCATCCCACACCCTGAATCCCACCCTCTGCCGACGGTTCTTCATCGAGGGACTGCGTAACATACAGGGTATATTGTATATATAGGGTGGTATATTGTATATATAGGGCAATACACGGGGCATATTGTACATATAGGGTAATATTCAGAGTATATTGTATATATAGGGTGATACACAGGTATGTTGTATATATACTGGGTAATATACAGGGTATATTGTATATATAGGGTAATCCACAGGGTATATTATATATATAGGGTAATACACAGAGTATGTTGTATATATACTGGGTAATATTCAGGGTATATTGTATATACAATGTACAAGGTCCCAGCAGTGTCAGCAGATACAGCCTGTGCATTCAGTTTAGAGAGCCGTGGGCCAAGTACTAAGTAAAATCCCAGCCAGCATGAGTGCTTCCTCAGTGTCTCTGGGGCTGACTTATTGTCATGATTAGTCCTGGGCTCTGGGAACACATGGCATTCAGGCTGTTAGTATGTAGGTCCTGTGAGGGTCCCTGCCAGGAAGGGAAGGTGGGCTCGGGGCTCAGTGCAGGGAGCTTGGCCTGCAAAGCTGCTTATCAGGGCCACAGACCTGCTTCCAGGCTTTGTTTAGCATAAAGGGTTTCTGTGGCTAAAGGAATTAACTCCCCTCACTTAGATCATAGCATGCCGTGCTCTGGCAACCTTTCCCTTGTGGCTCTCTGGGCTCGCCGGCTAGAGGCCAGACATCTTACAGTTAAGTTGCGGAGGGAGGACATGACCTGTGGATATCCTGGGCTGATAGAAAGGTCTTCTGCCTTTGATAGGAGCAAACTAGTCATGGCAAATCTAAGGTAATGTCCTCTCTAGGAACCCATGGGTCGCACGCAACACCCTGGCTAAGGTATCCTGAGCGGAAAGAAGTGTTTGCTGGTTGGTGACGTAGATTATTTTACTAGAAAGAAAAAAAAAAAGACTAGGATCAAAGTTAAATTGTTAATGTGATTTCAGACAATTAGAGTAGTTAGAGTCGAATTTTCTGGAGACCCGGGAACATGCAGACCCTGAGCGGCTTGACCCTATTGCAGAAGCTCTGCCGATGTGAGAAGAAGCTCTTCAGAACCTAGTTGGTTTTTTTTAATCTGGTAGAAAAATAATGATGTCTCCCAAGCCTCACTAAAGTGCTGTTCTGGGGGAAATGTTTTGAGACACACAGATAATGAGAAATGTTATTTTATTGCTCGTACCAGGAGATTTTTATTTTCACTACAAAGTATAAAATCGTATTCACATGTGTTCTGTAAAATGCGCTTCAGTAATCTCTGATGAACCAGCTTATACATGCTTAGAATAAGCTGTACAAAATCACTGATTTGTAGGTTAAAAATGGGCAAGTATTTGGTACTATATAGGAGCTCAACTCGTTTTTAAAGAACACCCATTTTTAATTATTGACCCTGTAGTCTTAAGAAAAATGGGTTATTATTTAACTTTTCCATCCAAAACAGAAAAGATGCCCGTCTTGAAGGCTGAAGCATCGCACTACCACTCCGACTTGAACAACCTCCTCTTCTGCTGCCAGTGTGTGGATGTGGTGTTCTACCACCCCGAAGTGACAGGCGTTGTGGAGGCTCACAAGATCGTTCTCTGTGCCGTAAGCCACGTTTTCATGCTGCTTTTCAATGTGAAGAGCCCTACCGACATCCAGGATTCCAGTATCATCCGAACCACCCAGGATCTTTTTGCCATAAACAGAGATGCTGTGTTTCCCGGTGCTAGCCAGGAATCTCCCAGCAACCCACCGCTGCGAGTCATAGTTAAAGATGCTCTCTTCTGCTCCTGTTTATCAGACATTCTGCGCTTCATTTACTCAGGTACCTTGTGGAGTGCTCTGGTCCCTTACACTCTAGTAAGCCTTTTGGATGAAGATGCCTGTGTCTGTGAGAGTTTTGGGTAGTTTTACATGTTTCTTATCCCCTGACATCTGAGGTGATGCTTACCCATGAAGAGTTTGCTTTTTATGTAGAAATACCCAAGTGTTTCATCTTCATGTCAAATTTATTTGCCTTAAGGAAAACAAATGGCAGAATCCCATAGCATACAACTTGCTGTTAGCCGTCTTTAACTGTACAGTCCAATACATTTAGACAGACTTTTACAGTACAATTACCATTTTCATTCATCTTTGTAATTCTTTATTTTGAAATTCGAAGGTCTGTCCCGTTAAATGGTAACTTCTTCAAGCCCCTGGTAGCTGCTTCGCTCTCCACAGCTGTGATTTGACTACTCCGTGTGCCTGCATGAATACAGTCAGCGTGCTTGAGATTTGGGGACTGGATTGTTTCACTTAGGAAAGGATCTTCAGGGTTCATCTATGATGTCATTTCTTAATGCTTTGGAAAGAGGAAGGCAGTTGTTAGGAAAATTAAAAACAGAATTGCCACATAGTATAGCAATTTATTTCTGGGTATATACCTGAAATAATTAAAAGCAAAGTGTCAGAAAGAGTCACGCAACCATGCCTTAGATATCATAGCTAAAATGGTGACTGTGATCCAGAAGCCATCAGTGGATTAGTGAGCAAACTAACCCTGATATATGTATGCGGTAGATAATTTCTCACCTCTAAAAAAATCAAGATGTCTTTTTTTTTCTATTTGAATTATGGTTAGGTCATATAATAAGTTAAACCTTAGTTATGGGTTTTTTAAAGAAGATGGAGTTGTTTTTTGTTGGAAATGTGGGAATAATGTTGTGACGGCTTAGTGGTTTGGAAAATTCACAAGTTCCCGTGGGGCACGCTGCCTTCAGCTTGGCAGGTGTGCATACATTTCAGTGGCCTTGGAGATCAGGTGCAAGTAGCTAGGGACATCGAATAACTAGTTAATGACTTCTATTAATTCTATAGATTTTAATGTTTGAGCTTAGATTCTCCCAGCTCAGAATTCAGTACTAATTCTAGAAGACCCCAAAGTGTTTGCATGTTAAGAAAAATGTTTGCCATGACATGTCTGAGGAACTGTGAAGGATGTGTTTGCATTTTCACTGATTTTTTTTTAAAGATTTATTATGTCTATAGTATTCCTCCTACACACCAGAAGCAGGCACTAGATCTCAGTGTAGATGGTTGTGAGCCACCATGTGGTTGCTGGGAATTGAACTCAGGACCTTTGGGAGAACGGGCAGTGCTCTTACCCTGTGAGCCATCTCTTCAGCCCCTAATGAATACTTTTTTTTTCTTCTTGGAGACAGGGTCTCTGTGTAGCCTGTCCTAGACTTGCTTTATAGACCAAGTTGGCCTCGAGCTCACCATGATCCGCCTGCCTCTGCCTCCCGAGTGCTGGGATTAAAGACGTGTGCCACCACGCCCGGCTGTATTTAAATTTTCAATAGTTTTCCCGTTGAAATGCAGGAAGGCACATGAGCACTCTGCGTCATTTATGCTGTCTTTAATATGAGAGCTGTAAAGCAGGTCCACACACCCAGAGGCTGAACCTGCCGGGCATCCTCCCAGGGAAGATGCTCTTTTACATGGTAAAGTCAAGCAATACACAGAGATGGGGGTGGGGAGGAAATGCAGGACGGTGGGCAAAAGGGGGAAAGAAAAGATTCTCCCCGAACCTTGCCCATTCCCGTCAGTTACCTGTGACAGCTGGATTCTCTCAGCTACAGTTAGAAAGAGGTTTTACTCACGTATACAGATGCTCTGGTAAATGTGTAATCCGCTGTCCTCTGGGGACCATACGTGCGCGTGCATCAACAGGACTTGGAGCGCAGAGGGGGAGATGAGGCCATCGGGGCCCGTGGGAACCAATCCTGTCACACTTAGGAGCTGTGATTCCTTCCTCAGCGTGACCAGGCTGGGCCTTTGAATGCTCCTGTGTGGTGGTGGGGGAGGGGCAGCGGGCAGTAGAGTGGGTAAGACAAGAACTCAGTGAGGAAGCTCCCATCGGTCAGGCGCACAGCTACAGTGTGGCCTTTTAGCGTTAGACTAGCGCTTTTAACGTCCTGGAGTTGAGGTCACCTGGAGAATCCCGTGCGTGTGCAGGATCTGATGGTGTGGCCGGGGTGGGGTGCAACGTGAGCTATTTTTTCCTCCATGCTCCAAGTGATGTTTCATACTCTAAGGACAGCTGGGTGTCCCACCCACGGGCGGTGGTGAATTGAGAGGCTGGGCTGGGAAGCCGGCTGGGAACTGACGGAAAGTGCAAGGCTATCGAATCCAGAGCTGTGTAGCTTTCTCCTCTTGTTGTTCTGTCCTGTCTCGGCCCAAAGATGGAGAGTGGATCTTAGCAGATGAGTAGAAGTTTAGGGAGCAAGGAAATGGGGTGCTTGGGCACAGCAGAGGCGGTGGAGGCTGTAGGGAAAGAGAGCTAGCTTCTTAGCCAGTTCAGAGCTTTTGTACTTGGGCTCTGGTCTCCTGTGTGCCAACCAGCAGGAGGTGGAGGAGGGTTTGACCTTGACCTGGAGTATAAGGAGCCTGATGCGTGTCTGGCACTGTACGTTCTTACTAATTCTTTAATTATGTGCAAATGAGACATCTGAATTGAACGGAAATAAGCTTAAGTTCTGTCTTAAAAGATACTAAAGCTATCACTGCACAGTTTTAAAAATGCATGCTTATTACAAGAAAAAAAAACCCACACAAAACAGAATGTCTGACTATCACTGCTGTTTTCTGTAATAGATTCTCACTGGCTAATAGATTAGTACTTCAAAAATACTCATTTTTACTAAATGAAACAAAACCCTAAGGTCTACTTTATTTTTTTTTTTTATGGAGTCTCCAATAAGGACTTAAAAGTTTCGTTAAAACATTTTCAAATCTCGGCACAGAACACAGCTCTCAAGGCCCGGGCTTGTGCAGCGGTTGCTTCACAGTCCACAGGTCACAGGGTGTGTCGGGGGACCGTGGAGGACGTGAGCCATGGCTTGTCAGTCAGGCAAGAACAGAACTCCGTGGCACAGCTTGTTTAGGAATATTTGTCCTGAGCAAACAGGAGCTAAAACCCTACAATAAACATACCTTCTGCCCTTAAAAGAAAAGTCAACCAGGCCACTGAGGGTACTTTTAAAATAAACAATTCTTTTTAAGTAACAGGCTTGTCTTTTGCCTGGAGAAATTGGATTGTGTGGATGTTTAGGTTGATACTTAGAAGGCACCTATTTCATAGACTGGTTAGCATTTTATACTCAGATATAAGCCTTCAAGTTTGTTTTCTTCTGAAAGGTTTTGAGTAACTAGATATAGTCCACGTGTGTCTGGTTTATATATGTTAACGTTCCACTGCATAAAAGGAACAACATGTAATGTGTTAGTGTTTTATAACCAAGGCCTGAGGACAAGGACTAACGGCAGAGTGAGCTCTGTAGTTTCTGAGTCCAGGAAGTTATCCTGAAACTACACACACTTGTAACATTCTTATAACACTTGGTAATTAAAGGCTTGTAAGTTCCCGAGTCAAATGATCTCGGATAGTTAGAAATTGAAACATTCTGTGAGAGACCCAAGAAGGTAGCTTCTAAGCTGGACCTGTCAAGATGGCCCAGAATTCCACATCACTCACTGAAAGGCAGATGAGCATGTGGCCCGAGCTTCGGGCTTAGTTTGCGTGCTGTGCATTCTTGGAATTATTCTGCAGCCTGCTCTCTTCTGTACAACAGGAAACAGCACAGGATATCCGAGTGCACTTTGCTCCTCAACAGGCTAGGTAAATTACCTAAGTGCTGGAGAAATTATCCCTAGAAAACCCCAGTGATCAGTGCAAAGTGAGTAGCTGCTGCAGCTCCTGCCACATGACACCGAGCCTATTGTTGACGATGCTGTACACAGAGACCTTGTTCAGTTCAATTGTTAAACATTTGCACCACAGAAAAGATGCCCTAAGCCAGAGGGTTATTGGTTTATAGCAGTTAAAGTGTCTATGATAACGTGACTAGCCTTTCTAGTTACGCAAACAGCCCACTTGTTAGTGCTCTCAGGAGGTTGACCTACTTTCATTCTTCGTCATTGGCTCTTGGTGAGTCTGTTTTCAAACAGCCAAGTGGCCCCACGAGTTTGCCTGTTGATTTAGGTTAGTTGATGTTTGCTTGCTTTTTAGATAATCCTTTGAATGGAGCTATTATGTAGATGTTCTTTGGTTAATACAACTTTACTTTTGTTAGGTGGATGCAAGTTTTGCCTAACAATGGCAAAGGTCAATACAGAGACTGTAACCGTGTTCTCCTTCAGTTCAAATGAGTGGAGACAAAAAGAGAAAATACACCTGTTGTAGGCTGTGTGCTACTAACTGGGTATTGATCACGTCTGGGATTTTTAAAGTGAGAACATGGTCCATCAACAATAGCATTAGGGTACATTAGGGGGTCTGCGAGGCTTTAAAACATGTCAGTGTCTGGGACCTGGCTCCAGAAATTCTAATTTAGAAAAATGAGGTTACCTCTTATGTATCTTGTAAACTAATTCTCTTCAGGTCAATATAATACACAGGTAGGATGGAGAATCAATCTGGGCTCCATTAGTTTCTAAGGTATTTGATACACTTGCCTTTTTTTTCTGTTTTAGTGTATGAGGTTTATTGCACAGTGGCTGGGGGGGAGGTAGCAGAAAAGTTAGTTACAAACGCAATGCACAATCTCTTGTCACTCTAGTCATTCTAGGCATTAGCAGATGGACATGGGGCTAAGCATATAGCTCTCTGAGGTGTTGGTGTCTGGGCTTGGTGTGCTGGAGTCTCCCAGCCGCAGCCTACTGCTTAGCAGTGTAAAAGGCTGTTCCATGACGCTCTGGCCTTGGGTGTCCACAGACACCTTGGTCTATAGGCCTCAGAGGATACTGCCCAGCACTGACAGAGTGCACCCAGTGAGCCTGTGGTGAGGAGATTAAGAGGCTACAGTAAGGAAGATGTGTTCAAATGCACCAGGATTTAGCAAGGACAAAGAATGGATCTTCCAAACACTTTTGGGAAAAAAACTTACAAATACTTTCCCTTTTTGGTTTTTTGAGACAGGGTTTTTCTGTGTAGTCTTGGCTATCCTGAACTCACTTTGTAGACCAGGCTGGCCTGGAACTCACAGAGACCCGTCTGCCTCTACCTCCCCAAGTGCTAGGATTACAAGCATGAGCCACCACGCCCAGCTTTACAAACACTTTTAGGGAAAGACTTTTGGCACCCTCTCCTGATAGTGTCAATGACCAGGGCATGGGGCATCACGAATCACTTTTGAATGCAGAGATCCTGGCATTTTTTTATATAGACCTTTTGTGAAAGCGTGCACAGGAAGTTTCCTGGAAAGATGATCCAAAGAACGTGACAGATTGTGAAAAGAATATGTGTGCCCTGATGAAAATCACTCACATAAAAGAGGAAAAGAGAGGGGAGACAGTTCTTAGAGACTACACATCCTTCTGGTATGTGAAAGGGAAAGTGGCCTAGCAGGGAAGTGAGAATAAAGGGTTGTCATCAGCAGAAGGAGGCAGTGGTGTGCTGGAGTCACGCTGGCACCTGTGTGGGTAAGGCCAATCCCAGGGTCTGGGTTACCATGTCGTTAGCTCGGATCCTCCCCTGCTGTGAGCGTTTATACAATAGAAATGGTAAATGTTGCTGAAGGGGAGGTGAGAACGTGGAAGCTGTCCAGGATTGCTGAGTGCCTGCACTGGAGAGATGGCTCAGTGGTCAAGAACACTTGCAGAGGACCCAGGTTCCCTTCCCAGGACCCACATGGCTGCTAACAACTGACAGTAACTCCAGTTCTAGGGTATCTAGCGCCCTCTTTGGTCTCCTGAGGTGTGGTACACTTACATGGATGCAGTCAAATATTTATACACATACAAATAAGCCAATCTTGGGGCTGGGGAGATGGCTTAGCAGTTAAGAGCACTGGCTGCTCTTGCAGAGGACCTGGGTTCAATTCCCAGCACCCACATGGCAGCTCACAACTGACTGTAACTACAGTTGCAGGGGATTCACCCCCCTCCTTCCCTCAGACATACATGCAGGCAGAACACCAAATCGTGTAAAATAAAAATAAATAAAAATTTAAAAATAAACCAATCTTTAAAAAAAAATTAACAAGCAAGTGCCAAGAGCCCCGAGCTTCTGGGCTCCAGAGCTCTGGGATCAGGTCCTTCTGGTCAGTGTTGGTTCCCACTGGTAGAAGCTGACTTCAGTGACCTCAGCTCATTGGCTTAAATTGTGAATTATATACTCTGCTCAAGCCTTAGTCTCATACGGGATGGGGGGTTGCATCTTCAGAGTGGTGGGTGTAGGCAGGGATAGACTAGGAAAGAAAATTAAGAGCAGATAGCAAAAGGTCTTGATTCCCCACCCAGCAGCAGGGGAATAGGTGACTCTCTTGAAGTCACACCATAGTGAAAGGCAGAGATAGCATTGGAGTGAGAGCCTCATTACTGTACCTGTGTGCGGCACAATGCTTTGGTTGTATTTTTAGGAGTTGGAACCTCCTGTGCATTATGGGGTGGATGAGGGCAATCCCTTGTATGGTGGTTTGAATACAAATGGCCCCATAGGCTCATATATTTGAATGCTTAGTCACGAAGGGGTAGAAGTGTTTGAAAGGATTAGAAGGATTAAGAGTTATGGCCTTGGAGAGATGGCTCAGTGGTTAAGAGCACTGCCTGCTCTTCCAAAGGACCCAGGGTTCAATTCCCAGCACCCACATGGCAGCTCACAACTGTCTGTAACTCCAAGATCTGACACTCTCATATTAAGGCACATTAAAATTAAATAAAATATTAATTAAAAAAAAAGAGTTATGGCCTTGTTGGAAGAAGTATGTCACTGGGAATGGGATTTGAGGCTTCAAAAGTCTAGGCCCAGGCTCTCCTTTGCTTACCTGACTGCAGATCAGGATGTAGCTCTCAGCCACTTCTCCAGCAACCACCTGCTATGTTCCCCGCCACGATGCTAATGGACTAAACCTCTGAAACTGTAAGCCAGCCCCAGTTAGCTGCTTTCTTTTTTATAAGAGTTGCCTTGGTCCTGGTGTCTCTTCACAGCAGTAGAACTGTGGCTAAAACACTTTGGAACATCATGAGCACTCATCCTACTTTTGAAAACTTAGCTGGAATAATAGGATAGATCTCACGGATGGAAGATCATCGGGGAGGCTGCTTAGGAGATCGAGCCCTGCAGGCCACGTGAGAGGAGGGCCGGGGTAAAGGTTGCCTTTGGCTGACCATAAAATGGAATTAGAGAAAGGAAGGAGGCTTATAGACGGGGAGGCCAGAGTGAAGGAGCCCAGAAGAGTACCCCTGAAGTTGGCAGGATGGAGACAGAGTTCAGGAGGAGACCAGGCAGCTGGTGTTGTTGCACTGGCTGGATCACAGATCATCAGAGCCACCTCACTGCCTTCCTGAGTCAGCTCTGCAGAGTTTCAGGCCAGGCATCCCACTCTGAGCCGGACGGTGCACAAGGCCTTCTGAATCCATTGCTTCTGCCGTGTGGCTCTCCAGACCAGTGATATGCTTTTGCTGTCCACTAGTGATGATGTCATTCAACCTTGGGAACGGCCATACCAACCTTCATCCTGGGAGCAAATAAACAACTTGCCAGATTGCTTTTCACAGAAACTTACTCCTCCTAGCCAAGGCTGCTAAATCACTAAGCTGAACATCTGCTTCAAACTTGGCGGCTGTCAGGGAAGAAGACAGTTTAGAGCAGCGGTTCTCAGTCTTTCTAATGCTGTGACCCTTTAATACAGCTCCTCATGTTGTGGTGACCCCCCAGTCCGTATAATTACTTTTGTTCCTACTTCAAACCTGTAATTTTACTACTGTTATAAATTGTAGTGTAAATATCTGTGTTTTCTGCTGATCTGTGAGTTCTGTGAGAGGGGTTGGTCCACCCAAAGGGGTCTCAACCCACAAGTTGAGAACCACTGGTTTAGGGGAAGGTAAACTGACTTGTTAAGCACACACTTCAATAGACGTGTTTGCTATAGAAAAATTAAAATACTGAGGAAGGGAGCGTTGACAGTCTAGAAAGAGACCAGCTTTTCATAGGTCTTTCTCATACAGGAAAATCTGACTAATTCCTTTCAGGTGCTTTTCAGTGGGACGAGCTGGAAGAAGATGTCAGGAGGAAGTTGAAGGATTCAGGGGACGTTTCCGATGTCATCGAGAAAGTTAAATGCATTTTGAAGACACCAGGAAAGGTAACTTAATTTGACTCTGAATTATAACTGGGTTATTTTGATTACTGTAACATTGAGTCACTAGCAAAGTTAAATAATTCATAAATATAAATGTTTTCCCTCTGTATGTGTTTCTGTTTTAAATATTTAAACAGAAACATATGTATTTCTTACTAAGATTTAAATTTATGTGAGGATTAAAATATGTGTGAGTCATGTCTTTGAAATGTTCATTTGTGAATTCTGCCATCGGAACTCCCCACTAGAGCCCTGTGAACAGAGACCAGCCTGCCTCTGCATTCCTGAGTGCTGGGACTAAAGGCGTGCCCCTCTGTCCACCCCCTCTGTCCCCCCCTTGCCCAGCCACCCCCCCAACCCCCCCCCACCCGGCGCCTGGCCCAAGTTAGGAATGAAAGGCCACCTGGCTCCTGCACCTACAGCTGGCTCCTGCACCTGCAGCTGGCTCCTGCACCTGCAGCTGGGCCTCCAGGAGGGACACTTTGTCACATGACATATTTTAAATCCAAATTGCTTTGGGAAGTAGGGTTGCTCCTGTGTGAACTTTTTTTTTTTTGAAGAGTTCTGAGCAATAAATTTAACCAAATAGACAGTTGAGGAGTCTCTTGAGTACATATTCAAAATTACAAACTGAGGTTCAAGGTTATAAAAATACTGATGTTGTATGGCCATAAACCTCCAATGATTTAGGTTGTACAGCCTCTGTAAAGGTTTTAAATGTAGATTTGTTAAACTTTAAGACAACTGTATTGCACAATTTAGCCAGTCTATTCTTATTTCAGATTCTGTGATAAGCAAATTGGCTACAGTAGATTAAAAAGGTAAGTTGTGTGCAATGCTTAGCAAAATAAAGTTGTTCTTTGAATATAAGAAAAATATCCCTTTAGTTCTTTTACAGATGACTTGATTCTACAGCCTGCATCACTGACATTTAAAGTTAAAAGCTTAAAGATGCAAACTGTATGCGTTTTTCATTCTCTGGTTTTTAAAACTTGTCTTATGTTCATTTAGTGTGTGTGCATCTGTGTGTGTGTGTGTGTGTATGTGTGTGTGTACACACATGTACACAGTCATGTATGCCAAAGAGTACATATGGAGTTGGTTCTTCCTTCCACACAGTGGGCTACAAGGATTAAACTCAGACAGCAAGTTCTTCACTCACTGAGCCGTCTCTCTGCCCGCACCCATTTATTTGAGGCAAGAGCTCATTGTTCTAAAGCCCAGACCTACTGCACAGTCTCTTCATAGCGCAGGCTAGCTTCAAACTTAGGACTCACAGTCTCTTCATAGCCCAGGCTAGCGTCAAACTTAGGACTTTCCTTCCCTGGTGCTAAGGTTGCATATATGTCACCACACCTGGTTTGTAGTAGATTTCATGAAGATTTGTAGCTTTCTTTAGTCGGGAACAGGATTTGACAGAAATATATAATTAAGGGGTAAGGTCTTTTGTTGCAGGAACTCAGTGTGGCAGGCATCCCCCCAGCTAGCCAGCCTTATAGGAGTCAGGAAGTTAATAGCTCTCTTCCAACCGAACTCAACTTTGTAACACTAGCAAATGCCAAATACCTGCATTCTGTTTGTTAAAACAGTTTGATGAACTAATTTATAAACCAGCAGAAATTCTCTCTCTCCCCATCTCCCCTCCCCTCACTTCATACATGGTGTGCATTTCTATAAGATTCACCGTGCACAGACTCATAACCTTCATCTATACGGGTGTGGAGGGTCGTGGTGCTGTTATGAACCTGTGTCTTTTCCTTGGGTCTGATTTGTGACCTGTTCCGTTGAGGTACTGAGAGTAACATCACCTCTGCCTGTTGTGGGAAGTCTGGGCTGTGGGATTCTGCAACACTGAGCTCAATTCCCTCTGCACAGGTGGGAATTGGGAATGAGTTAGGAATTCCACTCTTGTGTACTTCCTGGTTACCAAGTGTGTCACACGAGTGTATGTAACACAACGCTGATTTGGCACTTGGGTGTGTGGGTTTAAATTCTGTGTCTGTCTTGAATTACTGCTGCAGCTTTGAGCAGTTCAGGATTTATTTTGTTTTAACTGTACTGTAGGCCCCTGCTAGCTCTCTGGTCTGGGGTGCTTTCTGGCTGTGACTCTTATTTACATGTGTCAGTCACTTGCATCCTAAGTGCCAGCTCCTCCAGTGGGTGCTGTGGCGCAGTGGTGAGATCTGCACCTGGAAGACCAGGATCTGGGTTGCTTCTTTCCCTGCTGCCATGCTTGTGGAGTTCACTTTTACTTGTCAAGAGGGTAGGATCACTTTCCTCCTTCAAAAGCGATATAAATTTCCCTTCAAAGTAGATTAGCACAGGTAGATGGTCTGTATCACTTACTCCTGTTACCAGAGTTGGATATGAGGCTTCTTAGGGACCGAGGTTCCTGATGTCCCCCGCTGACCAAGCATGGGGGTGTCGATGAGAATGAGGCTGGAAATCCAGACAGGGATCTGATGGAGTGGTCAGGAATGAGTGAAAATAATTTCACTAAGGTCCATAACTAAATCGTTCCAAATGAGGGATTGTGGCCGTACAATTTTAAGATGGCAGCCCTAATTTGGGCAACTCTACTTGAAAATGTTAAGACTTGTTTTATTTCACTGTAAAGAAGTATTAGAGAAAATACGAAAGAAAAGGATGGGGTCAGGGAAAGGGAACCGGCCTTGGGCTTCTAGCACTGGGACCGGGGGATGTCTGGATAGATGGCAGATGATGCCACAGCAGAGGTAGACAGCGGTACTGTGGGAGGAGGCAAGTGTGAGGTGACAGGCCCTGTTGATGCAGGGGAGCTGTCTGGAGCATAGATCAAGACCCCGGGGGCTTTTTGTAGGTTCCAGTAGCCTCTGCTGTTTACACACACACACACACACACACACACACACACACACACACACACACACACACACACACGATATTTAGAATTAGAAAATTATATTCAAATGGAATACACTCAGATATTTTAAAATTTATTTTTAATATATATATTCACTTTACGTCTCAATTGGAACCCCCCTTTCCTCTTCCCTGTCTCTCCCTCCCTCCATCTTCCCCTCAGAAAAGGGGAGCCCCCCACCCCCACAACCAACACATCCCAGAACATCAAGTCACTTCAGGACTGGGCATCTTCTCACCCACTGATGCTAGCCAGGGCAGCTCAATTAGGGCAAAGTAATCCAAAGCAGGCAACACAGTCCGTGTCACAGACAGCATCCCATCAACTTACCGGGGGACCCGTATGAAGACCAAACTGTCCATTGGTTATATACGTGTTGAGGGCCTAGTCCAGTCCATGCATGCTCTTTGGTTGGTGCTTCTGTCTCTGTGAGCCCCCATGGTTCTGTGTTAGTTGACTCGGTTTCTCTTCTTGCAGCATTCTTGTCCCCTCTGGGTCCAACCCCATGAGAGAGAGCCAACCCCTGACACCATTAATGAAACTCTGCTATGCTTACAGACAGGAGCCCAACTTACCCAGTCTCTGAGAGCTTCCCTTCTCCCCAACCCCCCTCACCCCTGCCCCAGCAGCTGACTCAATCAGGTGCTGAGACTCACAGCCAAGCATTAGGTGGAGCTCAGGGAGTCCTGTGGAAGAGGGGGAAGGACGGATAGAAGCACTCTAAGCCTTTTTAAAAATGTTTATTCTTTAGGGGAAAGACCTGCTAGTCCATAAAAGAACCTGTGTGGTAGGAAACGTATATTTGCTCCTTGTAGTATCAGTGGTTCTCAGCAAATCAGGGTCCCCGGCTTCCCGGCCACTACTTTGCCAGAGGCTTGGTGCTGCTCACTGTCAGCCAGCAGAGGAAGTATTTCAGGGGACGGTCCCTTCAGAGATGTGATTAGAGGTGCCATCATGGGGCAGCGTGATGTCCTGCCTGCAGTTTTCCGTGTGTGTTAGCAAAGCAAACTGACCAGCTGTCCCCTCTGTGCTTGTGTTTTCACCTGATAGATTAACTGCCTGAGGAATTGCAAGACCTACCAAGCCAGAAAGCCTCTGTGGTTTTATAATACGTCTCTCAAGTTTTTCCTTAATAAACCGATGCTTGCCGACGTTGTCTTCGAGATACAAGGTATGGCTCAGCTGTTACAGGGCTCGCTTTACATTTTTATTTCTTTCATGCCCTCCCTCACCTTCTAGCTGAGCTTTAGATACCTGGGATGGAGGAATTAGTGTTCTCTGCTTGCTGTGGTCTTACATAAAGTAATACGAGCTGAATTTTTAAGGAAATCATTTTATAAACCAAGGAAAGGAGTTTGTATTTCTTTAGTGTCTCCTCTCCGTATGTATCTCATCTGTCACCCAGGGTTAGCAGGGCACGGGATGATCTTTAATATGTCATTTTGCATTTCAATTGTATGTTTCTAAAGCCTGTTTTTTAATTCATCTGAAGCCAGCTCTCTTAAAAGCTCATTATCTCTTGTTTGATTTATTCAATTTTTTTTTAAAAAAATTGTCTGACCTGCATCAGGCACCCACGGTTATTGCTGATCTGAATATGTCCCTCGCAGCACTTTGAAAATTGTTATCACCAGAGCAACTGAAAACTGCCTCTTATCTCTGTGGGAAAGGAAAGCTGCCTAATTTTAATAAAGATGAGCTGTCTTGGAAGCCCATTACTGATTACCTGCATGGGTAATTCTGCCACATTTACTAGATTAAATGCAGAATCTTAAAGATGAATTGTCAGACACCTTCAATTACACAAGAATAAAAGGAATTGTTTGCAAATAAATTAAGTAGAACTCTAGATGGGCCAGTGTAAAGAAAAAAAAATATAACTCTAGTTTTGGGGTAGTAGAAATGTGTGGCAGCTAGGTAGCATTTACTTTCCAACACCGTTCCCCAGAAAGATTCTTCTTGCTTTTAACTTTGGTCATATGCCAAGAAAACTAGTGAATTGAATTTTTTTCCCCTCAAAGCTCTGTTGGCAGCACCATATGCAGTGTGAGCCTGGGACTCTGAAAGTGGGACAGAGGAGTGACCTTGAGGTATATTTAATACAAGGCAAGGGAGTAGCCAACAGGCAGCCGTAGACTATCTATAGCTCTCTCATCGGGTTAGAATAGCTGCACTGGTAGTGACACACGGGTTTTTTAATTGAAGAAATGAAAAAGTACAAAGTGTCTGTCTGAAGACAGCTTCATAATACTCATTATAGGTGGAGAAAGTCCCGCTAGAGGCCCATCTGGTGGGGAACACAGAATGAGCTCCTAGGGGAATGCTGCTGATGAAGGCATTTGTGGGACGTGCCTGAGGGTTCTATTCAAAAACAGCAGGATAGATAGGAAGACGCTTCGTGTGCCAGCAGAAACCACCCCAGCCACTGCTAAGAAAAAAACTTACCCTGCAAATTAAAAACGTATTCCTATCTTTACCAAATTAATCATCTCAAGTCCGGTTTTGAAAGATAGAGCAACAGTTTCCGTGTTCTGAAGGAAGATGCCTGATGCCGCTGGAGGTGGAAGTACAGTGTTTCCCAAAGGTCTGCCTGTGGGATTTGGAGGTCTGTCCTTTTAACGACATCTGTGATGTATGGTTGATTAGTCTTGTGCTAAACAGGCTCTGAAAGATAAGGCCCCAAATTCTGGGTTCATACAACCACCTAGGGAAGGCTTTGCATAGGGGAGGTGGGGTAGTCTGAGGCATACGAGGTGAATACGCAAGCATTGTCGCTGCATCTAGGACTAGCCAGTGTCTTACCACTTGCACTATATGTGATACACACACCACATACAATACAGTCAGCCAAGCACTCTTTAAATAAACAAAAACAAAAACAAAACAGAGTCTCATTATGTAGCTCTGGCTGTCCTGGAAGTCACAGTATAGACCAACCTGTCCTCGAACCCACAGAGATCTACCTGCCTCTGCCTCCCAAGTGCTGGGATTAAAAGACATGCCCCACCACACCTGGCTGTGGAATTCATTTCTTAAGGTATGGTCAAGTTCTAGATCTTTCCGCTGCCGGTCTTTTTTTTTTTTTCTTAAATAACCTCGGTCTTCTTGGTTGAAGTTCTGGGTGTTCCTAAGCACCTCAGTTTTTTTTCACTGAACTGTAGGCTCACAGAAGCCAAACAGAGCCTCAGATTCCTTGGGACTGGAATTACAAACATTTGTGACATGTGTGTGCTGGAAATCACACCTCCGGCATAGCAGTCCATGCTCTTGGCCACTTGGCCATCTCTCCATCCTCTCATTTGTACCTTGTACTTTTGTTGAACCATAACAGAGCTCCCACATTTATAGAGCAGGCATTATGTCTGCTTACAATTAACATAGGAGGCTTTGGCCCCAACCACTGTGTCAACATAACCTGCTGAGAAGGTTTTTGAAGGAAATAGGCAACACATGGAAAAAAGAGAGTCTTTCTCCTCTGACTCTCTGCTGTGTCACTTCCTGACCCTTTCTATCAGCCTCTACCCACTCACCTCCAAGTACAAGGACTTCGGCTGCCTCTCTGATCATGTGCAGCCGCTGCACGTAAGTTCAGGCATTGGTCCTATGGATAGCCACTCACTTTTTGTTTTGCTTTGCTTTGCTTTGCTTTGCTTTGCTTTGCTTTGCTTTGGTTTAGTTGGTTGTTTTGTGTTGTTTTGTTTGAGATAAGACTGACCTCAAACTCACAGAGATCCTCCTGACTCTGCCTCCCTGAATGCTAGGATTACAGGTGTGTGCCACTATACCCAGCTGCCACTTGCCTTTTTAGAAGTGACATTATTTCTTTATTGGGGATGTTGGGTATGTGTGCCCTGGCAGTGGAGTAGAGGTCAGGTGACAACTTGTGGGACTTGGCCTTTCCCTTCCACTATAGGATTTCCAGGGATAGAACTCAGGTTGTGTGTGTTGATGACAAACCCTCTACCCACTGGGCCATCTCATGAGCCTCACCTTGGTGTTTGTTTGCTTGGTTTGGTTTGGGTTTTGTTGTTGCTGTTGTATTGTTTGGCCTAAAGTTTAGTTATGGTGTAACCAACCATATTTTGAGTTTATAATATAATTACATTTCTCCCTTACCTCACTCCAAACCCTCCCATATGCCCCTCCCTGTTCTCCAAAATTATGGCCTCTTTTTACATTAATTGTTATTAAATGCATACGTGTACATACATAGATATCTCTAAGCATACCTGCCCAGACCATATATGTTCAGGGATGACCATTGGCACTGGACACTCTTCTCCGGGGAAGACCACCTCTCTTGCTCCCAGTTTTCCTCAGTTGTCCATCCTTCTCTGTGTAAGACTGAGGCCTTGTGGGCTTTTCCCATCCACTTGGGCATGCCCAGTGACGTCATCTTGTTCAGCTGAAATGTGGGCAGTCGTGTTGGTGAGACTTGATGGGTGTGTAGCTTCTGACGTTACTAGGAGACACGATCTTATAGCCAACTCCCTGATCCTTTGCTTCTTACAGTCTTTCTGCCTCCGCTTCCGCAATGTTCCCTTAAGCCTTAGATGTAGGAGTTGGGGCTGGGTTCCACAGCTCTGCATTTTGATTGGTTGTGAAGGTTTTCTGTAGTGGCCTCCACCTGTTGGAGAAGTCTCCCTGATGAGGAATGAGTAAATTGGTGGTTGTAGGTTCTCCTCCAATAACCATGACTTCACTACCCAATGTAAGGCATGGCTTCCTCCTTGTTGATCGGGCTGAACCCTTAGGGTTACTGCTCCCCTCCAGCTGTGATCATGGACATGGCACAACCCCTTGAAGTTTTCAGATACTAAGTGAGAAACAGTGGAACAACTGGGTCCAGAGCTGATCCCTTGGTCCCCTAAGATGAGGAGGGAGTGACAGTCTGAAAGACCTCGGTGGGATTTGTTCTCAGATGCATGCTTATACGGATGCAGGTAGACTTCAGTGAGTGTCCTTGAAGGTTTTGGGGTTTCCTTTTTCTTTTTTTGGTTTGGTTTTGGGTTGTTTTGTTTTGGTGTGTGTGTGTGTGTGTGTGTGTGTGTTTTGAGATAGGGTTTCTCTGTATAACAGTGGCCTCCCTGTACTCTTTTTTATAGACTAGACTGCCCTCAAACTCAGAGACATCCATCTGCCTCTGCCTCCTGAGCTCTGGGGAGTAAAGGTGTGCGCCACTTCTGCCTGACTGACCTTGAAGTTTTAACAGACATTGTCCATCCCAAATGTGAAACACTGTAGCCTTCTCACCTATAAATGGGAAAGCGGATGTGCACCTCAGCAGTGGCTACAAGGCTTGCAGACAGATGCCACAGAGACTGAAGTGTGACTCTGCTCCTCTCCCCTTGCAGTGGCGGCTGAAACTGCTGGGCCCTGTTGTACTGTTGAACCCAAGCTATAGGCCAACAGTCACAGCTGGTTGGAGTGGATGTGGCATATAAAACTCTGGCATGGGGGGGTTATCAGTGTAGAAGTCATCTATAGAGATAAAAGGGTTCTAAAATTAGTCTTGGAAAATATTCAGGTGTGCCACAGGGAGCTGGGGCCCTTTGCATTTGAGTCCATGTTACATGAAGCGCTCTCTAACGAAACCACATCCTTTCTTATTTACTTAACACAGTGCATGCTTTAGGTCTCTCTTGAGGTGATTTCACTGTTGAAATCTGAAATAATAAAAAGGTGCAACAAATGCATTTTATTTCAATACTCCGTCAAAATTATCTTTGATGGTCTGTGTAAAGCGAGGAGAAATTAGCTTTGTAATTGGTTCAGTCTTGTCCTTTTTCTTAGAAATTATAACAAAATGGATACAACAGGAAAAGATAGTTCGCCTTGGCATTTTCAAAGAACATACTTATCTTTTAACAAAAAATATACCTTCTATATATGCCGTTACATAATCACTCAAAGTCACTTGCCAGTTATATAAATGCTGTATTATACTCTTTTAGTGCTTGCATAAATACACTGCTTAGAACAGGTAACTAGGGCCTAGAGAAATGGCTCGGTAGCCATGGCACCTGCTGTTCTTCCAGAAGAGCCTGGTTTGGTCCCCAGCACCTATGATGACTGCCTATAGCTTGGCTTTCAGGAGATCTCTTCCGGCCTCCCCAGGCACGTACACGCGCGCGCGCGCACACACACACACACACACACACACACACACACACACACCACACCACACACTGAGAAAATGAAACAATAATAGAAAACAGGTAACTGGGTAGTGTATTACATTTATACAACGTAGTTTTCATAACACCAAAACAGTTATTTAAAGGGTTGTGAGATAAAAGTTCATGTTCCTTTAACTGAAAGTATAATAGTTTTCCACACTAAATTCTAATCTTTCTGTGCCACATCTATACCATGTCTATAATCTTAATACTCAGGAGCAAAGACAGGCAGATTCTGGGGGCTTGCTGCTCGGGCAGTCTAGCCAAATCAGGGTTCCAGGTTCAGTGAGAGAGTCTGTTTCAATAAAATAGGGTAGAAAAGAAATTGAGGAAAACATCTGGATGTCAACCTCTGCCTACCACATGAGGCATGTGCAACTGTCCTCACATGTGTGCATACACTGAACACACACATGCATACACACACACACACACAGAGAGAGAGAGAGAGAGAGAGAGAGAGAGAGAGAGAGAGAGAGAGAGTGCTCGAAGCTGAAGCTTGTTTTACATTTTCACCATTATTTTGTATTCAAGGCCTGCTTATGAAACCCACCCCTCTCTAACTATCCGCTTGATATTTTTAGTCACTCTCAATTCATCTGCTTAACTCAGATGATAAGACCATCCAGCTTGTTTAAACCTTGCTCCTATTTTTCAAATGATGCTCTGTTTATCTTGAAACAGTTTAAACCCTAAAATTGTAAGTCAAATTTCATTGCCACTTTGAATCCCTTGTTAATTGGTCCCTACAAATACACCCAGAATGCTTTAATTATGGCAGCTTGACCCTTTCTGTAGAATGACCCTGTTACACTGTGGCTGGGCGGGTTGTGGCAAAGAAGGGAAGATGGAGCAGACAGATGAGTTTGCTGGTAGGGGTAAGATGATCTCAGGCTGTTTCCTTGCTCCTGGGGGTGTGGCTATGCAAATCACAGCGCCAACCCGTGGGCTCCGCTGGCAGCATCAGTAGCTGATTTATGAGCCTGAGGAAATACTAGCTTTGGGAAGTATCTCTGGGTTTAGATGGACCTCTTTTCTTCCTAGGACAAGAAGTATTTTTGCTTGGATCTAGAGAGGTTGAAGGACCTCTTAAATTGTGAATATTTTAAAATATTTATTGGGATAAATGTTATGAAATTGAGAGTATGTGAGTAAATTATTGGGTGGAATGTAGTGGATTGGTTTATAGCATTTCTTTCTGGAAGTAGGCAGCTTTGTGGTTCCCGCTGGCCCCGGAGTCCTCCATAACTAGAATTCTTACTCTGCCCTCCTCATCTGGGTATCTTCCATTCCAGTCACCGTGAGTGTGACTGGTCAGTGATTGTCTGTGGAACTGTAGGGTGTCGAGGAGATTCATGGTGTCCTTACATGTTAGAAATTACAGCACCAATCAACCTTGAGAGGTCCGTGTCACCTGCACCCCCGCTCAGTGTTGTCTTTGTGCATTGGAACACTAGCTGGAGACCTCAGCAGTTTCCCTCGCGAGTCAGTGTCAGGTGTGAGCTCAGGGGTGTCACGGTTCACAGCCTGTCTCAGAGAAGCCATTGCTTATGTGCAACAGTGGCCTCTTGAGGAGTCTACTGGGAAGATGTGGTCATGGTCATCACCTTGTAATGCTCCAAAGGTCCAGACTGGCCCCCATGGCGTGCCTCTGGGGATCCCCTTGCCATCCCTCTGTGAGGCTTAGAGCGTGTGGTTTGCTTTCCAAGTTTCCCGTTTCTGGTGTGGGGAAGCCCTGACCAAGACAGTTTTGTGAGTTTGATTTAAAAAGGTAGTGGGGCTGTTTTCGTGGGAGGAACATGGGTGGAGGAGGCAGTGTTTCACAGCATTTAGGAGGGATGGATGCTTTGTTATAAAAACACAAGCAAAGTTCGTCATTTCAGTCCTTTGGTCTTTTGGAAATCTAAACTAACAACTGTTTGTCTGGTTTGCAAGTGTGTGGGTTCAAAGGCACATTTTAAACTCTGTTTCTCAGCTGTCGCAAGAAGCCTCTGGAGCAATGCCCATTATCCCCGGGATGGTTTCTGCACAGCAGCCCACTTGTCATGGACAGTGATTCTCCAGTTAGAACATGGTGGTAACCCTGCAGCATTATCTTTCCTGACTTTTTTTTTTTCACCTTTCTCACCTTTCAGGAACAACTGTGCCAGCCCACAGGGCCATCTTGGTGGCACGGTGTGAAGTGATGGCAGCCATGTTTAATGGCAATTATATGGAAGCCAAGAGTGTCCTGATCCCAGTTTATGGCGTCTCCAAAGAGACTTTCCTGTCATTTTTAGAATACTTATACACAGACTCTTGTTGCCCAGGTATGCAGTATGCATGCTGTTAGATAATATCTGATGATTGTTTCTTGTCACTCATCTTGATAGATTGCTTTCTATGAAACCCTGCTTTGTTTAAGGCCTATCAGAGTTGATGCTGTGGTGTTTACTAAGTACTTTAGAGGTGACACAGAGAAAACCATACATTTTCTGTTTGTTCAAATGGAAGAGCTGTGGTTAGGAGCCTACTAGGTACTCCTATGTCCTAGCTGGCACTAACAGCAAAGTTACTGATTACACTAGACACCCAAGAACAGAGGTATTTGCAATACCCAGCAGCTGCTCTAATTTTAGAGTTTGGGGAACAGTACCTCTTCAACAGGAAAAGGGATAAGTAGCCAGGCACAGTGGCACACGCCTTTAATCCAGAGGATCTTTGCGAGTTCAAGGCCAACCTGGTCTACAAAGCAAGTCCAGGAAAGAAGAAAAAAAAAAAAAGAAAAGAAAAGAAAAAGAAAAACAGAAGGAAAGAACTAGACAGTAGCTACCATGCTCCTCACATTAGGTTGAGTTATTTTCAGGACTTTAATATTGTGAGACTCCTGAGATCCTTTCATCTCTGAGGATGTGGGATTTTTTAAAAAAGACTGCCTCTGACTTTTCAAAATCAGCCTCCCCTGAAATTGACATCTCTGAAAACTTTCTCTGAGATGGTTAAGGTCCAGGTGGACTATGGGATTTATTTCTAAATTCAGTAACCAAAGGCTCTCTTTGACCAGCACACATTTATAATGTTAATAACAATGTATAATGTGTAGCAGCTACAAATTAGAACAGGTCTCGCAAGATAGCGCAATCCTTTCAACAGGGCATGGAAGTCCCTTGATGTGTTTTATCCTGTCTTACCACCAGATGGCGCCCTCCTCAAACACAGCTACAGTGAGCCCCACATAAGTGGGTGACATAGGGAATAAGGGCTTGATCACAAAACCCAGCCAGGAACCCCAGAGAAAGGCCACACCTCCTTTTAGACTAATTACTTTAATGTTTAGAAGAGGAAGAGTTCTTAGGTTTGTTGTTTAATACATTTTGCGTAAGTCCTGAGTCCTCTAAAGGGAAAATTCCTTCTGTAGTCAAACTGTCTCAGTCTCCCAGTTAGCTGTGTTTTGGACTTGTTAATGTCAGTATTAATAAAGATTGGCCTGTTATTTTTGCTTGGTGAAAATGAAAGCATTAGTAGCTCTTTGTGGAAATAAATGTTATTATTTTCTTAATACTGGCAAATTTGAATATTTAATAGCAATTTTGACCACTAATCAGAAAAATGCTCAGGAAAGTAATAGTAACTATAAGGCAAGTCTTTCCACCTCAAGGAAGGCACTCAAGACAATCCCCCGTAGACAGGCTCCCAGGCCAACCTGATCTAGTCTGTCCCCCCTGCCCTTCCCCCCGCCACAAGACTTCCTTCCCACCTGATTCTAGATTGTGTCGAGTTGACAATTAAAACTAGACAATGCTCTCTCGACTGAGCCATGCGCACAACTCTAAACCTAACAGACACTGTTTGATTCCAGGGGTGGGCAAGCAAGAAAGTGGGGAGTGGATGCCTCATGAGTACAGACCTCAGTCTAGAAAGATGAGAAAATGGTGTTCTGGAGAACAAGTAGTGGTGGTAGGTACACTGTAGTGTAATGGTGCTTCACACCCCTGAACTGAGTACTTCAGATGTTTAAAGCGGGGCCAGGGAGTGAGTGGCTCAGTGTATAAAGATACTTGCTGTTAACCCTGACAACTTGAGTTTCATCCCTAGGGCCCATGTGGTGGAAGGAGAGACCTGACTCCTGAAAGTTGTCCTCTGACCTCCACATAGGTGGGCACTGCGGCATGCATTAGCCACCCCCAGTGCGTGTTAAATAAGTAAATGTAATTAATTTTTAAATATTTTTAAACGGGGCTTATGAGATAGCTTCTTAGGTGAAGTGCTTGAGCACATGTGTGAGAACTGTGTGTAACTCACAGCTCCACAACGAAAGACGAGGGGGGGAAGCTGTGGCCACCCTCCTGTAATCCCAGAGAGAGGGAGGAAGCTGTGGCCACCCTCCTGTAATCCCAGAGAGAGGGGGGGAAGCTGTGGCCTCCTTCCTGTAATCCCAGAGAGAGGGGGGGAAGCTGTGGCCTCCCTCCTGTAATCCCAGAGAGAGGGAGGAAGCTGTGGCCACCCTCCTGTAATCCCAGAGAGAGGGAGGAAGCTGTGGCCTCCTTCCTGTAATCCCAGAGAGAGGGAGGAAGCTGTGGCCACCCTCCTGTAATCCCAGAGAGAGGGAGGAAGCTGTGGCCTCCTTCCTGTAATCCCAGAGAGGGGGGGAAGCTGTGGCCACCCTCCTGTAATCCCAGAGAGAGGGAGGAAGCTGTGGCCACCCTCCTGTAATCCCAGAGAGAGGGAGGAAGCTGTGGCCTCCTTCCTGTAATCCCAGAGAGAGGGGGGGAAGCTGTGGCCTCCCTCCTGTAATCCCAGAGAGAGGGGGGGAAGCTGTGGCCTCCCTCCTGTAATCCCAGAGAGAGGGAGGAAGCTGTGGCCTCCTTCCTGTAATCCCAGAGAGAGGGGGGGAAGCTGTGGCCTCCCTCCTGTAATCCCAGAGAGAGGGGGGGAAGCTGTGGCCTCCCTCCTGTAATCCCAGAGAGAGGGAGGAAGCTGTGGCCTCCCTCCTGTAATCCCAGAGAGAGGGGGGGAAGCTGTGGCCTCCCTCCTGTAATCCCAGAGAGAGGGAGGAAGCTGTGGCCGCCCTCCTGTAATCCCAGAGAGAGGGAGGAAGCTGTGGCTACCCTCCCGTAATCCCAGAGAGAGGGAGGAAGCTGTGGCCACCCTCCTGTAATCCCAGAGAGAGGGAGGAAGCTGTGGCCGCCCTCCTGTAATCCCAGAGAGGGGGGGAAGCTGTGGCCTCCCTCCTGTAATCCCAGAGAGAGGGAGGAAGCTGTGGCCTCCCTCCTGTAATCCCAGAGAGAGGGAGGAAGCTGTGGCCACCCTCCTGTAATCCCAGAGAGAGGGAGGAAGCTGTGGCCTCCCTCCTGTAATCCCAGAGAGAGGGAGGAAGCTGTGGCCGCCCTCCTGTAATCCCAGAGAGGGGGGGAAGCTGTGGCCTCCCTCCCGTAATCCCAGAGAGAGGGAGGAAGCTGTGGCTACCCTCCCGTAATCCCAGAGAGAGGGAGGAAGCTGTGGCCACCCTCCCGTAATCCCAGAGAGAGGGAGGAAGCTGTGGCTACCCTCCCGTAATCCCAGAGAGAGGGAGGAAGCTGTGGCCACCCTCCCGTAATCCCAGAGAGAGGGAGGAAGCTGTGGCCACCCTCCTGTAATCCCAGAGAGAGGGAGGAAGCTGTGGCCACCCTCCTGTAATCCCAGAGAGAGGGGGGGAAGCTGTGGCCACCCTCCTGTAATCCCAGAGAGAGGGAGGAAGCTGTGGCCACCCTCCTGTAATCCCAGAGAGAGGGGGGGAAGCTGTGGCCACCCTCCTGTAATCCCAGAGAGAGGGGGGGAAGCTGTGGCCACCCTCCTGTAATCCCAGAGAGAGGGAGGAAGCTGTGGCCACCCTCCTGTAATCCCAGAGAGAGGGGGGGAAGCTGTGGCCACCCTCCTGTAATCCCAGAGAGAGGGAGGAAGCTGTGGCCTTCCTCCTGTAATCCCAGAGAGGGGGAGGAAGCTGTGGCCACCCTCCTGTAATCCCAGAGAGGGGGAGGAAGCTGTGGCCACCCTCCTGTAATCCCAGAGAGAGGGGGGGAAGCTGTGGCCTCCCTCCTGAAATCCCAGAGAGAGCGAAGCCTCCGCACAGCCCAGCCAGCCAGATGAAACTGCTAAACTCCAGGCTTACCAGTGAGAGAGCCTGTCTCAAGATATAAAGTGACCAGCAATGGAGGAAGACACCCAGTAAAAACCTTGGGCCTACACACACAAAAACAGATACCGTATGCACACTCATACACACACATACACACACACACACACACACATCCAAATTTTACGGTTTATGCTTATTTTGCCATAGTGAAAACAAAATGACAAGAGCCTGGGCACTAAAGCAAAGAAAGTTAAGTTAGATGTGGAAATGTAGCTCCAAAGGCTCTGTGTTTGCCTAGCATGCAGGAAGTCCTGGGTTTGCTCCACAGTACAGTATACTGGGCATTATTGTACACACCTGTGACTTCAGCATTCAGAGATAGAGGCAAGAGGATCAGAAGTTCAAGGTCATCTTTCTCTGCATAAGTTGTTCGAGGCCAGTGTGTGATCCATAAAACTCTGGAAGAAAAGATAAGAGTTAATTTAGCTACTAGAAAAATTTGCCTTATAATACATACATCTTGGGAGGCAGAGACAGACAGATTGGAGCTCAAGACAAGCCTGGTCTTCACATCGAGTTCCAGGCTAGCCAGAGTTACACAGTGAGATCCTCTCGAAAGAAAGAAAGAAAGAAGGAAAGGAAAAAAGAAAGGGAGGGAGGGGGAGAGGAGGAAAGAAAGATTTAATTAGCTAGCTCTCTGGCTCTATGTTGGCTAAGGGCAGTTACTGGATTTCCTTCTCCAGAGAGCGGGGAGCGGGGATTCTCTTCAGACTTTGAAAGCTTAAATGAATTACTTACAAAATGTACTACAAGTTAGGAATGTGGTAATGGGCATTTTCTTAGGATTTGTTGTTGTTGTTGCTGTTGGTATTGTTGCTTGGACTGGCCTGGAACTCACTATGTAGCCAGACTTAACTTCAGCCTCACAGACATCCCCCTGCCTCTGCCTTCCAAGTACTGGGATTAAAGTACTCAGTAACTACACCCAACCCATGTTGTGCCATTGTGTGTGTGGTTTTTGTTGTTGTTGTTGTTCCTCAAAGCAATGGCATCATCATCCGTCTTCTCTCATTTGCCCTCTCAACAGCTGGCATCTTCCAGGCCATGTGTCTCCTGATCTGTGCTGAGATGTACCAAGTCTCCAGACTACAGCACATCTGTGAACTGTTCATCATCACACAGCTGCAGAGCATGCCCAGCAGGGAGCTGGCCTCCATGAACCTCGACATTGTGGACCTGCTCAAGAAGGCGAAGGTGGTTGGCACTGTGGGTGGGTGGGGGTGGGACTCTTCAGATATAAAATACACATCAACTTTTATTAGTGGTCCTAATTAAAGTTACTTGAGTGTTACTGTGCTGTGAACACTAGCATTACAGGAAATAGAATTTTATTCACAAAAGAATGATTTCTTAGCATTACTAAAAGGAAGATGGCAGGATTAGTCTGTATATGCCAATTGACATAGTTACTGGAACTGTCTTCTTCCTCCTTCATTCATTCATTTTATGAACATATTTTTGACTCTCAATTGTACGGTGGCGCCATTCGTTGAGTTTGCTGGCATGTCTTGCTCTATTAGGAATCTTGTAAAATTAAAAATGTAAGATTGGGAGTCACTGCACTGGCTTCTGGCTCCTTCCATGCCCAGGAACTTGCTGATAAGAACTTTACTACAAATTGTAGGACAGACATGCAGTTTTCGCAAGTCAGTTTTGAGAAGCTGAGGTGATAAAGTCCGAAGAATATGGGAGCTGAAGAGGTGGCCGGGCAGTTAAGAGCACTTGCTGTTCTTTCAGAGGACCCGAGTTCAGTTTCCAGCATCCCCAGAGTGGCTAATAATTATCCATAGACACGAATAAGGCACACATATATACAAGCAGGCAAAACACTCATATGTGTGTGGCACACACACACACACACACACACACACACACACACACGTGCCTGCATACACACACAGACACCCACATTTTTTTAAAGTTCCTAGAGTCTGGATCTGAGGAGGACAGGACCAGGTCTGTAAATAACTAGGACTGTGTGTTGAAATCTGTTCCCCTAGCCCCCCAGATAAGACTCTAGTTAAAAGCCCACCACACACTCATTTCTAGCCTCTCTCACTCATGGAAGAAGACTGACTCTGATGTGTTATTGTCCTATTGTCCCTTTCCCCCACTGCCAAAACTCAAAGTGCTCATAGCTCATCCTAGGTGTTACCGAGTGTGCCCTCAGTGGAACCTTCTCAGTCATCCCCACAAGTGATCTTTGCTGTCACTCTAGAATGGGATACCTTGAAGTCGTCTCTGGCTTCCAGTACGTATCTGTCCCCGCAGAGCTGACCAAAGCATGGTGGCTCAGTCTCCATCCAGGCTGCAGAAGTAGAGCCATGTCCTGGAAGCAAGGCTGAACCCTTGACAGCTGCAGACAAGTCGTTAAGCATTGTCTGTGTTTCTCAGCATAGGAGGAAGTGTATTTAGAGCATCTGAGCATTTTTAACTTTCTATTTTGGTCTTTGCTTCTGTCATAATTAAGTCTTAAGGTCAGATGTATTTAATATTGTAGATTAAAAACAAATTTTAAAAATCAGGTAACCTTTATCAACCTCTAATTTACTTACGTTGACCTTGAACAAGCTTCTCTCGTGTCTGCATCGTTATGGCCTGAATTCCTTGACTTTTTATTTTACTTTATTACTTGGAACCAGGGTCTCATTTATTCCAGGCCAGCCCCAAACTAGCTGTGTAACAGAGGGTGGTCTTGAACTCCAGATTCTCCTGCCTCTGCCTCTGGAACGCTGGGATTCTGAGCATGAGCCATCGCAGGTGGCTGTGGGAGCTGGAGCCCAGGGCTTCGTGCTGCTGAGCACGCCCTCCACAGCACAGCCACAGTCTCAGCTGCCAGCTGTCCCTCTGTTTTTAGTGAGTCCTTTTCACACGCTCCTAGTAAGTCTTTCCTGTTGAAGAGCCCTGTTGTGAGTGGTTGTGAGCGCTATCCCTTGCTGGCTTCACACACCTTCTGCAGTCCCACGTGTGTTTGCCTCTCTATCGGCAGATTCCTCCCAGTTTCTTTTCCCTATACCATCTTCTGACCATCTTTAGTTTTCTCTCTGAGTTTAAACAGTCTAGCATATATCTCTGTGTTTTATAGTTTCTTCTCACACTTAAAAAATGTGTTGTTTTATTTTATATGTATGGGTGTTTTATCTGCATGTGTATCTGTGTACCACACGTATGTCAGGGCTCACAGAGGCCAAGGAGGGTTTCCGGTGCCTCAGAACTCCAGTGACAGATGCTAAAAAGTGGACGCAAACCTGAATCCTCTACAAGAGCAGGCCCCTACTCCTAGCCGCCAAGTCACCTCTCCAACCCCGGTTTTTGTCTTTCTTAAGACCTTTTTAAAAATAACTTTAGTATTTTTAAGTGTGTGTGCATGTGTGTGTGTGTGTGTGTGTGTGTGTGTGTGTGTGTGTGTGTGTGTATGTGTGTGTGTGTGTGTGTATGTGTGTGTGTGTATACATACGAGCCTTTTATCTTTGTATCAGTAAGAGTGTCCTTGAATGGAGATTGTAGGAACCCCCTCCCTTTCCTCTTTCTTCCCAGCTTTCTTCCCAGCATGAGGCAAACAGTTTTGCTCTGCTTAGCATGCTTGCCATGTTCTGCCTCTGCATGCCCAAAGGACAGACGGTAACCACTACGGATGGGACCAGGAGCCAAATATGCCTTCCGGTCATAATTTGATTGTCAGAGTTGTTTCAGTATACCAACAAAAAAACATAGCAGTCAGGAGTGGGTATGCCCTGGCCAGTTCCCTGTCTTTCTGCAAGCTAAGCTCCCA
This sequence comes from Acomys minous, assembly GCF_964271855.1. Classification (NCBI taxonomy): domain Eukaryota; kingdom Metazoa; phylum Chordata; class Mammalia; order Rodentia; family Muridae; genus Acomys; species Acomys minous. The sequence continues at coordinate 78,717,330 of NC_140492.1, read as the reverse complement.
GTGGCTTTCTGAATCAAAATTTCCCATCACTTTGTTGTCATCTTTGCCACATCTGTATTGCGTATGAGAAAAGGCATCACTGTGTCTTTTTTAGAGGTGAGCAGTTCCAGTGTGTCCGTCTGCTCTTTTCTCTCCCTGTCCTCGCTCTGTTCTCATCAAGGTGTTCTACTACATTTTCTGTCACTTGCTATGCCAGAGGTGTGTGTTTCCCTCAGATTGATTTCTTTAGCCTGAGCCGAGGGTTCTTTATCTCAACTCTCACATAAGCCCTGTCTGACCCAGCTCTGGGGATGCCTATGAAGTTGCACTTAGTCTCATTTAATTTAGTGTGTGTGTGTGTGTGTGTGTGTGTGTGTGTGTGTGTGTGTGTGTAAGAGTTATGTCTATAGTACCCTGCATGTACACCTGCACACCAGAAGAGGGCACCAGATCTCACTATAGATGATTATGAGCCACCATGAGGTTGCTTGGAATTGAACTCAGGACCCCTGGAGGAGCAGACAGTGCTCTTAACCACTGAGCCATCTCTCCAGCCTTAATGTGTGTTCTTAATTATAATGTATATGGTAATGCTTAGCTACTTGAGAGTATAGACTTTGTTTCTGATGTTTTCTATGAGGTCCTAGGTACTGTTTTCAGACTTAATAGCTCTAGTTATATAGAATTTAAGTTATACTTTTTAATGTCTTTATCTTTTTAAAAGCCTTTGTCTTATTTTCTTGATTTTTTTTTTTTCAGTTTAAGCCCTGTCTCATAGGGTAGCACATGCTTTCCCCAAACTTTAACTTTGCTTTTGTTGTTGGTTTGTTTTGAGACAGAGTCTCACTGTATCACTTTGGTTGCCCTGGAAATTGTTGTGCACCTCAGGTTGCCCTTGAGACACGTTCCTGCCTCAGCTTCCTGAGTTCTGTTGTTAAAGATGTAGGCTGCCATGCCTGGCTCAAACCCTAATTTTACAATGAGGTGCCTTATATTTCTTGCTAAAATTCCTTAATATATAATCCTATAATATGTATCATAGCTCAGGCTCTGCATTGAACGCATGTGTTTGTAGCCAGCTTTCTCTTTCCTGTTGCCAAGCCATGGCCCTTAGGTTATATGTTGGCTTTCCTGCGCTGGCCAGTTATGTAGTAGCTTCTGTTAACACAGCTATGGGCTCTCACTGTACCCTTTGAGGCTACTTGCCTTCATCTGCTAAAAAAAAAAGAGGAAAATTATTAGAATATGATATAAAATTTGACTATGAATTACCTTCGAGTTCACAACTTCTGTGTCCTGAAAAGAATAGATAGCTGTGAATCCATGTATTAAAATGTTATTTTAATTTAAAATACAGCTTTTTATAAGATTTTATCCTTGGGTTGGTTCTATAAGATTTGAAGTCATAACTATCTTCAATTTAGCATTCCCTATTGCTTATATAATTTTTAAGTGTTCTTAAAAGAGCTACCTTTAGCCAAAAGAGAAACATGCTAAAACACCATCTGAGGAAGAATGGAGAAACCTAATGCGGCATATGTGTACAATGGAATGTTCTTCTGCCTTTTATATAAATGACAACATGGACGGCCTTTGGAAGAAACTGTGCTAAATGAAATATGATAAAGAAAGACAAGTATTGTATGATTTCCCTTCTATCAGGTACCTACTTTAGTCAGATTTATAGTAAAAAGGAAAACAGTGCCACCAAAGACCCAGGAGTTAAAGGGAATTTTTTATATTAAGCAAATACACGTTTCGTTTTGGATGACAGAATTGTCTGGAAGTGGATGCTGTTTGCACAGCCATGTGAACGAGCCTAGAGCCACTAAACTGTCCACTTAACAGTAAACACTGCGATGACAATAACAGGGAACCCTACCAAAGTGGCCTGTCGTCAAGTTACTGTAGTCCACATTGGTGGTTGGCTAGACCAGTGTGTGTCTGGGCTGCCCCAGATGGCTGAGTCCCCTCCCTCAGTTAGCAGCTCTCAGGACTCAGAGGTAGAAGAATTATACAAAATTTCCAAGCCCGTGTAGCAACATCCCTAAGCTGAGAGCAGATGCTCAGCTCTAACTTGCTCGTGGCGTAGTAACATGTGGAAACCCCACCCCTGGGCTGATGGTGCTTACTGCTTGAAGTGTTCCCATTTGTTCCTCAGATGAACCTGCTGGGAACTTGTTCATTATAATCTGCCCATAGATATGAATATGGCTAGTGACGCCTATGGCCTTGGACTTTTACATTAAAGCATTATGGCCCTCGGCATTCAGTGGGTTGCTCTAGCATAACAGCTTGCTCCTGGTGACTTGGTTGCTTTGCTGGATAATCTAACTTTATCAGTGTTTGTTAAATAACACTCCACTCCTTCCCGTGGCCACAGCTACCACACGGCGCAGCACGTACCGACACATACTCCTGGGCGTCGACTCTGCCTCCTCCCAGGCCATCGTCTCCGTGTGATCAGAACTGAAGTAAAGTATTGTTTCCCTTTTTCTTCCTCTTGCAGTTTCACCACTCCGACTGCCTTTCCACTTGGCTGCTTCATTTCATTGCCACCAACTACCTCATCTTCAGCCAAAAGCCCGAATTTCAAGACCTTTCAGGTAGGTTGCTGATGTCTGCTTCAAAAAGGAAATGTTTGTGGTTTGAAGTATAGTTAATAAAAACAGTTAATTTAACACAAGAACATGAATGTAGTGTCACACATTTCCTTTCAGTTCCACCATACAGTTGAGGACTCTTTAACTCACGGTCACCCATGTTACATAAGCAGCTTGACCTGTGTTACATGAGACGTTTTCTAATGATTATTTTATAGTTCTCATTCATTTTTAATTTTTTTTTTCTTATAGGAGACTTAGGGTGGTGACAAGTGTCCTCAAGTGTCACTTGGCTGTGATAAATGAGACCTTAGCTTTATCTACTCAGGCCAGTCAGGAACAAGCCTAAGAATATACTTTTAAACCTCTTTCCTTTTATAGAAATATAAATATTATTGATAATATGTCATCCTTAATACTTAGTGAATATATATATATGTCTATATACGAGCTCTGGAATAAAAGTTTTTATTGACCAAATATTATGGGACTTGTCTATTGGAGGTAACTGTAGTGTTATTTCTAAAGTAAAGGATAAGGATTAAAATGAGGCAGCCAGGCGTGGTAGTGCAAGCTCATAATCCCTGCACTTGGAAAGTAGAGGCATCAGGATACTGACTGAGTTCAAGGCCAGTCTCAGCTACAGAGCAGACAAACAAAAGGTGAGATTTCCTGGAACTGTGTAAAAGGAAAGAAAACAAAGGTGGAGTGTATGTCAGAGTAGGCAGTCAGACCAACAGCATCGCAAAGCAAAGTAACAGATAAGGATGCGAAAGAATGCCTAGTCAAGGACAAAGAAATCCCCAGGGAGATGTCTGAGGGTCTTCTGGGGTGGCATATGGGGGGGGGGCAGGGGGAGGGGTGAGTAAGACAAATGAAAGGAGAATGAAAAGTCATACTGCAGCTCTTGGGCTCCCCTCTGTCCTCAGTGTCCACCCTGTCTGTGTGGTGTCGTAGTGGTAACACAGAAGGCCGCCGTGGCCTCTGCCTCGTTCTGCTCCGCACACTGTCATGGAAACATGGCATCCAGATTTCTTACAGTTGATTTTTGACAGATGTATTCTGCGAGTTAAGAAAATGGTGATCCTGTTGTCAGCCTGTCCCCTAGCCTGGCCCTCAGCTGTTAACACTGTTGTGTAATATAAACAAAGCAACGCCAACACCAAGTATGATTCACTCTACATTTTGCAAGGGAAATAAGATTGGATTTATTCCTAAAGATACGGTGCTCTCTGCTTACACCAGGGACGAGGGCGTTCTCACAAGAACAAGGCTGTTCTCTTAGGACATTAACTGAACTTCATTTTGGCCCTAAAGCTGCTACAACTGTCCCACTTTAGGTCAATCTCCATTGTAAAAGAATAAGATTATTTTCTAACTACTTTATATGGATGTGTGATCTACATATAATACAGCCTCGGGAGAAAGACACTGTATACATCGTTTCTGTTATTAGTGCCAATAGCCATTACTTACACCGTTGCCTATAAAACGTGCAGTGTCCTGTGGCATAGTGCAGGCCAGAGGTGCAGGGTGTCCTCACTGGCTGGATAGGACACGAATAATCAGTTCTGTACTTGGGTGGAAATTGAGAATAATCTGAAAGTTCGTATCTTTGGCACCTGTGGTGTGACTCTCTCTCTAGCAGAGGAAAACGCCCTCTGGATAACACAGAATTATGAAATATGCTAAATCAGTAGTTACGAACTGGCAACCTATGGCTTTAGTGAACTCTACCAGGGTTGATTTTTTAAAATCACCATTTAAAATTTTGTCTTTATATAGTATGACCATTTAAAATCTCCAGGGGAAAGCCTGAAAGATTTGGATACCCTGGGTGTGCCTTCCTACTGGGGAAGCCTGCAACTAGGCAGTGGCTGTCCAGCAAAGGGGACAGGTCCTCTCCAGAGTGGTGGGGTCACCTCTTCTCTTGGTGGCCTTATACCTGGCCCACTGCCCATCTGCTTCGGTTTGGACATTTCTTCCGTAGCCTTTGCAGCCTTCTCGGAGACTTGTTCATTCTCAGCGTTAGAGGCACTCCAGGTATTAGTAGAATCCTATCCAACAGCACCGTTGTCTCTTCTCTTTTTCCCTTAAAACCAGTGTGCATGTTTCTTGGGCTGGTTCACGCTTTGCTTTATAGCCAAGGCCTATTCTGGACTCCTTACCACCCTGCCTCTGCCTCCCAAGTGCCCGGTGAGGCTTTTTCTCGTGTAAAGTTAGGAAACAGAAAGCAAGATTGGAAAAGTGTCCGTCCTGTCATGGCAAGCCTACCAACCCAGCTAAGTAGCTCATCCTCCCCTTAGCTTTCCACGCACAAGATTTTTAAGAAGCTGTACAGTGGCACACAGGGAAGGCTGGGCCTTGCTGTTTATGGATTCCTTTTTCTTACAATACTACATTACAGTACTGCATTATGTTTGACTGATTGACTAATTGTTTTTAATGGGACATCAGAGCTCATCTGTTATCACTTTTTTTTCCTGGATGTCTCTGTCTCTCTGTCTGTCTGTCTGTGTCTCTCTCTGTGTCTCTCTCTCTCCTTGTTTTTGTTTGTTTGTTTGTTTGTTTTTTGAGACAAAGTCTCACTCTGTAGTGGTGGCAGTCCTGGAATTCACCATGTACACCAGGATGGCCTCAAGCTCACAAAGATCTGTCCGTCTGTACCCTGCAAGTGCTGGGATTAAAGGCGTGGGCCACTACACCCAGCTTGGAGTTCAGGCTTTAAAAAGCTTACTTCAGTCACATTTGCTTCCTTACGAAACAGAGACAGCTGATTTCCCTGAGCAAGCAGCTTGCTTGCTGCCATTTAGATCCTGTAATCAGGACCTTGTTAAACCACATGCCGGTGAAGTTAAAGAGCAGGTGGGAAAATCAAACTGCCTAAGCAGAGTGCAACGCAAGTGCGTACAGAAGGGAGGGACCCCTCCCCCTAAACCCTCCCATGGTTAAAGTACCGAGTGTGTCAGAAGGCAGAATGGAGCTGGGGGCCTCACCCGGGGAACTCATAAGTGTTGACTAACGAGCTTTGGTAAACGTCCCTCCAGTCAGTGGAGGCTACTTACAGGGCCTGGGCGGCTAGAGACGTAAAGCCGGAGGAGTCATCGGTTGGTAGACTCTGGTGAACCTAAGCTTGGTGTGAGATCCTGGACTGAAACCCAGGTTCCTGTGAAAGTGGGTGCAGGGTACACAATGTACGGGGGAGGCCCAGAGGAGCAACCCTGGAAACCAGGGCGTTACAGTGTGGCCAACTGTGGAGCCCAGGTAGTAACCAGACTAAGTAGATTAGCTGGTGTTGTGACTGGGTGGGGAAACAGAGTCAGGGAGACTTTATAGAGTTTGGAAGAATTATCCGTAATGAAAAGATGGATTTGTTATCTCCAGTGGGAAAAAAAAAAAAGAAAAAGACAGCTGTCAAGTAGTATTTGGTGGAAGAATGTACATCATCATAAATTGTGTAATAGCGTAAATCCTGATGACCTTTGACCCAAATTCCCCTAAGTCATTCTGGAATGCTATAAAAAAGATTTGGGGGATATAAGAGATTGAGCTCTTCTGTCATATAGGAAATCCATTGTTGGTAATTCGTTTTGATGAAAAATAAAAGTATTTGCAGTTAACTTTTCTCTCCTTAAACTTTCAGTGGAAGAACGAGGTTTTGTGGAAAAGCACAGGTGGCCATCAAACATGTACTTGAAGCAGCTGGCAGAGTACAGGAAGTACATCCACTCCCGGAAGTGTCGCTGTTTAGTCATGTGACCTGAGCATTTGGAGACATACACTTTTTTATTATGATGAAGAATAGGTACCTCTGGGTTCTAGTAAAAAAATTCTTATGACTAAAATCAATGTGAGTGTTTTAAAAATCACCATAGAGCTTCCTACTCATTATCTTTGAAAGACTATGGTGGTCTTGTCTTAAAAGGGAACAAAGTCTGCTGCGAACGTAATGCTTCTCCTAGAATATAAAACTGTTGGATAGTGGATTCTCCTTTAAGTTGCCCTGTCGCTTTAATGACATCAAGACCTCTTCTAGTTAAGAGATGTTTAATTAAAAAAAAACATTTAGGATAAATACAAAAACTGCGTCTTGTGGGGGGGTGGAAATAAGGGGCTTGTAAAAACCAAGCGTAACGATGAAATTCAGAGGACCAGAAACCAGTGCAGTATGAGATTGTAGGAGTGGAAATGCTCCCAAGAGTGTAACAGCCACACCCCAGCTGGCTGCGGTTCAGTAAGTGTTTGATTTGATAGACGAAGAACAAATGCCCTATCTGGACCATCCAGCCACATCTGCTCCTTGCTGCCGCAGACCTAAGCAGGGCTGGTACTTATCTCTGTGCAGCCTTCTGGAGTCTGCCGGCTCCCGAACTTAGAAGGGTCTGGTAGTTGCTTTAGTGGCTCACTAGCACAGTTGTTAAATTCTTAAAAATGTTTGAAGATGGGCCTCATGTTTTCACTTTGTACTGGCTTCCCAGAACAGCAGGAAAAATGCCGTTTTTCTTTCTCTCTCTGTCTTCCTTCCTTCCTTCTTTCCTTCCTTTCTTTCTTCCTTCCTTCCTTTCTTTCTTGTCCTGTTGTTTTGCTTTGTTTTGTTTTTTCAAGACAGGGTTCCTACGTGTAACTGCTCTGGCTGTCCTGGAGCTCTCTTTGTAGACCAGGCTGTCCTTGAACTCACACAAATCTGCCTGCTTCTGCCTCCCAAGTGCTGAGATTAAAGGTGTGCACAACCACACCTGGCTGAAAATGCTTTTTCTTGCTCGTACATTACTCTCTGTGGAAGCAGAAGAGTTGCCGATAGCCAGGGCAGGGCATGTGGCTGGTTGCCCATGACAGGTGGGAGACGCCCACCTTTGGGGAAGCTTGTACTGCCTCCACACCAACCTTTCCTAGCAGGAAGAAATACTGACATGTTTTTCATTGGTTTTGGAACACTCCCTCAGTTCTGGATAGTCCCCAGAAGAGCAAATACTTTCTTGATCAATATATAAAGCCAGGAAGCTAGTAAGAGTGACTGAGTCACCATGGTTATAAAGATAAACACAGGAAAAGACGCCTTCTAGAGACTTGGTCACAAAAGCTTAAAAATTCTTTCTTTTAAATGTATCTGTTAAAAATAGGATGTCAATGGCTTTAATTGAGTTCTTTCCAAGGACTCATAGGCTATTTGATACAAAGTAGCAAAGCCACCTAGGAAGGTATAAGAAAGGATGTAAATCAAAGACATAGTAGACTAGAGCCAATGGCAACTGGGACAGAAGACAGAGTTAGTTTCTCTCATATCATGTATTTGCAGAAATGAATCTGAAAAGATGCTCAAGAGCTTGGGCCTGAAAAAAATCCGGATTACTATTTATTGTTAATATCATGGTCATCTGAAATTTAGTACTAGGATATATTTTTCTAATTTCTAGTGATTTTAGTATGCATAATTTTTCTAACTTTTCAAAAGTCTGACTCAGCAGTCTTATCCTGTAGTGTTAGGATTCCATAGAGAGCCCTCTATGCATATTAATACTGTCAAAATAAAGGGGAAAGAATTCCCATAGATAGAATCCCAAGAAAGCATTTTAATTGTGCTTTGTCAGTGAAGATTACTGGAATGCATTTTGTCTTTTGTATTTTAATCACTTTAGTTAATCAACTTTTGGCAAATCCCATTTGGCGGCTTAGCATTGTAAAGACCAGATACCGTAGCTGATGCCTAGCAGTTCATCTGCTTTTTCAGATCAAGGGGTAGCCTTTTGATACTTGAAAGTATACGCCCACCCTCTGTGCTAGTAACAACATTTTCATATTCTAAAACTTTAGGAAATTGAGAAATCCGAGTTGCAGAACAGTATTTTCTTGGAAATATTACTTTTAACATTTAAGTAGATCATAACTAGTTCTACAGGGTGTTTCTCCTGAGTAGGAGCTGAGTTTGGAAACTGGTGGCCTTGCATGTTAAACGTGTAGCGTTTATTCTGGAAAGTCTTCACTACCTGTGACAGCAACAGCCACGTGTCAGAATATAAGTGAATTCCCAAACACTGAATACAGGTTCCTCGGTACTATTGAATTGGCTCAATTGGAAGTAATAGGCAACTTCAGATTCTGCCTATGAGAGTTGTTTCCTAATCAAAGAGCTATTTCTAGGTGGCTGTTTGCCTTGTTGCAATGTCTGCTTCGATGTATTTACCAAGCATTTTACTGAGAGAGGATACTGTGTAGTAGAACTAAGGCTCCCTCTTCCAGGGCCAGGTTTGTATCCTGTTGTGCACACTCTGTGTGCAGCTCACCGCTTCCTCCCTGTTGCTACTACAGGGGAGTAGATTGCTCATAGAGAGCGTTGGCATGGCAGCCAAAGGCCATTGCTGTGCAAGCCATACTGAGTAGTGGAGAATGAGAAATCGGAGGAATTTGACTTCCAAAGTGGCCAGACTTTTCAACTGTAATTTTACAAATGACACTACATTGATACAGCCGATTGGATTTAAAATGTCCTCAAATTTTACTTTATTTTATTTAAAGCATATGTTTAATGCAACTTGTAATCATATTTTGCAAAGGGTATGTATGTATTTTAATATAGCCTGATCTGAATTTATATGTTTTTAGTTTTAGTATTTAACATTTTATAACAAATAAACCTTTTTTAAAAAAAAAAAACAAGTTTAATGAAGTATTCTGTAGTTATTTCACTTTGATGTTGAGTTGCTGAAATGATTTTGATAATAGTGAATTTCTCAAGCACAATTATGTTTTTTATAGACAATTTCCTTTATCTATAAAATCCTGAGCATTGTTAGTGTTGGAGTTGACTTGTACATGTAAGATCATGATGTTACCTTTCATATCTGTGTAAAGGATAAAATAATCTCCCAGCGATGCAACTGCTGTTATCCAGGAAAGTACTGTGATAATTATTTTACACAGAACCTTGCAAAGTTCAACAGTAGCTGGGCCCAAGAGTTTATAAAGTGGAGATCTGTGCTGTGTAGTAGAGAAATGAGAATTTGGAGTTTACTGGGCCTGAGGCACACAGACAGGAGAAAGATTAGCAGCCTTAAGATGAGAGCTTCCGTGTACTGTGTGGTGAGGCCCCACTGCAGAAGAGCTGCCTGCAAAGCTTGCTGATTTACTAACAGGACCTTGGTCTGGGGAGCACATCCTCCTGCAAGGTCTCCTATGGTCTATAGAAGAGCTAGGTGCACATCTTCCCATCAAAAGCTTTCAGTACCAGCAGGGGCTGTGGTGAGCCAGGCCTGACTTCTCTGCCCAGATACTCCTCTCATAAGCAGAAAATCCGTCCCATCCTGATACCTTTGACTGTTCATTCAGATTATCTGTGTACTTCATAATGTATACTCTTTCTGTGCCTCGGGTTAGGTGACTATTCCTCAGTGCAGAAGCTTGTATATCCAAGACAGCCCAATGTAAACAGCATTTCTCTTTTGCTTTCAATGACTCCTCTAGGAAGGCAATCAGTCACTTCTACATGCGTCTTTCCTTCACAACGTATTCAGACCTATGTTACAGAACTTAAAATACTTCTAGATAATTGTCAGTGGTCTCTCCTTATATTACTTGCAGGTTTTCTCCCTGGCCCTCTATCAGGCAGAGCCCTGGCATAATTATGTGTTATATACTTAGTGTATATCCTGCCAACGTGCGCCCAACTGCCTCTGAAAAGGCCAGATTGCCTGGAATGAACAATAATCACAAACTTGCAAATGGAAAACGGAAAGCATGCTCACACTCGGGCCTCCGTTTTCTCTGTCAGGAATAACTAACTGGTCAGCCTGCGGGCCTGGTGTTCAGGGCGAGGCTTCCTGTGCATGCTCGATACGGCCTGGAAACGATACACGAAACGCCCTTGAGGGGCTGCAGAGCTTGCGTAACCACCCTTCAAGATGGCAGGTGGACTCTGTGCTGTGAGTTGAACAGGAAGATGGGATGAGGAGATGGAAATATGTCTTCTGGAATGTAACAAATGGGGAAAAGGCCCCTAGAATACGCACACGACATATACAACAGCTGCTTCCGCTGCATGCAAGGTTTCCAGGCCCTGAGGCAGCCTAGGTTCTTGGAACTTGCCCTATACTTTTTTTTTTCCCTATACTTTTATTATGGTTCAATGTCCAGAGTTGGGGAGTGTGTGACGTCCTTTTACTTGTTCAGAGCAAGTAGTTCTCTTATTACCATTTAAGAAAACAGCCTGTAATTCTGTACACACAATCTGGTATTTGCCAGAGGTTGAGTTTTTGCCTCTTACCTACTGGGTTGCTCATTCTTGGCCAAGTTGGTACCTGGGCTCCTTGCCTTCCCACGTGAGCCACACTGAAGTGCTTCTGCTCCAAATCTGGATAGCCTCTAGGACACCAGAGGGCCAGCAGTTCCCTGGCTGACCTGGTGTGATGAAACACAAGAGTACCACAGTCCCATTCTCTTGTTTTCCTGTGTGTGTGTGTGTGTGTGTGTGTGTGTGTGTGTGTGTATGTTTGATCTGCCTGGGGCAAAGCTCAAAATAATATAAAACGTAAAATTTGCCAAGTATTGGAAACGAGAGAGGACGGGCACAGTGTGAAGAAGTGTCACTGGAGAACACCCCTGAAAAGTCTCCTGGGGCTGACGGGGCTCTGCTCTGATTCTAGCCCCCTGTGGGGTAAGTGCCCATGCCCCAAACCAGGAGCCAGAGTGTTAATCTTGGGTGTCCCACGGTAATGCAGAGCTGATAACTTATAGGGTGGATTCCCGTGAACACAAGCGAGTGAGTAATGCGCTTCTTATTCGTACTTAATAAAAGATGCCCACACCTCCTCAGAGCTAACTTGTTATTTTCATGGGAAAGGTGGCTGCTCTGGCTAAGGACTTTGACATGGGAAGTTACTCTGATCAGGCCCCTGTAAGGGGGAAGCAGTAGGGTTGTGGAGGAGACCCTGTGGTGAGGAGAGATTTGGAGGTGCTGCCTGGGCCTGAAGACAAAGATGGAGGTTCATGAGCCAAGGCAGGGGGAAAACAGTTTGGAAAGCTAGGGCAACAGGAAAACAACTTGGGAGCCTCCAGAAGGAACCAGCCCACCAATACCTTGATATTGAGATTTGTGACCTCCAGAACTGTAAGAGAGTTAACTTTTCCCTTAATCACCGTGAGACTGTTCTATACAGCAGACCAAACAGCGTCGTAAACAACTGGCTTAATAATTGACTCTTCCAGGCCTCTGTGTATTAGTCAGCACCTGTTTGCCAGCGTTCTCATGGCAGCGATCAAGGGTGACCTTTGAGGGCTGCCCGGCTCAGTTTGGTCATGCAGGGTAGGTCTAAAGATGCAGCATTATGACGCATTCCCAGGCAGTGCTGCTGTGAGTGGCTCATGAGCCGGAATCTGGGAACCTAGGAAACAAACAAGTCTCATTGTCAGGTGTGTAGCACTGGTGGCAGCAGTGGTGGGTGGTGTCCCCGAGGCCTCTCCTCACCCCTGTTCTGCCCCAGCCTCAAAGGCTCACCCTATCCTCTACCATCAGTCCAACTCTGACCCACAGATAGAAGTTTTTCCTGCCTCCCAACTGATCCTGCCTCACAAGCAATTGACCTAAGCCCTAGACTTCCCTAGAGCATGGGCTACTGGAGCAGCCATGCAGATGCCTCGCTGTTGTGTAGGTGGAGACTGGAGTCAGCTGTTGTGTGATGGTGACCACACGGTCTCCTGCAGGCCTCCCTTCATGTTGTCCGACCTTCTGATTCCTCTTTTTCATGGGGCTTCTTAGTGTATTCTGAGTGATGGATTGTTACATGTTTGCCACAAATTCTGAGCTAATGTAAAGTTCAGAAAGTTCTCTTTTTTTAGGTATATTTGGTATTTGTGAGTGACTGTGTGTTTCTGTCGGTCTATCTGTGCACAAGCGCACACGTTGTGTGTGCGTGTGCGTGCGTGCGTGTGTGTGTGTGTGTGTGTGTGTGCGCGTGTGTGTCTATAACTATGTGAGTTTATATGTAACACATATATATATAGGAGTGAGAACAGAAAATGAGGTCAGATTCCCTGGAACCTGAATGACAAGTGGTTGTAAGCCACTATTTAGTTGTTGGGAACCAGACCTGGATCCTCCTAAAGTGCAGGGGATGTCTTAACTACTGACATCTCTCAAGATCCCCAGAAGTTCTTAAAACCAGTTCCTTGGTCATGATGTCTCTTCACAGTAATAGAAGAGTAATACTTTCTATTACTAGAACTTCAGCAAAAATAAGGAAGAGTGATAACAATGCTGCGGGACCAGAAAGCAAGAGTCAAGACATGTTCCTAGGCAATAATAAGATTGTGAGGGTGATTGTTTAAATGTCAGTAGACACGCTGAACTACTGCCTGGATGCTCTCCTAAGCTGCATGTCATCCCCTGCAAAAACTCAATTTCCTCATAAGCCTCACAATTTCCAGTAAACATGGAAAGGAAGTTTGGTTTTGTGTGGAGACTTTGTAGGCAGCAGAGGTTCCTAAGCCGCTCTGGGACAGCGGTCTGTACCTGCTGGCCACCTGTGTGTGTTTCTTGGTACCAAAACAGATGCTGCTTCCTAAGTGTCTATTGGATGTAATGGAACACACCTGGTTAATGGGTAGACTAGTGTGTCCAAGTTGAGGACTCTCATGTGTACATGCTTTATTTTGCTTAGTATTTGGGGTACGTGGGCCCAGACACTGCATGAGGAACCCTTGATATCAATGATACTATGAGGTCATGTCCTCAGGGGACTTCACAGCCAGGGCTTTCAGTGAGGGGCAAGTGTGGAAAGACAGCCATGAAAATACATGCTAGGCACAGCCTAGGGAAAGGGAACTGTGGCCTTCAGACATAGGTATTTGCATGCATTCAATAGGCTGGTTACGCCTGAGGAACTCAGAGGATGACTTTTTATTTCAACTTTATCATCTAGTGTGCTCTTGCTGAGTGCCAGACATTTCGCGTGTATCGTTTCCCGTAGAAGAAATCCCATTAGCCTGGAAGGACGCTGAGCATGAGGGGTTGGTAGCTTATCTGAATGTGTGACTCAGAGAGGTGAAGTGGCCCTTCCAGACTCTGCTGGATTAGAAAATGAGACTAATAAACATAGCGACCTCATAGTGTCATTGCCCTGGAGAGATGGCTCAGAGGCTAAGAGCACCTGTTGCTCTTCCAAAGGTTCCAAGTTCAACTCCCAGCAGCCACATGGTGGCTGACAACCTTCTATAATGAGACTTGGAAGAGGTAGATAAGATTATAAAGACTAACATGGCGCCTTAGCCATTGCATAGACTTAGCTCTCTCCGTGTTTCTGCCGTCATTACCATTATGGCCATTATGTATTTCTGGCAGTCCCGTGAGCCAGGGACAGTCAGGGTCACCGTTCTGTGACAAGAGCTGTATAGATGGCCTAAGGCCACGTTGTTAATAAATGACTGTAAGGGCCTGAGGTCCTTGCGCTCGCAGAAAAGCAACAGGGAAACCAGAAATGTCAAACACGTAAGGTTGGCAGGGCGTGGTAGCACACGCCTTTAGTCCCAGGACTCGGGAGGCAGAGGCAGGTGGATCTCTGTGAGTTTGAGGCCAGCCTCGTCTACAGAATGAGTTCCAGGATAGCCAGGGCCGTTACACAGAGAAATCCTGTTTCTAAAAACCTAAGTAGATATGCTGGGTAGTCTCTTCTAAGGAAGAGATGCATAGCCTGTTTTTCTGTCCTGAGAGCTGTGAATGGGTGTAGCTCATTGTCTGGCGACTTCTGCACTGTCTGTAAGGCCAGGCAACCCTCCTGCTCCCTCAGACTCTTACCCGCCCCCCCCACCCAGACAGGAACTCACTTTGTAGACCTCAAACTCACAGAGATCAGCCCTCTCTCTGCCTCCCTCCCGAGTGCTGGCATCACAGGCATCTGTCACCATACCCGGCTCCTCAGACTCTTAATAAACAGCACTAAAAATGGTTTATAGCCTGGTGACCTTTGTGGCATCTATATGACCAACACCATTCCAGATCCTTCTCCCAGACCCTTAAGATGTAGTCAATATATAAAACCCATATTTATAAAAAGAGGTCACATGAAGTTTAAAAAGTTTTAATGTAGTTATGCCTTAAGCTTTACTGAACACATGGGGTTGAGTTAATTAAAACCAGAAAACTGTGTTCCGAATTGTTCTGTTCTAAATATCCCTAAAATAAGCTGGCCAGGGTCAGACACGAGAAGTTTGAACCAACACCAGCTACTGAGCTGTGCTGAACTGGATGGACTTAACTTCTTTCCTCATGCAGATGATTACTCTGCTGGCCTCGGTGGTCTCAGAGATGCTCCCCACCCCCATAGCAGGAGTGGGAAAATTTTATATTTGACACTAAAGCCTATGTGTTTCTACCCACTCAGAACCCGCCTCTGTAGCACACTAAGAGCAGGGCACCATCGTTGTACTAACTCTGAAGTGGGTGACCTCCTTCATCAGTAAGGATGCTGTCTGCAAGGAGGGGAAGATGATGACTAGGCATGCAGCTGCAAGGTGTTCGGCTTTCACTTGCAAAACAACTCTAAGGTCACAATCACTCCTAGCTTCTATAGTTAAGAACACTTACTGTTCTTGCAGTGTGTGTGTGTGTGTGTGTGTGTGTGTGTGTGTGTGTGTGTGAGAGAGAGAGAGAGGGAGAGAGAGAGAGAGAGAGAGAGAGAGAGAGAGAGAGAGAGAGAGAGAGAGAACAAAAATCAAAATAAACAAGATACCAATGACAAAAAAAGTGTCAAAATGCGGGGATCAGGAACCAGTCTAAGGAGGATTAGTGACGACAGAGCCCACAGATCAGACTCTGGAGAGCAGGCTCAAGGTGCAGATCTTACTGTATTGTGCAGTGTATAATCCATTAGAAGACTGAAGGGCCAAGCAGCCATCCCACGCTAGTTTCAAGCGCCAATAACAACCAATCAGGTTGGTGTAACTATAAGGAAATGTTCGGGATGTGGGGGGCAAGGTCACCTCAGGAGACTAAAGAATGAGAAAGCAGTCACCACCATAGCCTTGGATCCATTTTGAGACTTCACTAGTGTGCCAGGAGTCCCTAGCAGATCAACACTGTGCAGTAGTGGATCAGGATCTTTTGGGGAGTCTTAGGAGCCGCTGACACTTCACTCACCATTCTCTGTGGGCCCCAAAAAGGCTTATCTTGACACTCTCTTCATCAACACAAAAACAAAGTCGAACAGAAAGCCCACAAACAAACAAGCAAAACATAAAACAAGCAAAAACAAACCACAACTTGGAGGGTTTGTGTGTGTGTGTGTGTGTGTGTATGTGTGTGTGTGTGTGTGTATGTATGTATGTGTGTGTGTATGTATGTGTGTGTATGTGTGTGTGTGTGTATGTGTGTGTGTATGTGTGTATGTGTGTGTATGTATGTGTGTATGTATATGTGTGTGTATGTATGTATGTATATGTGTGTGTATGTATGTGTGTGTGTATATGTGTATGTGTGTGTGTGTGTGTGTGTTGGCCAACTACTCTTGGGCATGGGGCCTACCCTAGACTATTATACCTGGTGACACTTCATTGGGGAAAAAATTATTTTCCTTGCTAGCAGCTATCTATTGCAAATAGCTAACTGGTTAGGGGTGAAACCTTTGTCTACTTCCCCCACACACTGCTGGGACCCCATCAGTCTTGAACCTGTGCAGGCCCTGTGTCTGCAGCCACATTCTCTGCGAGTTTGCATGCACGTCAGTCCTGTTGTATCTGGAAGACGCTGTTCCCTTGGATCATTCATCACCTCTCTCTCCTCATCTGCATAGCTCCCTGAGCCCTGAGGGGAGCAGTTGGATGAAGACTGATTGCTCGATTTGTGTTGCTGTGCAGCTGTGGTAATTCCCACCACTACAGGCTCACGGGGTAGGGGTGGGGCGTCAATTGAACCCTTCTGTGGAAGATGACTGGAAGGCAGAACAGTTATGCTCGCCTACTCCTAGAAGCCTCTCGGGATTGGCTCTGTTGATTGATGCATCTTAAACAATTATTTAACCTCCCTGCCTCAATGTAGTCTATTTTCAAAATGGATATGATTTACTATAATTCACCTACAAGATTGCTGTGAGAGCAAGGGCGTGGCGGCACACGCTTCTAATCCCAGCACTTGGGAGGCAGAGGCAGGTGGATCGCTGTGAGTTCGAGGCCAGCCTGGTGTACAGAAAGAGTCCAGGACAGCCAAGGCTACATAGAGAAACCGTGTCTTGGGGGGAAAAAAGACCTCTGTGAGGTCATACTAGTGAATGCGTACTTAGTCCTTGGAATGAGGGACAGGTGTGGTGGCTCGTGTCTTAGTTTAGGCACCTAGGCGGAGGCAAGGAGATCACTGGGCAAGAAAAACAAAACAAAACAAAACAAAACACCTTGGCATGTGCTTGGCGTTTAGTGAGTAGCCAAAATGGGGTAGCTGCATTTGAGTGTTCAGTATCATCATATGAAGACTCTCACACTCACCCCATTCCAATCACTGAGGGGATCCCCATGTCCACTTTAAAGTGTCTAAGAAACACTTCCCAATATTCACCCACATTGCTGCCCGGCAAAGTTCCCTTCACTCCGCAGCTGTGTGCCGGATGCTGGTCTGTGTGAGCAGGAACAGGAAACCACCATGTCAGCTGTCTCTGGCTCGGCGTAATCAACTGTTCTGATCTTTAGAGGGAGTACCCCACGCTGCAGGTACTGGGTGTGCTCCTGCGGCTCAGTGATGCTCAGAAGCCACCAGGCACACTGGGAGGCTTTCTCAAATTAAAGATTCTGAGCTGATAATTGTGGGCACAAGGTCATGATTCTTTAAGTGGGTTTGTTCTGTTCTCTGCTGTTGGTGCCATACATAAGCCAGGGAATAGATGCGGTTGGTAAATCAATTACTCGCTTTTAATAAAGTATTGAAAAAAAAAGTGGTAAAAGACCATGTAGATCCTCTTGATGCATAAAACTGTGGAATGAAAACTTGAGGAGTTAGGAGCCCCACAGGAGACCATCAGGGCCAAAGGAGCTGGACACAGGGGGTCTGCACAAAGTTGATGCACCAAGGACAGTGCAAGCAGAGGACCTAGACCCTTTGTTCAGATGTAGCCTATGGACAGCTCATTCTCCACGTGTGTGTGTGTGTGTGTGTGTGTGTGTGTGTGTACTGACTCTGATCCTCTGACATGCATTCTGGTGCCCACAATTTGATGACTGCCCCTTGGTAGGGCGGCCTTGCAGGCACACAGAAGAAAGGGGTGCAGACTATCCTGATGAGACCTGATAGGCTGTGGCCAGACGGTAGGGGAGGAGGGGGGAGGACGGCCTCCCCTGTCAGAGGTCTAGGGGAAGGGAATAGGGCAGAAGAGGGAGGGAAGGTGGTAATGGGAATGTAAGAGTGAAGGGATAACAATTGGGATGTAATGTGAATACATTATAATAAATTTAAAAATTGGTTTTAAAAAAAGAAAATTAAGTGTGTATCTTGTGTCCCTTCCAATATCTCTGAGGACCCCCCACCCCATCCCCGTCCCTAAGGTTCTGCATCCCACAGGGGCTTAATTTCCTCTAGCCAAAAAATCATAGGAAGAGTCCCCATAAGAAAATGACTTTTACCATCTCCTCAGAGTCCTGCTTCTCACTACTGAAGAGGGCTTAGGAAGCCCTGTCTTCCTCTTTGTAACTGTAGGCGTAAGAGGAGGTTTCCTCTGGCTAGGGCGACACTATTAGGTTTGGGGGCCATATCTTCACACAAGAGATGGGGTCGTGGCTATGACTTCCAAAGCATGGTAACACCTGTTTGGAACCTTAGGTCCTCGAGTGAGGAGAGCCAAGGGTCCCCTTGGTTTCGTGAAGTCAACCTTGATAGAAGGATCTCATCACCTTCCTCTGAAGACACTTTCTTTCCCCTTCTGTGCCTTTCTCCAGTTGCACTGTGCCCAACATTGTGAGGCTGATAGAGAGGAAAGGCAGTGAAAGAGCCTGGAGAGGGCTTCACACACTGCTGCAGCCACGCACAGTGTCCCTTTAGATGCCAGAGACAGTCCCCCATGGCCACAGGTTCCAGCAGAGTCCTTTGCTTCTGCCTCTCCAGGAGTTGCTGGTCTCCACTGTGGATTCTGACAACCAGCAGCCTTGGCTGAAGAGAGGAGCGGGGGGCGCACACAGGGGGGCTCGGGCATAAGGTATCAGTGGAAGTAACTACTGGATCCTTAATAATAGTCAGCTGGCTACAGGTGGCGTTATAGTTATTATTATTTTCATTTCAGTAAAAAAAGAAAAAGACCATGGGCTAAATGGATGGCTCAGTGGCTCAGAGTGCCCACTTGATCTTGCAGAGGACCGGATTTTCATTTCGTAGCACCCTTGACCGACGGATAACAACTGCTTGTAACTCCAACTCTGGGGAGCTGGACACCTCTGGGCTCCAAAGGGACTGCATTAACACACATAACCACATGCAAAAACACAGGGGTACACACAATATAAAAAAAACTTTTTTTAAAAAAAGAAAAGTTGTTTATATGTGAGTATACGTACATGTGCCATGACATGAGTGTGGAGGTTAAAGGCTTTCAGCTTCCATTCGCTCTCCCCAGCTAATGGGCCCTGGGAGTAGGACTGAGGTCACTAAGGGGAGAGGCAAATGCCTTTACCCACTGAGTTGTCCCGGTCCCACCCGCCCTAAAGTTTCAATAGAACACAATCTGACAAAAATCATTAGATACAGATACATCTTTATTAGGTATGAGCCCTTCTCACCAGAGGCCGGAGAAGGGACTTGCAGTTCCACAGTCCCACAACAATTAAACGTCATAGCCAGACATCAAAGCAAAATGCCAAAGCATGAATGGAAGAAAGTATTGAGGACAGTGTTTTGAAACAATTTCTTACAGGCATTCTTAGAAGAAGGAGGGTTCTGCAATTTTGCATCTTATATTTAAGTTTGCTTGTAGTCTAACTGGAATCAAGGCTCAGCTGCTTGGCATTTTCTGGGCAACCATCTTTCCTGCCAGCTGAAAGAACCATCTGCTCTGCTATCTGTTAGTGCGGCCACAGAGAGGACCAGCCATGCTTACGCTCTTTAGCTGATTTCTCAAACAGCATCCTCATGGAAGTGTGGGCTATCTTCTGTAAGTTCTGGGAGGGCGAGGTTGAAAACACTGGCCCAGAACAGTGACTCTGAAGTGGGCTGGGCGTATGCATGTGGGAGAGAGATGCGTGTGTGTGGCTTGAAAACAAATGTACAATATCCGTTGGTTTAATAATACTTTATAAAGTGGAGTCCTGCAGAATTATTTTAGCTGACCAGCAGTAGCAGAAAAGCAGCAACAGGCTCACTGGAGATTTAGATAAACCTGGTTGAAAAGCATGGGCTTCGAGGTAGAGATATGACGGCACGTGAAGGATGGGTAATCAAACCAGTGTGGTCTGTTAAGTTTCTTGCCTCCAGGGTTAAAGCCAAATTGCAACAGATTTAGCATTGAGGAAAAGAAGAAATAAAGGCTGTTTTTGTTCAAAAGTCCCAGTCACCAGGAAATACTGATGTGTGCTCTGTGACGCAGGTCAGCTCTCAGGGGGCATCGGACATCAGCATGCCTGGACGGACGGACAGACAGACAGCTGCTGTCAGCATCGGGTCTGTTGGACAAACAAGAGACAAAGAACTAGATTTCAGAGTATAAGGTAGCTCAGCTTCTTCTCCCACCACCGGAACTCTCTCTCTCTCTCTCTGGTCATTTAGAGACTTTTGTTAGAGGTGCCCCTTGAAAGAGTTGCTGGGAAAACAGGGACAACACAGGACACTGAGGTGAAAGAAGACGCTGGCAGGCTCCTGCAGAGAGAGCTGGGGGGCGGGGGGGATGGCATTTCCTTTCTGTTTCATACTTAATGTCAGCCTGAGCATGTTCTAGAATAGAAGCCACCTGGGTACACTAACTGCTTTTAGTGATTTAGAACTCAGCATGAGCCCGGAAAGTTAACAGCAAACACAGTGCTCACCAGAGGAGATGCTGCAAGTAAGGATCCGAAGATGCATATTGACTATTTTAGGTCTGGAGACTCAGCTGTGTTTCTTTTCAGACCTCCTTTCTTTTGTTACTATCCTGAGTGACCACAAACAACATATATGATTTGTCAAAAGGACACATTGTTGATCTGTGTGTGAGTCAGGCAGCTTCTCAAAGTACTTTTAGGCTAAAGAACCACTACTTTTTTCTTTGATGAAAGAAAACACTTGTGTCTGTGTAAGAGTGCTTGGAAGCTTGCTAGCCGAGTGCTGGAGGACACAGAGAAGTTGGGTGTCAGGCCCCAAGGCATCCTGGTGATACTGTATCACTGAAGGTCCATTAAGAGAGAGCTCTTGGCTAACAAAAGAGTGGAGACTCCCTCTGGGTGGGGACATGACATGTCCTTATCTCCTCCCTTAAGAGTTAACCCAATTGGGCTGGCCAATCAGCCGGCTAAGGGCCTCCAGGAAGGCAGGTGCACCTCAAGGCATGCTAAGGAGATAGGAACACCACTCCGTAAGTCTGCCTGCTTTTCTCAATCATTCAGAAAAGCTCAACCTTTCCTTTTCTTCCACCGGTTCTAAGCAGCCTTCCCTCACACTTAGGTTTGCGCCTCTCACCTTCCCTCCCTGACTTCCATGTTGGCTTAGCTTAAGGGACACGGCCTTTTTCTTTTTACCGCCATGTTCCTCTTTTGGGCAACTGCCAAGATTTACAGCTTGCCCACCCTGAGGTTTTTCTTTGGATTTCTAATAAAATTGTCCGTTTGAGTCCATTCTTAAATTCTTTTATCTGTAAAGCTAGGAACCTTGAGGGGACCCTAAATCTTCTCAGCATCTGGATGATGTGCGCTAAGGAATTGATCTCCCTGTGGTTTTCTGCTGGGCCAATATCTCTTCTCGGTTTCCGATTTGGTGTTTGAGAAGTCAATAAGATCCCATATACACACAAGAAAAACACGTTGCACTTAAACCACACCCCTTCTCTGGCCTCTCTGCCCTGGCCCTGCCTACAATTTCTTATTTCCTTCCCATGTCCCTCTTTCAATCTCGCTTTCTATTTATCCCTTGGGAGTGCTTTTCTTGCTTCCTAAAATATCCTTCCTTCATCGTTAGCTGAGTCCTTGTCAGCCAATCTCTTTTGAGAAAGACCCTCTTCTGCCATCCTTGGTTGCCAAGTGCCTCCCACACACACTCCTGGCACATTGCATGACATTATTCTTTTTGCTTCAGGAATTATTTATTTCCTTGTGATATGCCTACCTCTACGGACTCTAAGTTCCATGCTATTGTGTGTGTGTGTGTGTGTGTGTGTGTGTGTGTGTTTATGTTTAGTGCTATGTGTAGTACAATACTTTGTTAAATAAAGGTACACTGAAAGGATTTCTCCCATTGGTACAATTGATCAGCAAGTGTCATCTCGCGTCCTCAAATCACCCAGAATGTTCTCCTACAGAATAATAGAAAATGGCAGCGGAATGCCACTGTCCCCCAACGCCCTGGCCCAGCCTCACCTGCACCCCCTTTATTACTGCAGAGCTCCAATCTGCTTCAGCCGGGTCGTCAGCTCCCCATTCTGTTGCATGGCAGTTAGGTCACTGCACCCACCTATGCATTCTTTACCAATGAAGACCCGAGGAACCTGCAGAACAAACAAGGCAGGATGGTTAAGGAGCCCCGTGACTGGACTGCCCCTCCGCATGCTGCCCAGCATGCTAAGCTTCATAAATTACTTCACAGTCTTCTTCTGAGAGTCTTTCGGAACAATGCTGTACTGAAAATATTGTTAGAGCTGGGTTGTGGCTCAGGGGCACAGCTCCTGGGCGTGTGCTGAATCCTCAGCCCCAGGTGGGAATGAGGTTAAAAAAAAATGTTTTCCAAATCGTGTGAGCTACAATTTTTTTTCACTTTACAGACACGTATTGAGAGCAAATTCTTATTGATGCAGCGAGACCATCAGGCTGTGTTCTGGTTTCCTGGAGTTGGAAGCAAATCTGAGACCTAATACTGAACCCCAGCCACGGGGAGCATGTTTCTTTTTCAGTGTAGGTCCAGGCTTACTAATCATTGCGTCTTCCCGTTATTAAAACACAGGTTAGTCGTCCTCAACTAAAAGACAGTACTATGATGCTTTGAGTCTCTTTTAATCCCTTGACCATGGTCAAATACCTAAATGTTCTAGCTTTGGATGCCAAGGACTTTGATCTGTTCTGGCATCCTGGCCACAAGTCACTGTACTTGCAGAATGGTCTCCTCTCTGTCACTGCCACTCCACAGGACCCTATTCAGACATTTGTCACTTGACAGTTGAAGAGGACTTTAGACTCCCTAGGAAGGAGGAAGTGCCCTTAGTCTGGCCAAGTGATTTCCAAACCAGAGATGTGACACGAAGGCTGTGGGGGATTTAGACAGGGCCTTTGCTAAGGCATGATCAGGAAGTGACAGGCCCTCAGACCACAGGGAACATAGCTGACAGACAGGGAGGGGGAAGGGCAGGCAGAGAATGTTTTCAGAGCATCCTACTTTCCTTAGAAAGTATAGAACGTCAAAGTGAATTACTAAAAATGTGAGAAGCGTGAGAAAAGAGGTTGAATTACTGTGGATAAATTCTACTAGCATTTTTTAGAGAGAGAAAAGGGGCTCCAAGGAGAACTGGGCTTTAAAAATAGAAAGCTGACAACTAAACCAAAATCCTTTTTTTGTTTTGTTTTGTTTTTTGTTTTTGTTTTTGTTTTTGGGTTTGTTTTTGTTTTTTTTTTTTTTGAGACAGGGTTTCTCTATGTCGCCTTGGCTGTCCTGGACTCACTTTGTAGACCAAGCTGGTCTCGAACTCACAGCAATCCATCTGCCTCCACCTCCTGAGTGCTGGGATTAAAGGCGAGCGCCACCACGCCCCCGGTTGATCCAAATTATTTAAACTATCTCCTTTGTCTGAGAATGAGAAAACCACCCACAGAGCCCCTTTCTGGCAGGTCAGCGTGGTAAATGTCCATTCCTCTGACCCAAGAGGGGCAGGTGGCTGTGTAGGAGATTTTGTGAAGGAAAGTGATACAATGTAGCTTCCCTTACATACAAGATAAAAATGCAGAAAGATGAGACAAGAAGCCAAAAATCTCTATGAAATGCTGGTAACCTGGTAACCTTTTAACCACTGGTCTATACAGAAGAGCTCTCAATTTCCCCCAGGGTGACAGAGGACTGGGACTCCCCACGTACACATGTCCCCACATACACACTCCTGAGCTCTTCGGAGCCTGAGATGGACCTTGAAACATGATCCAGCTGTTCCCCAGGATGGAGATTTTTGTACAGTCTGGCAAGAAGCTAGTTTGCCTGAAAGCCTGAAGGAACCTTGCCCTCCCACAGCATCTGAGGCCTGCTGGCTTAGGTATAACCTTCCAAGATTGAAAAGAAATTGCTTTATTAGCTCTATTCTGGCTACTATAAAATTTTATCGGGCTGCTTCTGTGTTGGAACACAGATGCTCCATCTTCTCAGGCAATGTTCTCTCAAGGCCTAGAGTAGCCAATCTCTTTTGAGTTTTTGCACTGATGAGCTACAGTGGCCACAATGACCTTTCCAAACATCAAATCAAGTCTCCTTTTCCTTCACCTTGGTAAGGTGAGAGAAACAGGAGCCTGCTTCCTATACCTGCTGCCCCTCAACTGGCTACTTTTCTTGGGGAACATATCACTGCCACATCCCAAACACACAATTCATTGTATTGTCTCCCCAACAAAGGTGATATTTTAAAAAGTAAGACTTTGTTTCATGGCTGTATTTCCACTATGCAGAAATGTGCTTGATACATTCTAGATGCTGAAAAATATTGGTTATATCCGGAAAAGTCATCCTATGAACATGAAGCAAAAATAAGCCTTCTCAGACAAAAAAAATGGAGGTAATTTGCTACTAAAACAGTTGCCCTGTAAGAGGCATCCAAAGTTCTATCAAAAGTTTACGAGAGACAACAGAAGAAAGCCCCAGCGTGGGTAGGGGGTACCCACAGGAAGCTCTTCTGACTCTTCAGTCTAGCTAGACTGAAGTCCACTTCTATAATCAAGTCCTGCTGAGCCCCTACCGTACACCAGTGCCCACGGGGCACACAGGGCAATGGAACAGCCAACCCTTCCCAAGTTCTCACTCTCTCCGAAGGTGAATACAGCCTTATTCAAGATCTGGACGCAACGAGTTGGAAGCATTTGTGCTTCTCTCAAAAGGGGTTCATTTGGATTTGGACCCAAGAGTCTGTTGTGGGGTGGGGGATATATATACGTGTCATGCTGCTCAGTGTACTGCATGAGGGCCTAAGTGCAGACGCTCCCCCAGCAGCCATCCAAAATTCATGCACAGCAATGCAGAACAGCGGGTGCAGGTTCCGTGAGAGACCCTGCCTCAAACAAACTAAGGTGGAGAGTGATTGAGAAACATCCTGAGGTCAGCCTCTGGTATGTGTGTACACACTACACATGTGTGTACATACACACACACAAACACACACACACATACACACACACACACACACACACGCACACATGTATACATGTGTGCTTTTGCTATTTTAATGTCAAAAGTCCACTACAAAATAGTGTTGCTCTACAAATCAATGCTAGCATTCGTTAAATGAAGAAATTTGGATTTTGCTGTTTTGGTTGGTTTTGCTTTTGTCTTTCTCCAGAACAGGTGGTGCTAAGAACAGCATTTTTCTTTTCTTTTCTTCTTCTTTTTTAAAATTTTTATTTATTTATATTTTTTGGTTTTTTGAGAAAGGGTTTCTCTGTGTAGTCTTGGCTGCCCTGGACTCACTTTGTAGACCAAGCTGGCCTTGAACTCACAGCGTCTGCCTCCCGAGTGCTGGGATTAAAGGCGTGTACCATCACGCCCCGACTAGAACAGCATTTTTCTTAATTCTGTTGTAACTGTAGCCACCTACAGATCTTTCACGCTATCTATTGATGGCTAGCTCCCAGCTGTGCTGATTAGGCGGCAATGAGTCTGGAATATGACCTGAGCATGGGCTTGTCTGAAAAGTTCCCCAGGTGATTCCACTGCCTAGCAAGCTTTGGGAAGCACTCTCCAGGAGGAGGGAGGGAGGGAGGGAGGGAGGGAGGGAGGGAGCCAGACCAGGGGCCTGTAGGATCCTCCTTTACACTTCTCTTCACTCACTCAGGGCTGCCCCCCCACCCCCCCACCCCACCCCCCACCCCCGCTTGTGACCCTGCTCCGAGACCTCATCCCATAGCAGCAAAACAACACACTTTTGGTCGGCACCGCCATGCAGATTTTTGAATCAAATAATTCCCAAGGCTTTATATACCAAGATCCCAGAAGAAATTCTTTAAGTCACATTTAAGCTCAAGTAGGAAGTGTGTTTCTGCCAACACTGCCATAAGGTACCCCTGAGAGGGACTTAAGTGAGCTTGTGTGACTGCCCTGTCAGGAGACCCTCGTGCCTCTCCCTTTGGCTATCAGTCTGTGTAAACACAATGGACCTCAGGACTATTTCCCCAGAAAGCCTGGGAAGTCCTGGTGCCAGGCAGTGGAGGAAGACACCCTCACAAGAAGAGATCTCATACAGTTCTGGGGCCCTCACCTGGACCCGGCCCGTAAACCTGCCTTCTATTTAAGAGGGGAGATGGCTCAGCTAGGAAAGTGTTTACACATCAGAGTGAAGACCTGAGTTTTATCCCCCAGAACCCACAGAAAAAGCTGGGTGTAAGCCATAATGCTGGGGAGGCTGAGATAGGAGGAACCCAGGGGCTCTCTGGCTGCCAGACAATCCAGCCCAGGCCAAGAACTCCAGGTTCAGTATTCAGTGATGAACCATGTCTCAAAAAATAAGATTGAGGGTGACTGAGTGAGTGAAGAAGTCACCCAGCGTTAACCCCCTGGCCTGTCGGGTGGCCATGAGTACACACACATACAACACGTACACACACACACACACAGGCACATACACACACACCCTAAACTTCATGAACTTGGAGGTCTCTGGACCCCTTTATTTGTTTATCTTCCCAGGGAAGCCCGGTTGAATAAGTGTCTTTTTCTCTGCTTTTCAGTGTCATGTGTCTCTTTAATTGGTATTGGAGGCAGACGGCCAAGGTTCTTGGCTTGTTGGGGCTGCCAGATCCTAGGATTTGTCCTCCACCAACGCCAGTGACAGTGAGACAAGCTCACCCTTCCAGCCCCAGAGACTGTTAGGCTGGGCATTCCCCCAGCAGCCCAGACACAAAGGAAGCCTTTACTGAGGGGAGAAAGAAGGGTTCTTTCTTAGAGAGACGCATAGTATATTTTCGGAACAGGATTCTGAAGTGCCCACTCTAATCCTGCAGCTTGGGTCACCGAGGGTTTCCCAGGCACGAACCTGTGAGATCACACAGTAAGCACAGTGATACCCAGATCTGAACAACAGCAGGCCTGAAAAAAAAAAATCCTATAATTAAGGCAGCAGAAGGGGGGAAATGGAGCATAGGGTCTATTTTTCTAGTGGGTGGAGCTAGATACAACAAGCGAGCTAGGTGATGCCTAAAGAAAGCCTAGAGATAAGAAAATGAAAGATGGCAAAGCCCACGGAGACACATGAAAACAGAGGGAAGTGTGTGTGTGTGTGTGTGTGTGTGTGTGTGTGTGTGTGTGTGTGTGTGCTGCCCTGTTCTATCACACCCAGCCGCGTGGCTGCCTCCTGTCTTGCCAGATGAACACTGTCAATTCAAAATAGTACTTAAGACAAAGCCTTCAGATGCACAGTTCCCTGCCACCAGCCCAGCTGTCACTGGCCGGGCACCACACACCAGAGTGCTGCCCACTCATTTGACCAGTGTCTTCTTCCCTCATGGCCCTCCCCCACACCCTGCTTTGAAGGACAGAGCCCTGGCAGCGGCATCCTAGAAAAGGCACAGATGTCTGCACAGCTCCCGAGCGGAAACAGCAACCCAGGAGCCGTTTCCTTAGCGTTTGAGCACACTCACTGTTCTCGCCCCGGTGAGCTGTTGTAAATAGTCTTGAATCTCACTGGTGTCGTTGGTGGCTGTGATATCCACGAATTCCAGAGCCCCTTGTTTGAAAGGCAGCTGGCCGAGGATTTCCTGGGTCTTTCTGCAATAAGGACAGGTGGGCTTGATGAACACCACCACCTTCCCAGGCTTGATCTTGCAGTTCACAAACTCCTGAGCCATGCTGACAGGCTGCGCGGCTTCCCCAGGAGGGACCCTCAGTGTTCACTTGTAAAGCACTAGTCTGGCTGTGAACCGCAGCCCAGCCAGCCGCCCTCATTTAATAAGGAACCTCCTTGGAGGAGGAGTTAACAAGTAGAGCGCTTCAGTTTTAAAGGGCCAGCCCCAAAGTCAAATCATTGTGGTATGATTCATCAGTCACTAGGCCTACGAAGACACACTTGCTGTTTAATCCGTGATAGCATAGGTCAGCTTTCTTTGTGTCCTCCGTGTTTGGGGAATGAATGTTCAACAGCAGGAATCAGAACTAAGTCACCTTCTAGGTTAGCAGAGACTGCAGTGACCAGTTTCTGGGAAGGAAGCCGGGCCCTCTTCGTGTAAATTCTCTGGCCCTCTTCGTGTAAATTCTCTTTTTTTTTTCTCTTTTGGTTGTTTTCAAAAACCTAAACGCATTCACCCAGGAAAGCTTTGACATTTATAGGAAGTGGGGTCTGCATGGTGATTGGGCTGTGTGGGTTGTGACCAGGGTGTTTTCTTTGCCTATAAGCTGGATGTTTGCTGTGTTACTAAGGGAACTGGTTCTTGGCAATATAAAAATATGGTGATTTGGCAAAGCTTTTTGGACTTGAACTTTTGTCTCGGAGAAGTAGGGTGCTCAATGTTCAGGCTATACTAAGAGGGCAGATTTGTGAATGCACTTTGCCACAGGATCTACCTGGGAAGCTATGCCTGTCTCACCCCCAAAGCCTTAGGGCTAGTGACCTTTGAACAGCTGTTCACTAAGAAACAAGTTCCCCTATAACCCCTGACCTCAAACTGCAGACAGAATGCGGCTCTTGTCCTGCCTGACTTGTTCTACCAGTGTGTTCGATAAGCAAAGCAAAGTGAAAACTTCCTGTCAGGCTAAATCTCTTTTCCGAGAAGCAGCAAGTTTCACTGGAGCCAGAGTATCTTATAGGAGGCCTAGAGCCATGTCACGGTGGGGGTGGGTGCATCTTGTCACAAAAGAGGAAGGGACAAAGTTGACTTCTGGAGGCCACTTTCTTTGTCACTCTCACTGTTACCAACACCAAATGGCAAACTAACAATCCAATGGCCAGATTCAGGGCCACAGAAGTAGCTCAGAGGACGCTCTGTCAACACCCAAGAAGCATGGCAGGGCTGTGTGGCTGAGGTGACAGCTTCATGGCAGGGCTGGAGCCCTCACGACCTCTAAGCGTCCCACACTTCTAAACAAGCTCAGGGATAAAAGCCTGGGCCCTGCTCTTCTTTTTCTTCACCTCAGCCTAGATGCCAGCCCCTCCCAGAGGCCTCCTTGAGGCCCAACTTGTCTGCAGGGCTCTTACTGTACCCATGACCCTGGGGCACCAGCATATAGTGCAGGCTGTCTATTAATGTCTTTCCTCATCATCTTTCTGGTCTTTCCCGTCCTGCTGCCTTCTTCTCCTAACAATCTGACTGTCCGGTCTCTCTCCCATACCATGGTTGTCAACCGTGTTTGTCTCACCTCCTCTTTCCTAACCCCTTGCAATCTGACCTCCTTATCCCCTCCTGCTGAAATGCCTCTGGTTGCTTAAGCATCCTAGAACCAGCCTAACCAAGAAGTGTGAGTGTGAACTTAGCATGTGCAGAACCATGGAAACCTCCCAAGAGACCTGGCTGTACAGTCACACATTATCCCAAACTCCAAACTCCAGACAGATGAGGATCTTTTTCTGTCAGCATGATTCTCTAATTTTACAGTGTCTGATTTGGGGTCCACCATATTAACCTCAAGTCCTATGAATGAGAGTACATAGAGATAGGGGAACTCTTCTGTCTGTGGCGCCCGCGCCACCACGGTACCGAGTCGAGGGCGAGGAACTGCGGATTTAACTCATGCACGCATGCACGCGCGCGCGCACACACACACACACACACACACACACACACACACACACACACACACACACACAGCAGGTCCTTCGTGCTAAGAGAGCAGCAGCCGCAACAGCAGCCACGGCAGCGGTTTATTATTTATTCTCCTCCAGAGTTCCAAAGAGCCTTCTTATAGGCAGCAAAACAGGAATCTTCCACCCAGGTGAAATCTCTCAAGAGGTGATTACACACAGGAGGAAAAGTCTTGAGGAAGGGAGGGGCGCTTTCTCAGAGCAGTAGACATGACTAGCTAACCAAGATAAACACAGACATGGAAGCTGCTAGAAACAGGACATGAAACAGCAAGACAGGCAGGCAGCCCAGTCAGGCCTGGTTCCTACATCTGTCCTGAAGCTCAGCCCGAGATTAATATCTGAGTCATTATCTAATATACGATAATATCTAATATCCTTATCCGGACCTCTCTTCCAGACCTCAGGAATGCTGAGAAGCCCCACCTGATGCTCCTTTCAGCATCCCAGCCTCACTGGCTTAATGCATAAGCTGTACACCTTTCTCCTAGATCTGAGCATTCTCCTCCCAGTATTGCCATCCTCTTGTGGCTAGGGCAGAACATTTAAGGTATCTTTACTGCCCTCTGCTTTTACTTACATGGAATAGCCAAGCTCTCCTAGGTTTGCCTCCTAGGTCTCACCTAGATCCAAGCACCCAACTGTTCTTGAAGCTCAGCTCTCTGTTGCCTTATTTGATCTCCTTAGCCCAGCCTTCCAGCCTGGCTCTATGGTGCTGCCAGACAGTCTCTAGACACGCTGTCACTCCAACTAGTGGGGCTCTGATAATGCAAGATGAAAGTAGTTTTCCTTCCTGTTCTTAAGAGACTTTATAAACGACAGAAAATTATTTTAAAAGAGCAATCACTGGGCTGGAGAGATGGCTCACAGGTTAAGAGCACTGCCTGCTCTTCCAGAAGACCCAAGTTTGATTCCTAACATCCACATGGCGGCTCCTAACAGTCTGTAACTCCAGTGCCCATTTCTGGATTCCATGAGCACCAGGCATGTGCATGGTGCACAGATATACATGTAGGCAAAACACATAAAAAAATTAAAAAAAAAAAAACAACAGTGACATATGATGGCCAGAGCAGCTTATCATGTGAGCATGCCTGGGAGGCACGGATTCTAGTAGGAAAGAGGTGTCTGCTGCGCAGCACTTCCCAGAAGAGCTAATGCACTCTGGACTTGTCATTCATCGAACTAGCAGAAGTTAACTGCAAAGAAAATGGTCCTTACTTGTCCTGAACTCATCCAGTTAATATTTATTAATCAGCTACCAGCTGCACAGGTCCTTATATATAATTCCATCCCTAGGAATTCATAGGGAAGTTGGGGATATAATTGTGGAAAATGGGCACAAATATTATCATTTACACAGGTGGATACAAAAGAGGTCTAAGGGCACCAAGTGAGAACAGTCCACCTGGAGAGTGGCTAGAGAAAGTGTCCCTAACAAAGTAGAGCCACATATGAATATTCAAATGTGTAACAGTAAGGCTACATCTCTCAGGAAACACAGGAAATGAGCACATTATGATCGAGGACATGCTTTAAGCAGCTGCAGGAGTGCTTTGGGGGAAAGAAAACCTTACAGCGTCTATCCAAGCTTGCTCCGGAATGGTTCTGGACTCTCACAGGCTGAACTGGTTCTGAGGGCCCCTCAGAGTCTGCAGGGGTGCCATGGCTTACGTCCGAGCCACGACTGCCCTTAGGTATGTATTTGGAGGCTTCAGGTAAGTAAACATGTCACCAGAGTAGGAAGGTTTCGGTGTGTGGCTGTGCGCCCTCTGTGGAATGCTCTGTGGCTCTCCACAGATCTGACTGTGGAGGATCATTAACTTTGTCGCAAAGTCCCGCAGGGCACTTCCTCACCTGTTTGCTGAAATCAGCAACACAGACAGCCACCCACTTACTGTGTGCCAATCATGTAGTAGACTTAGTACAAGCAATTTTAACCTCCACAGCAACTTTGGAAGGTAGATCCAAAACTGACCAAACAATGAAAGGGTGCCTGACTTGGAGGGCGTGCAATTCAACTACAGTCATAAGAGTCAGCTCCTTTTCAACAGGCTGCCTTACATTTGGGAAGCTCCTCTTACCACAGTTTCTAAGATCCAGGTTCAGGTTGGTCATGGAATCTTAAGTTACCACCCATGACCCTAGAGTCCCTGGGCTCTGCCATGGTTTCTTGCTCCCCTGTAAGTTCAAGACCCTGTCTCCTGGGCTTTGTAGGTGCTTCCACTGTCTTATTGTTGCTATTGAGTTCACAGAGGGAGTACTAGTTCAAACACAGGCATACCAGGCCAAAGGACCTAAAGCCTAGATTGGAATTCCTTTCCTGGAGATTCCAATAGAGAAGACACATTTTATTTACTATCTCCTTTACCAGCTCTTGGTGCTGAGGCAGGATATCTCACAGGATGTCGTCTGGTTACCTTGGTGACTCAGTCTTCCCATCTTGAAACGAAAACCAGGTAGTTGGCCTGCAAGATTACCAAAACAGAAAGAACTTCCCTAGAGTGAGCTAGTTGTTCAGAAAGTAGAAAAGATCTTTATCCTAAAAGGTTATCTTGCCTGAGAGGCTGCTATTGGGGTGGTTTATATATAACACCGGGGTAACAGGGTGGTGGGCCCCTTCACAACACGGGTCAGGGTTTGTGGTCAAGTCATGTACTCCTGATCCTAATTACTGATGATATTTGTAACTCAAGGCCAAGCATTATTATTTCCTCGGGCTCTTCTGATCACTGATTGCCTTGCCCTCACAAAGCTTTCTGACATTCCCTCAAAGCCTTCTTGCTAATAGCCAAACTCACAGTCATGAGGGTAAACAGACTTCACCCAACTTTTATGACAAATAAGGGTCAAAGGAAGTCAAACAGGGAGCCAGGTTTCCAAGCTGTGGTTCAACTCCGTCGCCTTTGAGACGGGTGTACGGGGGTTGCAGCGTGAACGACTCATTTGGTCTGCGATGTAGATTCCTTCTAACAAGTTTTGGAGGCAAAGAGCATAGCCTCAGATCTCAGAACACTATCTGAACAAGAAGGATTTGATGTAACTATTGTCACTAAGCGGGTTATTTGGGCCATTTCTGGTATGAAGTCACAAAGTCCACTCAGACTCAGTTTTGATGTGAGGAGTATGTTTTTCTTATCGGCAGGAGTATATGGACAAATGTTAGTGCAGAGGCCTAGAGGTCACGGATACTGTCTCTGAGGTTCTCTTGATCTACCCGCCCTGATTACAACAGAGCCACACATCTGTCCTTCGTTCACACACGTGTGTTAGCTACAATAGAAGGGGCACAGACAGGTGTATAGAGTAGAGATAGTCGAGTAGAGTGAGAGTGCACTGTGGGTGTGCGCACAGCCCTGGCAAAGACCAGCGCCTCAGACCCATGAGAAACTGGCAGAGCCATTCACTATCAGGGTCAGTGTGAAAAGAGCAAAGCCTTTATCTGTCCAAGTGTGATTGATCAGTGCCTACACCAACTAGCAAGTGCAGCTTCCTCCCCTTCCTCTGTGTTGACAACCTGAGCCTCCTTCCTTACAGAGACCTCCTACGGAGACCGCAGAACCTGTACTAGACATAATAAGCACACATGGCGGCTCTGAGCCGTGTTGGTAGTAGGTGCCACTCCGTCAGAGAATGAACACATTCTGCTTTTCTGTATGTGTGTCTGCCCTTTTCTTTTCTTTTTCTTTTTTTCTTTTTTCTTTTCATTCCACCAGTGCTCCCAGTCAGGGCTTGGGACATAGCAGACAGGCATTTCCAGCTACACAATTTCCCCTAGCAGCATTCTCCTCTACATCTTGAGTGGAACTGGGTCACCAGCCCTCCTCTGAACATCTCTCTGAAACTGCTACTCGTATTAGGAACGTGAGAGAGTCCCGCCAGAGTGGTCACATTCACCAGAGAAATTTGAGTTCCCCTCTTGGGGTTCTTGGTTTTACTAATAAAGTAATTTTTAAAAGGAACTCAAAAGGAAACTTGAGTTCTAAAGAAAGCCTCTGGGCAGCAAGTTGGAAATCTTGGCAGCTGCACAAGGGCACAAAGAGAAGGGAATAAGCCATACCTTTCGAGCTGAGCCTCGTAAGGGTCGGCCTCGCATGGCACAAGCTGCCACACTGTAGGAAGGGGAAAGTGAGAGACAGTGAGGCCCTCAGTGTGAGGGACAGCATGCTGAGAACAGATAGAGGGAGTAGAAAGCTGAGCTTTTCTCAGTGACTCAGAAAAACAGACAGGCACGTGAAAAGTACAGTAGCTCATTAGCTACGTATTCCTCCTATCTTTTTAGCATAGTCTGACGTGAGCTCACCTTCCTCAGGGGTGGTCACTTGGCCAAGTAAGTGCCTCACCTGCCCGACTGGGTTAACACTTTTATTACAATGAGTTTTTAGATTTATTTCATGTATATAGGTGTTTTGCCTGCATGTGTGTATGTGCACAAAGTGTGTACTTGTGCCCTTGGAGGCCTTTGGAGAGCTGTTGGATCCTCTGGAACCGAAGTTTCTATGGTTGTTGGTGCTAGGAACAAAACCCTGAGTCCTCTGGGGTCTGGCTGGTTTTATTTTGACTTGATACAAACTAATGTCATCTGAGAGAAGGGAACTTCCATTGAGAAAATGAGATTGGGCTGTGGGCAAGCCTGTGGGGCATTTTTATTAATTAGTGGTTGATGGGGGAGGGCTCAGCTCTTTGGGCAGTGTGCCGTCCCTGGGCTGGTGGTCTTGGGTTCTAAAAGAAAGCAGGCTGAGCAGATAATGAGAAACAAGCCGGAAGGCATCACTCCTCCACGGCCTCTGCATCAGCTCCTGCCTCCAGGTTTCTACCCTGCTTAAGTTCCTGTCCTGACTTCTGTGATGATGAGTGCTGATGTGTTGGCCGTGGTGTTTCATCACAGCAACACCGACCCTAACTCAGAGAACCGCTGAGCCATCTCTCAAGCCTCCTGAGTTAAGTGTTAAGGGAGAAGGCATATTCCCTCCTCCTCTTCCTCTTCCGCTTTTCTAATGTAATATTTTTATCAATCAAATAATTTTATCATATGTATGAGATTTTCATACATGGATACAATATATTTATGGTTTGATCATTCTCACTCCCAATCCTTCCGCTAACTCTTCCCAGACCGGCTCCTCACCCCCTCCCAAGTTCATGCCTCCTCTCTCTCTCTCTCTCTCTCTCTCTCTCTCTCTCTCTCTCTCTCTCTCTCTCCCCCCTCTCTCTCTGACAATGGATTATATCCTGTGGCTGCTACCTGTATACTCATGAATATGGGGCACATTGGAGTGTGGTGGACCTGGAGCATGTGGGACACACAGTATAAGGAAACTAATTGTCCTTTCCCCAGAAGCCATCAGTTGTTCATAGCGCCTCCTTAGTCCCTCCCACTCCACACTGGAGTGCTGACTGGCTTGACCTTGCGAGGTCAACCAGCGGCTGCGGTCATGAACACGACGGTCCTGTGATGCTCAGAAGGCACTGTTCCACTCTGGTCCTCCCACACTCCCTCTATCCCCTCTTCCTCAATGTTACCCGAGTCTTAGGCAAAGGAAGCGTGGTAAAGGTGTTGCGTTTGCGGCTGGACACTCCGACACTTCCTTATTCCCTGCATTTTGTCCAGTTGTGAGTTTCTGCACCAATTGCTGTCCACTGCACAAAGAAAGTTCTCTGAGAAGGCCCGACAGAGGGCGTATACATTCCATTGTTTACCTAAACAGTACTGAATTTTCTGACTCATCCAGAAGAGGCAAAGATGGATGGCTGATGATCAGGCTCATGAAACTGTATTGTCCTCTCCTCACCTTCACCATCAGGGCTCAGGCTTCTCTCCAGTGTGCATCCCTAGGTAGTGTTATCAAAGCCAAAGGGTTCTGAGTATAGCAAATCACTCCTCACCTCTTAAGTGACTTTGGCTTTAAAGGCCAGAAGAACTAAGTTAAACTACCTTAAATAATAACACTTAAAAACACTCATGAAGAACAACAACAAAAAATCTGACGTAGCTGTTTTGAAGGCCTGCACCATTTGGTAGCTCAGCCCTTCTCTTGGGGTGTCTCAGCTGTGAGGAGCCACAGCAGAGGAAACAACGGGCCATTCTGAAATTGCTTCACACGCTTGTTCCTTTCCCAAATCCTAGGGACTAGGGTGGGGTGGGAAGGAATGTTTGGCCCCTTCAGGGTGGAAATAACTTCAACTTCTCCCTAAGGAAGGAGAGGCAGATGGGAGAAGTGGATTCCTAAGCAAGCAGACATTCCTTAGGGATGGAGAAAGGGAAAATGGGGGTGGGGAAGCAACCAACAGCATTCACACCTTTTCCTAGGATAGATAGCTTCTTAGTAGTTAGTGACGCTTGCTGAGCAAGTAAAGCTAAAGGCCTGAGGTAGAGGGGGCAACATCTGCTTTTAGCCACTTGCAGCAAGAAAGCTGGCTGGAGGTTAGGAGGCGATCAAGTCTTCGCAGCAGAGAAGTGGTAGACGTGGGATTTGATCTCAGGTACTAGTCCAAAGCAGTTGCTCCCTGCATTGTTCTACACAGTGTATCAAGGTCACAAAGGGAGAACCGCTGGAGGTGGCCAAGGACTCCAAAGAATTACCTACTCTGAGCCCTAAATGCAGAACTTGCATCCTTGTCATTTCTCTGCTGGCTGCTTTCCCAGCCTGTCCTCAGGGCAGGGCCTGCATGGAACAGCGAGGATCACCTCAGTGAAGGGAGTGCTGGCTGCCTCTCATGGAGGCTGGTGCTCCCCAAGGAACTGAACGCCCTCACTTAGCACAAACCCCCTGTAAGTAAGTGGCACATCTTACTCAGTCTGGTAAGATTGCAGAGCTAGAGTTAGGAAGAAACAGGTCCTCTGACAACCATCCCATGAGGTAAGATTATAGTCTCGGGTGTGCATGGAATTTCCTAAAAAGTGATTCAAGCTGGTGTGGGGGTAGAGCTACATACCTAGACTTTTCTGAAAATATCCCTGGGCACTTTTCTGTTCCAAATCCATTCATGATGTTCTCACCAGCTCTTGGCATGCCCGACGACAGTGCCATCCTCGAAGCTAAGTTGAACTTGATGCAGCTAACGGAAGCTCACAACGTGGAACGTGATATGAGGTAAACTTACAACTAAAATCAGACATTCCTGTCACCCTCTGGTTCCAGGCCGGCCTTTTTGCTACTTACCATCTGTACACAGCCCGTCTTCCACACAACTCATGAATTGATGATTGTTCTAATTAACTACCCTGTAAACACACACACACACACACACACACACACTCACACTCACATACACAACATGGAAAAGCGCTCAGCTCAAACGCTCCCCAAAGGGGCAATAAAAGTCAGTAATAATCAATCGGTGTAATGGAGTGCTTGCAAATGTCTTAGGAAGAGGGCTGGAGAAGTGACTCCATGGTTAAGAGCACCGGCTGCTCCTCCAGAAACTCTGAGCTCAACTCCCAGCACCCACTTGGTGGCTTATAACCATCTCAAACTCCTACTCCAGGGGATCCAGGCAACCTTCCGGCCTTTGCTGTCATCAGGTCTGTGTGTGGTTCACAGACATAAATGCAGGCAGAATACTAATAGAGAAATTTTTTTTTTGAAAAATGTTTTTGACCTACGTCAGCTGTCAAAGAATAAGATCTAAGACAAGATATTAAAGTACTGCGCCGCGCAGTCTTGTTTTAAAACTGGAGAGGCCAGGCATGGTGACACACGCCTTTAGCCCCAGTGCTCAGGAGGCAGCCACAGACAGATTTCTATGAGTTCGAGATCAGTCTAGTATACATAGTGAGCTCAAGGTCAGCCAAACCTACATCGAGACCCTGTCTCAAAAAAGTCTAACCAGAGCCGGGAGTGGTGGTGCACGCCTTTAATCCCAGCATTCAGGAGGCAGAGGCAGGCGGATCATTGTGAGTTCAAGGCCAGCCTGGTCCACAAAAGCGAGTCCAGGACAGTGAGGGCTACATAGAGAAACCTTGTCTTGAAAACCCTAAAAAACAAAACAAAACAAAACCCTAACCATCACAAAATTTCAACTTCTTTTAAAATGACTTGTAATACCAATGGGAATTTCTTGTAGAAGAATTAGGATGCCAAACTGAGGGCAAGGAAGGGTAAATACTGAAGCTTGTATTGAAAATCACCATCAACTGATTAGATTTCCCCATGGCTAACTAAAATGTAACATTGCTTACCCTATGACCATTAGCACATTTTCCCACCCTCCTGTCCTGCTTAGCCTAGTAAAGAGCATTGAAATGTATGCCTTTTGCCCCCCAACAAGTAAGAAAGGCTCAGAGAGAAAGATCTCTGAGGGTTGGAGAGGGGAGCTAGGTACTCCAGTGCATTTTTCAGCTGCATTGGTAGCTGGCCTCATACCTGCCCTAGGCCTGCTGACAAGGGTTGGGGAGCCCTGGAGAAAAGGGCCTAGAGGGAATGTGAGTTTTTTATGGGGTGACTGCTGCCACAAGGGAACACAGCCTTGAGCAGTCTTCTGCCCTCTGCATGCTAGTCTCTGACCTGTGCACTGAATCATGGGAATGCCCTGAAGGCTGGGATCCTGCTGACCTTGGCCTCCTTCTCAGACCTCCTGCAGAGGTTTGTCCGCAGAAATCCATCCCTTTTAAGGCCGAGTCATCAAATAGGTGCCACATGAGCTCTAGAGTAGACAGTACAAAAAGGAAAATGCAGCTGGGCGTGGTGACGTATGCCTTTAATCCCAGCACTTGGGAGGCAGAGGTATGTGGATCGATGTGAGTTTGAGGCCAGTCTGATCTACAAAGCGAGTCCAGGATAGCTAAGACTACACAGAGAAACCCTGTCTCAATAAAAACAAAAACAAACAAAAAGGAAAGTGCTTCAGATTACAAAGAGACAAAATGTCACCTGCACACTGGAATTGTTGGACGCAGCTTCTTCATGGGCTCATTTCTAATAAGAATATTAAAACAACCTTAAAACTTGAGGTTGATCTAAACATCCACGAATATGGAATTGATTATACAAATCAGGGCAAATCTGTGACTGGCTACTTTGAAGACATTAAAAATAGCAAATTGTATCTGAATGTGCTAAATATGAAAAGTATTAAAGATATACAAATTTGAGCCAGGTGTGGCGACGCACGCCTTTAATCCCATCACTTGGGAGGCAGAGGCAGGTGGATTGCTGTGAGTTCAAGGCCAGCCTGGTCTACAAAGTGAGTTCAGGACAGCCAGGTCTACACAGAGAAACCCTGTCTCAAAAACAACAACAACAACAACAACAACAAACAAACAAGCAAAAAAGATATAAAAATTTAAGTTATTTGTCTATCAAATAACTTAATTATGTAGGTGGGTATAGAGATGGCTTCATGGTTAAAAAGACCTGATGCCCGAGTAGAAGGACCGGAGTTCAGGCCCTAGCGCTCACGTAAAAAGTCATGTATGGTTCTCCCCAGGCGCATGTAGCCCTAGCACGGAGGTGGGTAGAGACAGAGGATCATTGGAGCTGGTGGTTCAAGGAGAGACCCTGCCTGGAAGGAATATGGTGGAGAGTGATGGAGAACACTCCACAATCCTCCACACATGAACCTCACAGGTGTATGTGCCTACAAACACAACTGAATACAAATGACAGCATATTACAGTTATAGGTTTGAGAATGTGTAAAACACGTATGATATATAGTATTCACACACACACACACACACACACACACACACACACACACAGACGCAGAATATATAAAAATCAATGTTTTTTTTTTTAAAGAGAGACTTGAAGTCCTGAAACTAATTAGTCAATTAATATATTTCCCAAGCAGACAGATGGAGTAGGGATGTTTTCTTTTTCATCTTTGAATATTTTCCTTTTGCACATATCACTTCATGTTTGTTTGTTTTTTCTTACTGAAGGTAGTGATTGGGAAGGTGGG
The DNA here is from genome assembly GCF_964271855.1 of Acomys minous. Classification (NCBI taxonomy): domain Eukaryota; kingdom Metazoa; phylum Chordata; class Mammalia; order Rodentia; family Muridae; genus Acomys; species Acomys minous. The sequence continues at coordinate 78,677,739 of NC_140492.1, read as the reverse complement.
GAATCGAAAACCAGTTCAGTTTAGTGATTGTTTGTTTTATTTTGTTTTGCTTTTGAGCTAAAGTCTTGTTATACAGCTGCACCTGGGCTGGAGCTCCCTAGGTAGAGCAGAGATCTGCCTGCCTGTGCCTTACCTTTTCTGGGGTTAAAGATGTGCCCCACCACACCCCGCCAGATTAGTTAGTAGGAAGCTTGACAGAGCAAGTGACAAAATAGAACGGTAGCTAAAGGGATGGTGGGATACAAAGGAATGGAGGAAGAGGGTCTTTGCAGTGAGGGGGCCTTGCCTACGTGGTTCTGTTTGGCAGAGAGCAATTAGTTATGGGGTAGGTGAGCCAGGAGGAGCTGGGTAACTGAAGTAGCCTAGCCTTTCATGCGCGGCTAAAATTCCAACTGTGGGGCCCGGCCTAGCAAGGAGGTCAAATAAGCCAGGAGGAATTGGTGAAAGCAGAACAAAGAAACATTAAAGTAAAAATACAGATAGAAAAACTGGTTCACTAGCGAGGATTAAAAAGCAAGAACAGAAAATAGGGCCCCGTGACAGGAAAGCCAGAGGCACAAGAAGCCTGGTAGCTGCTTGCCTGTATGACTAAGTATGTGAAGCAAGGAAAAACGCTTGTACAGAGCAGTGTGGAGGCTGGGCCTGGTGGTGAGGGCCTGGTGGTGAGGGCCTGGTGGTAAGGGCCTGGTGGTGAGGGCCTGGTGGTGAGGGCCTGGTGGTGAGGGCCTGGTGGTGAGGGCCTGGTGGTGAGGGCCTATAAGCCCAGATACCTGAAAGTGGGGAGCAGAGTCGCAGGACCTGCATGGATTACAGAATGATTTAAAGGCCATCATGGACAGTTTATTGAGATGCTTTAAAAAACAGGGCTGAGAAGTATAGTGATAGAGCTTACCTAGCATGTGCAAAGTCTGCAGTTCAAACCCCAGAAGCAAGAGAAAAGAAAAGGCAGTGCCAAAAGCTTTTTTTTTTTGTGGGGTGGGGTGGGGGACAACTAGTGGCAAGCACCCCAGATCTAAATGAGGCCTGTGCCACTGGGAGCCAGCAATTTTAGAAGCAAGCAAACAGCCTAGGATACTGAGCTGCCAATGCATCAGGCATTCCTTTTGTGTTTGTTAACAGCACATGCACAATCACAGAAATCGTGGCTAAATCTGGGTGCAAAAAGAAAGTCCTCAAATGTGAGCTGAGATGCTGAAAGGAAATGAAACATTTAGGGACAATTAATTAGAGGGGACAATCTGTCCTACCCAGAAATAATCACTTCCCAGTGTACACACCTGTTACCTGAAACAACATGACCAAAGAGCATAAGGTAAAATATAAGAAAAACAAACACCCAAGCTACCTATAGCCACAGAGGATGTGGACACAGATTGGTCAAGAGGAAAGAGAAGCTGCTGCAAGGCCTTGTCCTGAGATCTGCTTCCGCTTCTCTTACTGCAACATTAACCCCACCTCCACCCCATACCCGTGATAACATGCATGCTTCATTGCTTTCCCACAGAACAAAAAGTTTGTGAGTTGGAACTTAGCTCAGTGGTAGAATATTATCCTGACCAAGTGCAAAGCCCTGGGTTTGGTTGGTCCTCAGCACCACGCTCACCAATAAACACTCTCTACCACAAAAGCCAAACAAAACACCCTCCCAAACAAATTCAGCAACAACAACAACAAACCCAAACTAAACCAGCAAACAGAAGGACAAGGGAATTAATATAAGGTTCAGTTAAAAGATTCTCAGGCAGATAAGTGAGAAGTTTATGTATGACCAAAATGATCAATATATTTTCGCTTGTGAAAGTGTAAGCCGCTGTAGTAAGTAGTCATGGGAGGGGGAGGGGCTCTCCATCTGACATTTGGGAGGTTCTAAGTGGGACCTGAGGGGAGGAAGGACTATTACCGTGAAGGAGTCCACAGTGGGGGCAAGTATGGGGCTGTGGAACCACCCACTCACAGCCAGAGGGAAGGCAACACTGTCGTGGCTGTGCAGGAGACGCTGTCGCCCTCCCTCCCCCCACCAGCTGCCCTCTCCCTCCTGGGATCCGCTCAGATTTACACTGTCGACAAAGACCCACCTGAAGGTGTGCTTTCTGTCTTGGTAGCAAGGCAGGAGAGCCTTAGTTCTCAGGTTTATGGCCAAATCTTGGGACACACACCTGTGTCCTATAGGCCATGCTTGATGGATGCAGCTGCTCTCCCACAACCGGAAATCTAGAAACAGAAGCACGTGAACCCAGCTAAAAACCCGCACTGGGCTCGGGGAGGTTCTCTGCTTAGACAAACCGTAGTCAGACTCCAAGATCTTCTGCTGGGTCCAGCTGTGCACTTCCTTCCACCCCAGATGTGGCAGAGTCCTGCTAAGGTAGTTTATCAGGACTCCTGCGTCACTTCTACTATGCCACAAGTGACGACTGTGAACTCTGCCCGGCTTCAGCCGGGATCCCGTTAGGTTAACCTAGCTCAAATCCTTATGTCTCCTGATGTTTCCACATAGTAATGGGCTAGCCTTTGCTCTTTGGTTACGAGTCCCAACTGCCCTTTGTGATTTGGAGTTGAGTCTTCCCTGCCTCAACACCCGCCTTGCAGTGGTTGTAGCTGAGGTTCTGTTCCTGAGGAAGCCTTCTTCATTGCGCTTTAACCGGTACCACTGAACCTGCCCTTTTCCTTTAGCATTTTTCTCTGGGAGAATCTCCATGTAAGAGAAGTTTCTATTGTAAAAAGCTCAAAGCCTTATGGATTGGCAGGTATAGCCGAGTGGAGTGCTAATAAGTCATAAGCGTGGTGGTTTTCCACTATGTGGGAGGCTTCATCTTCCCTGTACAGGTGACGCTCCTGTGCTTTGGAATGGACGGGCAGCCAGACATGGACGAGACAGGAGCTGGGTCCTCCCTTCCTCCTGCTGCCTCTCGTTTTCTCGGGAACTCCTCCAGGACAGCTTCAGGGAGGCTGCAGCTTGTCCTCTGATGTTCTTGGGTCACGTCTCCTCCCCCTCCCTCCTCTTAGGAATATTTTGAAAGCAGCTGGTTCATTGTTTGGAAATATATACAAAAGAGTACCGCTTCCCGATCCCCACCCTATACTTAAGTGGGTACTAGTTTCTTGTATGTCCTTTGGAGGAAAGCTTTGTGTTTTTCCTTAGCAGTCTCATGTTAGCCCCTCTTCCCCTTTTCTTGCTCTGATCACTCAACTATTTATCTTGAAATGCTGTAGTCTTCATACATCTAAGGCAGTTTAGAATTTCATTTAACAAATATACTGTAGCACACAGATCCTGTTTCCAGTCATAAGAGGTTCTGGTTTTCACTCTAGCAACAAATTGACAATGAACTTCTCTCTCTCTCTCTCTCTCTCTCTCTCTCTCTCTCTCTCTCTCTCTCTCTGTGTGTGTGTGTGTGTGTGTGTGTTGGGGGGGTCAGTTGGTGGGTTCAGAGAATATGGAAGGGTGGTGAGTCTGGTTTGCAGAGATAGATGGAGAAACTGGTCTGTGATGTTTGAAGTCAGAGAGCCGGGAGAGATCACATGCTGGGGGTCTGTTACTATTGGGGAACTCTGAGGCAAGCCACTGATGATTTGAGGTGACTCTAAAGAAACCTCAAGGGCTAATGTTATGGAATGCCACAAATTCCACAGATCCTAGGAAAACCCCCAGTGAACTTCTCGTGTTGTTTGTGTGAGTGTCACGAGGATAGAAACTACCTTTGCTTTCCCAGCACCATTACCTGTAGGCTGTTCCTATGGTCTCACTGAACAGACAGTGGCACCTTGGTCCCTGTGGGGATACGCGGGATACCCAAAATCCTTAGATATTTGAGTCCCTTATGTAAGCCGGTGTGACCTCTGCATATAAACTAGATTGTTCTTACCAGAGCCTCTAAATCTAGATTACTTACAAGTAGATTGCAAATGTTATGTAAATTAAATGCCATATTAGGTAAAAGGATAAGAAAGAGAAAATAAAGATCTACGCTTTTAGTACAGCCCAAGAAGAGACGTTAAGGGAGATTTAGGCACAGGATTAGCAGAGGAAGTGGCCCATGGAGAGTCCACACCCAAGCGTGTGGGGGAGGAGCTCAGCATTTGACCATGAACTCATACAAATGGTGCTCTCAGGTGAGAATCTGTGGGCACCAGATGTCCGGCCGCACCTTTGCTTTTCCTGTTCAAGACTGGAATCACGTGCCTCATTTTCTCGTCATCTTCACCAGGAATAAGTGGGCGGCTGTTGTATTGACACCTGCTGAATTTCCTCATAACTGAAGGTTGCAGTCAGCAGTCAGGCAAAGCCATGCAGAAACACAGGAAACACGGCCACCTGTTGTTACTCATCTTTGGTAATTGTTCCTGTTGTAGTCAGAGGACGGTCAGCTCCATAACAACGGAGGGGTTGGGTGGGAAGAAGGTTTTCTCGAAAGAGGAGCAGAGTTACGCAAACTTCACTTCCGTTTCCAGGGAGCTGTATTGCGCCATTGGTGGAAATCCGAGGCCTCGTGCTCATTTTTAATTCCAGGTCTGGGAGAGGTGTTCTCAGACTGTGCTGTGGAATACGGTAGAGATCAGCAGTAGTTCTGATTAGTGGGGTCCCAGGATATTGGAGATGTTATATACTTTAAACATGTCTGGACATATTCTGACAGCCATATTCAATATTTTAGGATTGTTTCATATATAGAAGATAAGAAGTATTTTTGTTGTTTCAATTCCTACTACCATGTCTGGAACTCAGGAAAAAGTCTTTGGCGGATGACTTACTTATAGAGTGGGAAGGAAAAGGTATTGTATCAACTTTTGGGGTGGTGGCAGTAAAAATGTTGCCGTTGACAGAATGAATACTGATGAGATACATTTGAGAAGTGCTCAGCTACAGAAAGTAGACATGGTCTGGCTTGGGACCAGCTGGGGCAGCGAGTAAAGAAAAAAAAAATCTTCAGCATAGTGTGTGTGTGTGTGTGTGTGTGTGTGTGTGTGTGTGTGTGTTATGTGCGTGTATGCGCGTGAGCCCACAAGTATAGTCAAATACTGAGACTATGGTCACTTAGCCATGTGGGCTTCAGAAGCGTCTGGCTGAGCTTGTTCCAGTGCAAACTTGGGTATCTGTTCTTCTGTGCCTTCAGGGTCCGGTGCTGGAAAAAGACCTCCTGTGGCAGAAGCCTAAGGGGCAGTGTGTGGCAGTCAAAAACATTGCTTCTAGGAAGGCTGGCTTTGTTCTGAGACTGTAGGTGCCACTCTATGGCTGTGTCAATACAGGCAAGTGGCACTCCGTGGGTCTCGGTACCCTGCTTCGAGGAGGAGGTGAGGATTGTATTTGTGATAGTTCTGGAGCACTTTGCACAGTGCCCGGCCCTACCTGCTCAGTTAAGTTACTGGGACCTCGCTCTGACCTCTCCTCAGCTTCCCAGTGCTTGAATGCATTCTGTAAGACACAGCACAGTGTAGAAGATGAAATTTATTATAGAGCTCTTTGAAGGGACCATTTCAGAGAAAGACGCTCTCAGGAAGGAACACAGGACAACAGCCAGATTCTCCCAACCTACACTTTAGGCAGCTTTTATACTGTTTCCTAGTCTCTGGAGCAAGCGTGCCTTCCTATTTAGGCAGTTGGCAGGCCTACTTGGATTAACTCTTAGGAAAGGGGCGGTAGTATCCTTTGTCCGTTACCTCCTGCCGGGTAATAAGCTTTTAATCCTCCTGGCAGCTAACTCAGGCCTTCATCCAGAGCCGGAGACTCAGTTCAGAACCTCTTTTCCCCCCCTCACCACAAATCACATTACAGAGCACAGTTAAAAAAAAAAAAACTTAAAAAAAAAATCTATAAAAATAGCCACGCTTACTTGAGGAACTAGCCTCCTGTTGTTGGCCTCAACAAAGCTCCTTCAGCCACTTTCTTCTGTTTGGTCTAATTTGTAGCCATCTGTTCACATATTACTGTCAAGTCTTAAAGGGGGATGATTTCCATACTACCATCTTTCTCTATCTGTCACTATTTCTGGTCGCATTATAGAATTAATGCATTTTCCAGGGCTTAGGAAGTGGGACCCAAAGCTGCCCACGAGGAAGGGTTCTATTATCACTGCCCTGCTAAGTTCCAACTAGCTACCAAACTAACTGTGGCAGCTGATCCAGTCAATTCGGAAAGCGATGTGTCCACTCCAGCCACAATGGAGGAGAGAGAGATGGCACTAAAGTCAGGAGGCTCCCGGAGGTTTGGGGGGGATATAAATGATGATCAGGAATGACTATGGCAATCCCAGTCAGACTTCTGAATCTGAGAATGTTACCCAAATCAGACGGGCACGAAGCGAGACCCCCAGGTCCTGTGTCCTAAGGGAAGGAGTTGGAGAGAGACATATGGATAGCATACAGAAACAAAGGCAATCTGTTTTGCAATAGCACACTTCCAGGAAGAAGGGAACGGGCCAGAAGCTGGGGAGGAGGTTAGAAGCACAATAGCAGACACTAAAATGAACTGGGACTTTTATACCCTAGTAGCGTGTGTGTGTGTGTGTGTGTGTGTGTGTGTGTGTGTGTGTGTGTGTGTGTCTGTCTGTCTGTCTGTCTGTCTGTCTGTCTCATTCTTCTGCGCATGCTCATGTCCTGTTGGCCTTTAGCTGGGTGTTTTCCAGTCTTCTCTGTACTACGTCACTCCTCACCCTGCCCTCCTGGCACACAGTGTACCCCGGCCTTGATAAAGGAGAGAACCTTTTCAAAGTAGAAGTGCCTGGAAAGACTCAGCTTTGCTTAGGCAAAGTTAGAAGAGAAAACCCCTTGGAAACAGAGTAGAAAGGAGAAGGGCTGGTATGAAAGAAGGAAAACAGGAAACAATAGGCCAGGGTTCAAAACATGATCCTGGAGACAGCCTGATGCTTCCCGAGACACCATTCCTTACATGTGCTGGTCCAAGATTCTTATTTAATGAAGATGTCATTGAATAGTAGGATGGCTTGGCTAATGCTTTCTGCTGTTTAGTTACTCTAGTCCCCTGTAGGCTGTTAGGGGTGCCTTATTCCACCTGCACAGACAGGACAGGGCTAAGCAGGTACCCGGAATCCTCGGCCGTGGTTTTCCTGCCCAATGTCACTTCTTCCTGCAGCATCTCTTCTGTTGGGAACCACCTACCTCTTCCTGACTGCCATGGCCCTGATTTCATCTCTTAAGACTTAGGTCTTTCTGGACATAACCTCTGCTGAAGTTTTGATCGCCAGACCTAGCAGGAAGCGTGTGATACAGGTTGACCAATCAGCTTTAAAACAGTTTGTCCTTGGTGGGACAGCTGAGTCAGGTCATTAAAGGGATTGGGAGGCAATGCCCAATACTGGATTGACTCTGTGAGTCTAGTGTGGGTATGGGGCTTAGCATTGCTTTCCCGTAGGGGGGGCTCTGAGTCAGCACAGAACAGAGCCAGACACCAAGTTCTCAGCACAAAGAAGCTTTATTGCCGCTGAGGGAAAAGCGGGAGGCGGGGCGGAGGCAGGGTATGTGTATGAAGGGTGGGGGGAGGGGTGCTGTCTTTGGATAAAGGCAAGAGTCTGTGCAGAAGTGGTTTTTAAGGAGAACAGGGGAAGTCTGTGCTAGCATAAGTTAAGTCCTGACTGGACAGGTTAGCTAGGGTGGACAAACAATGAATTTTGATTGCTGGACCTTGGTGTTTAGTGAGCCAGTAGCCACATAAGGCGATAAGTTTTGGGGGCTAGCTTTAAGAATGTGATCTAAGAGATCAGCACAGGAGAAGGAAGGGCACAGGCTAGACCTGCCAGCGCCATGTTTGCCATGGTCAGGGCAGTGAGAGGGCCCTTCATTGTCTGTACCTGGTGTGAGAATGTGTGTCCCTTAATAAAGCCTGGATAGCAAATGTAAACATCCTTTAGGTTCAGGTGTTAAAGAAACATGTTTTAATACCCTGGGGATTAGAGGGACACCTCACCACTTAGAATACTCTCTGCCCTTTCTTGTGTGGTACAAAGCCTAGTTCTAACCTCAAAAGGCATTAGAGTTTACTCTTAAACTAAGTGTGAGTGACCATGGCCTGAAAACACATACTCAGGTTGTTCCAAATAAATGTTCCAGTGTGGAAACGGCTTTATGAATTTATTATAATGGCATGAACAGATGTAATTTCCTTATTTGAGTATATATGTATGTTTGTGTGTATGTATGTGTGAATGTGCGTATGTACACGTATGCACCTGTGGTCCACCTTGGGTTTTGAGGCAGGATTTCTCAGTCTTACATGGAACTTGCTGACTCAGCTAGGGTGGCTGGCTAGTGAGAGCCATGGTCCTCTTACTTCTCCCTCCGTATAGGTGTGCGCTGTTTCGTCTGACGTTTTATTCAGGTCCTGGGGAGTCTAACTCAGGTGCTCACGCTAGAACAGCAAATACTTTGTGGCTGAACTCTCTCCACAGCCTATTAGAAGGTGTCTTAGTTAGGGTACCTATTACTGTGATGGAACACCATGACCAAAGGAACGCAGCAAGGAAACGGTTCATTCAGCTTACTTCCACAGCACTGCGGATCATTGAGGAGACCAGGACAGGAACTCACACAGGGCAAGATCCTGGAGGCAGGAGCCGAGGCAGGACCTATCATGAGCTGAGCCCTCTCCCATCAGCCACTCATTAAGAAAATGCCAGCCGGGCATGGTGGCGCACACCTTTAATCCCAGCACTCGGGAGGCAGAGGCAGAGGCAGACAGATCGCTGTGAGTTCAAGGCCAGCCTAGTCTACAAAGTGAGTCCAGGACAGCCAAGGCTACACAGAGAAACTCTGTCTTGAAAAACTAAACAAACAAAAACAAAACAAAAAAAAAATTAAGAAAATGCTATACAGTTGGATCTTACGAAAGCATTTTCTCAAGTGAGGGTTCCTCTTAGATAAATCTAGCTGTGTCAAGTTGACATAAAACCAGCTAGGACACAAAGAAAAAAAAAAAAGAAGCCAAATCAAACCAACCGAAACATAGGGAGAAACATTAGGCAGGTGGGTTCTAGAGAAGAGGGGGAAGTCTCTGCTATAGGATGAAGATGTTGATGATGATGCTCTTAGCTTTTGTCTTGGTAGAAGCTCATGAACTCTTCAGTTAGCGCATTACATTCCAAAAGGTTTCCAGGGACAGTTGACAGATGCTAGGTCAGGTACATGGGTGGGAAGGGAAATAAATCCTGTTCAGAGACTACTAATCATTGCCCAAGATAATTATCTCTGGATCTGCAGCATTCCAAATCTTACAATCACTACATGCGGAGCAGTTGGCCTATGGACTCATTAGCATAGGCGTGGATGGGTTTTCCCTCTGGGAATTTCAGCTCATACTTGGTTGTGGCCAGACCGTTCTTCCCTCTTCAGCACTTGGAATGTTCCTCCATCCTTGAGGTTCAGTTCAAGGGGATGGAGGACTGACTCAATGGCTAAGAGCTCTTGTTGCTCTCGCAAAGAACCCAGACTTGGTTCCCTGGACCCATCCAGTGATGAAACATGGTCTGTAATCTCAACTCCAGGTGATACATCCTCTTTCTGGCTTCCTTGGGCACAAGATACTCACACGGTATACATATATCCATGCAGGCAAAATACTCAAACACATAAAAACAAAAAATAATTAAAAAAAAAAAAGGATTCAATTCAAGTCATAGATGGCATTGCATTTTTAGTGTGAAGTGAGCATTTATGCTAGAATCTGTGGAAACAAAGCAAAGCAAACAAAACAAAAGAAGCAAAGAAACAGACACGCCACTCCCCCACCCCCCCAAGGACTAGGACTTTATATTCAAAGTACCCATAGAGCCCTAATTAGTCAGTCTGGATCGGTTTAGTTGATGTGGGTGTGGTGGGCTTGGAGTCTACTTTGGATGGCTTTCAGGGTGATTTGTAGGCACCTTCATGGACTTCTGGAACCTGGAGGGGCTGCTTGAGAACCCCAGACAGACCCTTGAGAGCCTTCTAGTAAAGTCCCCCGTGCAGATGTATTTATGTGCATGAATGTTTTGCCTACATGTATGTAGTCCACACATATATGCTTGGTATCCAGCGAGGTCAAAAGAGGACATCAAATTTTTCTGGAACGAGAATTAAGGGTGGTTATGAACCACTATGTAGGTGCTGGGAATTGAACCTGTGTCCTCTGCAAGAGCAAGTGCTCTTAACCAATGAGACATCTTTCCAAGCCGTTTAATCATGCTGGCTCTTGCAATTATTATTATTATTTTTTTGTTACCACTTAGCATGTATGGATACATCACACAGTCTGGCCTACATGTACACTGATTTGGTATGTTCGTGTGTGTGTGTGTGTGTGTGTGTGTGTATCTACATGAGTGTGTATGTTTGACGCTTAAACAGTCTTGTATTTCTTTGGGAGTGTGACTTGGATTTGAGAACAAAGGAACAGACAGGAAAGCAGCTTAGCCCACGGACCAGGGACATCTGGATCTCCGACTTCCCAAGCACGTTATCTGGGCTTCTAGCATGAAGCAAGGGAAATCTGGTGGATGCTAAGCAGGGCACAGCAAAACCAGTTCAGAACTAAGACCTCACACTGCTCCCCACATCCTTGTGTACACTAAATCAGTTTCAGGTAGACAGAAAGTTCTAGAATATGTCTGCATGAGCTGGTCATGGTCTCAAAATTTGGCGTCCCAGGACAGCCACTGGAATGGGGAGTTAAATTGTTTCTGAAGATACCGGCGATGAGTCCCGGGCAGGTTGCTAACTACCCACCTTTCTTGGTAATTTCCTTACCGCTGTGGGCAGAGCTTTCTTTCCCCGATTGAAGTCACTTTTTACTATCATCTTTAGTCAGGGAGCTCTGTGACAATTTTTCGGGGTTGAGAGAAAAAAAATATACTTTTTTCAGTATGTGCTTTGTCCAAGGCTGGTCTTGTTCAATGTTTTCAAGGTTCAAATAGAGACATTATGGTTGGCGCTCCACCTAGTGGCAGTAAAGAGGAGTATATATGCCCAAAGAAATTTTTATCCACTGGACTGTAAACGACACCCAGGGAGTGCTAGTTAACAACAGCTCCACACAAATATGTTTAGAGGCAACCGAACCTGCACATGATCCTGCTAAAAGTTTAAACTAATGCTTTTAAAGGCATATTAACATTTAAAAGTCTCAAAAAAATCTCCATATTTTAAAAAAGATTATGTATACAATGTTCTATCTGTTTGTGTGCCTGCACGCCAGTAGAGGGCACCAGATCTCATTATAGGTGGTTATGATCCACCACGTGGTTGCTGGGAATTGAACTCAGGACCTCTGGAAGAGCAGCCATTTAGCCCTCTGTGCTGGATTTTGTTGATGTGAAACTGGCCACGTCTTAGAAGAAGGAGACATTTCTCACCGGTACAGAACAAAACTGTACGGTTTCTCAGACCTGCTGTTGTGCGTAACTGAAGTTCTAGGTTCTGTTCCTGAGCAACACTTACTAACCAATCACCCCTAAGTGGCCCCAGCCAAAGGCTGCTTTCCCTGTGGAGCCCCGCCCACGGCTCACACCACTGCCGAACAATTGTGGCGCGTGTTGAAACCATCCTGGGAAGAGGCTCTTCGACTATTTTGAGTGAGGCTCCAAGTTCCACAGAAACTTTAAGCAACTGAATACTGAATAGACGAGGCCGCCGAGGTTAGGGACTCTAGAGGCCCCTGCCTTGTGGTCGGAGCACCTGTTTCTGAATGCAAAGCGGGGGACTGCTGGAGACATCATGGCCAAGATCATGGCGGGGTCATCTAGAGCACACAGTCCAGGCTGCCACAAACAGCCCCGGCTCTGCTTTGCATGCTAGTTATTCCTCTTGTACTTGTCGCGCTGCTCGGAACCAACGACTCATGCATGTAGGAGCACCCTTTCCTGCTGCAGCACCTTCTCTCAAAGCCACGCTGAAGGGTCTGTAGGAGTAAGAAACGTGGATTCTCACTACTGCTGTCACAGTACAGGCCCTGTTGCTCCTCTTAAGGCTGGGCCAATCCCAGTGGAGGATCGAGTGGTGGCACTGTGGGAAGAGACAGCAGCTACAATACCTGGTGCTCATCACGCCTTCTTCTTCTTTTTTTTTTTTTTTTTTAAGATTGTGGTTATTTATTATGAGTGCTCTATTTGCATGTATACCTGCAGGCCACAAGAGGACATTTTATCATATTATAGATGGTTGTGAGCCACCACGTGGGTGCTGGGAATTGAACTCAGGACCTCTGGAAGAGCAGACAGTGCTCTTAACCACTGAGCCATCTCTCCAGCCCCTCATCACCCCTTCTTAAATTCTCTTCCTGATTCAGAATACCAAAGATGATACGTTTTCTTAGCTTATAAAGCAAAACCCCTCAATACTGGAGGAGAAAAAACTTATACTAAAAGGAAGACCACGGTTATATATAGTCCAAAGCCAATGTAGGTAATTTAAGAGAGGACTGTGTTAGCAACCCAAGGCAAATAAGACAATAAAAAAATGAAGCATGTGGAAATACAGGTGTCATTAGAAAAAAGAAGACGACATGGGAGAAAGACGTGATAGAGACCTTAAAGAAGGAATTCTCAAGTTGCTAGACAGGATGAGGACAAGACGGCACTTTTCCTGGAAGAGAGAAGGAAGGGAAAAAAGAGGAAAGAAAGAGAAAAGTAGGGGAAAGGGAGGCCAGAAGTGTCAATTTCCTGGTAATAGGAGTCCCAGGAAAAGAATAGAACAGCTGAGACTTGGACATTTTTCAAGTGATGCAGATAATTTTCCTAGAATTCAGGGACACATAACTGTATCCCTGTGGCACTGACACAACCATCATAGGACCTTGCTCTTATAGTTTTGCTTATTTGTCTAGCCTTGAATGGCTGAGCCATCTGTCCAGCCCAGGACCTTGCTCATATCAGCAACATTTTTACACAAGACTTTTTGTATTCATGTACATTTCATAACAGGAAATCCATGACTCTTTGTGTGTGTGTGTGTGCACATGCATGCTACACACCGCATGCCCCCATCCCCAGGTGGGAGCCTCAAGGTCCAGCTGGCCTGGCTAGGCGCCATTTCTGTCCCTGAGTCCACCTGACAGGCTTGCCCTCAGGTCAGGCCTCAGGTATTGTCCTCATGGGTCTTGCCCTGGCCATGCTGCCTGTCTGAGGCTGTTATCTGTTTCTGTGACCTTGTCTTTCAGAAACTTGGGACCAGGGGCTGCATCTTCGTGCCTTCTCTGTGAGGATCTGCTATGTTGGAGTTACACTTTCTCTGTTGCCACCCCTCAGCGTGTCCTCTTTTACTAGTAACTATTAGCACGGTGTTTCTCAGCTTTCCTCATGCTGTGACCCTTAATACACTTCCCCACGCTATGAAATTTATTGTGTTGTGACTTCATAACTGTAATTTTGCTACTGTTCTGGGACATAATGTAAATGTCTCTTGTTTCTGGCGGTCTTAGGCAGCCTCCGTGAAAGGGCCATTCGACCTCCAGGTTGTGAATTGCTGTATTAGAGGAAACCTTGATCCTGAGAAACCCTGTATCTGCTTGTAGGGCCTATCATGGCATTTATGTGAACAGCTCATTGATTTTTCTTACCTTATAATCCAAAGCATGGATCAGTAGTGTTTTACATGTGTAAGTGGTCATTTTCCAGTGTACCTTTTACAAACAGCACACCCTTCCCAAAGAAAAAATATAAAAGTGGGACTTTTGTGGCTAAAAGCCCAGGGTAAGGCCAGGGGCTCTCTGGTGCTGCACCCTGCCTCTCCTGTGAAGACCAGGACTGTGAAGCTATCATGCAGAGCATATACTTCAGCATGTGCAACCCAAGGTGTGATTGCACAGCTCTGCAGATAAGGAGGGTCAAGATGCACTCAGCTGCCATTCTGACTTTCTGCAGGGGAAAGCTGCAAGCCTGACTCCTTTCTCTCCTGGCTTGGTTGTAGGCTCTTCCAAGTAGGCACGCCAGAAAGTTAGCTGCACTTGTTCAGTGTTTTAAGAGACCAAGTTCGCCTTTCTTTTTCTTTCCTTCTTTCTTCCTTCCTTCCTTTCTTTCTTTGTTTCTTTCTTTCTTTCTCTCTTCTTTCTTTCTCTCTCTCTTGCTCTTTCTTCTTTCTTTCTTTCTCTTTCTTCTTGTCATTCACACCATGTATTTTAGCATTTTTCCAGATGACTGGGAACAGACAGAATAGGAGGTTGAGGCAGAAGGATAAAGGTGAGGGGCGGGTCCCTATTTCCCTTCGTGCCTAAACACATGGGGACTAAGACGTGGTAGAGGAGGTACAATCATCCCTCCCCTGGAAGGATGCGTTAAGCCATATTCATGCACACAGAAGAGAACCCCGCACCCCACACTTCAGGGTCTGGGCCATTACAGAGAACAGAGCAGTGTAGGTTCAAGGATGCAGGAGAAAGAAGCGCCAAGGTCCTGTTGGCCCATTCCTGCTCTATGCCCAAAGTCTAATGAGTACCCCTCTTCTTTGTGTGGCTACACTTCTACAGCCTCCAGCTCTTTCTCTGCTGCTGAGGACAAAGAGAAAAGGGGGTAAAACAGGGGACTGAAGTCCATCCCTTAGTTCCTGTCCCTCATGTCAGATGGTCTGTCCTCTACCTGGAGTGGGAAAGGGTGAGAGTAGACTCTTAGCCGACCACCCTGTAGTAGGAAGAGATGTAGCCCAGGCCCTTGGGTGGCTTTTTGGAGGCACACACTTTCTGGTCATTGTAGACCACCCATCTGCCTTCCTTCTTGGTATACACATGGTAGATGGGTCCACATGACGAGTGAAGGCAAAGAGCTTTAGATGCTCCCGGACCATCCTGGAGTCAGCAGCGGGGCGTCCTCTGCAGCTTCTGCATCTAGGTCGTCAATGAGGCTGCAGGTCTAGTGTACAGCCTGTTCTTAACGCTTGTTCATGGCCAGCAGAGCTTCCAGGTCCGGATCTGTGGAGAAGCCCGTAGAGACAATGGTGGTCACCCAGTCCTCTGGGGGAAAACCCAGCAGCAGCACTTGTGCAGCCAGGCCCACTGGATATGAGGGTTTGCAACATCTGGATCATCCATATGTGACGTGACCCACTTCATGGCAGCTTTGGCCCCGCCATCTCCCATAGTAGACAGCTCTCCGGTGGCCATCCACAGGGAAGCCCATTCTACCAACTGTGTGATGACTGAATCATCTGACACAGGTCCTTTCGGGACAGTGTCAGACAGCTTCTCCTCCTCTTCAGCCTGTAGGCCTGTACCCCTCAACTGGGAACAATCTAGCTCTGCTGGCATCTCCAGGATGCGTCTAAGCCTGCAGTGAACTACTTGATCTGGATGGCCAGTGAGTCAGAGGAGGCAAACTGCCAGAGACAAGTTCTTTTAAGGCTAAGATGGGAGCTAAACAAATGGCACGTCTACCACACTTCGGTGGTTAACGTTGTTAACTTGGCAGGATCTAGGCTCACCTCTTAGAGAAACCTCTGGGCGAGTCTGTGGTTGAGTTTGTAGATTGGATAAATTGAGACTGGACGGTTCACCTTAAATGTGGGCAGCGCAACCTAGGTGCAGGGATTTTTCACTGAACAAAAGGAGAAAGTGTGAAGGCCACCGGCGGTCACCTCTCTGCCTCCTGAGTCCAAACGCAGTACGGCCAGCTCTCCTGGGCCTCTGCTACCATTTTCCCCCTCCCACAATGGATTGCACCCCCCCCCCCACTCTGTGACCAAATGATCTCTTCCTTCCTTAAGTGGCCCTTTTCGGGGATTTTGTCACAATAACAAGAAAATTAATGAATAGAATAATCAATTACCAAAGCTGTCATACACAGCCCAGATTTGGAGGAAGAGAAATAGATTCCACTTCCCGATGGCAGGTGTCAGAAGTCTGTAGCTGCTCAGCTGTGTTTCAGGCACGGTGCTAGGATCCCTCCGGGCAAAAGCAAACACATCTGTAATTCTAGCACTTTGCAGCTGAGGCAGGAGGAAGGAGCCTGAGTTCCAGGCCTG
Organism: Acomys minous; assembly: GCF_964271855.1. Classification (NCBI taxonomy): domain Eukaryota; kingdom Metazoa; phylum Chordata; class Mammalia; order Rodentia; family Muridae; genus Acomys; species Acomys minous. Next base: position 78,661,809 of record NC_140492.1, on the reverse strand, counting down.
CCTGGCTACACAATAAAGCCACGGCTCAAGTGAACAAAAGAAACAAAACCAAATAGGACACAGCCCTGCTCGGGGAAATTTAGTTGTGCAGGTTACAAAGTGAGCAAACAGGTAGACACAGAAACAGGGTCAGTGCAGAGCCAATCTCAATGAGATGCTCTGACAATTGACTAGGTGTGAACCAGGGTCAACCCCCCCCCCCAACAGCACCCTCAGTGCTGCAGCTTCCACACACCAGAACCTTCTTTGTGCTTCTTGTTTGGTCACCTTGAGGTCAGTCATGACTCAGAGCCTGCCACTGTTTCTCTGTATATGCCTTTACATGAGATGCCCACACAGGCCTCTAGTGAATTACGGAGAACTTTTTACTTCTCCTCCTCCTCCTCCTCCTCCTCCTCCTCCTCCTCCTAAAGATTTATTTATTATGTATACAGTGTTCTGCCTGCAATGTATACCTGCAGGCCAGAAGAGAACATCAGATCACATTATAGATGGTTGTGAGCCACCACGTGGTTGCTGGGAATTGAACTCAGGACCTCTTGGAAGAGCAGTCAGTGCTTTTAACCTCTGAGCCATATCTCCAACCCTGACTTTTTACTTCTTAACAACCCAACTTCAAATGCTTCAAACTGTTTCTCTTTACCAAGTACCCTTGCTTCTGGTGCCCTCACTTGGGCTATGAGGCAACATCAGGGTTGTAGGCTACGTGGAGGTGACATGTTTAAGGCTGCCTTTGTTCTGCTCAGAAGGCTGACCAAGTGCCTGTTTTGGAAAGTAGATAGTGAACCTTGAGTCTGGTCCTGCCTCAGAGATTACTCACTGGGATAGGATTTTAAAATTCTTTATTTTACACACAGTTGGCTGTTATGAAGGAGTAAAAGCAGCTGCAAACTTCTGACACCTGCCATCGGGAAGTGGAATCCATTTCTCTTCCTTCGAATCTGGGCTGTGTATGACAGCTTTGGCAATTGATTACTCTATTCATTACTTTTCTTGTTATTGTGACAAAATGGCTAAATAATTTAAATAAAATTATTTATTGATAAAGTGATACACAAATAACGAAGTAAATTTGTTTATTGACAGAGTGATACACAAATAAAAGTAGCGTCTAAAAATAGAATAAAAAAGAAATGACTTTTTAAAATGTCAACATTAAAAAATTTGGTTGATTTAGGTAGGCAAAGTTTAAAAAACATCTCTTTAGAACAATCTTAGATGTATAGTAAAATTGAGTCAACAGGAGTGTGGTATAGTTGTTATATTATGAAACTAGTCTGAAGACGCCATCATTATGGGTGGGTGTACGGCCCTGTTGGGGGAGGGAGGGTGCTTGTTAGGGCAGGAGGCTCTGGGGTGGAGTCCAGGTACTGAACAGAACAGGTATGGAGGCCAGAAAAGCCCAAAAGGGATTTATAGCAAGATTTGGATAGTTTCACCACTTACGGTCTGTACTTCATGTCTTGCCTTAGTACCATCTGTTGACTGTGCGGGTTTTTTGGTTTTGCATGAGCCTAGAAGAAGCTGCTTTTGTGTTACTGCCCTCTCTCCTTACATATTTAAACTTCCACAAACTGGGAAGGACCATTGTCCTAACGTTGGACGTTCAGATTTTTTAAAATTGGTTTCTGGAAATAGCTTTCCAGGCTCTTGGTAGCACTGGGGGTTGGAAAGGAAAGTGTGTGGTGTGGCCTTCTGGACGTCGGAGGGTTGGAGGCCAGTGCTGCTTGAGGAGATGGGGGGGGGGGGGAGGGGCGGAAAGCCAGTTTCACATTTCTTTGGCTTGTGGCTCTCCTGGGGGATGGGCCTCACGGGAGGAAGCCGGAAGGAGGTTGGGTATAAGCTGATGCAGAGCCAATTCTTCCTTGCTCCTGTGGGAAGAGCCAGAGCATTCATTCACTCAGGGACCCGCCCCCCTGCCCCCACCCCCGCCCCCACCCCAGCTTTTTATAACAGTGGTTTTTAACCTGTGGGTCTTGACCCCTTGGGGGAGTGTCACATAGCAGATAATTTGCATATTAGATATTTACATTAGAGATATATCCGTAACAGTAACAAACTTACAGTTAGTTATGCAGTAGCAGTAGCAACAAAATAATTTTATGGTTGAGAGGGTCACTACAACACGAGAAACTGTAATAAAGGGTGACAGCGTTAGAAAGGTCGAGAACCACTATTTTAGAGTCTAAAGTTTAGACCTATACCTGGCATCTGGCCTTTGTTTTTTTCTGCTGGTAGGGACTGTTGGCGTCACGGGGGGGAAAAGCAGACCTAGTGTTGGTGGAAAGTGAGCTGGAGTTGTGAAAAAAAAATTTTGACAAAATACATTACTGTGACTACCCAGCAAGTTCAAACTGCCTCCTGGAACCTGCCAGTCTGTACAGAAGGTACCACCAGAGGGCAAACGGTTGCGAGCATAAATGCCCCTTAGCCACCTCTCATGTATGTGGCGCCCCAGATTGTGTGACCGGAACACTTTCTGCTTTGTGGTGGGGATGGAAGGGCCTGTCCTCCCACGGCAGCTCCTGGTCTACATCGCAACGCCATTCCTGTGCAATGGCGTCACTGCTGCCACTTTACAGCTTAGAAGCCTTGGACTCCAGAGCTCTCAAGGTTGATGCGGCCTCACAAGGCTCCTCACATGGGCTGTGTACTTCCAAATGGCAGGACCTGAGGCTGAATCCACACCATGTTTTCCTGGCCTGCTCCTGTTGCCTAAAGATGAGCCAGGCACAGTTCCAAGTCTGTTCACTGGGGTCAGGGTTTTGAGTGTACTCCAGCAAGCTACCGTGAGAGGCCCTGTTTGCTTTTGTCCGAGAGTCCAGTCCGTCGTCACTTGACCTCTAACCCAGAACTATTTGTTCCAGCCGGTTCTCGGTCTGACATTCTAGTTAAAAACAAAAAGAAGGAAGGAGCTCTCTTTGAACCATCCCTTTACACTTGGGGTCAGGGGGAGCCGGCTACCTTTACGGTTAGAGCGGATGAGTCAGCCATGCAGCAAGTAGTGCAATACGCTGTAGTTCAGAGACTGGCTGGGCACCAATAGCTGGGAAACTGCTGGGAACGAGAGAAGAGAGACCTGGCCAGAGTCCTTCCCTACTCCTCTTTATGCTGTGTGTCCTTAAGGCAGTTGACTGATCCCTCCCAGGACACAACTTCCTCATCTGTGAAGCTGAGCTGGGCACGGTACACATCTCAGAGCAGTTTCAAGGATTCCACGGACGATTGACAGGAAAGCTCCAAAACGCCCCGCCCTCCCGCATCAGTGAGCCTCAAGCTCATCGGCAACTAGGAAGCTATTGGCATAGGCCACCCGCGGGCTTGCCAGTGTCCAGTGAACAGTCTCAGACCTCCACAGCGCCGGAAGAGCAGAGCCATGGGATACCTTGCAGGTCCCGCCTCCGACAAATATCTGGTCTCAGTAGCAATGACCGAGCCTGGTGATTGTGACACAGCACATCTCGGAAACTGCTAAATGTACACTAGCAAAACCCTAAACCTAACGCTGGCCAGAATTTTCTGAGACCAGCTTCCAGACTCAGAAATAGCCGAGGCTTGATGTCAGCCCCATTACAGCTAGCTGGGATCAACTTCATCTCCTTATCCTTGCTCAGCCTGTCTTTATTTGCATGTGGGCGAAGACTTTGGTAAAGAAGGAAGGAGCCTAAGTTAGCTGCCATCTCAGCCATGGCCAAGTCATGAGTAATTCTCCGGGCAGAGCCAGTATTTCCCCCCCCCCTTATCCCCCCCCTTCTGCTTATACAGAGTAGTGAAAGATTATATGGGATTACTTAAGTATGGATTTCTGTTAGCTGTAAAATTTAATACAAACCCAGTAATGAGGGTGGTGATGGTCACTTTTCCTACTTATTGAAAGGTCATGTCCTATCTTGCCCCCTTTACATAACACACACACACACACACACATACATACACACACACACACACACACACACACACATACACACACACACATACACACACACCATGAATACACATGTGCACATGTTTGCCATACTAGATTCTGTAGCAAGGAAAGGACCACACGTGTAGCGTCGAGGTCTGGTTTGAATGCAGGGTACATATTTCTGATAGTGTTGCTTGCAAGCCTGGCAATCAAGCCTGGCAGCTAGCAATCTCAAAGCTTAACAGAATTCAGAAACCTTGGTCTATGTCATCCACTCCCAGGCTGTTGCTTATCCCACAGAGTCCAGCAGATGGCGCTGTACACCGCACCGACGCACCGGCCTGCGTTGGCTGTCGGGAAGCCAAAGAGTTACTGTGCGGTGGGGAAGTGGGTCGGTTCCTGAACGGGAGCAGCAGTGGCATACGCAAATGATGACACACAGGCTTGACGAGGGCCTTTGTCATAAGCAATGGGACCTGGCGTCACCACCCAATGGAAAACAAAGTGCTTCTGCCTGACTAGCTGGAGATCATGGTTGCTCACCGCTGATGTCTGGCTTTTACAGGCAGCGTGAGTTTATGCGGAATTTCAGAGCCTTGCTGTGACTCAGATTCACTTTCTGTAAACTCGGGTCAACAGTCCACTTCCCTTCACGTAGGCCATTATTTCAACTTTTAGGTCAGCAACTGTTCTCGTGCTTATTGAAGGCTTTTGAGTATTTCATAAGTTCGATTTCTTTCCTCCTCCTCCTCTTTTTAAATTTTGAGATAAGGTCTCACTATGTAAACCTGCCTTGGAACTGGCCTGTGTAGACCAGTCTGACCTCCAGATCCACCAGCCTCGGTCTCCTGAGGGCCGGGATTAGAGGCATGTCTCACCACCCCCACACCCCTGCAACACTTGGCACAGATCTGTAGTATGAAATTTTTATCACTCGGCCCTTCAAAACTGGGTTAGTCTCAAATATCACACTGCTCTGCCCTTGCCTCGGGGGTGCGGAAGTGACGTCCATAGAAAGCCTGAAACTGGGATGGTACTAAACCCTATACACACTGTTTTCTTTGATCTTGTGTATGGTTGTCTCTCTTGTAGATTGAGAAGCCAGAGAAAGCTAGTTCAGGCTTCTTTTTTAGTTCTTCACAATTTTATTGTCCTTGTGCCAGATCTTAGCAGCCGCGTATATTTGTATATTTGTTTCTTTCCTTATGAGTGGAGGTTTTTATCCTGTCTTAGACATTTTATAGATCTTCTCTGGAGTACCTGCATTGCAGGCGTTGTTCCTCTTATTCTGTGTGAATTATAATTGAGTAGAGGTGAATTGAACACAGTCAAACACTGCAGTACAACAGTCATTCTGATTAATGGGTGCGTAGCATATACAGCCTGGATACATGGGATAGATGATTCATACAGTAGACTGGACTGTATAGGACAGGATGAGATTTCATCACAATACTCAGTGGTATGGGGTATGCATTTTAAAACCTAAGAATGATTTCTACAAATTTCTATTTAATACTTTTGGAATACTGTTTACTATGAGGCTAATCAAAACAACAACAACAACAACAAAAACATAACAGTGACTAAGAAGACAGTGACTGCTATTTACATGTACAGAAATTCATGTGAAACTCACAAACATTCTTATGGCAGGAAGCCCCAGAGGGGATTGCTCATGGGGACAGTGATGACTCCACCAGGTGTGTTGATGACTGGCGTCAATCTGCTCCAAAGAGTCTGGCAGAACTGGATAAATGTGGGAAAGACACAGAGAAGCAACAAAGCCAGAGGGGGCTGGGTAACAGTCGCCAGCCTGACAGGGGGTCCAGCCCTAGAGGGACTCAGGAGGTGGGGGGGAGGGGCTTGGTCAGTTTCAGGAGGATGTCCTGTGTAGCTGCTGCCAGGGTCCTGTGGTTGGTGATGCTCTCAAGTGCTCTGCTCTAGAGCCCTCTCTCTTCCTGAAGTTCCTCTACTCATATTGAAGGAGAAACACACAGTTTTTGGTCCTTTTAGGTTTACATTTAGAAAAAGAATAATCTTTGGGGACAGAGTAAAGTAGGAACCTTCTCTCTCTTCTTGGCCTTACTGATGTGGGCTCTGCAGGTACCCTGCTTAGGCCTGGCTTTAACGGCACTGCAGGGGGCTGACTACAAGAGTGGGTATACATGATGGGTGCTCGACAGACACAAGAACACAACATCTCAGGCAAGCAAGCAGACAAGCAAACACATAGGCAAAGAAAGGAAACGCAAAAGATTTTTAAAAATAAAGTCCAACAGATTTAGCTTTGTCCGACTCAACTGCTCATTGCCTCGTAGTGCACAGGGTAAAATAATGTGCGAGTGCTTACCGGGATGCTGTGCTTGTATGCAGTGTTGTGAATAGGTTGGGTCTTCTATCCTTTTCTTTCTAAGAGAAACATTGGGGTTGAAGGAAGTGAAAGAGCTCTGCATTTCTCTGAGTGTGTGTGGGTATGTCCCTTGTATGAGAAGGAACAGATGCGGACGGAGACTCTAGCACTACATGTAGGTTATGACTGACCTCAGACACGGGGCATTGGAGAGCAGTCAGGCTGCGGAGAAAACCACCACCGTCGGTCCACACACACTTCCGTATGTTTGTGCACGGTTCATCTGTCACGTCTTAAAGCAGCAGTTCTCAGATGATAGGTTGCAGCCCCCCCCCCCGGAAAAAAAAGACCATTGGAAAACACAGATATTTACATTATGATTCATAAAGAGAGCAAAATTACACTTATGAAATAGCAAAGAAATTTTTCTTATGGTTGGGGTCAGCACAACATGAGGCACTGTGTTAAAGGGTCCCAGCATCAGGAAGGTTGAGAACCACTGTCGTAAAGGGCTTTTGCTTGAACAAATATTTGTTTTAATGATGTGTATGCATCTGTGTGGGTGTGGCACACAGGAGTGCAGTGCGGTTGGTTTCAGCAGCCAGAAGAGGGCAACACACGGGCAGTTGTGAAAGCCTGACGTGGACGCTGAGAACGGAGCCTGGAGTCTCTCGAAGAACAGCAAGTGCTGTTCTGACCATCTGTCTCTCTGGCCCTATGTGTCGCTTCTTAATCTGACTTTGGTAGAGTGTGCCAGGTAGATTTGGGTGACTCTGGTGAGACCGAGAAAAATTCCCTGAGCACTTGTGTGTGTGACAACTGTGTGACTAAGGCCACTTTGAACAATGCTTTCGAATTTCTGCCCCCACCTCCCGCAACCTGAAGCCTTTGTGGAGTGACAGGGAAGATTATTTTCAAGTCTAAAAGATGTTTCTAGGGTCACCATGTCCCACCCACAAAGTTACGGAGGAGATCTGGCCAGTAGGGCTGTGAGCACACTCCCCAGCTGTCAGGTGAGGCTTATACTCCCCCCCCCCAAACTCCCACCCCCCAACAACTCTGTCCAGAAGATCCCAAACTCTTGCAATAACAGCTATGAGAAAGACTAGACATTGCTCCATATTCTTGGGGACGACTGAGTTTATGTAATTAGAGGATTGGAGAATGTCAGCCTGAGTTTTTATTCCGCAGGCCCCTTCCTGAGGACTGTTTGCATAATGGAGATTTCCTGTCTGCATCTTCAGTGTCTAATTCTCTCCGGTTGCTTAAGTATTTGTGGCCATGTTTTACTGACTCATGCCCAGATGCTGGTGGTGAAACTGATGACCACGGAATGAAAAGAAGTCAGCAAGGAAAGCCCGGGACTTGTCCCCAGCCTGCCTCATGGCCTCTTGCTGACTCTTCAGAGTTAAGTTGCCAACAGATTAACTTTCAGAATTGATAGTCTCACTCGTCATCCTTCCTCGTGGTGAACTGGAAAAAGGGTATAAGAAGAGGTGAAGTCAAACGGAAGTGGTCAGCGGTTGTGTCCGGCCTTCCTAGATGCAAGCGCTCAGCGTCCCATGTCCCCCCCCTCCCCCAAAGCTTCTGTGCCAGCTGGCTTCCTACAGCGGGGGGGGGGGGGGGGGGGATAGCTGAGTCACAGTTGTGCATTTCTTTATAATCACACACGTTATCACCTCATCTGACACCGAAAGGAGGTGGGCAGGACATGAGACGCGCAGTAGAAATAAGCTCTGATGCCAAGGCAACTGCTTTCATGAGGTCAGAACTCTTTCGGAAAGTCTGGGGCTGATTATAAAGTCAGGAGAGTCCCTTCCTGCAGGGAAAAGAGAAGAGCCTAGCGACTCACACAGTCACTGCTTTTGCCTTCCAGCTGCCATGTCTCATGCCGTGCTGGCCAGCCACTCTTGCCCTCTTCCTTCTTCCCATCTGCCTTGCTGGCCTTCTCAGCACCTTTTTAGTTTAAATTTTTTTTTTTTTTTTTTTTAGAGGCAGAGTCTCTTGTTGCAGAGTCTCTTTTAGAGGCAGAGGCTCGCTGTGAACTCTATGTGACCAAGGATGACCTTGAACTTGTCACTGGGGTCCTCCTGCCTCTACCTCCAAGTGCTGGGATTAGGAATCTGCACCAGCAGTCTCTTTCTGCTTCTAGTTCTTGTCCTTCAGAGCATCTTACTTTGCTCCCGAAATGCACACGCAGCAGTGCCCTTAGGGCATCGTCTGGGTACATCCTATCTCTAACTGATTGGAGGGTCTTCCAAGTAGCATCGATGTCTAGATGTCTATAAATGTCCCCCCCCCCCCTTGTTCCTACCATAAGTGACCTGCAGTACAGGTAGCACCCGTTCTCAGATATAACTCATTTCCTGCCTCTGGTAACCAAATGGCTTTTCAATAATATGAACTCAGACGAAAAAAAAAATCCCTTCCTGTGAAGGGGCCAATGGCCCCTAGAATAGCCAGGGCGTGCAAACTAATTAAATTTCATATTCTACCTTTACCCGAACATGACTTGCTGGGATCACCTATTAGATGACAAATCCGGATGTTTCTATTGCACGGTTGCTGTTTGCCACATGCTTCCTGGACAGGTTTCCAGGTAACCATAATGGCTGTGTGCTTCCGGGGGTGGGGGGGGGGGAGGAGTAGAAAATAACTCACCTCTTTGGTAAGTGGTTTTAAAAATATAACAGCAGTTAAAAGCTATTAAAGAGCAGTCTTTCTTTCTGGCTCCTAAGGCCCTGTTTGTTTTGTGATAGGACACCACCCCTGCCCCCCCTACCCTCCCACCTGCCCCCCCACCCTCCCACTTGCCCTCCCTACCCCCTCATCCCCCCCATACAGCTTCGACAGAAGGCAGGTTGAAAGGGTAAAAGATTGATTTTTCTTCTGGTGCCCAAGGTTTCCCTCTCCATATGTTTGTCAGTCATGTGGGGGCTAGACAAAGTCCCTCTCTCTCATCGACTAATCCCCAATCTGTGGGTGGAAAGTTTATCCTGTTGGGCCCCACGAAGTGTCAAAGACCTTGATGGCAAGGGGTTGGAATGCCCACAATCTTTCTGCCCACTCTTATTTCCACTTAAACATCGCCAGGGAGATGGGCTTGGATCATGCGCCTGTTTTGACTTGATGAGGCCACCAGGTGACTAATCGCACAGGCTGACTATGGTGCAAGCAAGGCCAAGTGAGGCCTGACAGTCCAGTTTTGGAGGATGAGAGGAGAATATTCTCTGTTGAGGCATGGGTGGGGCTCTTCTTCCTGAGAACAGTGAGCACGGATCTCATGTTCATAAAATCTGAGGCTCTGTAGCATCTTCCTCTGGGGTAGCAAAGGATGAATAGGTACATGGTGCCCAGTAGCTCTCATTTTTTTGTTTTTTGTGATATATTTCTTTGACACTAAGTGTTCACACAGTTCTTTCACGGGAGAAATTAATCTAAGATCTTCTGTAGTATTTTCTACCCGTGTGCACTGCCTAGAGAAAAAATGCCATCATGTATGTACAGTGATTATGTCGTTGCTCTTGTTTCCTTCCCTGCAGGTCTTGCCCATAAGCTCTTCAATCTTTTAGTGTACATTGCTTCTTAGAGTTGACAGAATCCTGCTACATAATAACTCCTAGGTCTGAAAAATGCCAGTGCCCATCTTATATAGTGAGTCTAATGTGGGAGCAAATTAACATATGTATGTACGGCTTTTAGAAGACACAAGTGGAGTTGTATAAGGTTTTACCTATGTGAAGCATAGCTGCACATGTATTTGGTGTTCGCTGATTCTATGAAAAAGAGAATTCCAGGTAGTCCTCAAAACCCGCTTCACCAGTTGGCTTCCAAGACTCTCAGAGGACTGGGCTCATAATTTCCTTAATTACTTGGAGCCCTGTAGGTGTGGAATGATAAACACGTGATGGTTCATGTTGAGGCGCATCGAGGCTTGACAAGGTGAGTGTCTCCTCCAGGAGCTCAGAGGAGCACAGGCCTGTCAGGTTCTAGAAAGCAGAAACGCGAAGGTCTGAGAGTTCTCACACGTCGGAGCAACCAAGGCTCATTTTCCTCTTCCCTCCCACCTATAGAGGTGGCCATTGGAGAGAATGCGGGCCCAAGGCTGCAGATGGCCCTAACTAGAGGGTAGCGCCTCTGCCCAGCTATGGGCCAGAGAGAAAAAAGGGACAGTCACAGGAAAAGTTCCAGTGTGGGTGGATTTCAAGGCCTAGAGCTGAGTTGCTCTTAGGCGCTCAGTGCTGGGGCTTAGTTTATGATTTTACACATTTGTCTTCTGGCTGGATGGCTACAGGCAAACAGACAGCTCATTAGGAAAATAACCAAAGGGCTAAATATAATAGAGGAAGTGGCTAGGCGCAGATCCTGGGCAGACAAGAATGGCTCATAGTACTTCACAGGTCACCAGGGCCCACGCTAACCCAGCCTGTCTCTCTGAGACCAGCTATCCAGGCTTTGTCAAATCAGGAAGGGAGGAGGGTTCAAAGGACCTTTTGTGGAACAAACACACAGCTCTGGCCCCTGAGATTCAAATCAGGATCTGGGAACTAGTGAGGCAGCCACCTGCATGCATAATGCTTAGAGAACAAGCCAGAGTCTGCCCTCCTCACACCGCCCGCTCCCCACCACGTCCACTCCCCACCACGTCCACTCCCCACCCCACTATGAGCCCCACAGTTTCCCTATTGCTAGGAGATTGCTTAAAAGATATAAAATAAAACCTCCCAATTGCAATATAAAATGTGAAAGTTATTGGCTCATATATACAGAACAAAACATGATAGACAATAGTTTTGTTAGGTGTTTGCAGAAAATCATATATTTTGTTTCTGATAAAGATTATATTACCTGGGGCCAGTAAAAGGAATGCTTTAAAGATACATCATAATACACATAATAAATATAATATTTGTTCATGGGCTTCTAACAAAATTTCAAATATCATCCATCTATCTATCTATCTATCTATCTATCTATCTATCTATTTATCTATTTATCTATCTATCTATCTATCTATCTATCTATTTATCTATTTATCTATCTATCATCTATCCTCCCCCTCCCCCTGTCTCTTTCTCTTCTGTTTCAAAACAAAACAGATCTATGAGTAGATCAAACAGCAAACTTGCTAAAATTGGAAATAAAACTTAACTCATAGTCTGCTTTATTTTTGACCTCTTGTTTTTGTTGGCTCACACCTTCAACGCATATTGTTATTTCTTTCTTTTCCATAGAATGGGCAGTGACGCCACTGTGTTCTTGCTTATCAGAATTCTGCATTACAAATTCTCTCAGAAAACCTGGGTATTGGGTCAGTGCTGACAGCTTTGTTTCTGGGTCTCACTAATCGTCAGTCAGCACACACTTCTTGTTTTGCTTAAACAGCTTAGTTTTCTTAGAGCACAACACCAAGGGCTTTGGGAATCTCGGGTTTATGACATAAGGAGACCATGTCAAAGAGTGGAAGACCTCACCCCATCCTGGCTCATTTCCTACTCTCTATTCTGTGGCCTCTGGTTGGTCCCATGGGTTCTCTCAGGCTCCGTTTTTGCAACTGCTTACCTCACAAAGTTGCTATGGACATAAAACAATAGTTATCAAAACACTGTTCAAACATAATTTCTGTATCATTACTAGTAAAGTTTCTATTTTCTACCAAGACAAAGGAACATTGGCAGTCATTCATTTGGTATGTTGTCTTCCTATTCTTGACATTTATTTAACATGCTTCTCTTTTCTATTTTTGTACGTGGTTCTCTTAGAATTTTATAAGTTTAAAATGTTTCTGTCATTATTGAGTCATAACTGAGTCAGCCATTGAAAACAAGAGTCATCTGAAAGTCAGGGCAGAATTGTCTCACATGCACTAGAAACTGACATTATAAAGTCAGTGCTTGATGTAGACAAAGAACCTTGCTTCATTGTAAAGTGCTAACTGAAACCCCGAGTTGAACTTACAAGCACAAGATACTAGTGTACGTATCGAGGGAACTACCTGTCAGCCTGGACAAAGTCAGAAGTGTCTAGAACAGCTGCGGAGGGCAACGTTGAACCTTCAGGCCTGGTAACCTATAATCATCCTTGAAGACAAGAGGGTCATCATCTCAGCAAGCTGAACAAAAGCGCCAACCAGTGAATTAGACCTATGGTTATGCAATGCCTTGCCTTGCAGTTTAGAAAGCTTGCTGACAATAGGCGTGCATGCTTGCTCGCTCTCTCTCCACCCCACCTCCTCTCTCTCTCCCTCTCTCCTCTCTTTCCCTCTCCTCTCTCCTCCTCTTTCTCCTCTCTCTCTCCCTCTCTCCTTTCTCTCCCCCCATCCCGTTCACTGAAGTTTCTTGACCCAGAAGAGCTGAATCTCTGTCCAAGGCCCCTGTCTAAACTGAATTCCCTAAGCGTTGGTCATTATTACCTGCCTTGTTTCTATTATGGTTGATGTATTTATAAACCAGCAGTTCAAGTTCATCTGTGAAGTCTCCCTGGTACTGAGACTCTCAGTTCTGGTTTGGAACCATGGCCTCATTTAAGCATATGATGGAGTGCTCGGTCTCCTTGTAGAATGATGTTGTTTGCTGGAAAGTACAAGCAAAACAAAAAAGAACCAAGAAAACCAATACCCGTTATATGTATGTATGTATGCATATATATATATGCACACACATGTGTGTGTATGGATGTATGTATGTATGTATGTATGTATATGGTTTTCAAAGACAATTAAACTATGCTAATGTTGCACAGATGGTTCTTTATGTTAGATCTACTAATGGGCTTAATAAATATTTTATATCAAAATATCCAGAAATTGTACTTTATATAGTTATTTTAAGGTATTGGCAGCTGTTGTTAGCACCTATAATGATGGTGGTTTGCAAATGAAACAGGCTCTAAGCTTCAATTACAGGTTAATAAAGACATTTAGGTTTTTTCCGTCTCCAGATTTGTGGACTCTCAAACTTCTTCCCACTAATACTTTTCATCACTATAGGTACTAGAGTAAGCACCCCATCACAGTGGCTTCCTTGCTATTAGTGCAAAGCACAATCATATGGACAGCACTGGCTATGTCTTCTTGGTAGATCTACTTTTAAAATCCAGGTTTCAAGGTTGGTGTGTGTGTGTGTGTGTGTGTGTGTGTGTGTGTGTGTGTGTGTGTATGTAGGACATTCAGTGATGTGCTTGCTGCATACGTATAAGGACCCAAGTTGAATCCCCCAAACCCACAAATACAGGCCTGGTGGCTGTAATCCCATGATAAGGGGGTACTGTACAGATAGGTGGCTTCCTGGCACTTGCTGGCTAGCTAGTCTAGCCTACCTGGAGAGGTCAAAGCCAATGAGACATGCTCTTTCATAAAACAGGATGGAAAGTGACTGAGAAATGACACCCCAGGCACGTGTGTGTGTGTGTGTGTGTGTGTGTGTGTGTGTGCGCGCGCGCGCACGCATGCACGTGTACACACACACACACACACACACACACACACACACACACACACACACGAAACAAATTGGCCTTTACAGGTTGTCCTCAAGGCTTTTATAGAATGGATTTAAGGGCAAGAACTGATAAGCTTGGATTGGAAACAGCAGTGAATGTGCACTGTATTTGCACTGTGCTCTTGCTAAGATGACCAGATATTCGTACAGATAGGTATAATTTGAGATGATTTTCAGAGCCATCTTGACTTTAAGAGCATCTAGGCTTTTTAAAAAAAAGAAATTAGAAGGTTGGCACAAAAATGGGTCAACAGCCAGATAAACATCACCTGAGCCTCCATCCAGGGGTGGCATGAGAGTGGGGGCAGGGAGAGATGAGAAATATCTGGGCGCAGGCACTTCTGGCAATTTCCAATTACAATGAAAATAAAAAGGGTTTAATGGCTCTTGGAAATCACATGTTGTAACCTGTTTTAATTTCAGAATAAATTTTAGGAGAGAGTGTTATCAATGTCTTTTAAAAATGTGTCTTGCCGGGCGTGGTGGCGCACGCCTTTAATCCCAGCACTCAGGAGGCAGAGGCAGGAGGATCGCTGTGAGTTCAAGGCCAGTCTGGTCCACAAAGCAAGTCTAGGACAGGCAAGGCTACATGGAGAAACCCTGTCTCAAAAAACCAAAACAAACAAACAAACAAAAAAATGTGTCTCACTCTGTAAGTGATAGCATCATTAGCAAATTTTAATGTACAAGGATAGGCATGTATTATGTAAAGTGTGTATTATACACATACTTTGCGGTTCTTTTTGTCTGTGAGAATATTAGGTACAGCATACCAAGAAGCTAGATAAACATCACTTTTAGAAAACGAATGAAAGGTAATAAATAAATAAACTACCAGAGAGCTCATGCTTCCTGGCTTGTCCCTGAGTCATGAATGTGTGGTATCTAGATAAATATCTGAAGGCGATGCAAGGCTTTGGTCCAGGCTGAGTCAAGACTATACAAGGGAACAGCTGAAGACAGGATGCAACATAAGGCTTAGGAAACGTGGAGATGAAAGCATATCCAGAGAACAACAAGTCTACTTCTAAAATGGACCCTTTCTTTGAACTGGAGAGCATGCAGTCCTGACAACAGAAAGCCCTGGTTTTGGGTAGGGCCGACCACTGGCTCTGGACAGTGGGCATCACAGACTCCTGCAGTTGTCAGCATGTTTTCTTAATGCCACGTGCTTCACAGGGGTGTGAGTGCTTCCTGTTACTTGACGTCAACACCTCTTAGAAGGGATATGTTCTCACTGACTCTAGCCTTTGGTGGTCATGGCGTCTAGTGGAAACCCCTAAGCTGTGCTTAATACTGTCCTGTACATCCAACTCTGCTGAGCCCAGGGCTGGACTTGCTTCTCCTCCCTTCCCAGAGGCTCATGACGGAAGCCCCAGCCACGGCTCCATACGGAGATACAATTTCCCATTTGACCTTGGGAAAAATAGCATAATAATAATTCGCTAGAACTCATCCTCGTAATGTTGTCAATGGAACTATGAAACATTGAGGGTTCTTTGCTCTGGTGAAAAATATGTTCCCTGCTTTGCTTTATACAAGTCATTTCCTTCCTGGAACATTAAAAAAAAACAAAAAAAAAAAAACCACCCAACAACAAAAAACCAAAACCCAACAACACTGCACACAGCGTTCTGGAAGCAGTGGGAGGATTAAGAATGACCTTTAGCTGGGGCGTGAGGCCAGTACAACTCCGGAAGATTCTGACCTATTTTCTTTTCATGTGTATCAGGTTGCACCTCCGTGGAAAACATGGACAAAGTCCCATGCCAGCCTGGGGCAGATCCTTAGAATTCTCAGCAGAATGGTCCAGTTCTGTAAATGCAGGGTAAAACCCAGCTAAAATCTGCTGACGGTGTCACCAGTCACAGTGGGGCTGACATGTTGATAATCCACTTTCCGCGCACTGGTTAGCACTTGATAGCTGAAAGAGCAGTTTCACAGTAGTGTCATTTGAGCCCTCAGAGGCTCACAGTGCAACGTGACCCGCAGGTGTTAGACAATTACATAATGAATACGGAGGAGCAGTCCTTCCTCAAGAACCTTTGCATATGTTAAATAGTTCATAAACTAACATGACAATTAAGGGATGGATCATGTTACACAAACAAAGAAAGGAAATGAACATTTAAAAAGATTTAAAAAGTGTGATATTTTTTAAACCAGACACATAGACAAATGGAACAGAGCATAGAGGGTCCGCACATGAATACAGCCACCTAACCTTTGACAGAGGTGTCAAAGCCTCGTCAAAAACACGTATTGGAGGAAAACCAGCCGCTTCTACAACTAGTGTGGGTAAGGTGCATATCCACAGGTTAAATCAATTCAAAAGGGATCCAAGAGCTTAATGGAAGAGGTGAACTGTTAGAAGCAAATGGAAGCAAACACCTCAAGGTACAGGCGGAGGCAAGAACTGTTCAACAGCTCAGGGAAGAATCCCAGGAACTGACAAGCGAAATCAAACAGCCTCTGTGTAGCAAAGGAGACCACCAGCAGAACCGACCTACAGAATGGAGGAGAACCCTTTCCTGTTGTACTTCTGAGAAGGGGTTGATATTCAGTCTCTGAAGAACTCCAAAAATTAAACACCAAAGCACCAAATCATCCAATCAATAAAGTGGACTAAGGAAG
Source organism: Acomys minous (assembly GCF_964271855.1). NCBI lineage: Eukaryota > Metazoa > Chordata > Mammalia > Rodentia > Muridae > Acomys > Acomys minous. Next base: position 78,645,416 of record NC_140492.1, on the reverse strand, counting down.
TGAAGGCAGTCCTCAAAAGAAGAAATACAAATAGCTAATGCATATTTGAAAAGGGGCTCGATATTCTTAGGCAGAGAGGTACAAGTTAAAACTGCTCTGACTTTCTAGCTGATCCCAGTCACAATGACTGTCATCAAGAAAACCAATGATGGGGCTGGAGAGATGGCTCAGAGGTTAAGAGCACTGGTTGTTCTTCCAAAGGTCCTGAGTTCAATTTCCAGCAACCACATGGTGGTTCATAACCATCTATAATGAGGTCTAGTGCCCTCTTCTGGCCTATTGGCTCACATGCAAGCAGAATAATGTATAAATAATAAAATAAATCTTAAAAAAAAAAGGAATATGGGCAAAGAACACATATGCACTGATGGTCACAGTGTAAATTGGTGCAGCCACTTTGGAAATGACCACTAAGGTTCAAAAAAAAAAAAAAAAGATAAACACCAGATGCATTCCATTATGTAGAGAATGCAGACTTAAACTATACACAAGTATATGTATGCAATGGAGCATGACAATAGAACTTGAACTGCAAAAAGAGAAGGAGAAAGGGTGACAGAATCCATGTGCTATGAAAGTTGAAGAGGGCACTGTTTGGGTGGAGCAAGTGGATCAGCAAAGAAGAGGGGTATAAGGGAAAGTAGTGAATAAAAATAAGGTCTGATGACAAGTGTGTGTGTGTGTGTGTGTGTGTGTGTGTGCGCGCGCGCACACACATATAAATATCACAATGAAACTTGTTTTTGTATGATAGCCCGCCCGATATTACTAATAGTTTAAAAATACCTGCCCACTATGAGCACCACACAGGGATTTTGACATGCTTTATTTTCTTGATCTTTAAATCAGGCTGGCCATGGTAGGTGTTTGCATCATTCCCACGGCTTTTGGTTTTACCAAGAGGCAAGCCCATGGTTTATAAAGCTCCCAAACCTGCACTGTTACCATTATACAACCTTACACAGGACCGCATAAGATAAATAAATCAATCCCTTAGCTTAACAGGATCATCCTTTTGTCCAACTCCCCACAGCACCTTCTACTGCCCATCATCATCTTCACTCTGTCGTTGTTATTAGTGGGGACTGGCCCTTCACTGCATCTCACTATGGTGACTTGTACATCTTCCTTACTGATGCTACCATTTGCTCTTTGAAAGTAGGTCTTACTCATTTTTATATCTTTAGAAGCATTTTTCCCCCAGATCCCCTCTGCATCTATTCTCTTAATAAATCTTTTAGAGAGAAGATAATTTATCATAACTTAGGGATTTAATGTGCTGGAGAGCCTAGAGAAATTGTTAAGCTATCACCTAAGAGGAGGAAGAGGCATTGCGTATGTTTACTTCGCTCCTACAACACCCGTCACAGGGTCTGACCCCCCTCCCCGCCCATCCCCAGCTTGGTTTCTTTCACTTTTTTGAGACAGACAGGGTATCACGTAGCTCAGGCTGGCCTCAATCAAACTCGCTGTGTAGTCAAGGATGTCCTTTGACTGCCAATCGCCTGGTCTGTACATGCTGAGTGCTGGGGTTACAGGTGCGTTTCACTCCAGTTATAGTGGCGCTGTGGTCAACCCCAGGGGTTCAGACATGCTTGGCAGGGACTCTTCCAACTGAGCTACATCCCTGTCACCCAAAATTGGCATAAAAAGTCCATCTACAAGACAACTAGGAAGGAGCTAGATACGATGAATGTGCGGAAAGATGAAGGAGGGGCCTGAGAGCTACCGACCTACCTGCAAGCTCCTCTGATGGGACGGAAGAGCTGCAGGGATGCCCCTCTTCAATACAGGGAACAAGGATGCAGACAGGACACAGGAGGAATGCAGAGCCTCCCCTGGGGCCTGGTTCTGCTTTGCACAGAAAGAAAGGATGCTCAGACAGATGGCAGGAAGTTATTGGGCAAGATATGTTTATTTTCTCTGAAAATAGCCCTGCTATTTAGAAGGTTAACAGGGAGTATAAAAAGCAGGATGGCAGACAGCTTTGCACCGGCTGGGCAGATTCAAGCCACAATAAACAACAACAACAAAGATGTAGAGCTGGCGTGTCCATCGTGATACTTACCGACAGCCTGCCTGGGCAGCCCACTCACCTGCAGGGTCAGCAGACTGCAGCTGAGTTTGTACCCCTGACTCAGCACCACAGTGTTTTAACCCAGCAAGCCAGGAGAGGGTCCTTCCTTTAGAACTCAGCAATGCTTTACATGTACCTAAACACAGCACCAACCTCAGATGAAGACAGAGTCCCAGAACACCAACGCAAAGAAGCTCTGTAGTTAAAAGGGTGAAGAATAAACTCAATTTTTAAAATTACATTCATTTATAGGGGAGGTGGCACACGTGTGGCCATCAGGGGCCCTTGAACTCGGGTCCTCAGGCTTGGCAGTAACCACCTATAATGACTAAGATATCCTGCAAGCCCAAGCAAACTCTTAGGAAAGAAAGACCGTTTCAGAAAACCAAAGAGTTTTCTTTTACATATTTTCTATATTCTCGAAAACAAAAAACAAAAAAACCAAAACCAGCAAAAAAGCCCCACAACTGAACCAAATTAAAAAAAAAAAAATCCAAGAAACAAAGAATAAACTTAAGCCCTCTATCACTGAGGTAAATGTTTTCTACCAGCCTGAGCAAGGTGTGGCTCTGCTCGCCTCTGCAGTGATTATCTTATCTCATCCACAATATACTAGGAATTTAAACATAGTTCTGAAGGAAAGTGCGAGATTATCTGGGTTGTACGCTGCATTTTACTTAGTTTTTGAGTACCTTTTCTCTTGTATTGTTAAAGTTGGGTTTTAAATTGTTAATGGGTTAGATGAAAGTAAATGAAATATAGTAGGAAAGAAATATAGTGAAGGAAAAAAATAGAGAAAAGATAAAGTAGGGTAAAAGAACACTGAAAGAAATCGAAGTAATGAGATCATCAGAACAGTGAAAATCACAGAGCAGATATTGTGAAAAACGGAGGTCAGACTACAGAGAATAAAACAGCTTTAAAGCAGGAGGCCAAATAAATGAAATTAAGCAAAAAAAAAAAAAAAAAAAAAAAAAAAAAAAAAAAAGATGACAGCTGGTAAACACAGGCACCTGCCAACCAGGGATAATAGCTGTCTTTGAAATAGAGAACAGAATAAAGGGAACAGGAAAGCATGCCTGAAGTAAAATCGGACTCCGCTGAAGTCGAGTAGGATACAACTGTGCACACAAGGGTTCAGGTAACAAAATCCCAACTGAGGTGATCACACACTAACACTAATGAGCTCTGGCCCATAGAAACAATGTAAGGACTTTATGACTGACTCTACAGAAAAAGCAAGCTTCATGTAAGGGGAAAAAGAACAGGATAGTCTTTTTTCTTTTCTTTTTTTTTTTTTACTTTTTTGCTTAAAAAAATTTTATTTAACAGAAATAGTCAACTAGCAAAGGGGGAGGAGTGTATAAACTTTGGTAAGTAACCAGTAAGAATAGAGTCTCAGGAAAGGGGAAGGAAGAGGCAGAGGGCTTTGGGTCCTTTTCAACACAAACACACACAGAAAATCTGGGGTAAAGAACCAAACACATGCCTTTAATCCCAGCACTCGGGAGGCAGAGGCAGGCGGATCGCTGTGAGGTCAGCCTGGTCTACAAAGTTAGTCCAGGACAAACCTTGTCTCAAAAAAACCAATAAAGAGAGAGAGAGAGAGAGAGAGAGAGAGAGAGAGAGAGAGAGAGAGAGAGAGAGAGAGAGAGAGAGAGAACCAAGCACATCACCGTAAACCACAGACCTATAAACAGCAGGTAACATGGACATGACACACAGTGCAGTACACAGACCCAAAGCCTGGCTGGGAAGTGAAGTGGTTTCCATGTCTTCCTCCCAATCCACAGTGTGGAGCCAGAGCCGACTCTGGATGGAAACCAACTTAGTTTCCTGCATCCAGAAATTAACAATGTAAAATTAAAGGTGGTTCTTCTTCTTCTTCTTCTTCTTCTTCTTCTTCTTCTTCTTCTTCTTCTTCTTCTTCTTCTTCTTCTTCTTCTTCTTCTAAGTTTGGAACTTATTTCTGGAAATTCATTAAACCATCTGCATAATTTTAGGTTTTTAAGAGACTTTATGAGGAAAGTAGGGCAGAGACTGTAAAAGGGTCACGTTTTGAATATGACACACTGAGATAAATGAGAATTCCTCTGGGTATTGTTGGTGAGAATTCCAGACTTTCACAATGAGGAATAAATAATCTAAATCTCAGGAGTGATTATAAGTTAATGTTAACAATTATATTACTTATATATATTAAATATATTAAAATCAAATCATGAAAAAGCATGCAGCTATTAGCAAGAATGAACTAGGTCACAAGGGACTACCCTAGAATAATGTGCAGGCAACGATGCTCAGTAAAAATGTACATTTGACATCTTATTAGGACAATAGAATTAAAAAAAAAACACCTCTGTCAGGGTTTTGTCACATGAAACCTTCTGTGCCATAATAACTATAGCCTAATAAACATTTCCTAGGCCATACTTTTAAATTAACTGTAGCAAGGACCCTTTTGATATCCTGGACTTATCTGTGGGTTTAAAGATAAGCCGTTAGAACGCAGGTAGGGATTATACTAGTTTAGTAAAGTGGTGCTAGGTTCTTCTTTAGGAGTCATGAGCTCATTAGCTCTGACAGTTGGCTGTTTCCATTACCATAAATGATTTGTCACGTTGAAGACGACTTACGCCCAATTAGCAGCTGTTGGTCACTTCCAAGACAGAAGTGCTGCTGCCCTATGCTGGCCCCGGCTGGGGTTCATGGGCATCCCAGATGGGGAGGACTGGATTGCACAGCAGCTCCCTGCAGTGTGAAAGCTAGTCCTAGGGAGCTTTTTGGGTCGGATCCAACATGGAGCACATCACCATCCACCAACAGACTAAAGAAGGCAAAGGCCATGTTTTGATTTTCTTCTAGATCACCATTAGGTCATGGGCTGGAGTTAGGAAGACCATCAGGTCAAATCACTTCGCTTAGGAGTTCTCCGTTAGCTTCTGTTCCTGCTCCCCATCCTGGCCCAGCGGCTGGGATTCAGGACCTGTTGTCCAAACCTGACCCCTCTGCCCTGGCCTGCTTCTGCTGTCATGCTGTGCTCTGACCAGAGAGAGAGAGAGGCCTCTAAGCATCACTGTTTGGTTTTTAGCATATGCGCTACTTTGGCATTCAGTTTCGATACCTGCTAGTTGTTTTTGCTTGACTGAGTTTTGGGTTATAGGCCTTTTGAAGGCAGCAATTCTGCTTCTGTGTGTGTGTGTGTGTGAGAGAGAGAGAGAGGGGGGGAGAGAGGGAGGGGGGAGGGAGGGGGGAGGGAGGAAGGGAGGGGGAAAGAGAGAGAGAGAGAGAGAGAGAGAGAGAGAGAGAGAGAGAGAGAGAGAGAGAGAGAGAGAGAGATCTGGGAAGCAGATTATCCCGACAGGTCAAGGCCTGACACATTGCAGCTTCAGCCAATAGCCTGACTCTGACCTTTTGAGGGATATTAAACTAGATTAACCCAGCTAAGCTGCTTCCGGAGTCCGACACCAAGAGACTGCATGGGATAATAGACGTTTGGTGTTTTAAGACGCTAAATACAAAACCGCAGCCACATATATGTAAGTAACTAGGCATCCTGGGGGAACACGCATAATGAGGACAAGGGCAATTTCAGAAACACCCTTGTGCTCTTCACATACACAGCCACTGCAAAGTTTACATCCCCCCCACCCCCCACGCCAGACCTCGTAGGACACCGGAAATGGTGTAAATGACCATTAGAATGGCTAACAATGAATGTTACCAAGTCATTGTTTCTAAAATGAAAACGCATCACAGACTACAGTTGTGGGGTAGTAAGACTTTGGCATTTATTTGATCACGAGGGTCAGTTACCTTATAGCTGAACACAGAGTGAAGGTCAAGACAAAGGGGCAGCAGTGTGGACAGTCCCCCTTGCTCAGGGCTGAAGGGAGTTCCATATACATTGCAACACATACCAGCAGTGGCAATCATGTCAACAAGTGGGAAAGCAACCTGGGCGAGGTGGATGACATTTCACTTCCAGGCAGGGCACAGTGGGAGAGGGGGTGGGGGGTGGGAGCAGTGAGTGCACTAGCGGGAGCCCTAGAGGGCTGTTAGTGACCTGTGGGACGCCTCAAGTGAAGGGCTGTGGAAGCACAAAAGGGACGCACTTCCATAAGAGGCAGGTGTTTACTCTCTGGGAGGAGACAAAGCAGCGAGAATACGGCCTGAAATTTTACATCCTGCCAAAGAGGTTTTACTTCAGTGGGAAAAACCAAACTTCCTGGAAAGAGAATGCAGGTGGCCTGTGAGGAGATGTGCACCAAGTCAGAGGACAAACTCTTAGAGCTGGCTGACTACAATTGGGGTCTAGTAGAGATGCCTGACCTGCATTCTTGTCTGTCACTCATCCAGTCTGACCTTCTTGCGCCGTTTCTTCTTTGTAGGTCACTCCACCTTACACACTAAAAGTGGTTTAAAGCAGGAGTCAGTTGATGCCTGTGAAATGTTGTCAAGTAGCAAATAAACACAGACATGTCCCTCCTCTTGCTCCTTGGCATTTTCTTCTTGCCTTGCTCCTTGTTCCCAGCTTTCCCACCAATAACACTGTTAGTGTTGCATCACACAGATGGCCTGACTACTGCCAGCAGGGAGTGCTGGTGACAATTTTAATAGTACAGGCGTTCTCTTTTTCTGTGTGGCCTAGATTTCTTGCTCTAACTACAGGAGTGTCTATGCAGAGAAGGCAGCGGCAGAGCTGGGCTGCTCTGCGTGCTCATAATGTACCAGCTCTTGCCTTCTCTAAGGCAGGCGTCTCAAGACTACTTCTGGGAGAGAAAGTCACCAGCCTTCCCATCCCAGACCTTTCTATGTTAAAATGCTCTCAGTCCATTTTGGAAACTTTGCCCTGCAGGAATCAGCAACATGAGGAGGCTACCAGATGAGAGCTTCAAGTACCGTGAGGCCAGAAACCATAATGCGTGGCCCCCAGGAGCGCTGCATTCATGTCTCTTGGGCTTCGCCTCCCCAGAAATGCTTTAAAAAGGCGAAGCAACAGTCAAGGAGCAAATGCAAAAGCAAGAGGGACAGGCCTGTCAGGGCTTTTGCTAGAGAGAAATGCACTAGATAAACAGACACTGGTTGCCAAAGGCTTTTCCAGGTGGCCTCTTTCTTCCCAGTTACCCTTCTCAGGCTGCCATTAGCTCCACGCTGCTTCCCTTGGGGGACTTGGTTATTCCCTCACTACTGTACCCCCTTATTTCTTATTCTCAAGTTAAACCCACTGTGTCGTGGCTGCTACAGTTGGACTCATTTTGCATAATGCGTACTTGTCTTGTTCAGTGGTGTTTCCTGGTTCCTGTGCACAAAACTGAGGTGCACGTAGATACTTGAACGTAGAATGATAGGGCGAGGAACTAAAAATTTATGCAACAAGGATTATCAGAGGATTTCTGGACAGTTTTTGTGGATGACTCAGGACAGTTGATACCATCTACTTCTAATTCTGTAACAGAAGCCAGACTCTGAACCATTCGCCAATGAGGCCTTTGAAGAGGGTGTTGGAGAAAGGCTAGTATTCCCCCCCCCCCCCCCCCCGCCCCTTGTCTGGTTCCTCTTATCGGTGTAAGGAATAGGAAGTGAAAAGCGGGCTGGTGTTAGACTTCCTACAGGTGTTTACACAGAGCCCAAGTCCTGTTCTTCCTTACCACAGGTTAATGGAAAAGCTTCATGACGGCCTCTTCCAACGACTACTGACTCCTTAAGCTAGGGTGAGGGGGTCTGAAGGCTGGTGTGTCACATTCATACTTGATGTAAGTCTACAACAGAGTAGAGATGCATCTGGGAGGTTGCTGCACCCTCAGTGAGGGCCAAAGTGCTTATTTAAGGGTGAGGACATACATACCATTTCTCTAGCTTTCATGATGGTCCATTTAAAAAGAGGCCTTAGGTGTCTAGCTTCCTGCGTGAAAAAGCCAAAGATGGCTGATGAGAGGAAGATTCAGGGGGTTGGGGTAGGAGATAAAGGGGACTCCCAAGGCTGGCCAAAAGAGAGGCTAGAGGCCACAGAGGGTGTGAGAGGCCTGAGCTTCCCAGTGTCTGGAGGAAACCAATGCCAATTTCACAGGTGCCATGAAGACCCCTCCTGCCCCATGACTCCCAACTGCTCCCTTCCTTTCACCCTGACATAAACTGAGTGGTAAGAGGAGAGGGAATGGCAGGAAGTCTTGGCTGTTAGCCTACAGCAAGCTGAAGACAGGAGAGGCTCTAATTTTAAACACACTCTGGCGTTCTGGCTGTTATGCAAGGCTGAACTTATAAGGTACTGAAATGAGATGCATATTAGAGTAGCTGCTCTGGAGAAATTACGGGACCTGGCACAACGTCACTGCTGAGGCACCTTCCGCGGGACACCTGAGAACAAACGATGTTGCTTTAGGATTACAGAATCCAGTCACTCTAGCTCAGGGCAACAGTATTCAGTATCCCATCCCAAATCATGAGATCCTAAGTTGCCAGAAAAGTCCAGAGTTGAGGCAAACTGTCCTGGGCCATGATGGCAAGCCCAGAATTAAGACTCACACCAGGATGTAGGCCTACACAGCATTTCAATGGCTTCCCAAGCTTGTAGCGTGTTGCTTTGTGGTTCCTGTTTCCGAACTGCTGGCCTTTATCTTCAGCCACAGACAAACAATGTTAAGATATGCGTATAAACAGTATGGAGGAGCAAGGTTGTTCATTCAAGCAAGCCAAGCAAGAGCAGGGAGGAGCAGGTGGGGAGGTGATAATTGGCTCCTACAGCAATAGAGATTTGTCAACAGCAGAGAGGGGATGAGGGTGGATGTGGGAGTGGCCGCCAGCAGTCCCTAGTGTCCCCTTACAGCTGTTCTCAGCTGCGGAGTCTATAGCCCAGGTGGCCGTGAGACCCCTGGAGACCCTCTCTATTCTCCTTAGGCAAGTCTGATTTAAATTGAACTTTGTCTTTGAGAGGAGGAGCCTAGAGGTATAAAGAGTCACTTTTCCCAGCAGCTTTTCCCCAAAGCATCTTATGTGTAATGAACCCTCTCAATGACCCTCTAGTGACGAGGTGGTAAGAATTACTTGGCTTACAAACAAAAAAAGGTTTTTTGTGAAAAGTCGGGAATTTTTTTTCTGACCATTAGTACAATGAGAATCAGATGTAACAACTCACTGAGAAAAAGCAGCCTTAAAAAAAAGAGTTATGTGGGGCTGGGGAGATGGCTCAGCGGTTAAGAACACTCATTGCCTGCTCTTCCAGAGGTCCTGAGTTCAATTCCCAGCAACCACATGGTGGCTCACAACCATCTATAATGTAATCTGATGCCCTGTTCTGGCCTGCGGGTGTACATGCAGGCAGAGCTCTGTATACATAATAAAAAATAAATTAAAAAAAAAGTTATGTACATGTGTGAGGGCCTGTATATATGTCTGTGTACTACGTATGTGCTCATGGGGGCCAGAAAAGGACATTGGATCTATTGGAACTGGAGTTTCAGATAACCGTGAGCCTCCTGACCTAGGGTCCTCTGCACGAACAGCAAGTGCTCTCAGCAAGTGCTCTTAACTGCTGAGCCATCTCTCCAGGCCTGAAAAAGTGATTTTAAAATTCTACTTAAAAGTATATAAAAGCATTTTAGGTATAGCCATTTAATATATAAAGCTGGATTGCATAAAGTGTGGTTTTAACTAAAACAAACAAACAAGCAAAAACCCAAAACACCACAACTCTGTCCTTTATAAAGATAACTGGAAAAGAGAATAGAGCTCAAGTTTGGAACAAACGTGCTTCGGCACTAAGTGTGTAAGTTTACTGGTGCTAAGTTAGCGTGGTACTTGAAGACTCGATCCAGAGCCTTTAAAACATTCTGCATTGTGTCTGTCTACCACAGCAGTTCAGTTGCCATGGTGCCAAACTCTGATAGAACTCAATGGAGTTGTTCACTGATACTGCTGCAAAGCTTTGCACATATAAATCAACGAGAGGGGTAATTCTCAAACTGTCAAGCACATGGAGAACATTTACTAGGTTCAGGTACATATACATTACCATAACAACTCCCAAGGTAGATACTATTCTACTTACAGATGGGAAACTGAGGACAGAGGGCTCCACTTGATTGCTATCTGTAGCTTGTGAATGCCAGAGCCAGGACTCTGCCAACCTGTTTAACTATGCTCCGTACCACTGTAGCCAATGCCTGCGCTTGTCTGGGCCTTTACCACTTCCTGTCTCTGAATCAGTTTCTGGCTTGGCTGCTGCCCTACCTGGGGAGTGTGTGAGCTCCTGGGACCTCATCTTGCTATGCCATGTACTGTCAGTAAGCGTTATCAATTATAAAATGAAGGCAGCTTGTGGTGAATGTCCTGGATGGCTCCACTATCTTTACCTCATAGAAATATGGGAGTCGTTCAATTATCCTCAGAGTGTCTGCCACTTGGGCAGCTGAGCAAGTGCTAAACACAAAATAAATGTCAATAAAAGCATGTGTTGAGTTTAAAGAAACATCTCTAGAGATGCTGTGATTATGCTGGGAAATTGGTGTACCAACTGTAGACTATTATCTTTCACCACATCCTTGAGAAGTGAGAGAAAGAGACTGAGAAAAACATTAGGCCAGCTGCATAGCTCAGGAGGTAAAGGTGCAAATTACGAAGCCCAGTGACCCAAGTTCTATGCCTAGGAGCCACACAATGAAAGCAGAGAAATGACTCAAAAGTTGTCCTTTGACACATGTACACATACACACAAATATGTTAAAAAATTAAAAATTTAGGAAATGAAATCAGACCCTATATACAAGTTTAAAGTAGTAGCCAGTGGTAGAAGTAACCTAGAATGATTTCACTTCAGATTCCAAAGGAATCTGGAGGTATGAATGCCCCCTTTGAAAATATTCAGTTAATCACAGCAAAAGGACAGTGTCACAGGCAACAATCTGCTGCTATGACTGCTGCCTACATCCTGGCTTTGAGAGGACAGCAGCAGGACAGAGGCACTTGTATGTTTCAGTGGCCTCTTGCAATAATCCAAATCCTTTCTTCCTCAATGTTAAATATGGCTTTCGTGAAGTCTGTCTCGCTTATTCTTCTGGCAATGCAGTAGCGAGCACCCTTTCTATGCCAGGCACTAAGCCAGAGGACGCAGATGGTGGAGCCAACAGGACAGTCTCCATTCTGTTGGAACTTAAGAATGTAACTACTATCCAGTTATAATGTGACAAGTGCCATGAAGGAGAAGCACAAAACCAAGAAAGCGTGTTATCAGTGCACATGAGGACTCAGCAGAGAGGCAGGGAGTGGAGCTGCTGGTGCAGTGTGTATTTAGCATGGAAGCCCTTGGGATGGGAGGAACCATTGGTTCTGGACAGCAGGAAGCAAGAGTGGCGAAGCAGAGCAGGGTGAGCACATAGCAACCGCCCCCCCCCCCCCCATCAGCTGTAAACCCAACGGGAAACCATCAAATCTGAATGACAGGCAAGAAGCCCCAGGCTTCTCTAATGCAAATGTGGCAGCTAATCACGTAGGCTCCCATTCAGGAAGCGCTCTCTAGAATCCCACAGACCTAAAAAAAGGAGTGTCCATTGGCCACTTGCAAGTTCCCATGCTCTTCTAATAATCGAAAACCTGCTTGGTTGAATCAGGCAGGCCGGAAGTTGAGAACGACACGTCTCGGATTCCCAACTTGAGAATTGGGCAATCCTAAAGTACCAGAACCACCTGCAGCCACTGCTGTCTTCCCAGCGCAACCTCTGAAAAGTAAAACCAGAAGAGTAGGTATGCATAGGCCTATCATTCAATAAAACTCAAAGCTCCACCTTGAAACCTCAAGCCTATTTCTGCCTTGCTTACCTTGCAGTCAGTCAAAGTGGATTTATTCTCTTTGTCTGGAAAGCAATGCTTCCACAAATATTATCTGCATGGTGGCTGGTTTTCACTGACTTCTCAAAAGCTTTATGTAAAGAAACTTCCACCTCAACAATGAGGAAGTGTAGCCTTGCTTTAGGGCTGAGGGCGGGAGGGAAACGTCTAAAACTAGCAGTGTAATATGGCTGACGGTGAAGGATTGCTGACTCAGCGAAGGCTTTGGGACTCTCATGTCTCTTTGAGGACCCTTGTAAACTTAACCAGAGTCTCTGGTGAACAAAGAGTTGCAGGTTTTGCTTTTTTAAGAAGCCAAATTTTATTGAACCAAGGCATTCACTCAGCACTTAACACAGATTTCCCAACACGTAGGGTTGCTAGTTGCAGGTTTTTAATGCCAGTGCTCAGCTGAGGCCTTTACTTTTTTTTTCTACATTATTTCCTCAGAAAATGTTTAGAAACTAAAGTATACTTTCAGCTGGGATGGTCTTACGCTGGGTATCTGCTAAAGCTGGAGTCTATAAACTCAAGTTTCCAGATTAAAGGACTTACAATTTAGACCTACATAAACCTGAGCCAACTGAATTGTTACATGTTAGTTTGCAAATGTCACTGCAGGGACCTTGTGAAAACGCAGGTACCTGGGCCCTAGCAAGGGATTCTAGTGTGGGTAATGCCAACCATTCAAGAACCTCACCTTTGAGAAACATCGCTGATAACAAAGAACAGCAGCAAGCTCTGAACGGCCAACACGTGACTAGCACCGACTACTGAAGTCATTACCTCAGGAGACTCTGCCGTGGTAACGGGAGGCCCCAGTTTAGTGTAACTAAACTTCTTTTCTTCTTTTTAAACACAGAGTTCAAGATAAACTTCCACTTAATAATGACTGTACCAATATTGAGGTAAAAGAAAGAGCTGCAGGCAGCTCAAAGATGAAATGGAACTCTCTAGAAGGACCATGACACACAATGAAATCTGCAGTGGTATCTGAGCTGCAGAGTGAAGGGGATCTTGTCTCAGCGGCTGACAGCCTCTGTACTTCTAACACACTCAATCTTTGCAGTTAACATTCCACCAGAAAAACTCAACATCGGAGTTAACCCACATATTCTGTCACACGGCCTTAGTGCTGGCAGATTCTAGTTTACAGTGATACACAACAAAATTATTCACTTTTTTTTTGGATGCTGGAGACAAACATCTTTATTAAAGATACTACCAAAATTTTGGCAAACATTTCAAAACAGATTTGTAAACATAATGCTTCCCTTTTCAACCGGCAGCACTGTGAAAGACGATACAAGGTAACACAACCCGAATCAACATTAGTTCAAAATCCTTATGTTTTGACCACATAACTTATGTTCCCACATGATAAGACAAGTGATAGTTTAAATCAACGTTAACAGAGAAACTCCATGAAATGAAAGTTTGTGCTGTTTGATGAATCACAGTATGTTATGGTTAAATATATCTACTCTTTTTTTATATTCCTGGTATCCAGGATGAAAAAAAAATCTTTAAATATACATCTGATGTAGGTAATAGCTTCTTTGCATATCTCTCTTCAAAAAATACTTTATAGCAGTATATAAATAGGTTACCTACACATTTAATTTTATCATTTTGCCCCAAAACTATAAGATCTGTTTCATTTTTATAACATATCTTTTTTTTGCCCAACATTAATAAAGCTGACAAACTGTTGAAATGGAAATGCTTTTGTCTTCCACAATAGAAGTAGCAATTTAACAGAAACAAACAAACAAACAAACAAACAAACACCAACAACCTACTGTAACACTCATCAGTTGTTTAACCTGAGCGTCCGGCCTACTGAGAGTAGCAGCTTTTTACCTTCATGCAGCTCACATCCACAGCAGTTCTGCAGACACACAAGCACACACCCTGACAAACATACACATGTTCTGACGCTGGTAGGCCACAGTGTGCTTCCCGTGGCTGTTGTCACTGGGGATTAACCATACGATGTACACAACTAGGAAACACCTTAAGGCAGCCATTGCAATGGGAGGTTTAACTTGTAGGGCAGATTTAACACTCCGGAGCCAGTCAGCCCACATCTATGTGTGTACGTGTATGCATATACATACACACACACACAATGCACACAATTTTCTATTTTTCAACCCTCCACAACAATGTTTTGATTTTTTTTTGTACTTTGTGCAAATGTCTAAATAGTCTACCATTTAAGGCAAAGAGTTTGCATTAAGAAAGGTCAGAAAATAGGCTTATGTTTATCCAAAAGCATTTCACCTTGCACATTACTGTTTTGTTTTAAACACACGCAACTCTTTTGTGTGGACATTGCATCCCTGATATCTAAAAAAAAATCATCTCTAATGACAAACACAAGTTTTCAAGGAAAAATTGATTTGAAGTAGAGACACTGGATCCCCAACTCTAAAAAGTTGCTCCTATCAGCAAACAAGTTCGGGAGAGTAGGAGGGGGAGTACCAGAAAAAAAAAAGCAGCTTCAAAATTCAGGGAAGCAAAGTGAAATGGAGAAAGAGAGAGAGAGAGAGAAAAAAAAAAGTAACTCAAGTTTACTAATACTGAAACTTCCAACAAGCAAAGTTTCATCTTTTAGAATCTAGAGGAACTCATCTGGAATTTTAAATAAATAAGCTTAGGTTTATTCACATCTTCTGGTCCAAGCAGAGCGCTAACGCCAGGACTCTGCTTGCTGTTGGTCAAATTCACCTATTAGTCTTTTGATGTGAGCCAGCTTGTTATGAAGATACTCGCATCTGTATTTTTCTTCATGGTAATTGGGACTGGACTGCAGACAAAAACAAAACGAAACAAAACAAAAAAACAGTGAGGAATTAGGCCACACAGAATCTCCCCTGCTTCTCACTGCAGGCCATAAAGGTACAGTGGCGGTACCAACCTGCTTGATCTTCTGATATTCTTGTAAGACTTCTTCATGAACATTCTGCAAAATTAAAAATCACAAATAAGAAGAGAAGGCCTTTTAGGGGGCAGTACTACATCTAACAGCCACCTGGAAGGTTTAGGAAATACTGAGGAGGAGATATAGCTTGGGACATTTTTATGGAGGGCAATTTGGCAGCAGCTATCAAAATAGCAAACGCAAACTTGACTCAGCAATTCTGAATATTCTGCAGGTCTACTGCCGCGCGGAGCTTATGATGTAGATAGCAGCTCTGTCCAGCAAGACAATCCACACTAAGAGAACACCCCTCAGGCTACACAAGGATACCAAGAGGACAGTAAAGACAACACAAGTGCCTTCTGAGCTGATGTAAAAATCCTCTATGAAGAGTTGTATTAGTGAAAAAAAAAATCAAAGTGCAAAATAATACGGATAGTTTGATACTCTCCTTAAAAGCAAGACATAGCATTATATATTTTAATTATTTGATAACTTTTAAGATTTCTTCTCAATATAATAAAGCCAGAGAACACAATTATGGTTTAAGTCTTTTACAACTGCAGAAAACTGACCCTACTTAGCTGTGTTTTGTATGTTTCACAGTACATTATATATTAAGGTGGAACGTATTTGCTTAGTTAAGAACTATTTCAGGTATGTGTGCTTCGTAAAGCAGCAGAGAGAGACTGGTCTGCTAGACAGTTTGCTCCACGGCTAGTGAGGAACGAGAACACGTCCACTTACCTGGTACTCTTTTGAGCCCGGAGAAAGGCGTTTCCGTTGTGCATCCAGTTTAATGAATCTCCTGGCTACGGTCTCCATCCTGGCATGCAGAGCTCTGTACTCATCATACTCAGCATTGAAGTCATCCTTGTAATTCTGCCGTTGCTCGTAAGAGACAATAGCAATATATTTTCTAATGAGAAAAGACAGAGAAACAGGATAAATGGAGAGAGAGAGAAGGATTAATAAACAGGGTAGCATGAGTCTGCAAGATAAGCCAAATATTCAGACACTGCCTTCTTGTATGTATGTCCTGTAACTGAGTGCCACTCTGCCCCCGGCGTCTTGCCAGGGCACTTTCACGGGCCCTTCCAGGTGAAATGATAGGACAGAAGGCTGTAAGGGCATCCATGGAGAACGGATGAGGAAAAGATCTCAGTGGCAGTGGAACTCAGAAGGAACCACAGAAAAAGAAAAGTGTTTATACAGACTTGCTTGCACAGCCTTTCCCTATCCCAAACAATTTACTACCACACAGTGGCAGAGATCAAGCCGTCTGTCACAAGTCACATGAAGACAGAAGTACTTGATGGCAGCATGACACCAGGAGGATGACACACAGTCATAGACCACTGAAGTCTAGGCTGTCCCAGGACCCACTGCTTTGTGAGAGGTGTCTGTAAGACCTGTGGCAAGCGGAAACTGTCAACAGGAGCTTCTGGCTTGCTTTCTCTGTTCCTTTCCTGATATTTCTTTTTTTCTTTTCTTTTTTTGGTTTTTCAATACAGGGTTTCTCTGTGTAGCCTTGGCTGGCCTAGACTCACTTGTAGACCAGGCTGGCTTCGAACTCACAGAGATCTGCCTGCCTCTGCCTCCCAAGTCCTAGTATTAAAGGTGTGCACCACCACAGCTGGCCTTTCTTGATATTTCTAACTAGACAAATTATTAAAAAAGTAACAGAGTATGGTCCTCCACCAAAGAAAGTTTCCTTAGTTTTACCTCTTGCCCCACTTTGGAATAAAGAAAGATTTTGTGTGTGTGTGTGTGTGTGTGTGTGCCTGCATTTATGTGTGTGTACCACATGTGTGCCTGATGCCCCACGGAATTTAGGAGAGGGCATCAGATCCTCTTCAACTGGAGGGACAGACAACTATAAGCCACTTAATGTGGGTGCTGGAAACTGAATCTTAGTCTTCTTGAAGAGCAGTCAATGCTCCTTAACCACAGAGTCCTCTCTAGACCTCCTTTTTTGGTTTTTGAGACACAACCTCACTTCCCAGGCTGCCCTTCATTTTACCATGTGGCAAAGGCTGATCTTGAAATCCCCATCTTTTTACACTTACTTTTTGTGTAGTAAGATTACAGGTGTGACTACCACAGGCAGTATGCTCCAACAGTAAGTCACACTTCCACAACAGAAGGCCAGTGCTGTACTGCTTAGCCTACTGTAAACAGAGTACCACAAATCCATAGCTAGTCCTGAGAGCCGAATAAGCGAAGGCTGCCTTCCCAATGTGCCAGTGATTCAGCAGTAAATCACTTAAAAGGTCATTTTAATAGTAAAGCAAGCAGTATCACTAGTTCATCGTTAGCTTTTTTTCCCCTTTGTTTTCCTGCCATGGAAGGCCCAATTTCCTTGATTATTTCGGGTTAAAACTGACACTAGGCAGCTGGTGGGAGCTGCAGAATCCATCTTGGAACTTGGACCTCTCCAGATGGTTTTATTTAATCTTACCAGTTTTACTTAAGTTGCTGTATCACACTTTCCCTTGCTGGGGAAGTGAGAGAAGTGATGCAGTGTGCAAACTGAGCGTCCTCATTAATATTTTTATTTCTGCTGAGTTTGGCAGTATGGAGGTTGGGTTTTCTAAGTGTAACTGAGATAGTGCTAGTGCTGATTTAAGCTGCCCTGCTGGTCTCTGCTGAAAAAGGACCGCTGCCAGCCCCACAGGGACAGACCTCCACAGACACGCTGTGTGCACAGCAGAGGGAGCCCCAAGGGTACAGGAGGTCCCCGGGGAATAGTCATATATAAGTAAGGACTAAGTTCATCTTGAAACTCAGGTTTAATTCATTGTGTAATATATTTATTTTTCTTTCTAGGAATCTGACTTTTGATATTTTATTTAATAACTCTGTTAAGGAAAGCAACAACTAGGCCAGCAATTGTATTGCTGTTTGATACTGGCATTTTAACAAAACCCAGTATTTTCAACAAATTCTTATGATTTTACAGTTGGTTTTTAATGAGGTAACAGAATAAAAACACACAAATATGAGAAAACTCACAATCTTAAGTAACAAAAGCACTCTTAGTATATAAAGGTTATTGTGGTTAAATATAAATTACTCTAAGATTGCTCATGGAGGTTTTATTGAGTCTTCTTTTGTTTTGTTTTTTTTATGAGGAAACTTAAGTTCTGTGTTCTGGAAATGTTCTTGTTACTTTTAAAAAACAGCTTTGTTGGTTGGTATAAAACTCAGTTATTAGTTAGGGTAAAATAATACCTTTTATTTAAGTAAATCAAGCATTCAACAAAAGCCTGAGATCAAATAAATACACAAGCTTTGCTGAGGGAGAGGATCAACACTTTTAAGTTTCTTGCTGAAAGGCAATTACATTAACACGTCAGGACTAACTAAAACACTTCTTAAATACAGTTAGTCACTTAGGTTGCCAAACACCACAACAGTTTTGAATCTGTGGCGGACATTTTATGATACACAATTTTATACATAGGGCGATTAGTAAGAAAGATGTAAGATTTACCACAGGAGAATGCTAGTGGTACCCTGACTGTGTTACGTCCAGGCTCAGCTCTCACAAGTCTAAGGAGAGGCAGGTGGGTGAAGGGCTGAAACTCCTCAGCAGTGGGCTCTGCTGTGGGCTGTTAGGGAAGGCTGGGTGTTCACCTCTGACCAGGCCGAGGCTACTTGCACTACCTGATGGCAGAGTCCTCAGGCTCCAGTCAGCTGAGAGGCGGTAACTAGCATTATGCTTTCTCATTCTCCAGCAGCTGAAGCTGCCACACTGGTGTTAAGCAGCAGCAACAGCTTTGTAAATCTACCATGTTCTCTCCTCTGCTAAAAATGAAGGTCCTAATCTTGCTCACTAGGAAACAGCACTTCATGTTCTATGTTGTACCTATTTTCCAAATTTCTTTCATTTTGAAAGCTATCTTCTATCCGAGCTTTTTGCTCTTTCGTGCTCCACTTTTCCGGGCACTTGCAACTTAATTATTTTCTTCTTACAGAAGCCTTTTATTGAATGAAAAAGCTAGAATTATAAGTCCAAGTTATAATTTCTGTGATAAGCACTTACAAAAACATCCCCAGCTCAGCAGTTAGCAACTTGCTGTCACAAGAAAAACTTATACCTGGTATTAAAGGGAAATGATCTAACTTTACTATTCTTTCCTCTTAAAATTAATTTGAAAAAAAAAAAGATCCTTATTTACATAAAAATGAACCCATGCCTGCTCTGTATTGTTCAGTGCAGAGGTTCACCCATGCTGGCAGCACTCTGGGCCCCTCTAGGGGCTGTGCATTGATGGACTGTCGGCTTTGAAGGCTCCGATGCTCAGCCTGGCCCTGGAACAAAGGATGCACTGGCCTGAGCGGAGAGGTGCAGCGTGCTCCTGCAGAAGGGAGGACTCGGGACAGCAGGCGCAATGGTGGCCTTTCCATTGCAGAGGTGGCCCCCGGACTCTATTTCTGGAACTTCTCGCTTTGTTGATTTGCAAATTATGGGAAAAGAATTTGCAAACTTTCTAAACTTAAACAACTCTCTCCATGGGCAGACAGAAAACTTACAGCAAATAATCTGGGAGTTCAATTGTTGAAGAAGGCTCCGTGGAGGCAGTGCAACCTTCAACTCCTATGAAGGGGGAAAAAAATCAAGAGTGTTCATCAATCAGTATGGTTAGCAAATGCCTCTAACTTTAAAATAGATTAGAAACATCTGGAACACTTTTCCTCAAATTCTTTTCTTCCACCTCAATGAGCAACAGCAAGCATACAATTGAACACACACAATGGAGGCCCGTGACCAGTGCCAGGGGAGCTGATGGCAGGCATTGAAAGCACCCTGGCTACTGCAGTGTCTGCACAATAAAGGAATTCCATCTTAACCCAAGGTCAGTCTTCTGTGCTTTCATCAACAGTTGTGGCATCTGCCTAGCAATTCAAAGCCTGTGGTGGCAGATGCAGCCAGACAGTGGGAGATACAAATTTTACATCAACATCTACTTTTCACAGAATTCAAACGAGGCGGAGGCAGAAGAAACAATGAAGGCAGGTAGCAGGCTGTCTGGGCCTCTCTCTTTGCTGTCACCCTTTCATAGCCAGTTAGTGGTCCTGGGGAGGACGTTTCCCCACAGGCATTAATGAGAATGGACTCATACTTCTCTGAACTGTGGTTCTCACAGCACCAGACAGACGATTTAAGGGAAACAAATAAGAAACTGTTGTAGTCACTCATGCCATGCTGTAATAGTGGGTAAATCCTCAGTATTGCACTGTTCAGCACACAGCTATCAGGGCACGTGCTTAGATATTACTCTTTAAATTCAAGGTACACTTAATAACTCAAACTCTAATTTGTTGGCAAAACATATGTGCACTATAAAATAAATGTGAATATTTGACAAATTCTCAGTCTTTTAAAAGGTAAAATACACTAAATAAATTACATACACTCAGTGGCCTTATTATTCACCTACATAAATTTGACCTGGGCGTGGCCATAAGAGAGTCTCCAAGGAAGAACATCAAGTACGGAAACCTTGCTCCTTGCCACAGATGCCAGACCAGCTGTAACAGATAACAGATATGGAGGGTGCACGTCTCCACCTGCGATGATCACACTTAGTTCTGAAGTTTTCCTCCACAGCGCCAAAGGAGGATTTAAAGACACAGGGCCCATTTACCCAGGTCTCCAACCCTGAGAACACAAGTTTCTGTGGTTGGTCTTAGCACACTGGAATCCACTCTTCTTGACTCTAAAATGACTCAGAGTCACCCTATGAGGGTAGAAGTGTGCAAAGGAGAGGCTATCCAGAAATCTGGCTTATTAACTCTAAACATAAAATTTTGCTTTATGGGTTAATCCTGATGTGACAACTTCAAATCCATATAGTAGTACAGCAGGAAATAAGCTATACTTTGGCTATGATCTAGTCTATGCTGGTCTGCATACTTCAGGAAATATGCTCTGCTGGGCAGTACACCCAATCCAGGTCACCTGCACCTTACTACAACTCCTCTCCTGCAATTTTACTAGGAGAAAATAATGAGAGTGTCTTCCACACGGCAGAACGTCAGTGAGATCTTGGGGTTTCAGGTGTTCAGTGTTAGAAGCAAGATATGGAGTAACAAGTGGTACCAGGTTACTAACACTAATATCCTTATCTCCCTCAAAGCTGGCAACAGCCAGTCACTTCCACTGCAAATGCTGCCGCTGTGAGCTTGCGTGTTTCACAAAGAACTTGACAGTCTTTCTGTGCTCAGATCAGTTACAGCAGGAGTGCCTCTGGCTTCTCAGAGAGGAGAAAACAGGTATCTGTACTGCCTACTGTATATCTGTTTAAATCAAGTCAAGAATGGCATGTGCCTGTTACACTGAGGTTGTACGACATGACAGAGAAGAAGGAAAAGAGCAGCGAAGGGGAGTCTTTAGAGAAGGTGACTGTAAAACGCCAGTATAAATATACATACAGGGATCATGTTATCATGTTTAGTACTTGGCTAAAAGAAGACAAATGACAGCTACAGGGTGAAAGAAAAAAAACGTGCTACAAAAGCACAATACTAAGATTAGTTAAATAGATCCCTTGTGTAAAAAGCATTATTCTAAGCAGCAGCATCTACAACTCACAAGCATCATTTAACACAGGAGGCAGGTTTTTTTTCTTTTAAACAAACGTAAAATACCTTCATTGGGACTTGGACTGGCGTTACTCAGCTTGGCAGTTTCTTCTCTCTGAAGGTCTTCCTCCTTTTCCTCCACGGTCTCAATGTCATGATTCTTTGTTTGGTCCTTTTCCTTGTGTTTTTTAGACTTCTTTTTGGACTTCTTGTGAGATACTGGATGGTTCTCTTCCATAGGCGTTGGACACTTTAGCAGAGCTGAGCCAGGGGGCACCGTTTCCAGACAAGTCCTAGAGGTATATTTGTCTTGCTGGTCCTCAAAGATGCTACCATTTTGACTAAAACTGTCAACAGGTAGGTCTTGAGTTCCCCGGCCTTCTGGAGTGCTAGGGGAATTGGAGTTGGAATTTACAGTCTGAGGAGGATTTGAGACAGGCAGGTGGGTTGAAGGCAGTGGTGAGGGTGTGGAGATGGCAGCATCCGCAGGGGGCGGAAGGAGGCCTGCAGACTTTTCACTGGTGGGATTCAAATGGCCATTTAATGTTGGTGGGACTCTGTTTGTCAGGTGAGATATTCGAGCTTTTTTGTTCATTAAAGGATCAATGAAATCTGAATCCAGAGGCCGTTTCTGGGGGTTGGAGGAGAGAAAAGAGTCAGCTTTGACCGCTGAGCAGCCTACTCATCCATACTATACTCTAAGCTTAGTCAAAATGAAACCACAACAGACACCCCCCGCCCCTGCAAACACACACACAAACACACACATGGGGGGAGGGGGAAGAAGAGAGAACACACCGTCTAATAATCCCAAACCAAATGTAAAGCCAATATTAGTGCCAAGCAGAGCTTCTAGATTTTCTAGGCTACCCTGAGTCCCAGAAACTACTCTGACTTATGTGCACTAGACCACTCAGGACAAACCTCCTTAAATCAATAAACTAAGTCACAAACTAAAGGGTCCTCCAATGTCTGGTAGAGGGCTTTTCCCCGAGTGTGACCTTTTCCTACCCCTTAACTAAGGGGAAGGAGCTACTGTCCAGGGTGGCTGCAGTTGGCCCTCTCTGGCTCGGTGAGCACTAGTAAGGCTGATGAAGGGCAATATGCCCACACTCTGGTTGTGAGTGTGCTGACTGTCACTTAGCAGTTCAACCATCAGCACGTTGTGAATGGGCCCATCCTGTAGATCCAGCTGTCCTTGTTGAGATGCCATTTTAGTTTTTCACCGTACATCTATGCTTACAATGTCGTAAACTGACTTTAAGAAAAGGCATTTAAAACATGCCACCACTTTTCAATTTGTCCCGAACATATTTTCCACAAGAATGTTCTAGACACACTTCAGATAAGACCAAGTATCTTCAATTTTTCATATAACTCCAAAGCTGAAAACCTGACCATAAACTTAAGTTTAAAAATGGCAAGCAAGATATGCATTAAGTACTTTGACAGGCAGCTTGGCGTAGTGTAAAGAATTCTAGATTGCAGTCAAAACCGAAACCTTGGCATGAATGAGTCGTGGGCTTTGGGCAGATAATCTGTACAGTTTCCCTCACTCGTAAGTCAGAGACTGACTGAGCGCATTGAGCTGCATGGCAGGCCTGTGATCCCAGAACTTCCTGACATACCTGAGGAGATGAGGCAGCGTCCTTGCTGGAACACATGGGAGACTCTGACCGGCTAGTGCCAGCATTCTGAGACGGGTTTAGTTTTCTGTAAAGGAAAACACATTTTTTCCAGGTAATAAAGAGGCCTCTGAAGTGCACATAAGGCTAGCCTTGCTTCTTATTCCCATCTCAACAGTAAAATAACACTGTGACTAGAACATTACTTGTTTGTGCCATTTAAAGACAAAAGGGAGGGAGGGTCCCTTACCTAGAGAGCACCGACTCCAGTGACCGCCTGTCTGTCTCGCTGTAACCCGGCCAGTCTCGCTGGAGCTCCTTAAATACATAATCCTTTAAAGTGTAGGAGAGATCCTTAGGATTCAGATTGGCTACCTGCAGCAAAGTGAAAACGGAGCATTAGCTACTTTTGCTGGGAATATAAAACAGGCTACACGTGATCCCCCTGGGAATACACTCAAGGGATGCTGCGTCCTATCACACAGCCACTTGTGTCTTCATTGCTACCCTACTCATTCTAGCAAGGAAATGAAGACAGTCTAGCTGTCCATCTTCTGTTGAAGATGGATTAAAAAATGTGGCACATACATGTACACACATGCACAGTGATTTCTTTATTTTTTACTTAGCCGTTAAGAAAAGTGAAATTTACAGGAAAATAGATGGAATTGGAAAATATCATATTAAGTGAAGGAATCTAGTCTCAGAAAGACAAAAACCCCCATGATCTTTCTTATGCGTTTACCTTAATGTTTGAGTTTTGCAGGTATGTAGTTTGTAAGCTAATCCATGCCACCAGACCCATATGAAGATCAGGAGAGAACCCTGTGAAGTCAGTTCTCTCCTCCCACCTTGGTATGGGTTCTGAGGAGTAACTCTAACCACCAGGCCTGCGGAGCAAGGCCTTTTACCCACTCAACCACTTCCAGTGCTGCTGAGTCACAGGGAAAATCCATGGTCACTTCTATTAAAGCCGAAAACAAACAGGACCTAATGGCAGGTTACAAGCCCTCAGTGAGCAGCAGCAACGCTTGTACAATTGCTATCAATTTTGATAGTCTTGTCTTTCCTTTCTTTTTTGGTAACCAGGTTTATTCCTTGTATCTGCCAGCTTTCCTGGAGAACTATTTGTTCATGGCCCTGAAATCCTCTCAGAATAATAAACTAGATCAGAAACTAAAGGCTCCTCAGATATCTGCTACAGGGCTTTTCCCCAAGTGTAGTCTTTTCTTACCCCTTAACTATAATTCCTAGAATGTCCAGGACAATAATCTATTTACTACACACAAATCTATAGGCTTATGCCAAACCAAAAGTACTTAAAAATTTTTACTGACAGCTTCATATGTTATATAATGAATTTTAGTCATTTTACCCAAATAGCCTTCGTTCTCATCTTCTCAACAAATCTCCCTTCTACACACTAAAAATACTTAAGGTAGGAACAAGGTATGCCTGCCTGTAAATCTGGGAATGGTTTTTGCATGCTATCAGATTTAATAGTGCTTGTCACAGATGAACACTAATTTAGGATTAATGTTGCCATAAAGCAGCAGTAAATAAATAAACAAATAGAAGCTGCACCTGGACTTGCTCGGAGGTGTAGCATACAGAACAATGGTTTTCTTTTTCTGTTCTCTCTGACAATATGCTAAGGAACTCCACACCTGTACCATAGTTCCCTCCTGGGGTTTTCGTGTGGATGGACAGCTTCCCCTCCCTCAGGGGTCACTTCCCTCCCTCAGGGTCTTTCTTTTAATGTCTCCTGTGCTCATGCCTCTCTATGGGGCCGTGCTCAGTAACTGCCTCCTGCTTGATTTTCTTCTTCTCCTAAAATGAATTCACTCAACTGCAACATTTACAATGCCCAGTCTGTAGGCTAATCTCTAAATGGCTCCAGCCCTAAATGCTCTTTGAATATGAAATTGCCCACTGACATCTACTGGATACATCTAATAGATATTTCCAAAGAGAATCTCTGTGGCACCCTGGCCCACCACAGCCCTCACACCTGCCCGCTTTCTCTAATTCTCTAATCAGTAGCTCAACATCCACTGCACTGCTCTGTGCAAAACCTACTCATAACCCCAGGACCCACTCTTTCCTTCTTCATCTCCCTTAGCAAGTCTTTTCTCAAAATGTGCTAACTTTTGGCTAACTTATGAAGCCAACTCCGCCATACTGCCAAGACATCACCCCTTGATTCTGCACTAGGCTCACTGAAGTAGTCTTTCTCCTCTGCTCCCGACCTCTCTACAAGCCACTCTTGCCAAAAAAATGAGCGGTCTTTTTCGAAGTATAGAACAGATTCTTCCTTAAACTCCAATGTTACTTCCCATCTAACTCAAAATCAAATGGATTACCTCATCTCTGGTCTGCCATGCCTAGAACTTAGTCTCTACCCCTTCTGCCAGGCTTCCAGAAACGACGATTTTCCTCGTCTTTTGCTTCCTTTTCAGCTAAGAAGTAGCCATCCAAAAAAGAGGCCCCTGTTCTCCCCTTTATGAGTGGGTCTCTGGCTCAGCCCCTCTCAGCACCACATCCTTCCAGAATTTATCTTGTGGATGCACCTCAGAAAGCCAAGGATTAGCTGGTTGTGGGGTAAACACAGGGCTTTAGCACCTTATGATGTCATCTGGTACAGTTCAGGCAGTCATTAACTCTATGATTCCCACAGTCCCCCGTATAAAATTAATCTAGATTTATGTATCTTTCCATATACTATAAATAATCTCAAGGTTACTTACAATAGCCAGCAAATATAAATATTATATACAAGGTTGTTATATGTTATTGTTTGGGGAACAATGGCAAGGAATAAAGTCTGTCTGTGTATGTTTAGTATAGATGCAATGAAAAAACTGTCATCTTCAATTAGCTGAACTCGTAGGTGTGTGTAGAGCCTATTGATACAGTGGACCAGCTGCACCAAATGAACGGAAGGAAAGTGATGAATGTGAGTTTGACTCAAACGTCCAAAGGCTAAGACCAAGATTATTCAGGTTTATCAAGTTGCTGTTTTTATTTATTCTACGGAAAAGGAAGCTATATATTTGTACACCAACTTAGTGGCCAACAGTTTTAAACCACATCTCCTTGTACATTGTTAAGTATTTTACTATTTAAATTAATAACATTCACAGCACGCTCAAAGAAAACAACAATATCCATTAGCCTGGGCATCTTTGCTAGCTAGTTGGTGATAAAATAATCATGGTTTGATAATCTGCTTATTCTGCGACTGACTCTACATCTTTTCATGTCAGTTTTGGTCACTTTCACAAAGCAAAAGTCATATTAGCTGTTACGATGCTCAGGATAAGGGACAGACAGGTAACTAGCTTAAGTCAAAGTTATTAAGATATGCCTGTTTTCTACCTTGTGAAGATAAAATGACATATGCATCAAACGCCTAGCCACACTGTTCCTGGCATAAGCTGCGGAAGTGGTAGGTAGGCCAATAACTCTGTATCTGTTTCCCCTAGGCTAGTGGTTTCAGCTCATATTGAACATCCTAATTATTCAAGGCCTTTATATAATATTGGTGCTTACATCCTTCTTCCAGATACTTCATTGATTTGTGTGGGGTGGAATCTAGCACAGGCACGTTTTCCCCCTTTTCTTTCTTTGCTTTTTAATTTTTTTTTATTTTTTGAGATTTTGAGATAGAGTTTCTCTGTGTAGCCCTGGCTGTCCTGGAACTCCCTCTGTATATCAGCCTGGCCCTGAACTCATAGAGATCCTCCTGCCTCTGCCTCTTGAGTGCTGGGATTAAAGGCGTGCATAGTCACTGCCACCACTACCTCCCAGGTAGCACATGCACTTCTTAAAAGGGTCCTTGGGGTATTGAAATGTATAGCTAGGATGAAACTATACTCAATGATTCTGCAAAAAACCTCATCAATAACTCTCAGACCCAATTGTTCAGGATCAAGTATTTCCATTTTAAGATATGTCTGTCCATACTTAAAACACAGTAGTAGCTTGTACTCTCTGTCATTTTGCCCTATTTATCTTCTGTCTCAGAAGGTGATACACAGATTTTTCTGGAGATGTACTTACCATGTATTTTGTGATATGCAACCTGGCTCTCTTTCCCCAACAGAAGGCTGATCCAACACTCTCTCTCTCACATTCATTTCCTCTTTTTATCCTTTCTCTTTAGTTTTAATAAGGGCTATCTGACATATAGATTAAATATAAATTTAAATTATTTTCACCGGGCAGTGGAGGTATACAGCTTTAATCCCAGAAGAGGGAGGCACAGGCAGGCCTGTTCTACAAAGAGAGTTTCAGGACAGCCAGAGCTACACTGAACAACCCTGATGTCCTAACTTAATAATATTCGAGAGCTATATTTTGTACATGAGATTTCGCTGTCTCAAAAATAGTGACAATATTAATAATAAGAGCCGCAGAGGTTTTACCTGTTGTTTTAAGGCCAGAACTCACTCTAGCTACAGATGGTCCTGAACTTGGGATGATTCTTGTGCCTTCTGAGTGCTCTGATAGGCATGTGCTGTTTTTATGAGGTCCTGGGGGTCAATCCAGGGCTTCAAGCCCACGAGGAAAGCACTATATCAACTAGGCCACACCCACCGAGTGCTCTGAAGCTCAACAGGAGGTACCCACACATCCCACGTCTAGTTGTCCTCACCTGTTGCAGAATTGCTCCCAAGGAGTTCTTGTCTTTTTGATTGACACCATCTCTCTGCAGTCGGGCAAGCAGCTCAGGTTTCTTGTAGGCTTTTAGCGCCAGTAAGTGAATGACCCTGTCCCTGTATGGCCTCTGAGAAACACTGCTGCCACCGTGTGTCTTTCGAATTGTATTTGCAGGGTTCATGGGGGTTGACCTTTTCCTCTCAGGCACTGCATCTGAGACTGCTTGAGGTGCTTTCCGTATTTGCACTCTTTTCCCTAAAGTTCAGTGGAAAAGACACTGTTACAGATCTATGCATTGTAATATAATGAGCATTTCAGCTTCCGCATGCAATTTAGGTAACTTTAAATTTCTAGAAAAAAATGTCATTTTATTTCAAATTTTACTTTGAAGAAACATACCAACAGGAAGTATTCTAATGAAGCTGCCTAAAATATGGAGTAGGATCATTTCTTAAAGTAAGTATTAGAGATGTGTCTTTGCCATTTAGCTACACGTGGACAATAATTAGTGATACAAACAACAGAACAGAACACGTCAGATTGCTAACTCTTTGCCGACGGGTAGAAATAGAGTAATTCTGATGCTGCCTTGCATTGCCCATACAGTACTTAAATCTTCATGTAAAGCATCACTTCTAAAAGAGCAGATGTGACTAGAAACAGGAACTCAGTACTAAGGGATACTGCCTCACAATAAATAACACCAGGAAACACGTGTCAGACTTCGCAAGAAAACACACTACCCCAGGCAGTAGTGTAGAACCAGCGCATACTGGGAGCCACTAGAGATAGAGATGGTCCCTCTCGCTAAGCAGTAACACATTTTAGGAGTAAAATCCAGCCAACCAACCACACACACACACACACACACACACACACACACACACACACACACCGCAGAAGAGAAGACAATCGGCCTGTTGTTATAAACTACACAGACAGGTCAGGTACAGGCATGGAAAATGGTACAGGAAGACAGCACTCCCTCAGGGCCAGTGTCGTTTGTGTCAGTAACACTTTCTGCCTGGACAGAATACTGACAAGTGGCCAGTGGCACCTTCTAGAAAGCGTGTGCTGGAAGTGACCTAAGAACTCTCCCTACTCAAATCTATTCGGATAGCACATCCTACTTGTCTCTAGTAACTGCTCCTTTGTAAAGGACAGAAAGCAACATAAAATCCTTCATAATTTCTAAATTGGAATCTCTTAGCTTATTTATTACACCTTATGCCCAACTCCATCCTGTCTGGTTAAGGAGAAGCGGAACTGGGAATGAACGCAACAAATGGGGTGACTGCACTAGAAATAAGTCTAAAAAGTACAAACGACGGATAAGTAAGAGCAATTCTCATGAGCTGTGTCTGAAGAGAAATCAGTTTTGGGTAAATCTACTGTTTCTCTCCAGGCTGGGCCCAGACAGAACTTAGGAATCATCCTACCTCATTCCTAGGAAACTTCTGTCAGCTGGTCAAGTTCTTTGCAATTTGGACACAAGCGATGGCAACTACCAGATGAAATTACTGTCTAGTGAAGGAACACAGCACTAAGGGATACTGCCTCATAAGACAACTAAATTTAATTATGTAAAGTTTTAAAGGCAGACATATAACCATGTTTTATATATTTTATAATTTAGAAAATGCTGGACCAACATTAGATGGAAAAGGACTAATATTTATCATGCACCAATTATAATGTGGTGAAGGGAAGGCTATATATACTAAAAAGCTTCAAGCCAGTAGGTTTTTTTTTTTTTTAAGGCGAGCCTTATCTCTATTTCACAGTTGAGAGATCTGGGGTTTTCAGTGGAAGATGCTGAAAATAGTAAAGTGCAACTAGGCGTGGTGGCGCATGCCTATAATCCCAGCACTCGGGAGGCAGAGGCAGGTGGATGGCTGTGAGTTCGAGGCCAGCCTGGTCTACAAAGCAAGTCTAGGACAGCCAAGGCTACACACACAGAGAAACCCTGTCTCGAAAACCCAAAAGAAAAAAAAAAAAGTAAAGTGCTTACTTAGCATGGTAGGAAGGCCTGTGATTACGCCCAAATCTCCTCACTTGTACCTCTTCGTGGGAAAGGTTTTATGACCAAATGCCTAATTCTGTCCTGCTGTTTCCTGTTGGGCTGTAAGCTCTGTGAGGGCAGGGCCATGGCTGCCTTCCACCAGCACAATGAGTCAGTACTAATGACAGAACTGCGCAAGCAGAGGCGCAGGAGTCAACACATCTCTACTTTCCCAAATTGCCAGACTGCTAGTCCGAAGGCGCATGGGAATCCATAAATGTAAATCATTTTTCAGCTGTGACAGTATTACCATCACATTCTCTGATCGTTCAGTAGAAATTTCTGGAGGAAAAAATAGGGTCAGAGTCTAGATACTTTAGGAAATAATCTAAATTCCACACTTCCCTCCCGCTTGCCAATTTCTGTAGAAAAGAAGCTGCTTAAGTCTTTTTCCAATGAAGCTGTCACCGAGAAGGAATGAAGCCAGCTGGAGACGAACAGTTCCATCACTCTTCCTGCCTGCTCTACCTTAGATCCCTGGTCTCAAAATGGCCTCAGGGATTGCTGGGTTTACTCTCACCCTCTGAGAAGCAAGCATAAGACACAAACAAACAAAAAAGAAATGAGGCTCATTTTGCCTCAAGGAGGGAGGAGAGTATGGTATTTGATAAAAAACTGGATTCTGAGGAGGGAGAGGACTCAGTCTCACTTGAGGCCTAGTGCTCCCAATACACCAACTTCACCACTCCTTCAGGCGGCTGTTGGTTGGGTGGCCATGCCTTTCAAATGGTTGGATGAACTATTTGAAACCCAATAACACTGGCACTGAATTGCATTTAAGCATCATATGCTTGCTGTCTCCCCAAACCTTTGTGCCTGTTCAATCAGGAAGGAGACCCCAAGACTAACAAGATGCTGTAGACAAAGAACACTTAGTGATATAAATATCAATAGAATTGAGATGCTAAAGAAAAAGTAAAGTGGAAAGATGTTACGTTCAAAGGCGGCAGGGCAGCTGTATTCTTTATTTTTAATATTTGCCTCAGAAAGGCCCTTTTTAAAATAAAGCCTGTGGGAAAAGTGAATTCTCTTTCCAGATCCAACTGCTAATCAATTCCCTGGGCTCCTTTGTATACAGCAGCAGTGGTACCCACAGGGCTGGCTAATCTGGGGCTAGGGCTGAATCACTGCTACATTTATGAGCCCATCTCTAGTTCCTCCATTTAATACTAGATGGTAAAATGATTTCTCCTTCAGCCAGTGGCTCTGAGTAAACAATGTGAAAGGAAAATGTTAAAGTAGGCCACCAGAAAGAGAGTAGGAGCCACAGCCATCTTCTGTAGTTGTTTTTCTGCTTGATGGAAACTAGCCAGCACCTTCAGCAATGGAGACTCAAGGCTGTCGATACTATCAGCAGGGCAGCAAGGACAGCTTCGACTCTGGTTAAATACCTAATCTCTACAATAGTCTCTGCTGGCCCCATCTGGCACCTGTGGTACTCTTTCAAAGGTTTAACACAGACACACACACACACACACACACACACACACACAGACACACACACACACAGACACACACACACACAGACACACACACACACAGACACACACACACAGAGACACACACACACACACAGACACACACAGAGACACACACACACACACACACACACACAGAGACACACACAGACACATACACACACAGACACAGACAGACACACAGACAGACACACACACACAGACAGACAGACAGACACACACACACACACACACACACACACACACACACACACACACACACACACACCCCAGATCAGAACTGGCATAAAAATGTCAGAATGACAACAGATCTTAGATGTTCTCTAGTTCAGCCACTCCTTTATCTACTAGCTGAGAAAATTAAGGTAGTCAGTAACTAGTTCCATCATTCAAATATATGCTCACTCATCAAAAATAAGGAAGGCGAGGAAACTGAGAAGAGAATCATGAATATCAGATCTGCTGGGTTGTTTTCCACACCTACCTAAGTTTCAATATATACAAAGATTTTTTTTTCTCCACCAATTCTCCAGAATTTAGGTTGGAGTCAAGAGGCAGATTTGCCATATCAGGAAACAAAGTGCTTGGGATTAGTGGCGTCTTCTCACAAAAAGATGGCAATTCTCACTACTGACACCAAGGCCAGAGTAGAAGGCTACTAAAGAGGTAACCATCATGTGGTCTAAGTAAAAGCGCCATCCCTGGTTCCTCTCCAGACCAACAGGATTGCTCTTTGTTTCCTACAAGAGAGCTTCAGAAGCTCAACAGCCCAGGGAAGTAGGCCAGGTGACCCCTAGACTCCTAGCCGTACAGACTTCATCCCTTAAGCTTGGCTTGTGGCCTAGCTCAGCTGGCAGAGGCCCAGCCTGGACCTGTGCCACACCACACCACAGCAGGACCAGCATGACTCTTGTCTGCCTCCACCCAGGCTCACACCACTGAAAGGAACCTTGTTCTGCAGGTACCTAGGCTGGCATAGGTCAGCGTTTGGTGTCATTTTACATGGCACAGTCAATTATAAGCTACATGGGTAACTCCTGCTATTTAAGAACGAGAATACAATTTGCTCATGAGGACATGTGCATATCATTACCTTTTTTCCCCCCTGAGCCCAACAACTAGGTGTGTAAAATGGAGAGATGGTCAGAGTATCTCAGATATGGAACTGCAAAGTACTGACATATACCTTGTATATAATGAGCACCCAATAAATACTGAGTAATATTAACACTATACATTTTATAGAACTGAATGAGCCAAGTTTTATAAAAAGCAAGAAAATACAGATTGAGTTGCCTAGCAGGAAAGGATCAAGTGGTAAAGGTGATAGAAAAACCTCACTTGCAAATTATCCAGGTAGAGTAAAACTCCAAATAAACAACAGAAAATTCAATGGGACCCTAAGTCTTCAGAGTTCATCTGGCTTTCACTAATAATACTATTTGGCTTTAAACTCTAAGGTGAGAAACCAGAGGCAGTCCAGAGATTACAAATAGAAATAACTAAAAGGTTGCAACACAGGCCACATGAAGGAAAGTCAAAGGGAGCTAGCGTTAGGTGACGTAGAGAGATTGGCTGGGGAGGCTAGTGACATGATTTCAGACCAGAGAAGAGCCCTGTGCAGTGACAGTGAGTGGTTAGGGCACTGCAGACAAAGCTGGGAGGAAAGGAATAAAGAGGATACGCAGGATGGAAGAGAAAACTGCAGGGCTTTGATAGAGTTTGGTTTAGACCTAAACTTTGATAACCTTATACTGGGCCACCCCAAAGGCGTATGTAAATTATAACCCCATGAGAAACCCTGGGAGCTGTGAACTTCCTGGTACCATTAGAAAGTGCACAGTCAGAAGGATTCCGGGATGTTGAGATGTTTGTCACATTAGTTGAGTGTGGGGCTCATGCCTGTAATCCTACCTCTTATGACACTGAGGCAGGATGTTTGCAAACAGGAAGCCAGCCTGTTTGACACAGTAAATTCCAGGCTACCCCAGGCTACCCTGGGCTCCAAAGTGAGCAAGCAACCAAACAAGCCCACGTGCACCTTGTAAACTAGTTGTGTAAACTGTAAGTGAATTGTACATAGTTCCTACAGTTTCAAAACAAACAAAATATGTCACCAACACAGTGGGAAAAGTATGGTAGTATTTGCTGCTTTTCAAGCTTAAGACTAAATCTAGGTGAGAGTTCGCAGCTAGTTATATTAGGGAAAAAGTCATTTTGATGATCTGAGTGTTCTACACTAACTGCTTTGTTGTTTATAAAATGATGGCATTAGATTAAAACAACACTTTTAAAAATCAGTGCCAGACAATTCACACTTTATACTTCAAATGCTAACTGGAGGAAAACCTTATGGATTGAAAAATAATTTGAGATTTAGCCTATTAACACAGACAGCTAATTAAGTTATTTAATAAGGAGAAAGGAGAAAGAAAGGCAGCTGAGTGAGACCTGTTACTTCACTCCACAGGAAAGGGAAGATGAAAAATCTCAATGTTGGTAACTTACTAGTCCGGGTGCTGAGTCCCGCGGGTAGAGACGCTTGGGGAAGCCATGAATTGTTGTTAGACCAAACTAAATGTATCTAAGCTGAGCACCAAGTCCCAGGAGGTTTGGCTTTGTTCCAAAGACACTTATTAAAGGCACTGGTGGAGCCTCTCAAAGTTGAAGGCAACATAGCTAGATCAGTAACGCGAAAATCAGAGCAGTTACAGCAAACCTGGAAAGGTGTTGGCTAAGGGATTTGGGTCTGTAAGAAACCATTTGTGGAAACACTCACCTTTCCAAATTAATATCTGTTCATCATTTACACCACAGTGACTGGAGCCTTGAACAGCTCACCTTCTACCATTCTGTTCTTGCTAATCACTCTGAACTGCTGTATTAGAGGCTCAGGACACTGCCCATAAAAGGCACACTCATCTTGCTGATCTAGTCTTGCTTCCCTTCCATCCGATGAACATTTGCATGTGTTGATGATAAAACCGATGGGGTGGGGTGGGGTCTTAATTATTGGGTAGATGAGAATGCGGATCCTAATTGTGACTGGAGAAGCATCACCCTGCTGCTTGGCTGTGACACTCCAGCATAAGCACTTTTATAATACAAGTTCACTATTGTATAATAATCCTCTGTAAATACAAGCCAAATCTATAAGGCCAGGTATCAACTTACGCTTCTTTAATAGATTTTGACATAAAATAGCCCTATAAAGTTACAAACAGGAACCGCACTGTCCATCATAGAACTTACATCATCCAACGACAAGGAAAACACTGAAGGTCACTATCACAACCTCATGCAGTATCATGACCAGACCCCAGTACTGCAGAAGTTTCAAGAATTATAAAAGTCATAAAACGTTAAAATATGTTCTTTAATTTATCAGCAGCCCGAAGGGCGAAGGATGCCTTTTTTTTTGAACCATGTTGTGGAAAATGTCCTGAAAATTAATTTCTGTGTCTTGGGTCTTAGTATTACCAGTTATGTACAGCCATCTTGAATTTGTCCATTCAAGCAGTATGACGAAGGAGTATGTCTATACAAACCTACATATGGTCCACCGGGTTTAATGACTTTTGTGCTTCGATTGCGGGATTCCTCCTCTGCCTGGGTCATTCTTTCTCGTGTCATCTGATAGGAGTCGTTTGTCGCACACACTGTAATTTTATCTTGTATAAATCCCAGGCAATTGAGCTGGGAGGCTCCAGAGCTGTCAAACAAGACAGTGGCTTTGTTAGAGATGACTTTCATTTTCACAAGACAGGCAAACAAGAATCTTACTATCCTAAAATCAGTAGCTTAAATAAGTTAGCAATCCTAAAACAGCTGATGCTGATTTTTAAATACAATTATTTAAAATGTTTATGCCCTTACTTTCTTTTTCATATTCTGAACAGAATGGGTAAAATGAGCTCCT